>NC_091006.1:21050000-21675000 GCF_041146395.1 Eulemur rufifrons
CCCTCTTATGGTTAAATCATGTCAGTAACAGCATCCTCTCAAAAAACATTTACCAAAGGTCATCATCAACACTGCATTAATCACCAGTGCATAGCATGCCCAGCATATTCCAGAGCAAAGGGCTGCCTGGAGATGGTAGCAGCCCCAATTGAATACACTCATTCCTTACTCAAACTATGCAAAGGGGGAAGAACCGTGATGCCAGAAGGAAGTGAAGGCAGTTGACCTCCTCACTAATTGCAACAATACCCCACCAACATGGCTTGTCCTTACAGTTTGAAGTCATTCCCCAGGGAGTGGCTGACTATGAGTAGCTTGACCCCATTTGCTGAAAAGGCTTTAGAAGTATGAAGTTGAGGATTGTAGTTTTAGATTTGCTGGGCCTGAAGTTCTGGCGTGAAGAAATAACCACATAGCTATTCTCCATGTCATGAATAGTGAAGGATTACAGTGTATTAGCAATGATAAAGAGAAGAAATTGTTTTTATATTTAATTCAAAAGGACACCGTAATTTGAATTCTGGTTTTAGTTGTTCTGGCCTATAAATTCTTTGAAACTATAATTTTTGAACTCTAATTTCTCCCTAGGAATTTGACAAAGGAGGAGGTTTGTACACATTCAAAATTTGGACATTTTGATTTTTATTGACACTTTATTACCAGAATATCTCAATTCTTTTTAATTTGTAGAATGATTAACCAGCTATATTGGACAATGCAGACGGAAGTAATTTGGAATAAAGATTAGAATAGGAAGCAAAGATGCTACCTTGGGTAGAGCGTAACCTTGACATTAATTTAATTAGGGACTACCCCGACCCAATTCAACACTGACTACTATAGGTTTGAGGAGGATACGTGAAAGACTAGTGGTTGGTATTGAGGAAGGGACCCCATGGAGGTGGGAAGTAGACTTCCCCAATAGACTGCTCACCTCTTCCTCCAAGTGGAATAGCTCTGACTTGAGTATGTTACAGATGCATGTTTTTTCTCCACTTCTCTGGTTTCCAAGAGAAGGGATTTGCCTAAACACAGCTGGCCTGGCATCCTACATTTCATTCCTGCCCAAGAAGGTGGACTGAGTTTCTTAACTGGTGAAACACAGCTCTAACACTAGACCACATTGTTGCATCCCACTTAGCTTTATCGGTGTATTAGTTAGCTTTTTCTGTGTTAACAAATAACACTAATATATCAGTGGCTACCAACCATAAATTTTCTTTCTTGCTCATGTTACATAAGAGCTAGAGGCCAGCCATACCTTTGCTTTACTAGGGAGGCCGAACATATTTTCATATATTTATTTTCTACTTGCACCCCTTTTTTTGCCTATTACTTAATTTTTTTTTTTTTTTTTTTTTTTGCTTATTGATATTTGTGTGTTCTTTATATAGCAACCCTTTGTTGGCTAAATATACTGCAATTAACTTCTCTCAGACTAGGGTTTTACTTTTACCCTCTTTTAAAATTGTGTCTTTTGAAACACAAGAGATTTTCTATTAATGCAGTCTACTTAATAAATATTTCTGAAGACTAAAATATATAAAGGCAATATTTATAGGCAATAGGTACCACAGTCTTTTAAAAATGAAGTGTGAAACCATCTTGTAGTATCTACAAAGAAGGTAGATTTAACTGGTTTAAACCTGTTTCACCCATCAAGGATATAAGGTTGGGGGCTGGATAGTAGAGAATTTTTAATAGAGTGTTGGTGTGTTATAAGCCTGCTTCCTGACCCATGGAGAGAGGGAAAGATCTTTCCCTCAATTTAATCTTAAAGGAGAGGGATTTAACATGACAAGAGAGCTTGGTATGGATTTCAAGGAATGTAAGTGACACAATGGACTGATAGCATACTTACAAATCCAAGTTGAAGGAAAGGAAAAATGGTTATTCTGGTCACAAAGAGGGTGTTGAAGCAAAGGATTCATTAGTGTATATCATGGCATGATGTGGGCTCGGTGCAAGGACTAGGATGGGGTGACTTAGATTCTGCCCAAGAGGACCACCTAGTAAAGCAGAACATTAACAAGAAGAATCAGTAGACATAATACTAGGTACTTAGGGGTTAAGAAGCCATAGGCAACCAGCTAGAAGGGGATGCCTTTGCATAGCTCAAGACAATTGCAGTTCACAGATACCCAGTAGCATGGAGCTGCCCCTCAAGGTATCTCATGAGAGAAACATGTCAGCTTTAAACACCTTTTAGGCCCAGAGAGTACCAATGCTAGACCATCACAACTATACTAACCAAGAGATCAAAACACTCAGAGGAAACGACATCACTAGCTGGGGAAAGAGAGAAGCAGCTGACCATACTCTCTTTTTACACTGTGAGCAGCAATGAATCTATATTGGAGGAGGAGAAATGTTTTAATTTTAGATGTAGTTTGATTATAAATCAGGCTGGATATGTTACTTGCTGAACTAAGACTATTTTTCTTATTGGAATATATATGAGAATTTTTACTATGTGAGAACAATAAGAAAAGTCATTGGCTCTGCCTTAATTTTCATCCAAGAGTCAGGGGAACTGCTATTGTAGATATTTCAGGATATCTAGTTCCCAAATTCCTAGATTTCTTTTTAAGCAAGCATGACTGTCAAGACTCCAGCATTTATAAGACTGCATATAACTATATTTGAAGCCAAATTTGTTCTCTTACTAATTATAAATATCATCAATTATTTTACTTAATTTTAACCACCAGTTTATAAGTAGACTTTGCAAAGTCAGAAGTTGATGCTCAGAGGGATTAAGAAACTTTTCTAAGCATATTGTACATATGGAGCACTTGGAAGGTAGCTGGTCAGAATTGACATGTCCTTTAAGTATAAAATACACACCATATTTTGAAGACCCAGAATGAAAAAAAGAATGTAAAATATCTCATTAATAATTTGATATTGATTACATGTTAAATGATAACATTTTAGATATATTGGGTTAAATAAACTACATCATTAAAAATAATTTCACCTATTTCTCTTTATTTTTTATTGTCTAGCTATTCGTATATTTAAAATTATATATATGGCTCTCATCATGTTTCAACTGCACAGTGTTACTTTAGAAGCTTGCCTCAAAGTAGGCAAGTGACCATTCTCTTGAAGTCACCTAATGTCATGTTTGTGCCCTTTCATGAAATGTTTATCAACATTTTTATGGCTACCAGTTAATTTTAGGCAGCCTCTCATAAAGACCAGGTAAACAATGTAGCTGGAAAGAGTCTGATGCATTTCCTTGCCTAAATACCCTTGTTCCACACGGGATGTTACGTGCTGTATTTCTTCTAAACCACAGAGGATGAGCAATCCACAAACACTTCATGTGGATTACATGGGCTATCAACTGACTGCCCTTCATGTGGTTATCAGAGTAACTCTGACTAAGACAATCTTAGGGAAACTTTCCAGTTGCCTCTTAAAGTGCCATCAATTGGACATTTGTATCAAATACCAAAACGTATTTTCTGATTTATATAGGAAATGACCACAGATTGGTACGGAAATTATAAATACAGCCAACCAAAATACAATTGTTTAGTTACCTGTATGTTGGAGAACACAAACGTTCATTCCTGAAACATAAAAGAGATGCCTTAACCTTAATTAAACTAGGTTCTCTAAGAATTTAAGGCTGGTGAGAATGACTAGAGGTGGCGTGATGGAGAAATAAAGTGCCAGGAATGACATCAGCAAGACGGCTGACTGGCAGCTGCTATTGCTCCTTTCCCCTCATGAACAAAAATCCCAGGACAACAAATCCAAGAGTTATTGGCCTTAAAGAGGAGGTAGAGAGAAAGATTAGGGTAGAAAGTTTATTTAAAGAAATAATGACAGAGACCTTTCCAAACCTAGAGAAAGAGATCAATACCAGGTCCAAGAAGGTCATAAACACCAAGCAGATTTAACCCAGTTCTTAAGGTTTTCATATCAATTGTTTGCAAAGGATGAGAAAAGTAAATTAATTAAATATTTTGTACAATTTCTCTAAATCTATTTGGACCAGTCTTTCCCAAGATTTGATTGATTCTGTGAATGCCTAGACTAAATTGTTACTATTCTGCTGTCCATAATTTTAGTCATTTTAGAGCATCTCGGAATGTTTAACAAAAGTTGGGGTGAGGCTAGAATAGAAGTGAGATTCAAACTAGTCAATTCTATTTTATTTAACATCTCTGGCAAAAACGGTTTAGAAGACGAAGGATATTATGGATTAAAATTGCACTCTCTTAACATTTTTCTGGAGTTCTACTAAGAGTATCATCTTTTCCTTCTGTAACTAGGAGAATGTGCAGCTGCGGTTGTCTCTAAAGCAGTGTGGTGGTCTCCTCTCCTTAGCAGTTTCACTCTCCACATTTCAGTTACCCCCAGCAAACCGTGCTCCAAAAATAGGCGAGTACAATCCAACAAGCTCTTTTGAGAGAGAAAACGAGAGGGACCACATTCACATAACTTTTATTATAGTATATTGTTATAATTGTTCCATTTTATTATTAGTGTTGTTAATCTCTTACTGTGTCTTACTTATAAATTAAGCTTTATCATAGGTATGTATATATAGAATAAAAACATAGTGTAGTACAGCGCTTGGTACACTGTCTTTGTTTTATTTTTTATTTTTATTTTATTTATTTTTTTTTTTTTGTTGAGACAGAGTCTCACTTTGTTGCCCAGGCTAGAGTGAGTGCCGTGGCGTCAGCCTAGCTCACAGCAACCTCAAACTCCTGGGCTTAAGCGATCCTCCTGCCTCAGCCTCCCGAGTAGCTGGGACTACAGGCATGCGCCACTATGCCCGGCTAATTTTTTTTTTTTTTCTATATAGATTTTTTTAGGTGTCCATATAATGTCTTTCTATTTTTAGTAGAGACGGGGTCTCGCTCAGGCTGGTCTCGAACTCCTGACCTTGAGCAATCCACCCGCCTCGGCCTCCCAGAGTGCTAGGATTACAGGCGTGAGCCACCGCGCCCGGCCGGTACACTGTCTTTGGTTTCAGATATTCACTGGATGTCTTGGAACATATTCCCCATAGATAAGGGGGGGTACTATATTCAATGTGCATGTGTTATTTCAGTTATATACTGGACCAAAATAAAATTATATAGTGCAATTATAGTCATAAAAAATGTGGGACAGATTTACATTTATGATTTTTTAAAAAACGGTTTATCAGCTTGTGTAAATACAGATAGCATTTAAGGCTATTCAAAACCATGAAAACTGGAGGCTCTGTCTTCAGAAAAGGAAGGTAAAACCTTCAAGTGGACACTGGTCGTTGTTTTTAACATCACAGCTCATAAACATTAGCATTAATTAGTGCTTCTCATGGCATTCCATCACATGGCATTGTAATTATTTGAATTTCTATTGCTCTTGTTAGACCCTCTATAACAAGAAGTATATCTTATGCATTTTTCCATCCCCAGCATCAGGATTGTGCCAGGAATACCCAGATCATTGACTCTTTCCCCCAAATTGAGTAAATGAATAAGGATTCCATTTGTGCGTATATTTCCATCCTCCAAGCTTTAGTTCTCCGTGGATTAGAAGCTCAGTGTCAGTCCAGTAGATACAGCTACACATAGGCAGAGGAGTTATTGGGGCAACAGGGTACAATCGTAGGCAGGTATGGCTGGAGGAATAAGAATGTTTTGTTTTGATTAGCTTTTCAGATACCCTTGCAAGATAAAGAAATTAGCTGAATACATTTGAATATTTTTTTCAGTTGCCTTTTAGAGAGTCGGAGAGTTCACATGTCTGCGAAACTCCGTATAGAAGAGGATGGAGCTTCCCACGTGTTTGGGAGAAATAAAGACTTCTTTCACAGTGCTGACTTAGAATCTTGCATGCATAAACTAAAAAGGACTCTCGTCTCCACTCTCCAGGTGCTTGTTGACTCAAAACCAGAGAAAGGTAAAATTTTACAATAGACATGGGGACGTGGTTCTCATGGTAAAATGCCATATTCCATTGGGGAAATCCCTGCTCAGGTTCCATTTCTTTTCGGAAAAGAAAATTTCTTGTGTTTGTTACTGAGCTTTGGTAGGGTTTGGAAAAGTTTTAGCTTTCTCTGGTGGCCTGACACCTGAGGCTGAGGCAGAGCCCGCTGTTTATCTCAATCCAGATGCTTATCTCCCACACTTTGTCTCTTATTTGTGTTGGACCTGACTGACTTCAAAGGAGACTTCGGATGGAAAAGAGATAACAACCTTGTGGGAAAAGAGAAGATAATTGGGCGCCTTGTGCTATAAGGAGAAGTTCCTTACACTTTCCCTAAAAATAGGAATCAAAATCTGGCTTTGGGCCATTCAATCATGTCAATAAAACATCCCTTTCCACCCTTGCCAAGAAAATTAATTTCCTCAAATCAGAAAGGGAATATTTCTTTAATTTTAAATGATGTACTTGGTTTTCTCTCTTAATTCCCAGTGAATATATAATGTAAAAAATAGAAGTAACGCTTGTATAGCTATGAATCTGTCGATGACTTAACAGGTATTAAATCCAATTATTTGGGAGAAAATACGGAAAGAAAAGGAAAAATTGTCTCTTTTTTGTGTTCTGGAAGGTGTAAAATGTAGAGTTATCCTGATTGTATGCTCTTATGTCACCAGCCTTGTACAGATGTTATTGGTATAAAAGCACAGTGTATATTTTTTTTATCCAACTTGTTCTTCTAGTACTTAAGAGCTAATCTAAGTCACATAGAAAATACGTTTATTTTTGTCTATGGCTATATCCTACCAATTGTCTACATTAATTTGGGATAATTGCAAGATCTCCACTTCAGTTGGATATGGTTGCCTATGGTTGGCATTATGGCTTCCCACCATACATACAAATTTTCAGATGCTTCGGTTCAGTTTCCAACAGAATATATAATCAGGTGAACTGGTGATGTGTCCAGCAAAATGTCACTTTATTTGATCAAATGTCCAAAAACTTTACTTTCTACTTTTTATTCTATGTTTGTTGCAATGAATGATTTCTAAGTATTTTGTTCTGAAACCATAGTTTGGGGATTTCTTATTTATTAATTAATGCTCTACATCATCCAGAATGAGATGGCCACATTCCCATGAGAAAAGAAACTATAGTGTTTGGCAAAGGATCACATCTAGTTGGCAAACGATATCTTGATCTCAGCAGAGTGTGTTCTCCTTTCTCGGGTGATACTGGACTTCCAAAAACCATTTGAATGCACCACCGCCCGATGGGATAAGGTTTGTGAACATAGTTTATTTTTTCTGAGGAGGATGCTGGAAAATACAGTTCTTTCTGTCTCTCTGTCCATGCTTCAACTACCACTTTACAAAATGGAAGTGAAAATTTATGCCTGTGGTAGGAGTGATGCTTGACAATTATGACCTGGCCAACCTGCCTTGGCAAAGAGTGCCGGGAAAACACGATCTGCTAGAGGGAGGGCATCCTCCTTGCTCCTGTCTGGGGCAGCTTTTAGTGCTCTGGAGTCTACCTGTGTGTATGTGATCCAGACATGCTAGTGAAACAATCCCAAACCACTTGTGACTTGTATGCACCTGAAGATAAGGCACATTCGCTCTAGACGAGAATGGGGAAAATAAGGAATCTCACCAGAAAACATCACCTGGAGAAAAGCTAAGTGTGCACTAGCAGCAATGTGATCTCTTTCATTGAGGAAGATCTCTGTTCTCAACGAAGAGAACACAAGAGATTCTCATCTCCGCTTCCCCTGACCCTTCATGATTCTTTTCAGTACCTAGAGTTCCTGGATGTTTGTTCTTTGGATGAGTCAAACCTCGTAACATGTATTGTGACAACTGGTAACATTTTGAAGACTGATAATCCTTAGCGTTGGCAAGGGGCACAATTTACATTGTTGTTGGAATTCCAGATAGTACAGCCTTGTGGGGTTGGGAGCAATTTGGGATTATGTATAAAATGTAAAACATGAATATCCATAGATACGGCCCTCAGATTGCCCACAAGCAGTAGGGTGCTGGAGCCAGCTTCAAGCTTGCCAGAGCCAACTGTGCACATTTTGGCTCACTTCAACGTACCCAGCAAACAGGAAGCCACCAGGAGTGTGTAAAGATACACAGAATAGTAGCTAACATTTACTGAGCACTTTGTGTGAGCCAGGTATTGTTTTAAGTATGTATGTTAATTTTTTTTAATCCTTATGACAACATAGATAGTATTATTATCAGTCAATTTGCAGATTGTGAAATTGAGGTAAGAAGAGGATAAATAACTTGCTTAAAGTCACATGGATTGTCGGTGGCTGGCCAGGATTACTCAAATAATCTGTCCCCCAAGGAATCACCAAACTTAACCACTTACCTCCTCCTTATGAAGCTGCTTATGTCAGCATATTTGTGATAGGGGGAGAAAATGCAACCATCTGAATAGCATCACTTCTAAGCTCTTGGAATTTTAAGCAGCATAAAAATGAGCTATAGAGATCTGAATGAGCTAATGAAAAGGACACCCATTATGTGTCTTGTTCATTGAAAAGGCAAAGTTTAAACTGTCTATAATATGATCTCATTTTTGTACAATGTTACGACAAACACATCAATAAAAGCCCTATATCTTCATGTGAACACCCATAGGGAAAAACCTGCAACGACATGTGCCAAATTGTTAAAAATGGCTAATACTGTGTAATTGGAGGTGAGAAGAAAGGGAATATTGGTTTTATTACACTTGAGAGCTCTCTAAATTATTTTATTTTTATTTCCATAAGAATTTACTCTGAAATTTAAAAAAAGATGAAAATATAGCTGGAGAGAATCTATTATAGATAGCATTGCCCACATTTGAAGCAGTACAAAGTGAGATTTCTGTGTCGCGGACACCCTCCTGGGGCCACCCCAGAGAACCTGTGTTGGTGTTGTTGACTACTCGTGAGTCCTCCCCAAGACTTAACCTCATGATGCTGGGTAGAGGCGCAGCCTGCTCTCTCCTTACCCCATAACCAACTCACTTCCTCTGAATAACTTAAAAGTGGGATCAGAACTGTGATTACCCACAATGGCAGTTGCCAGAACCAGGTAGAAAAGAGGTTTCTGAAGAGGGGCTCGCATGGCTGGTGGTTAGGCTGCACCTCTGGCTTTTGACTTCGGTCAAGCACTGCTCGCTTCAGAATAACTGCACTCAGCAGCTCCAGCCCCAGTACCACCAGGCCCACTGGGTCCCTAGAGGTAATTATGGCCAGATCTTTCTCCAGGACTCAGCTTTCAGCTACGTGGCTAACCTAGTTTTGCTCAGGAAAGGAGCTCAGGAATGCCCCGGAGCAGCGGTGTGCCGGAGCCAGCTGCAACTGGCTTGCTAAAGCTGCTTGTTCTCGTGTCCTCCCAGCTCTGAGTTTAGTGACCTCACATTGGTAGCTTGAGATCAGCTATGCTGGGAATATTTACATCAGAGAGATCAGTAAACGGTGTAAAGCAGGGCTCCTCCAGTCGGTTGTTAAGGATGTATCTGCACACCGCTGCCCTCCAGGCATTCTACATTATTGACACAAGAACTCTGAAAGTTGTCCAGAGGCTTCGAGACCTTACTATCTGTCTTGAGAAATCCAGAAGGGTTGACCCTTACTCTCTCTTACAAAGGAGCGATCACATAGGGCTGGATGGAATACAGGTATTGCTTGCCCGGGAAGACAGCGATCATTCTCTAGGAGCCCAGGAAATAACACACTAAGAACTGTTAGCCTAATCCTTGCATTACAATCCCCCCACCTTTCCATACAGAGCCCCACCCCTAACATGACAGAAGGAACAAAAGCATTTATCATCATGATCCATGTGGTCAATGAACTTGAGGGAGAAGAAACTGCCAAGGTAATTCCCCGGCAAGCTCCTCTCTGCACACCTGAGCCCTGTCCCCCTTGAGGTCCACTTATACCCAGCACAGGACAGAAGTCCCACTCAGAATAGTTCCTCCTCAGCCTTTTATTCCTGTGTTCAGTGTTAGTTATACAGGTGCAACTGACCTCTCTTATGAGAAAATCTTCTGTTTATTTCTGTAATAAATCATATGGCGGCAGCAGCAACCAACTGCAATTTTTCCCTACTGTGAGTATTTAGCAAGAAGTAAACAACTTGGAAACCAGCAGTGACACAAGCAGCACTTCTTCTTCTCGCCAAACCAGTCTGGGAACCCGGCGGAAGAGGTTCCAGCCTCAACACACCTCTCCGCCCGGCACACAGCTTTCCCTGCCAGCCACGCTCCACGCCTCAGTCTTTATCCAGCCAGTCTGAAAAACCAAAATACCGACCCCTCCATCAGCGAGGCAGATAAACTCAGAGCAGTAGAGTTATTGGGTAGGAAGGGTCATTAGACATCTTGCCAGCCACCTCCTTTTACAGATGAATAAACTACCATGGAGAAGTTAGGTGACTTGTCCAAGATTACACAGTGCAGTGGCCGAGCCACGACCAGGACCCAGGACTCTCACTGCAAAGCCTGTGCTTCTGAAATGAGGCTGTGACAGTTGAAATCTTCATCAGCCTCCACAGTCCCCCTGGAAAGGTGGCGCACTTCATTTCTTGACCCACAGCTGGGACTTGTCCCTGCCTACCCGAACCATCATTATACTCTGCATATCTTTCTCGTGCCCTACCTTGTATTAAAATCACCTGTCTTCTTACTCTCCTTCTCACTGTAATACATATTTCATGAGCTGGAACCCAGTCTTCTTTCTCTTCCCTCAGCAGCAACTGGCTCAGTGCCTTGTACTTGGTTGGTGCTTAATATTTACTGAATGGGACTGAATTTACCTGAGCATTGAGTAGATTTTTGCTGCAGTGGTTTTCAATTGCATGTGCACAAGAAGCAACTAGAAAGCTTATGAAAATGTAGATTTCTGGAATTCGGATTCAACAATTCTGGAGAGGGTGTCAGGAACCTGTATTTTCAACTAGTCAGCAAGTGATTCTGAAGCGTGGATCTATTTAGGCTCTTCCCAGTCGCCCTTGTGACAAAATGTAGTAGAACGTTAGCCAAGATTAGGGGTGTCGCTGGGTTCAGAGAGCACTGGTCCACACAGGGATAGATCCTGTAGTCTTAGTTTCATAAGAGAAATCTCTAACAAAAAAAGTTCTCAAAACGACTATGGGAGAAGGAACCTAATGCTCACCAAACTCTCCCACCCCCCAAACTGAGATAAAGTTCTCTAGGATTGGAGAAGGACCACCATTAAAGGCTCTCTGTCAACTGCAGTGAATGTAGAAGTCATACCTTCAAAGAGTAGACAGGCATTTGAGAAAGAAATAAAGAGCTTAAACTAAGACTCATTACTACACTGACAATCTTCAACATGATATGCTCAATTAGTTAATGTTTGTAAAGTGCTTTGATCTCATAAAGCTCTGAGATAATCCCAGGCCTTGTTTACCGAATGCCTTTCTTCCCAAGGGCTCAAAGTGACTTACAGGCAAGGAGCCCCTTCTGTGCTTACCAGTGCAGGGGGCACTCAGATTAATCGGGGAGCGGTGGTTGCCTTGGAACCACATCGAAGGAGGGGACAGGGTGGCATTGGGGTGGTCGGGGTGGGGGACAATCAAGTTCCAGGAGGTATGGCAGATCTTCTGTGTTAACTTATCAACTGTGTAGGACGCTATCATAGCATTTATCATGCCACAGTATAATGTCAAAATTTGTTTATGTGTCTGCCTCCTGCACTAAACTGCGAGTTACTTAGGCAGAGAAACCGGGTCTCTCAGCTTTGCGTGATCTGGCGTTTGCCCAACTGCCCAACCTTAACTCATACAGCTTTCTCTCTCCCTGGTGAACCTCCAGCCAAACTGATCTGTTTCTCTAACCTTGGGGCCTTTTGCACGAAGGTGCCACCACGATGACTGTCCTCTTGTCACCATTCAAGTTTCAGCTCAGCTCCACAGTCATTCTCAATCATGTCGCTCTGTTTTACAGCTGTTTTATTTTCTTCACAGCATGTTTCTGACATTATCTTCGTTTTTAATTTCATATTACTCTTTTTTTTTTAAATTCTGACATCGTCTTACCATTTTGATGAGCGAGGAGGCTGTCTTCATTTTTTTTTTCTTATTTATTTCTCTTATTCCTTCTACAATAGTCTATAAGCTTCTTGAGAGTGCAAACTTTCTCTCCCTTATTCACCATTGTAACTCTATACCTAGAAAATTTTAAGTGGGCAGCAAACAATTGTCGATTGAAATGTTGGTTGTTTCAGTGTCTTGTGCAGTGCTCAATGAATGTTTATTAAATGAATAAATGCATAAACAAAGGTAAGACCTACAGGATGAGTTGATGCTTCAGGATAAATTCCTTACTCTACTGAATTGTTGGTCTCGAACTCCTGACCTCGAGCGATCCTCCTGCCTCGGCCTCCCAGAGTGCTAGGTAGGATTACAGGCGTGAGCCACCACGCCCGGCCTCCACTGAGTTGTTGGTTGGTCCTTTTGTTCACAAAGTGTGACAGGGTTGGATTAATATAATTTAATAATATCATATGTATATTACATAGTACTTTGTAATTTACAAAGCACTTTCATGTAAGTTATCTAACGAAATCTTTTCAACAAGATATTTATATGTATAAACAGGTATTAACCACTCAAATGCCCCTGATAGAGGCCAGATAGATAATAAAAAGAAATGACATGTACCCAGTGGGACTCCGTGAAGTGGAGAAAACAAGAACTAAGTAAGGGAAACTCAGATTGACAACTACCGTAAGTAAATGAGGATCCAGTTTGCCAAATTTTTCTATTTAAAACAAATAATTAACCAAAATTTCCTATTTTTATATACTTTTTAATTTTTACATCTTGGCTAGTAATCTCATGACCAGCTCCTCAAACAAAACAGTCTGTGGACCAAATTCAGCCAGTGGACCATGACTCTGCAACCTTTGCTGTAAGATAACAGTGTTTGATTCTTTGCTATCTCTTAGCCCACAGGACAATTAGCCTTCAAATCTGTGATGTTTCTTTTGCATTTTTTCTTCCACTTTTCTCTTCCTTTTACATTTCCATTGCTTCTCCCTAGTCCATGCTTTTAAAATTTCACCTCAGTGTGATTTCAGGATTGTGCTGATTGAACTTCTGCTTCCAGAAAACCCCACCCAATAGGTTTTATAGTATTAGCATATTCAACCTCCTCCAGCCTCCAGCCTGTCATTCTTCTGCTCTGAATCCTCCAATTATTTTTCCCCAAATGCTCTAGCTCCTCTGTTTCCCATATGTAAAGCCATGGGCAAGTTATTTAACATAATTTCCTCTGTAAAAAAAGAGGCCGATTAACAGTACCTAACTCATGCCTTGTCATGCAGATTAAAGGAGTTAATTAATAACATATAAAGGGATGGTCACAGCTCCTAGCATGGAGTAGGGAATCACCAAATGGTAACTCTTACTATTTTCTTACCAATAGTGACAATGGTCATCGTATTAAGCCAAAATGCCCTAGCTAGGACCTTGAATTCTGATCCAGGACTAACTTTCTATCCGAATTTTTCATCACTTTGACCCTACTCTTGGCATTTCTTTCCATCTTTACTTTTCCAAACCCAGCCAAGAGTCAAATATTCTCACCTAAAAGGCTATTATATCTTCTAGTTGAAAATTTGATGAGGACGATGATACTGATGGTGTTGACCTTTCCAACTCTCCACTTTCTCTCTCTCTCCCTTCTCCAAAATTTTTCAGTTCTCTACACTACTTTCTTAATACAACACACTGGCTGTGATATCTGTCCCATCATAGTATTTCTTTAAATATAACTATTGTTTTTAATTTGTTTGTTTTTTACTTGTGTTTAGACTGCTGAGATGTGGCAGAACTTTGAGTCCTAGCACAATATATAGCACCCATCTTTTCTTTCTTCCATTTATTCTCTATGTTAGCCAACCACTCACACTGAACATGACCTAGAAGGACAGCGACAGGTAGGGAAAACCATAGTCCTTTACCTTTCGATATTTCCTTATTCATCAGTAAGCAGATGGTAGAGAATGTTGGCAGAATGCATGCATATCAAGACATAAAATAAAAACAGTTGAGTTAGTTTTGCCCCGTGTTTCCACTATTTTTAGAAGAAAGAAATGCATGTGCGTATATGAACTAAATTATGTAATTTCATTGATTCTGTATGCAAGCTAAGTGCTATTATATTTGCATTTAAAACAGGCATTGCACGATACAAATATGAATGGTAATGTAAATATAAAATTCTTAATTTTTTTTTACTTAGAAAAACATTTGACAACACCATGAAAGGTCAAAAGAAAGATTGTGGAAAAAAATGAAAGTGTTTCATATTTTATTCCCTTTAATGGAAAACTTTTTCCTGTTTTTTTAAATGAGCAGCCCCTCATTTTCACTTTGCAGTGGGCTCTGCAAGTTATGTCGCTGCCCCGATAAGTATTAATGTTAATGTGACTTCATTTGGAACTTGATAATATTTGGGTTATGTGTGCAGGTTGTACTCTATTACTTATAAAATTAACATATATGACTATTCACGGGTTTGAGGTAAACTTTTAGAGCACGCTTTGTCTATATGCTCTTGATTCCAGCAGGAAAAGAATTTGAAATATGGATTAGTTTTGTTTTGTTTAGGAAAAAAAAAAGAAAACTATTTTCATTGTTCCTTTTTCTCTTCCTTGCTACCATGTTTATTTCAAAAGGTTATCACATTGACCCCAACCTTATTGCAGCAAATCCGTCACCATTTCACCAACAGAGCTTATCAAACCACGACTATACGTTCTCCTGAAATTAATTGATAACTGGATGATAGCAAGGCCTGCTGGAGGCGAAGGTCCCCAGGCTAAGAGTGACCTTCACTGTACAGACATGTACAAATGTGCCCAAATGTGGAAATTACAGCTCTTAGAGACTCTGACCTGCTTTTCTTTTTGCCCCTCTAACATTCTCTTTTTTCAGGCTATAAACTTCATCACACTTGTAGGCACACGCCTCCTACCTACCTATGCCAGGCCCTGCTTTTTGTGCCCGTGCACAGGAGCACAGCTCCTTTGATGCCCTGTATGCTATAACTTCAAGGCTGTGAACTCGGTGCACTCTGCTAAAGCCACGCCTTCGCCTGGCCAAGCCAAAGACCCAGAGCAGTAAGTGAAGACTTGAGCCGAGGCAGGTTAGATGAGGGCATGTTGCTGTGTTTTAACAACCTGTCAACAACTCAAGGGGAATTGCAGAACATTTTAGTTGGCAAGGTAAAGAGATCAACCTAAGCTGTCAAGTTGCCCAGATTTAAGGGAGTCTTAATTATATACATAAAACTGTAAAGATCACAGGATCTTTTCTCTCTCCATCTCCCCACTGCACTCTCTGCGCCACCCCACCCTCCAGCTTTAGAAATGCATTTCCTCCTGCAGTAGCTCATCAATTTCATATCATTGATATAATGAATGGTTAAATATGATACTAGAGGTTTGGGTGTATGCACAAGCCCCGACGGAAATGTTGCGGCAGAAAAACCTTTTTGGTTCCTTTCTTGATTCACTGCCTGACAGTGTGGGAACAGCCCATCAGGACTGTTTAACACCACAATGACAGCATTTCCTGGAGGGGGTGGGAAGGGACAAAGGTGCTCAGAATCTCTTATTAAAATAACAATCCTGGTGAGACACCTTGGAAGGCTGCAGCACAGATGGGCTCAGGATCTGATTATTTTTCTAGAGCAGCTCACAGAACTCAGGGAAACACATTTACTGGTTTATTATAAAGGGTATTACAAAGGGTGCAGATAAACCATGCATGGAACAGATGCAAAGGACAAGACATGTGGGAGGGGCACAGAGCATCCATGCCGTATCCAGGCGGGTCATCCTCCAGGAACCTTCCTGTGTTCAGCTCTCTGGGAGCTCCCCAATCCAGTTCTTTTGGGATTTTTATGGAAGCATCACTACATAGGACCGACTGATTGAATCATTCGCCATTGGTGATCACATCAACTTTTAGCCCCTCTCCTCTCCCTGGAGGTTGGGGGTGGGGCTGAAAGTCCCCATCCTCTAATCCTGTCCTGGTCTTTCTGGTGCCCAGCCCCATCCTGAAGCCATCTAGGGATCTCCAGCCACTAGTCATCTCATTAGCAGCACATTCATCACTCCAGAAGATTCCAAGGGTTTTAGAAGTGTGAGCCCAGAACCAGGGGCAGAGATCAAATATGTATTTCTTATTACATCATGATTTTACAGACGCAATAATGTTTTCATAACATTATTATCTGCAAAGCATTTTCAGATAGTATTTGATTCCTACCAGAATTCTGTAGGGCGAATACGACAGGTGTTGTATCAATCTCAGTTTGCGAATGAGAAAATTATGGTTTAGAAAAGCCACAGGCCTTGTCAAAGGCTCTTTAGGTCTCACGCTCAGGGCTCTGATGGCAAATGCATTGTATGGCATTGTCAATCCAATGAAATAGAATAGAAGTAGACTTCAATTGTTACAGAGTTCACATTATTGTAACACATTTTACACCTTCATGAAGTCATTCATGCCCTCCACATGGACTAATAAGCCCTTATTCATTCACATATTAAAAATAAAATGTATCGAGTATATATCATGAGTTCTAGGAATCCTTCTAAATATGGGAGGGAAGAGTCACAGGTGCAGCTCAGCAAAAATAAAAAATTCTAACTTAGGTGGCTTGCAGGAGTAGAAAAGGAGTAGAAGAACTCTAGCCCCGACTTCCTCAGAAGACTAGTTACATTTTCTAAAATATTTATTAGGCCCCTTTCTGAATGGGAATAATCCATCAAGCTCAGCCTGTGCCCAAGTAGCCATTGTTTAGATGGACACTGAGCAAGGATTTGGTGAGCGGTATGCCAGATACAGATGGGGAATGTGGATGATTAAGGCACCTCAAACATCATTCATGCATTTTATGAGATGATTACTGGCATTATATTTATTATTGGTTAATTTTCTCAAAATATTCCCCCACATATTATAAAGGTTGTTTTGTCTTGCACTCAGGTAATTCAATTGATCAGCCAAGCACCAGACTGTGAGTCACCCCATAATGTTAATGTTCTTGAAAGTGTATCTACCACAAACATACACATATATTTGTTTCAGATACAGTGCTGTAAGAAAATAGTAGCAAGGGGGAGGAAGGGAGGAGTTGGTTTTAGATGCTTCTACATTCATGTCATGATAGTAGGGAAATAAATCTCAAATGTAAATACTTTCTATTTCTCTTAAAATGCTGCCTTTGTAATATTCAAACCTATTCTTAAGTCTTTGTCTATGGTGATCATAGTGATGGGCAGTGGATTTTCTGTCTTTTATCATATCTGGGCTGCAACAGAGAGTCAGTACCACATCTTGATTCTAGATGTTTCTACGGGACTTGGAATAAGTTCTTCATGGAACAAGTAAGGCCAGTTTGGAATTATTATTATAAGTGTGACTAGTATTTGTGGGAGGACTAAGTGACTCTAGTTTATAATTTTCTTCTTAAGAGTGTTTTCTAAGAAAAGGAATAAGTTTTAAAAATCAACACAAAAACAGTAAAAGGGGGGAAGAAATCCTTTTTATGTGATCAACCAGGTGGTAGGAGAAAAATACCCTGGAGTTTTGCGATCTCACAACTAATATTCAGACTCTCAATCTGTTTGATTAAAAAAGTTTAATGAGCTGTAAAATAAATACACTTCCATTAAATATTAAATAAATTATTTACAACTTGAAAAAATACTTTTATCTTCATGCATCTTTATGTACAGAAATACGACTTAGCATAAAAAGTGACAATTGAAGGTTTAAAACCATCAGAACAAAAAGGTTCCATTCTCTTGTGATCCACTGAAGAGGGCCAACTCATCATTACGGTTGAGCCTTAGCCATGATTCCGATGTGACATCCTGTTAGAAAATAAAAGGAAGGGTTAGAGATAAGCTAAATTCCAACATAGCTTTAAGAAAATTTCAAAGGATAATCAGGAATCAGAATTTCTGTCAATTTTTTTTTCTATCATGTCTTATGAGAAATGCTAAGAGCTTTTCAGAAACAATCTATCACTCTGGCTCCATTCCCTCTTTCACACCTGTTTTGGTTATATGCCCACTTGGGTAGAAGACTGCATATGCTCAAAGCTGTTGCATCGAATTCTGGTTTATAAAAAAGCGACACCAATCATGAGAAATAGTTTTCCTAACCAAATCTATGCAGTGGACATAATTAAAAACAAAGATTAGGTGGCTCAATATAGTTATGATATACACATAATTTAGGATAATTAGTACCGAGGGCATAATAGTAATAACTACCAGTTAATAGGCAGCTACTGTGTGCTAGCACAGCATATTTCTTGTCCTAAAATCACTCTGGAACCTACGCTGAGAAACCTCAATGGCATTAAATAGTCAAAAATCCATCCTTATTCGTGTTGGTGATCATAGCTTCAGCACATTAAGCCAACACAATAAATTTTGATGCAATAAATAGTATAGCATTGATATGGATAATTATCCATTTCAGGAATTATTGAGCTAATTCTATAATAGGCTCAGGACTTCACGTCTGCCCTTAACCAATGCTAAATGTAGTGGTTCTTCAAGCATGAGAACCATCTGGAGCGTTCATTTAAAATAGAAGGTCTGATTCAGTAGATTTAGGGTCGGACTTAGGAATATGCATATTTAACAAGCACCTCAGGTAACTCTTAAACTCACTGAAGTTAGAAAATCAGTAACCTGAGGATGTGACATTGTCTTTCCCAAATGTCAGAGGAAATAAAGTTCCCTTTTCTGACCAACTTTGTGTGTGTCATTGCTCTCCCGCCTCCCTCTTCCTCTGGACGTGTTCTTCCTTCACCGCCCACTGTCGTTACCAGTGAAACCCTCTCCCCATCTTCTTACCTTCTACCTACAGCATGCTCAGCTTTCCCTCTTCACAAAAAATAAAAGTATATATTCTCACCAACCTATCTCTCAAATTTGCATCCCCCTCCCTTTCTACTTCCTTTCTGTAAAAGAGTGTTCAACCTACTGCCTCCTCATCCTCACAGTTTTCCTGCGAGCACCCCAACTGGGCTCTGCACCACGGGAGGCCAGCCTGTCATCACAACCTCATCTCCCCTAAAATTCATTGCAACGAGGCCATTTTTCACACGTCTCTAAAACGATCTATTGATTTCATCTCTTCGGTAATACCCTTCCTTTTCCTTCAAAATTGCCTGTCCCAATCTCATCAGTTCTTCAAAGTTCACTTCCAACGCCGCCCTGAAAACACATCATTTCCCGCTCCCTAAATGCATCCCACAGGATTCTTTCTGTCTTTCATTGGAAATTCCTCTTACTCCATCGGTTCCTTTCTGATGACACTTATTTTATGTCCCCTACTATTCTGGTTTCTTACACTTTTTTTTTCCTATCTACTAAATATTAAGTCCTTTGAGACAAGGATGAGTGTCTTTCATATTTATATCCCTTAAAATACGGATTAAGCACACAGTCCATTTTCAAGATTGAACTCAATACTAAGCTCATTTCATACTCAAAGAATAATGTAGCCTTTGTTCATAGTGTATCCATAATTAAGAACACATTCCTTATTTTTCTTGAGTGTAATATTTTTCAAAATTAGAGCTTATGATCCAAAGATATCTTCTAAAGCTCAAACCTGTGATATTGTCCTCCGTTATGCTATGACGTGTGCATTTCCATTTTCTTGTCGAAGTTTCTTTCGTTCTTCAGCTTCTCCCTCATATTCCCTGAAGTATCGTTTTCGAAGCCTTCAGAGAACAAGACATTCACTGTTACCAAAGTTCTATTCATCTGTATGTTGCTTGGGATTGTCATGAGCACAAGGAATTCCTTTTCATGAGTCCTTATAGACTATTAAGCTCTGTACTTCACCCAAAAGCAAAACCTAAACCCAGCTGTAAAATATTATCAATTTTTCAGGGAGGTATTTGTGTTGACTTTATAAGAAACACATTTCCAGAGGGCTGAGAATTAAATAAATGTCATAACATGCAAATTTTCAGAAGGTATGGAACACATTCGTATGTCTTTTTTCTGCAGAACTTAGCAAAGCTGCCATGCAGAACTGGAAAAGAAAATTATGATATATTTTTACCATAGAAGGGCTTTATGCTTGCACAAACTAATTTAAATGATTAAAATGTTTTAAAACAGACTTACGAAACAAATTGGGCTTTATTTCTCAGTATAAATATTTCCTTCTAGTTTTATCTATTGCTACTTTCTACTTAAAAAATTCAGTGGTTTAGAAACTTCTTAGTGTTGTACAGGCAATTCTCTTTTTAGTAGATTTTTAATCCATCTATCAAACATTAACATTAAAACCATAAGGACTTTGTTATTGTAATGTTTGAGGAAAAACTCTACCTCAATTATGGAAAAAAAAACAGCAACTGTGACTTAGGCTTAGTGTTTGTTACATGTTTGAAATATAAGGAGAATATAGAAGAAAGGAGAAATGTCACTGCTAAATTTTAAGAGTGCTAACATGGCCAAAGTCTTTCCATACTTTTCCAAAAACTTATTAAATATTTCAAGCTGAATAAATTACAAGTTTAATTATTATAAAACATATTCCTTAACTAGCAACTGTTTTGTTCTATGCTTCTATGTGAAATAATAATGGTTTGTCTGAGGATATCTTTCCTAAACATATTTGCATATCTGGCTTGAGGGACTAGAGAACCAGGATAAATTCTAGGGTGTGCAAAACAACTTTAAAGTGCCCATCACACTTTATGTGCATGCTAAAACAGTTTTTTATGTGTCATTTTATCATGATCTGATGTAAATTTAAAATAATATCAAACAATGGCAGACGATAACTCCTTATTTCCTGAATGGCAGTAGTGGTAGATCATGTACACAATCTAGTTGTTAAAGTAATTTACCAAGACCTAAAATTAGAAGAACGAGTCCCTTGCTTTTCCCAAGCTCTAGTAGCACATGAGTCACCACAGAGCCATTCATGCCCTCCCCCAACTTCCCTTATTCAGTGACTTCTGTTTGACAGACAATGCCATTCTGAGGTACCCATCAGTGCCTACTACCTGGGACAGTCTAGTTCTAACATTCATTGGTCATGAAGTGAAGTATGTGATCTGTTACTATGAGCACAGGGAAGATATTGCTGGAGTGGAACAGTAATAGAATTGTCCTTGCTTCCTACACCATGTCATATGGTGGAAAGTTTTTTTTTTTTAAATGAGTTCCCATACTGTTGTATTTGACAGTAACAAAATAAGCATAAGCTCTAAGTAAATTAGTGCCATGTGATAATATTCCTAAGTCATAATTTTGCATTCTAATATGATCAGAAAGCATATGTTTTCTTGGCTCCTACTAGTTTGAAGTTTATGATTTTTAGTACCAAAGCAGTACGTCTGATACTATGACCCTACTCTGAGCCAGGTCTTAATTAGCTTCTGGGAGGCTTGCTTCAGCTTAAGATTTCACAGACAATACAACACCTTCTGAGATTTGGAAGTAACCATGAATAGAAATATGACATGAAAAAAAAAACCTCATCAATTTTTAAGTTCAAAACCTTCTAGATCTTCTGAAAAAGGGCTTTACATGTTAAGTTTCAATGGTGACCACAGTTATATAAATTTTGACCATTTTCTGTGATCTCTGTCAATGAAGTCTAAAAATACAAACCAAAGATCACATCACCAATAGAATAATTCATCTAAAATATGACAGTAGAGTGTGATAGAAATACTGAAGAATTTAACCTGCCATTATTTACTAAGAACTTTTTAGTTGTGCCATACTTACTGGACGGTAATGAGAACAGCAATAGCTGTGAGGCTCACGGCGGAGAGGAAGGCAGCTATGGCTGCTAGTGCAATTTTTGATAAATCGCTGTCAATCATGCTGTGAGTTTTCATGGACTTTTCCCCGCATCGTTCACCAAAGTAATCGTGATGACATCTGCAAACAATCCACATTTAAAAGTTGTAAGCACTCATAGCATTCTGTGAGTTTTAAGCTTACTTTCCAGGTCATGAACAGCCATTGAGTTTCAACATTAAAAAACAAAAAAAGTTATGCCATATATTTGTATTTCAAAATCATGAGACATAAAGTGCATTCTAACTAAGGATCTATTAGTATAAAAACAAGTTGAGATTAGTTTGGGTGTGATATTCCAAGAAGACACACCTTGTCATTCTTTGTTCTCCTTTTATGACCAACTGATGAGTTCAGTGACTTGTTATGCAGCTAATACATTCTACTATCATTTAACGTGCTTGCAGCTTATGGGGGGAAAGAAATTAGAACAACAAAAAAGATTATGTGAAAATTACCTTTTGGTCCTTTTTTGAAAAAGAGGTCTTAAAACTATGTATATTGTAAAATGATGGTTTTTACCAGGGATCAGCAAAATTACAAGCTCGTGGGTAAAATCTGGCTAAGTGCCAGTTTTTTACAGCCTGCAAGCCAAGAATGGTTTTTATATTTTTAAATGATTACATTTTAATGGGTTATATAAGCACATACATAATCTTTGCTCACAAAGCCTAAAATATTTACTATCTGGTCCTTTAATAAAATTTTTACTGACCCTTGGTTTAACATTGGAAAAAATTAATGGTTTTCTGCAGTTAGGGGTCACAGACATAGAGCTAGAAATACAGAATTCTATATAATTTAGGAAAACTTACCTGCATGTTACTGCTTTCAGGTGCTCTATATATTTGCATTCTCCATGAATGCAGAAATTTTGGAATTCTGCATCACATGGATTTTTCTTTTTTTTGTTTCTTCTAGTTTTTCCATTTTTGCCCCCCTTTTTCTTTCTTTTGGGTTTATCTGATGTCTTTTCACTTTCTGTCTTGTTTTTCTTGGGTTTAACTACCTGCTCAACTAAAAAAAAAACCAGAATAATATTTATTGACAAAAGTCTCTCTTAATCTTGAATATCACTTTGGAGACAGAAGAGAAAGAAGTTATAGCATTGAAAGCTCACAGGAATAACGGCCATGTGCTCTCCATTATATATTTAGCACAATACATACACAATAAATGGGAAAGGAGAATATCTGTGCTGTGTGGCATTTACAAATCTAAACACCTTCGTTATCTTATTAGCTTCGACACATACATTGAATCGATTTGCATCATCATTATTATTACTGATAATAGTTTTGTGTTTAAGAAAATCCATTAAATATTTTAAACATTTCTTGAGTTTCTAATACATACGAAGTTCTTGGTAATGAGCATTAATTTAATTAAAATCAAATCACAGTTGTATGTAACGTTATCCACATGATACAGATGAGGAAAATGAAGTTCAGTGAAGACAAGTGACTTGCCCTAGGACAAGCAACTAAAAAATGGCAGTGTTGGAATGCCAAAGTCTATTATTTTTCTACTATACTATGTTGTTTCTTGGAAAAGATCAGTGCCATTGATTAAAATGGGACTTGGGGTATATTTGTTGATTTTATTTACTGGCCTCAAGCTCATGATCATGGTTGGGAATTAGTGGATACTACATGCAGGTAGAAAAAACAGAATTATACATTAGAGTTACTCAATTTTCTCCAACTCGCTGATTAAAACAGATTATGGTTAATTGATAACTTCCAGGAGCTCATTTCTGTGGTCACTCTATTTGAAAACAGGAGTTGAGAAATATTTGTCCTTGATGCTTCAGAGTTTTATCTTAACCTATCAGATCCACAGAAACTTTTGTTCAGTCTCATAGTCATGCAAGGTGTAGTTTATCCACATGCTAAATATAGGAAGGATGCTTTCCATGTTAGCACCATGCAGTTTGTTACATTAATCTCTGAAAAGGTTTATCCAAGTATTTAACACACAGAACCACAATAAAAAGAGGAAATATCATTAGTCCTAACAGTCATGCAGCATGTATTAAATAGAAAACATTAGAAACATAGCAAAGGTCAAAGGTATCAAAGATAGAATCCCTGTGATTAAGAAAATGACAAATAAATGCTATGAATATTTTTCAGGTTATTATAACAACATTAACAAAAGTCAAATTAGGAGCAATGTTTAATAGGTGGTAATGCAATTTTTATATTGAAATTTTTTCTTGTGATAAAAAAGTATGAGATAGAATAAATGCTCTAAGAGAAATATTTTAAATGAACATTATTGCATTTTATCAGATAGATTGCAAATTATAGACAGAGACAAACAATAAATAGTCACTACACTGAAGTGTTGCATTAGACATTAACGCCATGGACATTTAACTTAGCCATTCAAAGGAGTTCAACCAACATTTTCATTCTATTTCACAATGCGTTGCAATTTTGAACACTAGCCTAGCCATTTGCACCACTAATAATTTATTTGGCCTGCTGAAGTGTTAACAACTTGAAACATCTTTAAGGGAATAGTTTCTAGACACCTTCATGGTCTAATCTCGTGCCTCCAGAAATAGGCATTGTAGATGGACCTCTTCCCCATCTCACAGAAAAGCACAGGTTCAGAAGCAAGGGAGTGAAATGGAGTGTTCACTAAAGCTTTCCCCACCTGCCACTTACTCCAGTCACCGTCCCTGGGGTACCAATTACTACTGTCCCTTCACCAGTTCTGGGAACCAGACAGAGGGAGAGGAGTCAGGGAAACTCAAGTCAGGAAAGAAGAAGCCTTAAAGAGCTCTTAAACCTCACGCCTGTAATCCTAGCACTCTGGGAGGCCGAGGCAGGAAGATTGTTTGAGCTCAGGAGTTCAAGACCAGCCTGAGCAAGAGCAAGACCCCATCTCTACTAAAAATAGAAAGAAATTATATGGACAGCTAAAAATATACATAGAGAAAAAATTAGCCTGGCATGGTGGCATATGCCTGTAGTCCCAGCTACTTGGGAGGCTGAGGCAGGAGGATTGCTCGAGCCCAGGAGTTTGAGGTTGCTGTGAGCTAGGCTGATGCCACGGCACTCTAGCCTGGGCAACAGAGTGAGACTCTGTCTCAAAAACAAACAAACAAACAAACAAACAAACAAAAAAAGAGCTCTTAAACCATCTTTCCCTGCCTCCATAGTCCATGCTCTTAGGCTACCCAGGTCTTATATATAAACTACTTCTTCTTCCCTCAAATCCAAATATGAGGGTAATAAATGATATTTATCTATTACTTTGGTACCCTTATTTTAAGCAAAGGGTCTATTTTAAAGATGAAATAACAGTAAAAGTGAAGCAAACCATGGGTCACTATTATTTACCTGACAAATGGGATTTGGGGTTAAGTCATGACCTTAGCAATATAAAATCTATGGATATTTGTCCTTCTTTAATATTCCCAGATGGCATTGTCATTACTATTATTTTCACTGGTTTCTCCACTCCTAGCACTTAAACACTAAAGTCCAATTCCCCATTACTTCCTTCTGTTCTGCTATTCGTGTCAAAATGCAGTTATTTGGAGTAGGGTGGTGTACAAGAAGGGTATACAGAAGCTAAGATACAAAGTCAGTCGGAATGGTTAATGTTAAGTCTGTCTCTCAGAATGGGGGTCTTGCAGCCCAGTGGGAAAGAGCGTGGTATCTCTTCTGCAGAGAATCGAACAGATTGGAGTTCTAACTCTAGCTCATCCCCTCGCTACCTGTGTAACCTTGGGCGAACCTGTTAACGTTTTTGAGCTTCACTTATCACATTTGTAAAATGAGGATAACATTCCTACTTAGTAAAGTTGTTGTGAGGACTTAGGAGACATTTAAGTGGCATTTAAGTCAGCACTCCGGGCATATAGAATACGCCCACATATTGCTCTTTCTGTCTCAGTTTACCTAGGGGGTATGCGACAGATGTACACGTAAGGAAGCCACTAGAAAATCTGGGAGGTGTCTTTTCTTCTGCAACAACTTTACTCATATAAACCCGCACCTCATAAGCTACATTTCCAATTTATCCTCTACTCACCTCTGACTGAATCATCTACGATGTAGCCAGGTATTTGTGGTTCGTTGTCATACTCTTCTGAATAGTCATAGTCGGTGCCCGAAGGCACGTCACTACCAGAAGGCATTTCACTCACAGGGGAAATCTCACTTTCTGAGGACATCTCATTCCTTGAGGTAACCTCAAACCCATCAGCACTGTGGTCCCCAGAAAATGGTTCCCCTTTCCCAGAGTAGGTGTCATTGAGGTCCAATCCAGCAGCATAACGGCCTGGAGGGAAGAGAACAAGAGAAGAGGAGAAAAGGTAAAGCAGGGTGCCCACCTCTCCAGTCAGCTGCGTTAGGGAGACATGTTTATCTTCCGACATCAAAGCAGTTATTGCACATGTGCTATTGTTTGTAATGGAGTCACTTGTGAAAGAAACTTCACATTTTGCCAACAAGCACACTCAGCTGTTCCAATTACAGAGATTCTTTTATCAAGGTTTTCTTTTCCACAGATAGTTTACATTCATTTCCATATCAAAAAAAAAAACCCTGTCAAATTGGCAAATTAATCTCATCTAAATTAATCACATTCCAAATGCATTTGTGTTTGCTAGAATCTATCCTGTCCCATTTTAATAGGTTCTAGATATCAATATAAGATTTTCTTTACACATGCTTACATTTTTAAAAGATTATATATAAAAAGTAATATAAATAGTAGTTGGTAATAACTAATATTGTCATTTTTCATTATTATTATCACATATAGAAGAGATTGAATACTAGGTAAGTTTTTGGGCCCAGAGTTTCAAACCACTGCTTTATCTTGCTTTATCTTTTAGGTTTGGATCAGACAGCATCTGAGTGGAGCTTTAAACCTCTCCCCGGGACACTGAAAGTCCCTCTAGGAAGGTGAAACATACAATTACTAGGCAGAGGAGATGCAAAGCTTAGGCAGGAGGCAGCAAACGCTCCTGGGTCCAGGAACTAACTTGCAAGATCTGCGGGAATCACTTCACCTCTCTGGACCTCAGTCTCTTTATCTGTAAAACGAAGGGTTAGGATCGAATCATCTCTAGGGTCTCCTTCAGCTGGACTAAAGTAAAAGTATAGGGATTGTGTGTGGCATCCTCGTTCTGCCTGGACATCTGAGACACCTGCCCGCTTCTCTCTTGCTCCCAGGGAGTAACCTCCGGGAGGGAGCCACAGTGACCACCTCCCGCGGGGTTAGAGTCCCGGGCTCCAAAGGGTGATTTTTGGAGAAGCAGCAGCAAAACTCAAGAGGCGACAGCTTTTGCCCGCTGTGGGAGAAGCGTCCAGCAGTGGAGACTAGGCAGATTCTCACCTGAACCGAGGATCAAGAGCGACAGCAGCACCGGCGCGGGCGGCAGCAGCGGGGCTGTCATTGGTCCCTCGGGCGGCGGCGTCCGGTGTCTGGAGCACCTCGGTCCGGAGCTACGGCCGGGAGGAGCGGGACGTGGGGTCGCGTTCCGAGGCCCGCGGGCTCCGGGCGGCGGGTGCTGCGCCCTGGGCTGGCCTCGGGACCTCCGGGCTGCGACTCGGACGCGGGCACCCAGGTGTGCGCACTTTCCGAGGGCGCGGCGCGCACCTGCCGCTTTATAGGCGGGCGGGGAGGGACCCGCGCCCCTGACGTCAGGGCCCAGCCGTGGGTGGAGCAGGCGGCCGCCCCAGAAGTCGCTACCCGAAAACCACACGCGGACGGCAGTCGCCCCACCTCCTTGCCCGGACCGAGCCGCCGGGAGGAAATGCAAATGAAACCCCGGCTGCAAGAACAAAAAAGGACCGCAGCCACCTTCGGACGCGGGAGTGGAGTTGGGGACCTGGTACCTGACAGTCGAAATCCCAGCGTTTCAAACTATCTGACGAATCCCGTCACGTTCTGTGGTTGATCTGAACGCTACAACAGACAGGGACTAAATGGCAAAGTTACACAGTAACATGTCAAAGTACTTTAAGACCAAGAGTGACTGAGCAATGACAGCCTGGTATCTTTAGCGAGGATAAATGAAGTTCATTAAATGATGAGAGAGAGCCTCCTAATATAAATAAACAAATAAACAAATAAATAAATAAAACCTGTTTCATGTACGATGAGTCTCTATTTCAAACTATGCACTTAAAATTCTACTGCACCGTCTCACTCAATAACCTTGCTACTAGGTAACATTTCCCCCATTTTACAGGCGGATAAAAGGCAGCTTTAAAAAGCAAAGAGAAGGAATTTGCACAGCTGATAATGACAGGAGCCAGGGGGATTTGAATCTTAATTCATCTGACCCTGACATCTGCTTCTTTCTGCTCTGATGAAGGAGTTTAGGAGTAAGCTGGTTTTCAAAAAGAGGGTTTCTGGGGAGAGCAATGTTTAGCTTCAAGGAATAATCTCTACTGGTGGCGTACAGGCATTTGGATGAAGCGTAGTGCCCAAGAGCCTGTGCCTCTCAAATCACAAGATAAGAGGGTCAGCTTTGAGGGCTCATTTAGAACCCGATAGGACATAATTATGGCGAGTAGATCAAGTGAAGAGGAGGGAAGGAGCCGCTTAGTTTGACTGACGTGGCTGCAGTGGCAACTCCAGACCTGAGTTTTTCTTGACTTAAGGAAGAGAAAACAGCATTGTTCTGTTTCCTTGTCCTGGAGATACATATCTCTTCCACGATTGTTCCAGTAAAACAGCCCTTTTAGGAATGTGGGTCGCAGTGCATCTGTCCTAATTCTGGGAAATTTTTTAAAAGCTTGCTTACTTTTTAATAGTATATCACAGTGAGTAATCTAAGTATTAATAATATCATACGTTTAGTAGGATGAAATAAAAAATCACGAATCATGCTTTCTATTCCACATTTCTTGAGAGTGTGTTTTGTGTAAGCCACCTGTTTTATTTTTACGGATGGGGGCCAGTAAAGAGGGAGGGGAAATGACCGGCTCCCAGTTTTCCAGGAGCTCAGTGGTGTGGGCCAGATACATAAATATGTAATCCTAATAGATGAGGTGATAAGAAGGGGTCAGAGTGCCATGGAAAACAAAATGCAGTTTAATTTTGGACGTGTATAATGGAAAGGTCTGTGGAAAGATGGAGAGGCCTCCTGAGGCCTTCCCAGGAGAAAGTTTAGATGGAAAAAAGACTTGATGTTGAAGTGTGACTGAGTGTGGGAAATAAGACTAGAAAGCGGGCACTGCCCGTTCCAAGGGGAAGTAGGGCCTGCGCTGTCATCTTTTTTGGCGGATGAGGCAGTCGTGATTCAGAAAGATTCAGAGACTTGCCCACAGATTTCAAAAGATTCTGGTGGAGATTTTGTTTGGAGCTCAGGCAGTTGGTCTACGTTACTGCAACCTTCTATTCTCAGAGGTTTCCTTTTTGTTCAAGCCCTGTTCTTCCTGTTTTCTTTTTTTATAGTTTTAATTTTTTAACTGACAAGTAGAAATTTTATATATTTATGATATACAACATGATGTTTTGATATAGGATGTATGCACTGTGGGTAAATCAAGCATTTTCTTGTTATTTCTTCTTATTTAGGTGAGTGCAAGTTGTACATATCTGGCATCAGAAATGTTTCACTTTCTCTTTGAAGGGAAAGTGGACTCTTTACATTGGAAATTGCTTAGTCTTTTTGTAATTGGAAATTTAGGATGATCATTTACACTGATGTGCACATAATCTAGATCACGGGACAGCATAGCTTAGTGCTTAGGATGAGTTTTGGATTCAAACCAATTTGGGTTTTCATGTACAGATTCCACTACATGCCAAATTACTTAATATTTGAATGGTTCAGATTTCTCGTGTGAAAAGAAGAATAAAGATACCTATCTGCTCTTAAGCAGATCAAAGGAGATAACATACACAAACAAGTACCACAGATCCTAGCGTATGGTGAGTGCTCAATAAATAGTAACTATCCTGATTAATCATTATGATAGTTACACTATATTAATCATATTGAAGAACTAAGTGACTCTTATAAATGGAGCTACTCACAGAGCCAGTGAAGTAATCCTCTTCAATATTTTCAAGCCATGAAATTTGTTCCTGCTTCATATTAAGACTAACCATTTTGGGCATTTTATGGTGCATCATAGAGCAGACTGGGATGTCATCATAGCCACATCACAATGCAGCACCACTGATGTGTCATGGCATTCGGGAACTCATGTGTGAGTAGAAAACCAACCCCATGTAAATGTGGGATTCTTTCTATTCTGCATGCTAAGCTGAGACAAGGAGGAATAATTTCAAGAAATTGGAGCAGCACCCCTTCTTTATCCTGATAAATTGATGGCTACTTTGTCTACATATGTGGTTAAGGGCAGCCTTAAGGACAAAGGCTCCTAGCTAACCACTCATTTTGATGCCTACTATATGAATCCTGGTAATACTTCATATGTACGGTGAAAACAATCTCACTTCACTCTGCTGAAAAGTGTGCTATAGAACCAAAAGTATAATTATGTGCTTGTTGGCCGGGCGCGGTGGCTCACGCCTGTAATCCTAGCACTCTGGGAGGCCGAGGTGGGCGGATCGTTTGAGCTCAGGAGTTTGAGATCAGCCTGAGCAAGAGCGAGACCCCACCTCTACTAAAAATAGAAAGAAATTATATGGACAGCTAAAAATATATATAGAAAAAATTAGCCGGGCATGGTGGTGCATGCCTGTAGTCCCAGCTACTCGGGAGGCTGAGACAGGAGGATCGCTTGAGCTCAGGAGTTTGAGGTTGCTGTGAGCTAGGCTGACGCCACAGCACTCACTCTAGCCTGGGTAACAGAGTGAGACTCTGTCTCAAAAAAAAAAAAAAATTATGTGCTTGTTCATACAATTGTTATTGAATTTTTAAAGACAGTGCTAGGGTCTGAGTAAGTATTATATTGCAATCATTGATTATGAGTCAACACACAGATCTGCAAGTCACAATTAAGAAATTCCCCAGTGTGTAAGTAACATTTTCTATATTATTAACAAATGCATTAGCTCCATTTATATGTCTATAATTTTCTACTTTTCACCTTAGAATTTATCCGTGCTAAAGAATATATCATTTCTAATTCCTTCAAAAAGAAGCCTTTATTAAACTTGGTTTTGAGTATCTTGGTGTGCCAGTAAGGTCAAATTACAGTTGACCCTTTAACAAGGCAGGGGTTGGGGTACCTGCCCCCCACATGAAAATCCAGGTTTAACTTTTGACTCCCCCAGAACTTAACTACCAATAGCCAATTGTTGACCAGAAGCCTTAGTGATAACATAAACCATCAATTAACACTTATTTTGTATGCTATATGTATTACATACTGTATTCTTACAATAAAGTAAGCTAGAGAAAATAAATGTTATTAAGAAAATCATAAGAAAGAGAAAATATATTGTTATTCACTAAGTGAAAGCAGATCACCATAAATGTCTTCATCCTCCATGTTGAATAGGCTGAAGAGAAGGAGGAAAAAGAGGGCGTGGTCTTGCTGTCTCCGGGGTAATAGAGGCAGAAGAGGTAGAGGAGGTCGAAGAGGAGGCAGAAGATATTTCTAGGCTACACAGTTTGTCTGGGAGTTTTTTCAAATTGTTGCCAATCTACAATTTTCCAATATATTTTTTGAAAAAAATATGCATATGAGTGCACCCATGTGGCTCAAATCTCTGTCGTTCAAGGGTCAACTATACTGACCTTTTATTGCCTTAAAATTGTGGCTTTTGCAGAGCAAGGACTGACAGGTGGGGCTGAGGGCAGTGGATGATTATATACAATAGAAACAAAGTAAATGTAATATGCAACTAACTACATTTACACAAAAAGTGAATCTTTTAGGTAGTTTATTTATTCATCAAATATATTTTGAGAATTAGGCATGATGAGAAAACAGGGTATATTCAAGCCTAATACTTTAATTAGAAAGCATTAAAATTTTAGTATGCTATTGATTTTTTATGATTTTATAATTTCAGGATAAGATTTGGCATTTTATTAATATTATTTCAGAAAAGTTATATATTGAAGTCAGGTGATGGAAGTAGTCAGAGTCCAGTGAAAGATTTTTGTGGATACCAATTATAGTCATTAAATAATTATATTCTTGACTTTTTATTGTTTTTAAAAAACACTTATATGTACTTAACCTTTCTTTAATGCATCTACATTTTCCTTGTTTTTTTACATTTTATTTTCCATTTTATCACTCTATAATCATACATCCAAATGTTGTATGATGCCAGTTTTCATCGTTGCCAAACTCTTCAATCAACCTTTCTGTTATTTAAAAATTGACAATAGGCCAGGAGCGGTGGCTCACGCCTGTAATCCTAGCACTCTGGGCTGGGAGGCCGAGGTGGGCAGATTGTTTGAGCTCAGGAGTTCGAGACCAGCCTGAGCAAGAGCGAGACCCCGTCTCTACTAAAAATAGAAAGAAAATTATATGGACAGCTAAAATATATATATAGAAAAATTAGCCAGGCATGGTGGCACATGCCTGTAGTCCCAGCTACTCGGGAGGCTGAGGCAGGAGGATCGCTTGAGCCCAGGAGTTTGAGGTTGCTGTGAGCCAGGCTGATGCCACGGCACTCTAGCCCGGGCAACAGAGTGAGATTTTATCTCAAAAAAAAAAAAAAAAAATTGACAACAGATGAATACTTCTAAAAATTATATGATAGTATTTTAGTGATTCATATTTAATGCATTTCTGTTATTAGTTTAAATAATCTCTTTAAATGTGCATGCATTTTTAGTAAAGCTAAGCTATATTGTACATAGATTTTGCTGTATTTTCTCATAAGCACAACAGGTTCCTGTTTTGGAGTTAATGAGAATAGTGGCTCTGTAATATCATAAGTGAAGAAAATGTTAATTTATTGTATATACCTGTGGTCCCCAAACCTTGGGCCCTGGTCCAGCACTGGTCCGTGGCCTGTTGGGGACCAGGCCACAGAGCTCTGCACCACCCCCCACCCTAACCCTCATGCACAGTCTGTGGAAAAATTATCTTCCATGAAACTGGTCCCTGGCACCAAAAAGGTTGGGGATGGCTGGATATACCACTTCTGCAAAGTCTGTCCTAGGCAGGGAAAGGTTAAACCACAAAGGAATTAGCCTTTGTGTTTTACGCTTCCCAAAGCTTCCTGAACACGTGTATTGAAATTACATGACCAGAGTTAATATGAAACAATGCAGACAAATGTAGAACTTGCAGAAAAGAGCAATTGGAGATCTAGTTATAAATTTTTAAAACATCGATTATGTTCCTCAGTAGTCTTCCTGAAATCAATAGTTTCGTCTAAACTTCCATTTAGGCAGTCCCAGACGATTTTGCCATTTGCAGTAGATGTAATTTTACTCTTAAGTTTCTTTCCTTACATAAGAATTCCAAATATAATTAGCTTTGATCACTTCTGAAGATATCAGGCATTTCAATAGGATACTTTTAATATCAAGTTGCTAGGAATTTTGAGATTCTCAAGCACTACCTTGTGTGAATTGAAGAGAATATTTGACTTTTCAGTAGTACAATTGGCCCTGAGCTAATCCTGATACCTGGTGGAGGAGTGCTACTTAAATGATAAAAAATTTTAAAGGATTTTTTTTTTAAAGAAATTTAAATTTGATTAAATGTTTCCACCTCAAAATGATATTTAATAGAATTCATATGTTTATTGAAATAGAGGAATTAGAAGCTTTGAAGAACTGTTTTGCCTAAAATACGTTTTTGAAAACATTTATATATTTTGCACTTTTTTTTTTGTTTTGAGACAGAGTCTTGCTCTGTTGTCCCGGGTAGGGTACAGTGGAGAGCTCATTGCAACCTCAAACTCCTGGGCTCAAGAGATCCTCCTAGCGTCAGCCTCCCCAGTAGCTGGGACTGTAGGTGCACAACACGACCCCTGGCTAATTTTTCTATTTTTAGTAAAGACAGAGTCTTGCTGTTGCTCAGGCTGGTCTTGAACTCTTGAGCTCAAGAGATCCTCCAGCCTTGGCCTCCCAGAGTGCTAGGATTGCAGGCATGAGCCACCGTGCCTGGCCTTATAGTTTGCACTTTTAGGAGTTATTTTGACAGCCAGATACCTAAGGATATAATAACTGGTAAAAATTCTATGTTAAATTTTATATTGCTAAATTTGCCCAATTTGGAGATGTTTAAAGATATGCCTGTGCCACATTAGAAGAGATACTTTGTTTTTATTTTCCTTATAACGCTATTACAATCTGTATAAAATTATTAGTTTCCATGAGATTTTCCTGGGAAAAACTAAATGTGTCTTTATTTCTGAATTCATAGGTTTTGGGGAATAATGCACACACATACACACAGGAGGAAAGAAAAAAGAACAGTTGAGAGCAAATCTACATTATTAAAAAATCTATCTTTTTAAGAGGAAAAGAAAATAAAATTATATAGATGTATATTTATTGACATTAAAGGAGTTTATGACACTTATGTAAAAAATTAACAAAACTGTATAATCCTCTTTTAATAACATTTATGATGATTTATATATATGTTTAAATATACATCTATAGATATACATGTATGGAGAAATTCTGAAAGGATATATAAAAAATGTTAATCTTTTGGCTGAGGAATTAATTCCTTACCTGTATGTCCTAATATAAGCACAAAGCTCATATATTACTTCCATTTTAGGTTAAAGAACCCAAACTATGCAAGAAGATGATCTCACAAGTAAACTGATTTGCTGTGATTTCTACAATTGATTATATCAGTTTTTTCTTTGTCAGTTTTGAAAGAAAATGATCTCTTGAGCTGTCTGCTTTTCCCTACCCTTTCTTAGACTTGAGCAGTCTAAAAATCTGTGCCATCCTTTGCCATGTGCTATAGTGAGAGAGTACAGTGAGGTGGTCAAGGCTGTAGGATCTGAGTTTGAGGCTACTGGGATTTAGTACAGCTCTTCCTCTAACTAACCAGAGCCAATTACTTAAATATTTTGTGGTTCCAGTTTTCTCATCTCTAAAAAGGGAGAAAGGGAGATGATGGTAATTCTGAGGTTTAAATACAATATTACATGTAGAACATTTGGAAGAGTATAGGACCTTTCATAATGACTCAAAAATCGTAAGTATTTTTATTATTATTAATACAGAAATCAATGAAGAAACTAGTAGGGATTCTGATGAAAAATTTTCTAATGTATATTTGTAGAATGAGATAAAAAAGCAAATACTGTTATAACTGATTTCATAAGTTGGGAATCTCTGCTTACTGGGACAGATAAGCCTGCAAGAATTCAAAACTTTTTTAGAATGATGAAGGCAACAGGTGAGCCCTGTTATTAAGGTCCTGTTTCAAATAGCTTGCATTGCAGACGTGACATTTTCAGAGCATCCCTTGTTAAACATCTAAACTCTATACAGAAGAATCCTTCTCTCACCTTTTTTAGCTGTGCAGTATTTTCCTATCGTGTGATGTCATCATACCATAATTTCCTGCAGAGTCAGGCCATTTCTGCTATGAATGCATTGTTTGGTAGTGACATTTCTTTTTCACCATTAACCCAATTGACACCGAAGTAAAAGGGAGAGCTAGTTTTCAGATACTAATTACCATATCGATAATTATGTCATAAACTCATGTCAGTATCCCTTTTCATCTCTTTCCTTAGTAACACACCACTGGTTTTATTCAGATTGGCAATGTGCCCAGCTAAAATATGACATTTCCCAGAATTCTTTGAAGATAATGGTGGCTACACAACTAAATTCTGCTAGTTAGATCTGGTGAGCTGAAAGCAGAAGTGATGTGTCAGGGAGCTGACAGAGATGGGAGACATACTCCTATCACCCTTCCCCGATTACTCCTTTCCAGCTGCCTGGAATAGGGACACTAGGCTGTGTCCCCAAGAGTCATATTAGACCATGGACCAACCTTGAATCTGGAAGGCAGGTGCTAGCATGGTGACAAACAAAGACAGGAAGAGCACGAATGTCTGATTTGGAGCAATCACTCCAAATCTGTACTTTTTCTCTTTAGACTTCTTTTACATCAGAGAGAAGGACTTCTATCTTGTTAAAGCCACTATTATTTCAGGTTTTCTAATATGTGCAGCTGAGCCCAATACCAGATGATTTGGTAATCAATAAACTCTGTTTCATTCATTGTGATAATTCCCTTCTGTATCGATGTCCTCTAGCCAAAGACCACTAGGAGCACAGCCAAACAAGTTGCAGCCAAGGAGAACGTGTTCCACGGGGAACCGGGGTGTCTCTGAGGAGTGTGTCAGAAAGGACATGTAGGACTTGGGCTTGTGTTAGGTGATTCGGGGGAGGGTTTAAGGAAGTGAGCTTTTGCTCTGGAGACTGCTGTTGGAAGCTTCTAGTATTAATCTGTAGAATTCAAGAAACAATTTTCTTAGTGTAAATAGAAAAGAACATGCTTGAGGATTTTGACATGAAAAGGGCAAAATTTAGTATAAAATAAAAAGACTATCCAGGGCTGTTGGGAATATTGACAGTAGATCTTGTATTTGAAAGCTTAGCTGTATCATCTAAAGCTGCAGTCCCCACCCCCTGGGCCACCGACCAGTACCAGTCTGTGGCCTGTTAGGAGCCAGCCACACAACAGGAGGTGAGCAGCAGGCTACCAGTGAAGCTTCATCTGTACTTACAGCCACTCCCCATCACTCACATCGTGGCATAAGCTCCACCTCCTGTCAGATCAGCTGTGGCATTAGAGTCTCATAGGAGCCTGAACCCTACTGTAAACTGCACATGCGAGGGATCTAGGTTGTGGCTCCTTATGAGAATCTAATGCCTGATGATGTGAGGTGGAGCTGAGGCAGTGATGCTAGTGCTGGGATTGGCTGCAAATACAGGTTATCATTAACAGAGAGGTTTGACTGCACAATAATTGTAATGCGCTTGAATCATCCCAAAATCAACTCCCTATCCCGGTCCATGGAAAAATTGCCTTCTACAAAACCAGTACCTGGTGCCAAAAAGGTTGGGGACCGCCGATCTAAAGTGATTCTGCTCTCTACCCAACACAGGGAATGTCAGTGGTAGAGTAGGGTAATCAGAGTGTGATTAAAGGGAAGACTCTCTGACATCTGCTAAATCATTAAAATCTTGCCCTGTGGCAACCATGTATTTTTTAAGGACATTTTCCCTTCAATGTCTTATATATTCAATATGTCTAAAGTCTATCTTGGGAAAAAATTCAAAATATTTTATTTCTTATACAAAAGAAAGACCTTTAATATAATACCTAAAAACTTTAATAGAAGTGAGACTCCTTAAATTCTTTTTGGAATACCAATGAATAAAAATAAGTGACCACACCACAGAGTTGAAACCAAGTTGTTTCATCATTAAATTTTCAAATTAATTATTGGATATGATTAAATAAAAAGAAATCAAGAGTAAAGATGTGCATAGAATAACTTCTAAAGTTCTCTGACCTCCAATATCACTTCCTCAGTGCCATTTTCTAGATGTAATCACTGGTATCCAACAGGATTTTGCTCTTCTGGTGGTTGTTATTATAACTTTATTTAATGCTGTGCTAGCTCTATTCTTGATTCACCAATTTTAGATGTTATTTAGTTCCCCCATGGGAAAAAATAATGTAATATCTAATACTATCTCCCAGCTTCATTCAATTCCCAATTTTTGTAAGTTATAATTTTATCCTCTTGTATTCAGTTGGCTTTATGACTTAAAGCAACATATTTATAACACTGTTTTGGATTTACTGACTTTACATAGAGAATATTGACTTTATTATAAAATATAAATAAGTGCATTTTTTACTTTATTTTTCACTTCCTCACTCTTTTTAATTCTTAAGCTCCTTCCAGTGAATATTTGATTACATTAATATCACCATATTTTATAACTTTGACATTGTATTCTGTTACTAACATTGGCACCATTTATGCTTTTTATATAGATGATTTAAAATATGAAATGAATAAATAGCATTTGCAACATTAGAGAACCAAGCAAATATTGTACCTGCAGAGAAAAAAAAGTCATTTAAATGTTTCCGTTCAAATGAGAATCTTCCACGTATCTCTGTGTATCAGTGTATCTCAAAGTGTCTCTGTCTAGTTCCCTTAACTTATTACAGGCCATATTCAGCTGTTACTGTTTCTTGTACCAGGTGTCATTCTCTTCATGTTCTTCCTTTTATTTTTTTCTTTCACTAGAGTATCTCCTCAAATAAACTTTGCAACATAGGGACTGTGAGCTTTTGAGTTCCTGTACATTTTGAGATGTCTTCTGATGTTCAGATGTTTTCTTTGACATATGATTGATATTAATAGTTCAGCTGTGTATCAAATTCCAGTTTCAGAATATTAATAATTCCACTCAGAACACTATAGTCATTGCTCCCTTGCCTTCTAACATTCAGTCTTGCTGCTGAGAAGTCCAGTATCATCAGTCTGACTCTCACTTATTTTAAGATACCTTCCATTTATCTTTTGCAAAGCTTTTAAGATTTTCTCTTAAGGCATATGATGACAAATTTTAGGAACTATTTTAAAAACTAAAATATCTGTATTCTATCCTAATATGAATTATTAACACTTTCAGGAATAAGTAAATTTAAATTTTTCAGTTGTAAGTAGTTTTAAGTGAAATTTTAGTAAAATGAACGAAAGGGCTTAATAATTCAGGCAGTGAAGTGCAGAAGGGCAGAATTAAAATTCCTTGATGCATCTCTAAGTGGGAAATGTGTTATGATGCAATTTTTTCCATTGTTATTACCATATATTCTATACAAACAATAGCATGTTTATATAAAGTGATTATACAGTACAAGTGTTGAAAGAATATTTGGGCATCTATTCTCTAGTTTAGGTAAAATTGATTGTTACCTGCATGTTGTCAGGAAATACTTGGGATGGATGTAAAAATTATCTTCCCAAATGATTGCTACTTAAGCCACTGACTGTTGCATTTATTGTTTTCTCCTACCTGCTTCTTAATGAATTTTCATCACAGAGCTTTCATTGACTTCAAAAGGGACTCAGCACCAGGAGGAACTACGTGGGATACAAAGAAAGAGCCAGACTTGGCTTTCTATAAACATACCATGTACGACGTCTGAGTCATAACCATCTTGTTGACTGTTTACTTTCTCTGTTGTCAGCACTGTACAGCTAACACCAACGACTTGGAAGTGAGCTACATGCTATTCTTAGTTTATCACAACCAGCACTTGCTAACTGGGGGACTCATTATGTCCTCTATGGACCGTTTTCATTTCCCTACTGTGGCCTGGGATGTGGCCTTTTGCTGGAGCATTAAACCCTTTAAAACTACCACTTTTATCAGAATGTCAAAATTTGGATAAGGGGAATGAGAAAAGACAATATTAACTCTGCAAGTGAGGTATTTGCTTAACTTATATTAAAAGATGTGACCAGTCTTTGTGTGACTTAATGATATAATTCCTATGATAGTTCCAGTGATAGCAAAATTTTGCCACCATTAAAGATCATTCAGCAAAGACCAGCAAGAGCAAATCAGAGGCCATTAATTGTGTGGGAGGAGAATGATTTCTGTGGTGAGAGAAAGCCCAAATCTAGATTGATGTTGAGCCAGATACTATGGTATAAAATGTAGATTAGGCCAAAACACACACACACACACACACACACACACACACACGCAGTGAGTCAGAATCCTGGTGTATTTGTTTTCTTTCTTCTGTCCTTACTGCTTTCTTTCTTTCCTTTCTTGCTTTCTCTCTCCTTTCCTTCCTCTTTCCTTTCTCTTCCCTCTTCTCCTCCCCTTATCATTTTCCTCCTCTTCCTCCCATTTCTCCTTCTCCTTTGCCCCTCCCTTCTTATTCTTATTCTTCAAGTGGTGAAGGCAAAATAAGTAAAGATCACTGGGGAACTGAGACCTCAGGGAAAGAAGCATGTTTGTGAGGATGCAGAAGAAATACATGATACACATTTTTCTCCATATTTCAAAGAATTCTACTATTGCTACAAGTCATCGTGCTTAAATACAATGTGAAATATGTGGTCAGAAACGGGGAGAGTGGTCACAGAATGATGGAATCACCTTCCCTTTTCACATGCCAATGCCCTTCTGGCACATCATGGCACAGCGGGAAACATTAGCTTTGGAATCAGAACTGGCTTTAATTTTAAGTTAGGTGATCTTGGACAGCCTATTCAAAACTCTTTTAATCTTGGTATCAGATGAAATGGGAACGAAAAGGGGTATTTTATAGGGTTGTTTGAGAGCAGTGGTTGCACTTGACCTATGGTAGACGCCCAGGGAAGGGTGGCTGTTTCTGTGTGTTGCACCTTCGGACAGTTTATGTCTATGGTTCTCCCCCACGTAACCATTGCTTTCCTCGTCTTGAACAAAGAAGTAGAGCGAGCGTAAAACGGCTCTTGCTAATAGAAATAAAAACACTTTATGTTTATGAAGTACTTCACAGCGTACAAGTGTTTTTACATGTGTATATTCAGAGCAGCTAGGCAAAAGAAATGAGTAAGTGGATGAAAGAGAATCCTCAGGACCTATTCATCTTCTAGTCAGTGCATGGAAAGACCAACACTATTATATCCAGAAGTTTCTACTTTTGTTTGCTCCAACTTTCACATGACTAGTTAGACGGTTGTAACATCTAAGCTTTATTCATTGCTTTCAATAAAGTTATTTTATCTGTATAATTTGCATCACATTTGCTTCATTCATTATTTCAGTACACACTTATTGAGCACCTACTATGTGCCAGGTGCTTTTATAGATGAACTTTAAACTAGACAGATAAGATCTCTGTTATCATTAAAATAGGGGAGACACAAAGAATAAACAAGTAAACAAAAACAATACTTTCAAATAGCGATTAGATTATATTAAAAATCAAACAAGTTAAAGAGGGTGGAGGTGATGATGGCTACTATATGCGGAAAAGTGTCAGGGAAGTTTGAATGAATGATGAGGAGACAACCATGCCAAGATTTAGGGGGACAGTATTCAAGGGAGAAGAAACAGCAAGTGCTAATCCCCCGAGGCTGGGATTGTTTTAGGGCATATTATACTGCCTTAGGAACCCTTAGGCGCATGCACAGGGTAAGACGAATAACCATATGGAATTTTTTGATCTGTGATGAAGGTAGAGTTACAAACATGTGTAGCCACCCTGTCCTAACTCAATAGAATGGAATAAAGTCTTTTCAGTATCCAAGTTAACAATCTATGGTCCCCACACATCCACAAGGAGAGCCAGGTTTGCTTGGCCCCAGAAGACACTTGGTGAATCACTTAACGTAGTAAGTCTGGTTAAATTTTATTCTTGACTTTTCCTATCATTTGCAGAAGTGTCCAGAGGAATGTGGAGATGGAAGAGTTTTGTTCACATACCTTCTTCCTCTGCTTTCCCCTCCCCCTCCCCAGCTTTCTCACTCTCAGTGGAGGCAGCTGTGACATCCCACGTGGATAAGGAAATGATGCTCATCTTCTCCACCCACTTGAGAATACTTTGATGCCATTAGCCTTGATTGTTTTACTCTCATCCCTACCCCCATCGCTAGCCCCGTCCACCTAGTATGAGAACATGGAAACTTATTTTGGAAAATGTGACCTAAGTGGTCCCCAAAGTTAGCTTTGCTCATCCCTGGGTGATTATACTAAGGTTTTTTTTTTCTTTATTTATCTGTGTTCGATTTGGGGGGCAACAAAAACTTTCTTTTTTTAAAAGACATATTACCTCATAGAAGTAGATACTATCAGAAAATTACCTTTAATGTGACCTAGTGGCCCCATCATTCCCAGTTCTTGCATGTGGAAAGAGGGGCATTTATTACTCGAGATGGCCAAATAGCCCTGTCTTAAACAGGTATTCTCATTTTGGTAAACAGCATAGGTAAATATCTTTATTTATACATGATGGTGGCTAGGCAGGAATAACTCCTTACTTCATTTCTTTATTTTAAAGCATTCTTCAGAGAATTATTTTCAGTAGCAAGATGCCATAGTGTATTTGAAATAAATTTGATTCAGGGACAAATGTTAAGGACATCTCTTGCATAAAGGGAGTTAAACTTGCTGGGTGTAGCACGGGCTAGGGATAAGATAAATAGTTTAGAAAAGGATGTGATATCACTCATCTCTTTAGGAAAGCATTTTTCTGTCTTAGAGTTAGAGCTCCAGGCAGAGGAAATGGGAAGGCGGGGAAAACATGGACCGGTTCCAGAGGACATGACGGGTCATGGAGAATGAATGAGTCAACTGGCATCAGAGGGTGTGTGGAGAGGGGGGTGGGGAAGAGGGAAGAAAGGAAGCCATGGATGGAGCCTTTGAGTCCCCTCACTCCCACACCCATGTACACACACCAGGCTCGTGGGGGACATAAATAATCCCTAGTGTCCTAAGAGAGCAACCGTGTTCCCCAAGCAATCAAGTCACTCCAGAAACCAACCTGGCTCTGGGGGAGTCTGACACACCAAAGGTAGGGAGGTGATGAGAGTAGGAGAATCACTGTAATAGGAGAGCATTGTAAATTGTCAGCGTCTAGGTCTTCTATTTAGAAAAGCTGGGAAGGAAGTGAGAACTTGCTTCTTGAAAAGAAATGCAAAGAAAATGGATAGCATTTAGTTGCGGCAAAAGAAGTGATTTGAAATAATTCTAAAACGTAGTCTTAATTAGTTGCTGTAAGGTACACCAGAGGTCTCTCTGTATCATCTGTGTGAGGTGTTTTCATTTTTCAGTGGATACATATGGGAGAGGGACTATTGTTCCTGTGACTATCTACTTCTGCACCTTAGGCCACTAACATTCACAGCTGACATTTGCCCAAGTCTTTTATCATATCTTGTTCATCATATTTATTTATATTGCCAGTATTAAAAATTCTTTGAATTTATGTAATATTTGTTGTTCCAAGGATCTTAAAATTTTTCACAGGGGTTTCTTACTCAATGCTTATGCCCTTTAAATGAAACAAATGGAAACATTGTGTAAATTCATGCATCATGTATAATAATTAAATCTTATGTACCCACATGAAACAAGTGAATGAACAAGATTAAAAGTATGACCTGAGTCTTCCTGAAATTAATGTTTTGTCCTTTTGAACTGCTTCCTCTGGAGGCACACTAAAAGTTCTTAGAAATAAAATAAAAAGACTTTGAATTTATCATCATACAGCTGCAGCCTCCAGAGTGATCTATTAAATCATAAATGGGATGATGTTACTCCTATAACTAGGAGTTCTTTCTATGGGAGGAAACAACAACAACAGCAGTTTCATCACAGCTTTTTGCCTCTAACTGCTTGTCCACACTATGGTGGTCACCATACACCTTGGTCTATGCCCTAAAAGTAACATTTGAATAGTAAATTAGGTGGTCATGCAAATCCAACCTCATTTCTTTGCTGCTTCTATTCTTTCACTAGACTTTAGCTACTCTGGCCATCTCTAAGTTTCAGGAGGAAGCTAAACTTTTTCATGTCCCTGCCCAAGATATTCCTCCTGCCTGAAGTACATGTCTCCCGCTCCTCATCTGGTTAACATTTAGGCACCTTTCAAGTCTGCTGAAACTCACTTCTGTACACCCCAGTATAAATCGACGAGCCTCTTTCATTACACTCTTTAATGCACCTACAACTATTTGTAATTCTATATTTACATATGTTTGTATTTCTTTAATATTTTTCTTCTCCATAAGACTTTTTTTTTACATTGATTTAAGTTCACTGTCTTTTTATGTCAAAGTATTATGGAGGTACAAATCTTTTGGTCACATGGATCACTTTTATAATGCTTGAGTCATGATTATAAATGTGTCTGTCACCCAGATGGTGTCTATTGTACCCATTAGGTAGATTTTCTCCATTCCCCCCTCCCCCCTCCCCCCTTCTTGCTTTCCATTGAGTTTTACTTCCCTCTGTGCACATGTGTGTTCATCAGTTAGTCCCAGTTTAATAGTGAGAACATGTGGTGTTTGTTTTTCTATGCATTAGATCCTTCACTTAAGTTTCCAGTTTCATCCAGATTTTTGCAAAAGGGCTTAATTTATCCTTCTTCATGGCTGAGAAGTATTCCATGGTGTACATATGCCACATTTTGTTAATACATTCATGAATTAATGGGCACTTAGGTTGATTCCACATCTTTGCTATTTTGAATTGGGCTGTAATAAACATTCAAGTACAGGTGTCTTTTTTATAAAATGGCTTCTTTTTCTCTGGGTAAATAAAAATGCTCAATGTCACTAAGCATCAGGGAAATGCAAATCAAAAGCACAATGAGACATCTCCTTACTGCAGTCAGAATGGCTTTTATTAAAAAGTCCATAAACAATAGATGCTGGCATGGATGCAGAGAAAAAGGAACACTTACACACTGTTGGTGGGACTGCAAACTAGTACAACCTCTATGGAAATAGTACGGAGATTCCTCAAAGAACTAAAAGTTCACCCACCATTTGATCTAGCAATCCCACAAGACTTTGAGGCAGGAACAGAACTGATATTCAGCTGGTTCTCACTCCTATGGCTCATGCAGGTTGCTATGCATCTGTTTTGTTCAAGATGGACACCCAGGGCCTACCACAGTATCTGGAATACAGTAGGCGCTCAATACTTTTGTTCAATAAAGGAAAAAATGACCAAGTCATGGAATCAATTTTCCTCAATTCAATTACTCCAGCCTCTGTTGAACTCTCCTTCTGTGTAAGCATGAACAGAATGGCCAAAACCAGCAGCATCAGCTTCAGCTGGAGCAGAAGAGAAAGGCAGACTCTCAGGTCCACACCTCCTGAATCACAACGCACTGTTTAATGAGATACAGAGGAGGTTCCAACTACGCATTAAAGTTTAACTGTTCTAATTCAATGCACATATATCTAACAAGCCTGGAAATGTAAGAAGCAAAATGACTACTCATAGTCTTCTCACTTTTAAGCAACCTTCATGGCCTACCAAATGGGCTAATTATTATTTTCAGTGGGACCGAAAAGTGTTGAGAATTTGCCAATTATTCTAAACTTCTTAAATACTATCTGTAGTCTTTCTTGCAGATCACATAGCAAAATAGATAATTCTGTTAGTCATAAAGTTTCTGATTTCCTAACTTGGCATAGTGTTCTAAACTAAGCAAGAATGGTCATAATTGGGGTCTAATTTAAAATAAACATAAAGGTACATAAAGTTTTATAATTCTACAATCGTTTTAAAATAAGTACAATCATCCAACATAAAAAAATTGTGATTAAAGGTAAAATCATAGTGATACATAATAAACTCATTAGCATTGGTGACTCACACCTCATTTATGCATGTCTTCAAACTCCCAGTGGACTTTCACACAAAAAGAATTTTTGCCTTTCACTTACTTCCACACTCAATTGATTTCCTGTTAATCCAGATTTTAAAATGTCAGCTGAGGTTTATTTTTAAATGGAGGAGTACAATTTAGGAGGACCCAGGTCAATGTCCAGAATGCCAGTGGTGATCAAATGAACTTTGATTCAAAGCAAATGTTACAAATTCTAAGCTGATCTGATGTGGCGTTTTCATTGACTTGGGAGACTTCTTTATCTGCCTGAATGCCATAAAGAGGTCAGAGACAGAAAACTCAATGGTACGTGCCAAGGCATGTTTAGGTCTGGCATTTAGCATACCAGGTAGCTGCCAAACAAAAATCTTGCATATTAGGCAAACCTTAATGTGCATAGTTATCACTGCACTCATTAAAATTTTTGGCTCATAGTATTGAGAAAATTAATTAAGGCACTAATTTGTCTTATAAGGTCCTAAACCCAGAACCTACAAACAAAAGGCCATATGTGGATTACTAAATTGAGTATTTGATTGTAGTATCCACTGATGCAGTAGGATGATTTAGCTTAATTCCACTAAATTTTGTAAAGATCCATAAACAGACAAAACTATGCTTCAAATATTGAGAATTCAGGGTGTCCCCAAGTATAGACTGAAATGTCCAAAGCTACAGGAAACAAATGGACACTTGTGAGGCTCTAACATTGCAGAGGCAGAACCGTGTAGAAGGTAAGGTGTAGACTTCAGAGTCAACAGAACTTGGCACGATTCATGGTTCCCATTAGTAGTTGTGAGGTTTATCTATACATAAACCATATACTTTTCTCAGAAAGATTTTAAAGGATTAAGTAAAATATCAGATAATGTATGAGAGTTATTAACAATAAAAAGAGAACAATTTTAAAAAGCATCAAGCTTTCTGGGAACTTCAAAAGCACTCACAGTGGTATAAAATAGCTATAATAACACCAGTCCTACCAGAGGTCAGCTTTGGACAATTCATTCATTCAGTCAACTTACGTTGATGGAGAATCCACACTACATTGTTCTAATTACTAGGGAATAAAAAGAAACAAAGATCCTGTGACATGGAACTTAGAGTTTAATGAGCATAAGATTTGTTAAAGTAATAAAAAGACCATGATAACTATATGAATTGTGATAAATATTATGAAAGAAACCCACAGAATACTATCAGTAAATATTTCAAGGAGAACTGGCTTCAATATCAAGGTCAGGAAAGGCATCTGAGGAAAAGTGGCATTTCAGCTAAGACATGAAAAAGAAGGAATTTGCCAAGGTAGGGGGCAGGGGAGCAGTCCAGGTATTATAGAGGTAGACACAGATGTAGCTTTGATGTTGGCAAAGAGTTGGCACTATTGGAGGAGCTGATCAGGCAAGGATCAAAGTGGCAGGAGTTCAGCTGAAGCTGGATCTTGCAGTGCCCCTTGGTGTCTTTTATCCTGGATGGAATGAGCTGACATCAAAGGGTTTTAGACAGACGAATAACGCAATCTCATCACCCAAGCTTCCCCCACTATGGAGAGTGAATTAGAACGTGACAATAGGGGACGCAGGGAGAACTAGTTTATTAGAGCATGTCTTAAAATGTGGGAACATCAATTTACTTGTAGCACATTCTTCCTGTAGGCATCATGGCTGGAGCATGAAAAGGATGGGGCAAACTGAGGTTTCACAAGCTCACATTTCAGCTTCCTTTCACATCCTTTTAAAACATGTGTTTGCTGAGGGATTAGCCACTGTGTTTGTTGGCTCACTCACTTCCAACAAATATTTACGGGGAATTCTCATGTACCAGAGAATTACTGTCCGAGGCACTGGGAATAAAGCAGTGAACAAAACACGGAAAGACGTTGCTGTCTTTGATCATACATTCTAGTGGGACAAGAAGTCAAACAAGTAAACAAATACATATATAAAAGATACCTGTGAAGAAAAAGAAGTCCAGATGAGGGGCCTAGAGAGTAAGGGAAGGTGGTACAACTTGAGGATGATTAGGAGAGTTCTCTCACATAAGGTGATTTTTGAGCAGAACTGAAGAGTAAGCCATTTAAAACTTAGAGAATGATCATTTCAGGCAGAGGGAACATTAAGTAAGTACAAAGGCGCTGAGATAGTGTTATACTTAATATTTTCAAGAAACAGCCTTCGGTTTGGTCAAAATCATCTTTATCACCACCATCTCCATCTACATCCTCAGCATCACCACTATCATAACCATCACCATCATCATCTTCATCGTTATCACTACCACCACCACCATCATCATCAGTCATCATGTAACTTTGGGAAGGTTTCGTAGAGGCTCCATTCCACAAGCTACTGATACAACTCCACCAGAAACAGTCATACCTTAGGCAGAAAAAGTCCAAGTCTTCAAGTACCTGTAGTTTTTATAACACTTCGGTATTAGAAGTTAGGGGAGAAAGTCATTTTAAGGTACATATTTTTAGTCTTTTGCATGAGTAAGAATCAACTGAGGCACTTAATTATAATACCCATCCTTGTGTCAAAATTAGAGCTAAAGTGGGGCTCAGGAATTCACAGGTGCAACCAACACCCCAGGTGATTTATTGATACAAGTGGCCCTAAGGATTATACTTCCAAAAATGCCATTTTAATATCTTTAGTGATTGAGGTCGTACAACTCTTACAATCTGTAATCACCTCCACCATTGCATATCTGTGCTTCAACTCAATGACAGGAGCCTAAAATATTATTCTCCAATGGCAAAAGTCACAGACAAGGCTAGAAGAACAAATCTTAATAAGAAACCATCTAATACCTGGAAATTGGTGAATAAGTGAAACCAATGATCTCAAATTCTTTGCCACTTGGAGTTCAAGACTGATTAGACTTACTAATAATTTTTCTTCAATGTAACTTTTCTAATTGGTTTCAATGACAAATCTTTTTCTACTTGTATAATTTAAGGGGGAATTCTTCAAACAGATGTGATTTATAGAAAGTCTGATATCTGGCATTCCTAGGGAACGATGTTGTGGTTATTTAAGCCATGCAAAACACGAATTCCGTAAGTATTGTTTATTTTCAAGTTGCATTAGAGGATATAAATATGCTTAGCCTTTAAATAATTCTTTACAATGCTTCAATATACCAGTTGTAATAGTGAATAATAACTATCCTTGTACTGGAAATTTTCAGAAGTGCCAATTAATAGGGAATTCTGTTTAATAAAATTCTGGGTAATATAAAGCTGATGTAACTTAATTTCTTCCTTCAAATATTAATATTTGCAACATATAAATGCTGTGCTTTCTATAATATTTTCTTTGCCTTTATATCAAGTATCAGTTGCTATTTTCATCTTACTTAATTACTTGGCAGCAAACAAATTCTCCTGTACACCATCTTCATGCCAAGATGATTATATCCTTTTAGTCAGTTTCCAGTCTTTAAAAGTAGTTATTGGATCATCATCCTGTTCTTCCTTAGAAAGGGAAAGTGACACTATGGGTCAGCTGTTTCAATATGCAGTTTTGTTTTCTTCCCTAGTAATTAGTTCTTTTTATTACTTCATTTCAAAAAAGTAATAAAGGACTGGATGATATGTATTGTTTTTGAAAAACACAAACCCAGTATTATCATTTGTAGAAACATAGCAAGAAATATTAACAAACAAAACACTAATTTTAGATTAGACTGTGAGATTCTGACCTTAGTAATTTGGTTAGATAACTTGCCACACCGAAATTTTTTCAAACTGCTTTTTAAAATAATTATGATTATTATTATAAATAACTTTAGATGGAAGTTGAGCTTAAAAGTAGCACTAATATTTTTACATCCATGTATTAATAAACGACTTTTATATTTGGACTCAAAACTTAAAATAGGCCGGGCGCGGTGGCTCACGCCTGTAATCCTAGCACTCTGGGAGGCCGAGGCGGGTGGATCGCTCGAGGTCAGGAGTTCGAGACCAGCCTGAGCAAGAGTGAGACCCCGTCTCTACTAAAAATAGAAAGAAATTATATGGACAACTAAAATATATATATACAAAAAAATTAGCCGGGCATGGTGGCGCATGCCTGTAGTCCCAGCTACTCGGGAGGCTGAGGCAGTAGGATCGCTTAAGCCCAGGAGTTTGAGGTTGCTGTGAGCTAGGCTGACGCCACGGCACTCACTCTAGCCTGGGCAACAGAGTGAGACTCTGTCTCAAAAAAAAAAAAAAAAAAACTTAAAATAACTCTCCCTCCCACTTCTAACGTGGGTCCCAGCATAATGTTAATTATTTAATCTGGTGTTTGCACTGGATATTATCTTGGCTCTACGTTAAACACAAAAAGAACAGAATTGCTGCCATTGCCCCATTAAGCTGGCCAATAAAACTAAAAGACATTTAAATCACAAAACCCAATAAAATTGAATTCTAAAATCCAGAGTACAATTTTAATAGCTATAAGCAAATTTAGTTTTGGCCAAACCTTACCTGGTCTACCCTACAGACCAGGTGCCAGTGAATCAGGATTCGACTCTGAGTATAGTAAAGGGATTTATGATTTGTTTTTTCACTTCTCCCCCACCTTCCTAAGGGCAGTCTTGAAATCAGGAGGGCTAGTGAGGCTGCTTCTCAAATCATGCTATAGTCCTCATCAGCCTCTCTGATGATGCCCTGTTTTTCTTGCAAAGGGCGCACAGAATTCATTTGGCCTTTGCTTAAAATGATGATAAATACATCCTTTTGTATGTATTCGGTCTGACACTGGAACAGATTGGGGGAGGGCAAGAGCATGAATTAACAGCAGCCTTTTGAGGCTTTCCTTAACAACCTCCGCAATTTCACATAATTAAGGGAAAGCTCTCTTTATTCTTCTTAGAGTTGCCAAGGGGAGATCATTACACGTGCACACATATAATTTTATTTTAATTGGTTTTTAAACTATCTCCTTGGCAGACATATTCATTTTAAAAATTGCACGTGTAAATCACCGGTACATAGTAGAAGACTCAGTTGCAGTCCTTCCAATGGGGAAATTAAACACAGATTACATGGCAACCTGAGGCGTTTGCCTCATCTGCTAAGATTTCAGGTTTCTGTTCTAAGCATTGCTAATACATTCCTTTGGTTGTGGCTTTTAAGTCCCTTGTGTGAGGAAGCTTAAAGTAATAGGAAGTTGTTCATTTCATAGAAGGATTGCAACAATCCGAGACAGGCTGATTCTTGATTATCTGTTAGCCAAGGAAGAGGGATATGTCTCCTGTGTTTTGGGCTCATGCCGGTCCCGGAGCTCTGCTGTGGCATGTCAGTACTGATGTGAGACCTGGAGTCGCCCTGCAAGTTGCGATCTCAGTATCTCATTCATTTCCTGGCGTGTGAACTCCCTAAAAACAGGGGCCATGGGCATAAAGTTCACCGTTTGCAGAGGGCCTGGGGCAGAGGCAGCACAGAGGAAGTGCTCAATAGTATTCGCTGAAGCAAATCAAATTATTCAATCATTTATTCAAGAGAAATTGACTGAACATTTATCAGGTTAAAACATCTATTGAACACGTGTGGAATACAAAAATAAATATGATGCAGAAATTAATCTTAAGGAATTTATAGTTTATTAGAGGAGTTAGGTATGAGTTACAATCACTGGCAGATACAAAGTAGAAGATGATAGGCAACACTAGGGAGGTATCAGTTTTGCATTTTTTAAATTATTTTCAAAATATTTCCCTACTGATTATTCAGTATGATCTGCTGCTTTGGAAAACACTCTGAAATTTATTAATACTAAATGCTATATAAATATGAAGGATTATTATAGTTATAAGTAGCTCTGTTGTTTCTCAAGACACCCAATATTAGAGCCATTGCTTTAGGGGGCTCCTTCTTCCTAGATGTCTACTACACATCTCTAAACAGAAGATGCAGGAAATCTATAAGGTCATCCTCTTGTCCTAGCTGCACATAAGAATCACCTGTGATGCTTTCGAAACCCTTCATGTTCAGGCTAACCTCCAGACCATTGAGTTTGAATCTCTGGAGGTGGAACCCAAGTATGATCACTTTTGAAGTTTCTCTAAGCGATTCCATTGGTTCCCAGCCTTGTCTGCATTTAGACATCACGAGTAGCTCATAAACTCCAAGTTTCACCCCAAGAGTTTTTGATTGATTTGCCTGGAGTAGAGCTTTAAAAAAATCTAAGTTCAATAGTAATGTGTAGCCAGGACTGATAGGCACAGAGTTAAGAGATAACAAAAAATTCTAATTGTAGGGAATATATGACAAAAACAGTCATTTGTTTTTGTCACTGGGTATTGTTTGCTGGTCATCCTGTAATGACTAAATATTTAGTAATATCCAGTTTAAGAGACTAATGTGTTTAATTTTTCCCAGTTGTAAGTGATTATAAAGATGATCAGAAAGAGTTTCTATCTCTAAACCTATGACAAGTTGGGCCTGGGAAGGCAAGAACTTTCCTGGAATTCTTGGCCTCAAGATCTGTTGTGGTCACTCTTAGTCATTCTTCTTTGGTGGAAAAAGCCCAGGCATGAATAGCATGCAAGTGCATGTGATCATTTCAAAACAATGCCACCACCTATACAAACCCCATCTGGGAAGAAAATTTATTTATCCCATGCACATCTTACATGTATAAAACAAAACATTGTGTTTTTTCAACTACTTGTAAATTCTTCTGTTGTGTAATCCATGATACAGTTTGGAAATTCTTTAAAGTATCAGTTTGTCAATCTTTCTGATGTATCATATCAACTGTTTATAAAAATAAAGTATTGCAAAATTGAAAGTTTATTCAAAACTTCACACACCTCCCACCAAAGGCAAAATTATCAATTTTAATTTCAAAAATCTACATAATAGTATGCTGGTTTTACAACTTTGAGAGAGTTTGTGTGATTTTTGTCTAGTTAGGACAATAATGTAGACAAACACAAGAGTGAACACCAGGTTAAAGAAAAAGTGGAAAAATTACAGGAAGACTAATGATGCTGAATGATGTCAGAAGAAGGTCTCCTGGGGCTTTGGAACAAATAACTGACTCATCTTCTACCTAGACATTTAATTCATTTTATTTAGATCACTTATGCCTTCAAATAATTTCATGTTTCTGTTCAAATAAATCACATGAATGGTACCCTAGGGCAGTTTATTTTGCAGATTTTTTTTTTTTTTTTTTAGCTCAGCTCCACCTAAATGAAATCTGACAAGTTACTATGAACTCATGACCATGAAGATCTTCATTGGGGAGTGCATTTTGTTGAGAAATGGAATCCAAAACAGCCTTGCATTCACTGCTACATTTGTTCAACTTTCTTGCACATCCTCTAACCTATTGTAGCCTCAGATACCAATTGCATTAGTAGAATAGCAGGGATACCTTCCAAATCAGACTACGGAAAATGGAAGACAGATTAACTGGTCATTTCCATCAGGTAAGCCCTGGCTTCCGTGGGAACAGTCCTTCTTTTGGCTGAAGGGAAGGTAACACACATTTACTGAATACCCATTGGATATATTATCCCACATAATTCTTACCACAATCCTAGAAGTTAGGCGAGGTAACTATCTTAATTTTAAGGAGCAAAAAAATGAAAAACATTAGAAATAATATTTACAATTTTAAAATTTTTCATCATGAGTTCATTTTTATAGATGTAAATATATAATTTAAAAAAATCTGTGTCTATATTTTAGATTATTCATCTGTACTCTCGTAACCCATACCAATTAAATTATTTGAAAACATAGTGAATTTAAGACATTAAAAAAAATACTACAGGTTTAGGAAAAAAGAAAGTCTGAAATACCAGACTCTTAAATCCAAAATTAAGATACAATGTCAAACATACCTGGATAAAGAAATAAAAGAAGAATGTGTCATGTATTCTACTATCTGAAACTTTGACAAGCTAACTTGCCCATAGATGCATCCCTCTCTTTCTTTTCTCTTCTTTTTAAATGAATATTTTTTTTCCCACCAGCTCTGGGCACAAATTAGGACCTTGCTAGTTGACAGAACTAACAACTCAGGCCTTTGAATCATTATCCAGAGCATGTCTGGGAGACAAGAGGAAAATACAGAAATTAAAACCAAGTACCTTAGTGCGGCCGCTGCATAGCAGCTCCTGTAAAGGGTGTGGGGCGAGGGAAGACACTATCGTTATTGGTGTGCTGTTACTCTTTTTGGGACAAAATCTCTAGTCCAAAATCTCTAACCTGGCCTCAAGGTCTTGCCTCCTTTGGCCCTGCCCACTTCACCAGTCTGATATCCCACCGTCTGCTCCTTCCAATCTTGGCTGACCATACAGGATTTCTTCCTAGGCTTCACGTGTAACCTGTTTTCTTCCATCTTAGAATCTTTGCTTAAATTCCCTCTTCTCCCTGGATAGAAAACTCCTCTCCTCATTCCTTCCACTTACCTAAATGTACTCAGGGCTCAGTTTAAAAATTCTTCCTCGAGAACAATTCCCTGACTCCCCCAGAATTGTTTAGGTCCCTCTGCTACATGTTGTCACAGCACTCTGTGGTTTCTGTTTTGTAGCATTTAATGGCTTTATGATGTCTTATTTAATAGCTGTCTTCCCTAGTGATGATGATGATGATAACTAACATTTATCTAATGTCAGTAATAATTTCCTGAGGGAGCTACTATTATTACTCCCATTTCCAGATGGGGTAACTGAGAATTAATGGTATTTAATAACTTACACAGGGAGACAGTAAGCGTTAAAGCCAAAAGTTAAACATTGACTACAAAGCCATATCCTTGATCCTTTTGTTGCTACCTGATCTACACCTGTGTGTCTTGTTTTATAATACAGTCTACCCCTTGTGCCTCACACAATGCCAGGCACATCCTGAAACTCATAAATATCTGTTGAATGTAGAAATAAATGATCTGAGAAAGAAAGAATAACATAACATAAAATTAAAATAAAATAAAATAAAACAGCCCTGGTAGCTGACAGGTAGGCCATGATATTTCCCACTGAATATAAACCATACCCACAGAATACCAAGAAGAGCCAGACAGGGCCACCCCACCCCAACCCCCTGCCATCATGGTGGAACTTGACAAAAATAAAATCACTTCCCAATCATGCGTGAGCACAGAGAGAAGGATGCAACACAATCACAAAAGTAACCAAATGCCCTCTTCTCCCAGCTAACATGAGTGGCTGTGGTTTCTCTACCAATGACAACTGAGCCCCTCATCCTTCTGCTTGACTCTTAAATAAAAACTTTTAAGGTACACGATTACTAAATTGCCCATGCTTTCTGACAGCACCCAATCCAAAAGAAAGCCTGACTTCCTTAAATTCTCCCAAAATCATCCAGCAAAGACCTAAAATCTCTAACAAGCTCCCTCCAACTCCCTCGTACCCAAAGTGCTCTGTGATGTGCATTTTCTTTTCTGCAAAAGCAGCAGAGCTAACAAACATGGCTTTGTTTGACTACACGCTCCTGATGGACTTTCACTGGTGGGCATTGGCAGAACAAGTAAGTGCTTATGTAACAAAGTTGTGATTAAGTCAAATTAACCTTGGAAAGTTAGGACTCCTACCCAATATTGAGCTGCTAACATTCTTATTAGTAGCTTATGCTGGTCAATTTTACAGTACGCAGTAGAATAAGTCCTCAATGTGGTCAATGGGTTCTTGGAAATTTTTACTTTAAGCGAAACAGTAATGAAACCAATTTTGTCATTGGCTAATTGACAGAAGTAAGAGTTATACCATATAAATAGAATCTGCTAAATCTACAAGTAGAGATATCCATATAATTATTTTCTATTGTAGAGGCATCACTACTTAGGCACTTTTAACTTGCAAACTTTATAGATACAAAAGAGATGTACAATGCAAAAGCATGCCAACTCTGCCTGCCACCAACAGGTGTCATTAGAGATTGTGAGTGGCCACTTCTGTCTTCAGGCAGAGTGTTTTATTGGCTGTTTTACTTAGTTTTGAGGTGCTTTAGGAACATGGATCATTGCGCAGTAAGAGAGATTCATTCACTAGGCAGAGAGTGCTGTTGCATGCTGCCCATAGTAGTTAAAGACAGAAAAAGTGATAGACAAAAATGGAAGAACTTCAGACTATTGCTAGAGAGTAAGCACTAATGTTGAATGCCTATTAGTTAATATTAATTCAAGAATAGAAGTTCATTAGGGAACCTAAAGATTTAAAAAAAAGGTTAAATTTATGGCTGATGAAACGTTTCTAGCAAGTCACAGATGACTCAAAGGTCCTCGGACTGAGCAACGTCAAAGGGAGTGGCAACGAGAAACATGACTGATGCCGTCCAGGGGCCTCCACATTATGCTGACAGAGAAGATGAAAGAGGGATAACGCTGGTTTGTTTTAGAAAAAAGATGCCTTGTAGATATATTAGCAAGGAAGAGACAAATACGCCAAATTTTAATGATTTGAAGAATCAGCACACATTCCAATTGAGTAAAAATACTTGGGCCGGGGCAGGGAGGCTCATGCCTGTAATCTTAGCACTGTGGGAGGCTGACACAGGAGGATCGCTTGAGCTCAGGTGTTCGAGACCAACCTGGGCAAGAGTGAGACCCCCATCTCTACCAAAAATAGAAAAAATTAGCTGGGCCTGGTGGCATGCTCCTGTAGTCCCAGCTACTCAGGAGGCTGAGGCAGGAGGATCTCTTGAGCTCAGGAGTTCGAGATCAGCCTGAGCAACAGCAAGATACTGTCTCTACTAAAAATAGAAAAATTAGCCAGGCATCCTGGCGCAGGCCTGTAGTCCCAGCTACTCAGGAGGCTGAGGCAGGAGGATCACTTGAGCCCAGGAGTTTGAGGTTGCAGTAAGCTATGATGACACCACTGCACTCTAGCCCGGGTGACAGAGCCAGACCCTGTTGGAGGGTGGGAGTGGGGGTTGGGGACTTGTAGGCTGAGTTTGATTTGAAAGGAACAGACTTTGGAACATTCTTTCAGAATCTAAACCATTAATAAATAAAGCAGCTTCCAGATCATTCTTCCTTAGTTATTGATGTAAATATTTTCACCATTTTTAAAACTGGCAACATTTGGAGGTATTCACAGTTTGTAAAGTCAGCATTGTAAATATAGAAGAGTTTTTGTTTGTAACTATAATAATCATTGCTGTAGCCTCTAATTTTTCACAAAAATTCAAAAATGCAATACCATCCCAAACTGCATCTTACCTTTAAATTATTTTTTGTGCTGACTGCAGTAATAATATTTGCCTAAGGATAACACAAATATATTTATTATAGTAGTCAAAATCAGAAAATAAATTAAATGTCCAGAAATAGAGAACAAGAGACTAAACCATGGTCTATATATAATGAAATATTATGTAGCTACTAAAATTATATGAAACAGTCTTATTTTAAACAAAAAAAGAAAATTTGAAATTGCATATACAAAATCAATATTTAGAAAATACCAGAAACACTGATAACCATTGTCTTTAGGCATTGAAACCATAAGGGAATTTGTTCCTTCTAGTTATATCTTCCAAATTTTTTATTTACTTTTAAAATAAAAACAAACTTTTTGAAGTGATTTTGCAGGCAAGTGTGAGGAGGTTGTAATGTGTCGTTGTTTCACTCATTGGGAAAGGTGAAGAGGAAAACTAGGATTTGCTATTTAGGTGTAATAAATGTCGATCTAATATTTTTAATTTTGATTTTTAAATATCAACTTCAGAGCTCATTCCGAAAATAGTGTTGAAAAGTTCTCACGAGTTCACAGAGAAGAAACACTTACCGAAGACTCAGATTTCTCTGCTAATCACTGAAGATTTTGCATTGCTCTTCTTAGAGTAGCAAAGGTAACTGGGAATCTCTGTGGCACAAGAATCGAAACTTTTAAAAATGTTTGTTCAATTTGAGATGGGAGGGAAGAAATACTTGATTCCTTTTCACTCTAATCTTCATGTGAGTTCCTCTTTTGTCAATTTTTAATTGTAAGATAATATATGCCTATTGTAGAAATTTGTAAAATACATAAATGTCTTTTTGCAAAATTCATACTCCTACAATCCAGAGATAATCATTATTAACCTTTTTTTTAAATTGCAGCATATTCTGGGGGTAGAAATGTTTAGCTTACATATATTGCCTTTGCCATGCTGGAGTCAGAGCTACAAGCGTGTCCACCCCCCAGACGGTGTGCACCACGCCCATTAGGTGTGAATATACCCATCCCCACCTCCCCGTCCAATTAACCTTATTTTTATTTATTTCCCTTCTGTCTGTCTCTGCCTGTCTCTCTCTGTCTCTCTCTGTCTCTCTCTCTCCCCCCTTTCTCTACCTTTCTCAAAAACAGGATCACACTGAGTAGATCGGACAGCAGCATGGAGGTGCTTCAGTCAGATCTCCCTTCGAGAAACGATGTGCCACTCAGCTGTGAGGAGTTAGCTGACAGTCTTCAGCTGCAGCCACTTTGAGCTCCGTGCAGTGTTTGAGGAGCCGAGCTTGCCTTACCCAGCCCTCCTGCAGGTGTCAGACAAACACTGTCTTCTGAAGTCCCTCTCCACCTATTTATTTCCTCTCATAAACGTTATTTTCATGTTATGGACTCATTATATAGATGCATAAAATGTTGCCAACTTTTTGCATTATAGCTAATATTAAGATGGGCATAAGTGTTCAGATGCTTTACATGAATTTCAGAATATTCAGAATGGATTCCTCAAAGTGTAATTACCAGCTTAAGTTTCTTGCTACATTTAGGGAAACGGATTTCCAAAAAGATAGTACCAACTTAATGTTCTAACTAGCAATTTATTCCCAATTCACTGCAAAACGTTTATAATGCTGCTTTTAAGTGTAGGGAAAAAAGGGTAACATTTAACTTTATTTTTACTTGGCACTACTTTGAAAATTTGCTTAAAAAAGTATATTATTTTGTAATTAAAACAAGTAATTATAAAAACATAATTTTCTAGATTCTAGAGTATGTATTCAAAAGCAGAGGCCCAAGTAGCTATCAATTTTAATGAGACTCTGAGCTTCTTGGTACACATGTGTGCACACACACTAACACATGTGTGCACACACACATGCCTCTTCATTGGATACTATGACTACTTAACAATGGTACAGGATCCTGATGCTGAAGTTAATGAATGACCTTAAAGCTTGAACCTAAACTCTTTCTTTGGTGGAATGTACATCAAGGAAACCCTTTTCCCATTCTTGTAAACTGATGTATAGCTAAGTTATAAAAGGGCATGGCCTGTGAGATTTGTTTCCTGCAAAAGTTATCTCAAGCCTGAAACCAAGTGCTGCACATACTGACAAAAAAATACAATAGGGTTGATTAGTATCTGTAGAAAAGGCACACTCCCTTTTATTTGTGCTAAATTTGCATTTTCTCAATGCCAAGGACTTTCAAAGTAATTCAGTTATTTCTCCTGTTATTTAATTTCCAAGGCTAGCTTCTTATATGTATTTTAGAACCTAAATTTTACATAGCGTGGGCATAGATTCAGAAACTATTTCAGTTACAGTCTTGGTTTTGAGCTTTTTTTAAACAACCTGAATTGGTCCTAATAAGAAATGATGAATTATCAATTTCATTAGTAATAAATGTTGAACTCTTTTACTAAGTACCACAAAATGACAAAGGGCCAGGAAACAAACACAGGTGAGGCATATAAACTAGTGGAGATTGGGCCCCAACCTAAGGAATACTACAGGAGGTGATAGACTGTTGGACATTCTTTGAAAATACAAAGTAAAAAGGCAGAAACAATGTTGTAATATAACACTGTGTTGCTAGGTTTTCCAGTCTCATATCAAGGAGAGAAAATTGTTACCTCCGAAAAGTCAGCTAAGATTTACATCCAGTAACCTGAAACCCCCTAATCATGATTTCTACCTTATATGACATGGGCAACAAGTCCAGAAGCCACCATGTGCATTTGGAGGGAAGATGAATTATCAATGTAGTTCCTGTGTGTGTTCTCCAATTCAGCTTTCTGTTCCATAGCCCAACCCATGTATAAAGAGGCCCTACCCACTGATAAGGGACTTATTTATATTCCCACAGCCAGATTCTCTCACTGTAATCAAGACTGCATCTAATGTAAGCACATGACTCACACGCATTGGTCCTTTTCCTGAAACTTGGGGTAAGAGCCAACTCTCAGCTCTCTGTAGTCTGAGTGCCAGAGGTGACAGGCAAGAAGTGAAATCCACTGGGTATTCCTAACTCCCATTCAACTAATAATCTTTTTTTTTTTTTTTTTTTAGACAGAGTCTCACTCTGTTGCCCAGGCTAGAGTGAGTGCCGTGGCGTCAGCCTAGCTCACAGCAACCTCAAACTCCTGAGCTCAAGCGATCCTCCTGTCTCAGCCTCCCGAGTAGCTGGGACTACAGGCATGCACCACCATGCCCGGCTAATTTTTTCTATAAATATTTTTTAGCTGTCCATATAATTTCTTTCTATTTTTAGTAGAGACGGGGTCTCGCTCTTGCTCAGGCTGGTCTCGAACTCCTGACCTCGAGCGATCCACCTGCCTCGGCCTCCCAGAGTGCTAGGATTACGGGCGTGAGCCACCGCGCCCAGCCTCAACTAATAATCTTAACCTCCTCCCCGATGTCAACTTTACTTTACTATAGATTTTAATGAACACAAAAAAGGTGAAAGAGAAAAGCACGAGGTCTGATAAATCTAAAAACTGTGTAATCAACAATTAAACAGTTGAAAGTTTGTCATTTCCATTCTTTTTCACAGCCAACATTCTGAATAAGTATTTTCTACCAACAGCCACCACCAACTTTAATCTAGTGCAGTCAAGCCTCCATCTTCATCTACCAAAAATGCTCTTTCAAACGTTATGACATTCACAAGTCAAAACCGATGGCCTTTTCCCTCCTTTGTTTTTTTTTCCCCTAGGTTTCTCTTGTACTAGACAGTGTGGACTATTGCTGTGAATATTGGCTTTTTTTTCCTTTTCCTAAGTTTCATGACATGTTTTAGTTGTCCTCCTGGTTATAACCATCAGCAAGTCCTGTTGATTTAAATGATATTCTAGATACAGCCCAGATTCAATCTTTTCTCATTACTTCCACTGCCAACTTTGTCCTAGCCATGTTGTAGTTTAAGTGAGTTATTAAGGCCAGGCGCAGTGGCTCATGCCTGTAATCCTACCACTCTGGGAGGCTGAAGTGGGAGGATCGCTCGAGGTCAGGAGTTTGAGACCAGCCTGAGCAAGAGTGAGACCCCCGTCTCTACTTAAAATAGAAAGAAATGATCTGAACAGCTAAAAATATATATAGAAAAAAATTAACCAGGCATGGTGGCACATGCCTGTAGTCCCAGCTACTTGGGAGGCTGAGGCAGTAGGATTGCTTGAGCCCAGGAGTTTGAGGTTGCTGTGAGCTAGGCTGACGCCATGGCACTCTAGCCCAGGCAACAGAGTGAGACTCTGTCTCAAAAAGAAAAATGTGGGTTATTAAAATGCCCCCCTTATCTTCCAGGTTTCAGTCTTGTCCCTCTTCAGTGTATTTTGTGCAAAGCAAATAGACTGGTCTTTTTGAATTACTTCATCACCTTATCCCCAGCCCTCTGATAGCTTCTTACTGTATTTTAATAAAAGGCAAACACCTTAGCAATGCCTATAGTCCCTAAAGTTTCTACCCCCGACTACTACTCTGACTTCTTTTGCCACTGTCTTTGAGCGTGCTCTGGGCCACACTGATCTTACTATCTTTAGAGCCCTTGTACTTACTGTTCCAGGTCAAGAATGCTTTGGGTCCACATGTCTGGATGGCCATGCTTGTCTCATCTCTCTATGTCTCTACTCATACATTGCCTCTATAGAGATGCCTCCCTGACGCCCCCCCCCCCCGCCCCCCAGCTAAAGCAGCCTTGAAATCACAGTGTGTTACATATCACCACCTTATTTTGTCACTAACCATGAAACCTTGGGCATGTCACTCTGTGCCTCAATTTCCTCATCTGAAAAATGCATCTTATATATGTAGTGACATATTTCACTGAGTTGTTATATGGACTTAATAGCTATTTTATTTGAAAAGTTTAACAAATAGAAAACGCTGTATACATGTTTGCTGCTGGTATTTTTATTAATATTTATTTTCTTTCTTTTCTCACTAGAATATAAATTCTGGGCTTTATCTCTCTTGTTCATCACTTATTCTCAAGATGTAGAACAATAGGACAGATAATAGGCCCTCCATAAGTATTGCATACGAATGACTGAATAAAGCAATGACATATCTAACCATGTCTTTTGTCTTCAAAGCCTCTTTTTATTTTACCAGTTCTTCAGATGAAGTTTCTTTCCCCAGTGTTCCCAGACTAAATCTCTGGTTTCCTGAAGTGTTTCTGTGGCTTCAACTGTCGTTTCTGTGGTGGGGCTTCAACCATCACGGCTCTGGTCTGGACCATATACCCAACCTCCGCAGTGGGAAGGCACTTCTAAAGGGGTGAAAATTGGCCCTGGGATTCAGGGGACCTGGGATAGTGTATGAGTTCTGTGGCTTTACTTGTTTTGTGACTCAGAGCAAAGCGCAACCTTTCTGGAGACTATATTCTCTCGTGGGTAATAATTATGAATCTCTACCTTCCATCTCAGAGTGTGCATCAAAACAAAGAGTTAATAGATGTGAAAGTGTTTTGTACATTGTAAAATAGTATATAATTTTGAGGTCTTGCTAAATACCTCAAATATGCTATTTCCACATATATGCAGGGTTGTTATCTCACATCCTTTGCCTGGGCTGATGTGGAGAAGAGTTTTTTCTACATTTTCTTCCAGAATTTTTATGGTTTCATGCCTTACATTTAAGTCTTTTATCCATCTTGAATTAATTTTTTTAAATGGTGAGAGATAGAGGTTCTGTTTCATTCTTCTACATGTGGTTATCCACTTTTTCTAACACCATTTACAGAATGGGGCTTCCTTTCCCCACTGTATGTTGTTGTCTGCCTTGTCAAAGATCAGCTGGTTGTAGGTACATGGTTTTATATTTGGGGTCTCTGTTTTGTTCCATTGGTCTGTGTCTATATTTTTGTACTAATACCATGACATTTTGGTTATTATAGCTTAGTACTAGTAGTATAATTTCAAGTCTGGTAATGTGATGCCTCCAGATTTGTTCCTTTTGTTAAGATTGCTTTGGCTATTTGGGTTCTTTTTGATTCTAAATAAAGTGTAAAATTATTTTTTCTAAATCTGTGAAATATGACATTGGTATTTTGATGGAGATTGCATTGAATCTGAGCAGTATGGACATTTTAACAATGTTCATTCTACCAGTCCATGAACATGAGATATTTTTCCATTTGTTTGTGTTCTCTGCAATTTTTTGCATCAGCGTTTCATAGTTCTCCGTGTAGAGATCTTTCACCTCCTTGGTGAATATATTCCTAAGTATTTTATTTTCTTTGTAGCTATTGTGAATGGTATTGAGTCTTTGATTTTACTCTCAGCTTGACTGTCATTGGCATATAGAAATGATACTAATTTCTGTGCATTGATTTTGTAACCTGAGACTTTGCTGAATTTGTTTATCAATTCTAGGAGTCTTTTGGTGGAATGTTTGGGATTTTCTAGATACAAAGCAAAACACAACAGTTTGACATCCTCTTTCCCAATTTGGATGCTCTTTATTTCTTTCTCTTGTCTGATTGCCCTGGCTAGGATTTCCAGTACTATGTTGAATAGAAGTACTCTAAAATATTGTTTTAAAAATACTGACACCTAGAATTTTATAATTAATGTGGCTCTATTTCAAGAAATTCTTCACTATGGCAGGTCATGAAATGTGATACATTTATAGAATGCTTTTCCAAATTAACACCATTGCGTCTTTATATCTACACACATTATAGCCCTGTCACTGCTTTTAAACCGTTTAACGTATTTTGGGGGAAAAAATCATAAATAAAAAAAGAGAGAGACTGTACTGCCAGATGTAGATTTTTAATGTATGGTGCTCAATGCATTTTTATTTTTCAAATGTTTTTTTTTTCCAAATACCACCAAAAAATAAATAAAAATTAACATCTTGTAAATTATCTATGTTCACCTTCAATATCTTAAGGTACACAATTATCAAAGCTGATACTGAACACAAATTGATACAATTCAGTACTCTGATAAAATTCATAGTCAAATAAGTTATGTTAAACTGCATGCAATACAACTTTATGTTCCATAGCATCTTTAATATAAACTGTATACCAAATGGCTCTTCAAACTTAAAAAGTGCAATTACAGAGTGCAAAAAAAGCAAAAATGAAAATACATTATATTACATTGAACATCATCAAATTTGAATAACAGATATGTTTTAGATACAATTATTCTTTAGTTAAAACTTTTAAAAATGTACTCTAGAAACACTGTTTATACAAGTTGTTACTCCCCCTTCTATTGTATGAATAGAATAGAAAAAAGTTAGAAAATATTGGGCAGCAAATTAAACACTTTTTTCTTTCAAAAGTCTGCAGAATGGACATTGGAACAAAAATTACAAAATGGGTCAGATGCAGGTTTTTTTTTAACTGCATTATTGTATTCAACAGAAATTAGACACCAGAATCATGTATTTGCTGTATAAAAATTGATTTATTACCTGATGGTAGTTGAATTTAGTTAACTCTCTGAGATACCATAAATTATGCACTTATGCATTTAGAATTGCTTTGGTTCTCACACATTGAATATGCATAGCCCCTTCTAGAAAAATATATATGTGTAAACAATAAGAAATCTGTGAGAAAAGGAAGATAGACTACATATGAGCCAAAATCTTTTCATTGTCTATAGAACACTTGAGCTGACAGCAATCATTTTTTATGTTTAATCAGGATTATCCTCACTAAAACATCTTTTTTTGACTTATTTTCACCCATAAAAAAGAAATCTGGTTATTCTTTATTATGGAACATGCATTTATAAATAAACATTTAACTTTTTCAGGGGTTAGTTTTTAAGGTATTCTTAAAAGAAATACCCAAAACTATTTGCATTTGCTTATTTAAGTAATATGAATTGAGATGCTCAAGATAAACCAAAATATCAAAGTTGAGATGCTACAATAAACCTTTTGTAAATGAAATAAATGGATTGAAGCTGAGTTCTTGGACAGTCAATACAATTTCTTTGAAATAGCCAAGATAACTGAAAACAGGCAAACTTCCTTTATATCGACTAGATGTCAATAAATACAGTCATCCCTTGTATCCACAGGGGACTGACTCCAGGACCACCTTTCTGGGGTTACTAAAATCAGGCATGGATGCTCAAGTCCCTCATATAAAGTGGCTTTGTATTTGCATATAAGCCATGCACATCCTCCTGTATGCTTTAAATCATCTCTAGATTATTTGTAAGACCTAATGTAAATGCAATGTAAATAGTTATACTATATTTTTATTTGTATTACTTTTTATTGTTTTTTTTCCAAATATTTTCCACCCATGGTTGGCTGAATCCACCAATGTGGGTCTTGTGGATACAGAGGGTTGACTGTATGCATAGGATTTATAATATGTCCTCACACAGCACATTTGACTTTGGCTCTATTAAATGGGAAACAGAAATATCCTTTTAGAACTCACTGATTTTTCTTTTCTTTTCTTTTATCTTGTTCTAAAGTTTTATAGATTGGTTAAGAGAGCAACAAATGAATGTAATTCTGTGATCAGTTGACCTTGTGCATACCTATGTGTTTGCACATGAATATCTGTATATATGTTTTGTTTGTTTTGTCTGTTTGTTTTCCTAATAGTAAGGGCCAGGTTCAGGACTTTGGATGAGAGTCATGTGATCACACCAGGGTATATAACTCATGGACACATGTGGAGGCAAGTCCTGGCACCTGGTACTCCACAGGTCAGACGTGGCTATTATCTCTTTATTGCCCTAGCACACGCCAGGAAAGAAGTGGAGGAACAGATCCTCCCTGACCTGGTATGGCATCCAGAGAGACTCTACCCAAAGGTTTAGCATTCCACGAAGCAGCCTCCCATGAAATCCAAAGGTGGTGACAGCAATGGCTCCTTATACAATTGCCTAAAATACTCCTATTAATTCCCTGAGATCTATGGGCTCAGAGTACAGAAGAAACATTAGTCTCTTCCAAAAATAAACAAATAACAGAAAAAAAGGCCCCGGTTTCATTTCAGCCTCCATAGGAAGGTGTGGTTAAGTCTCTAAATTCTAAAAGCTTTCAAATGAGTTTTTCATTTGGAAAAATATACTGTGATTTATTTTTCCTATTTTTCCCACTTCCTGTGTCAAGATGTAATTTTAAATATATAAATTTAAATTCTAGAGGAAGCTACTTACTGAGCTATTTTTAAATGAAAGCTCTCCTGAATAGAAAATGAAATAACTGTATTTCCATATTTATGCACTGTATAGAGCTATTGTCTTATTATATTTTAAAATAATAATTAGTCTAGTCCATCAAGTTTTGGACTATGATTTTTATCTTAGAATTCTTCAACAAAGCCTCTAGGAAGGAAGCACAAATTTTAGCTTCAAGTGTGGATTTTTTTTTCTAATTGTTGGAATAGCAACAATTACCTCACATAAATGTTGCATTATACAGAGAAAGAACACTGTGAAGCTATGAAATACCCACTGCTTACATAAAAGATGGCATAAAATTAAGTTTTTTCAATTCATTTCATGTAAGGAGGACCTGTTAGGTGGGTGGCTGGTATCCGTAGGAGTTGTGTGTTCACACAGGGAACTGTCTACTGCCCCTCTAGGCTGATAAACGGAGTTACAGCTGAGATGGGTTGAAGAGACCATAGCCTCCCTGGGCTTAGTTTGTTTCCAATGTGTAGTGTTTAGCCCAGGATCTATATTTGTTTCTCCCGAATTCCAATTGCATTACTGTTTTAATGCATGACACAGTGGCGCCAACTAATATATCAGACCTTGATATAGTCAAACCAATTATCATTGATGTGAAGAGTAGAAAAAAATATAAATTGATTTGAATGTATGTATACAGGCTTACAGAAATCTGTCATACACTGACACTTCTTAAGCCATGACCTAGGCATGGCTCACTCCTACTCGCTGTGCAGCAGGAATATAAGCTTTGAAGCTTTCAATAAAGCATTTAGCTCGGGAAATTATTTCTTACAAAAATATCAATTTTCTTTTGATATTAAATATTTTCTGAACATTATATATTAGCAAATAGTCTGTCAAAAATAAAACAAAAATAAAAAACATTTTTCAAGTATATTAAAATTAAAAATACACTGTTGTTGACCTGACACTTGACCCAACATAAATATTATTAACAAAATAGGACTATTAACATGAAGCAGGCTGGCTGTGCATCCCTGCCCGGAAGTTTGACAGTGCCGTTCAGACTTGCGACAATGCTGGATCCCCTGAGGTCACCCTCTCATAGTCCTTCTTTGGTTCTTTACTTTTTCGATTTCTGTACCTGGAAATATTCAGAAGTGAAACTGTTAGCATTGCAGTTAATGTTAGTAACAAAGTATGTCAACAAAAACCCAAATATAGGGACAACAAAGGGACATTAGCATAGGGCTTCCAAAATGACAAAGGTGCACAGGTTTAGGTTGGACAAGGTAAAAAAAAAAAAAAAATTGGGAAGTAAGGGGTGGTGTTCTATAGTCAAAAATTTTGGAAGAAAACAGTGAAATTAGTTAAAAGACTTCTCAAAGGCATTAACATGATCATAAATATAAAATGCCAGGAAGGCATGTGACCACATTTAAGCCTGGATTTTGTTTTTTGTTCTCTTTCTCTTTCTCTCTCTCCCTCCTCTCTGCCCTTTTCTTTTTCTTCCATTTCCTTTTTCTTTGTCCTTTGCTACTAAGGATCTGACATTTGTCACACAACATTGTCACACAACATTACTATAATACATTTCTACCCATCACACTGATACAATACTATCACCAATCAAAATTAAAATAATTACTATTTATTAGGCACTAATTAGGTGACCCACAAGGCTCTAAGTGCTGTACACACATTAATTATTCTATCCTCACATTTGCCATTATTACTGTCATGCCCACTCTTTATTTTTCCCTCAGTCTTCAGCTTTTGACAATATTGTACATGAAGATGGGGTATGACTGTTTTGGAGGACTGATAACAGTAAGCATTTATAATTGGTAACTCATTTCTACTAGTCTGTCTGAAATTTTAAGATCCCAAGCCTTTGAGGTTATTAATTTACAGGGCTGCGTTTTATGAAATTTCAAATTTCACCTGATAAATTAAATATAGGTTGCTAAGTGAAGCATCATGTTTTAGGGTTTACTTTCACATGTATTTATCATCTTCAATACTGAAAATAGCCCTGTAATTAATTTCTGTCTGTATTTTATAGAGGACAGATTGGACACTCCCCATTTGATTTGCATAAGGTCACATAGATAATAAGTAACAGAGCTAATGACAGTTAAAGCCAGACGTTCTGCAGCTAAAACATCTTTATAAAAATCATCACTGCGGATTCCATCTTATCCCTCTAATACTTTGTCCATATTTTCACCAACATTATAGGTCTGTATGATATAAAAGTGATGTCTACGGGCAGAGTATAACAAAACACAGGCTTACCATCTGCAGAAATAGTACATGGAGCCGGCGACTATGATGAGAAACAAGAAAATAAGGATCACAGTCAAAGCCACGTACTCTTTGCTCAAGGGCTGGTGGACGGTTAAAAAGAAGTGTTCACAGCGGAGACCAGTATAGCCCACTTCACACCTAAAGGGAAATACAAGGGAAAGATCAATTATTTAAAAAAGAAATCGTGGTTGTGAATCAGTGTCAGAGGAACTAACTTCACACTGTAAAGCAAGAACTCAACAGAATTTGCTAGAAGTTGTAAAGATGAATTCAAAGACTGACGTTAGGGTTGGGCCAGTATTGGCAAAAGGAGTCCACATAGCTCTTGGGCTGCACTGTGCTATTAAAATGACGGTTTGGCTCAGCTGTCAGGGTAGCTGATAATCTAGATGGTGTTCTGTAAGTTTTGTAGGTTTAAGATGCCTTTTGTCTAAATCAGTATGATCAATTCATAAAACAATGGCTGTAGAAGTCCAGTGAAAGGATGAGAAGCAGAGAGGCTGTCACAGCAAGTGTGAGAGGGGGGCATCTGAAGCCCTCCCCACTCTGTGCCCCCAAAGCATCTGCACAATTCGAAAGCTCCTCTTTGTTCCCTAATTTTAAAAAAACTCAGTTAATATAGTTTCTAATAATATGTGTGTGTGTGTGTGTGTGTGTGTGTGTGTATATGTATATGTATATACTGCATCCTAACAGGTCATGGAAACATAGGCTAACTTCAAAATACAAAACAGAGAAACAGAATTAGAGAGAGAGACAGACAGACAGAGAGAAATATACCTTTAAAAACCATTTTCATTTATTTCTGGCTTATTACCTGCAGTAATTTTCACTCATGTCCACCAGGTAGATGCACTGTCCGTGCAGACAGTAGCCGTTCATGTCAGAGCTGCACTTGGTTATTGACACTTGAGCCACACGTGGATTGTCTTCTGTCTGAACTGTGAAGGGAATGGAAAGCTGAATATATTCTGCTGCCTTCTTGGAAGCTTTACTCAGCCTTTCACAACAGTAACCACCGAGCCACTTCAACCAAACAGGGCAGAGGCCAATCAGGCAAGGAGAATTTTCAGGAATAGGAAGTCATTATCATTCTCCCTAGGCCAATAAACAAACACCTGAACCCAAGGAAAAGGTCCAACAGACTAAACAAAACAAAACAATACTTGAGGATTTAGGTCTCAAAAGACAAAGCACAAGGATAGAAAAGGCAAGTTTAATACATACACACGTGATTATCTGTCACAGTAGGTACCATTCACTTCTCCAAACAAAATTTGTCTGATTTTTTCAAGTCTCAAACAATTCTGAAATTCATTACTCTCCCCGCAAATTGCAAGCTGACAGCATTATTAATTCAAAAGAGCTTAATTTCTATGACAGGTTTTTACGCCAGCAAGTCTTATTTTGGTGTGTGTTTGTAAATTGTTGAGATTACCATCAAAGAAATCAACCAAGGTCCCTGAACATATCTAACAATGAGACTTGAACATGAACTAGACAAACCCTTAGAAATGCTTCTGTTAGGGCCAATAAGCCAATAAAACAATGAAAAAGGAGCCTCAGCAGAAATAGTGTTGCAGCCTACATGTAAAATTCACTTTAGAATGTTCTGGTTACTAAAACGTGAAGGATGCTTATAATATTATTTTTTTAAAGTATCTTGATGGTGATACTCTTGCCCAAATAACCAAAGAAGGAAAAAAAAGGTGGTAGGGGAGGCTGATCAAACCTCCAGGGAGCCCAGTGGTGAGGGACAAGCGAGAAGGTAAAGTTGTTGTGGAAGATGTCCTGTTTTCTCAATATGACTCTTGACTCAATAGCTCAGACGGAATACAAAGCAGGTCCCCCTTAGACCACATCCAGGATCTGCAGACCTTAAGGGAGAAACTGTGCTTTACTTATCCTTGCATCTCTGTGCCTTAGTACGGTGTTTGGCACGTATTAAGTACTCCACAAATGTGTTTCTGAATGAACACTGTGACGGGAAAGAAAGGAAATCATTTGTTCCTCTTACAAATTGTGTGTTTGTGTGTATGTGTCATATATATATAGAGAGAGAGAGATAGAGAGACAGAGACAGAGAGAGAAAGAGAGAGAGGGAGAGAGAGAGAGAGAAATTCTGTGTACAGAGGTTTCCTGTTTTGTCTGGAATCCAGTCTGTCGGTGTGGTTTCTGATGATGGTTTTGCAGTAAATCTCTGGGGGAATGGCCAAAGGGAATCTGATTTTCTTTGTTCTCTATCTCTTTAAGTTTAAATATTTCCATATAATTAGATGTCTGGTCCCTCTTCCATCATTTATACCTTTATATATTTTTTTCAGAACTCTAGTTCATAAGGTAGTTAAAAATTAATACAGCAGCTATTCCCTCCCCTGTTTTTCATTGTCACATATTTATAGTTTCTGAGTTTGCAATTCTGTTTAAAAATGGGAATTCCCTTGATGCGACATGGACAATGCTGGGCTTACCTAAAGCTGTGCAGTTATCGTTAGCTTCTCCTGGGATGCACGATGGAATCACGGTTGTACTGAGAACTGCTTGTAGAAGATGGAAAGCTGTTTATGGAAGAAAATCAAATATATAACTAGTGTTTCAAGGAAAGAAAGCTCGATCAAATTTCCACATAATGACAGTATTTATAAAGTTGTCTTAAATATTTCAAGGATTTGATCTATCAAAACCATGAAAGAATATAATTCATGGAAACAGGTATATAACTGAAAATAAATGAAACTCAGCTCTTCTGTCCACGGGTAAAAGTCTTGGCATTATATTCATAGTTACAGAATTGATCTGCTCTAAACATTTCACAATAACATTTTCAAAGATCTGTTTTTAAGTTTAGTTTCCTAATCAGCCTTCAGTTGGAGAATTTCCACTGTTTTACTCCATGATGTGTCCAGGGTGATGCTCCAAGGTTGACCCATCACAGAAGGCTTCAACTAAAAAATCAGGTTCTACTTATGATAACAACCAAGTGGGAAACTCAACCTCAGAAACATTCATTGTTGATTTAAGTGCCTAAGTTACTCCTTGCACTGTATTGCATGTGAAAATAGATTTTAATTTTTTTTTTTTTTTTAGCGATGGGAGGGGGTCTCACTATGTTGTCCAGTCTGGCCTCACATTTCTGGGCTCAAGCGATCCTCCTCCCACCTCAGCCTCCTGAGTAACTAGTACCACAGGCACAGATTTCAATTGATAAAATGTAACCTGCGTAAAGTCAGAATCTATCTTATCTAATATGAGAAGAGACAGGCATGCCAGATGAACCACACTGAGGCCTAGAATCCAGTTTCTATCAGCACAGGAAGAATCTGAACTGGCTGTTTCATCATGTGTCTCTGGTGAAAAGATAAATGTTGGAAAGCAAACATCAGAATGACTCAAGCAGTTTTTGAATTGTATAGAAGGCATGATAAAAAGCCTTTTGACTGCATGCATGTGTACTTAAAGGCATTCAGCTTCTTCTGTTTAAGCTTCAGGTGTTTGCACTTCAACCACTCTTTCTAGTCTATGTGAGTAACTTCTATCCATAAATATTAACGGTGTTGGTAACAATAGTCGCTAGCAGCAGCGAGCATTTCTTGGACATGCACTGTGTGCCAGGTGTGGTCCTCTTTGCCTTATCTGTATTATGTATTTAATCCTCTCAGTGACTATTTGAGGAAGATACTATTATTATCCCCGTAAGACATATGAAAAAACTGAGGCATAAAGAGTTTAAATAAGCTTTCCCAAGGATACATGTTAAATGGGCTACATGATAGAATTCTAAGATAAGCAATAATTTTAGAGTATGAAGACATCGTACAGAACAAACTAGGGTGGCTGTAATTGAAGCCGAGTATTTAACCCCATAGGGAGGTAACAAAGTATGGTGGTAGAAAGGCAATCTTGTGAGAAAAACTTGAGCTATGTGAATTTGGACGAATTAATTAACTTCTCTGGGTCTTAATTTTCCCTGTCTTACAGAGTTTGGGGGAGAATGAAATGAAATAATATCTTTCTGAAATGCCTGACCAGAAACTCTTACAAATGTTCCTTGACTCTCAACTTCTCTTGCTACCTAGCCTGAGTTTTAGCAGTGTACGTGGGTAGCGCCCTCTACTGGTTTATAACAAGTATATACATCTTCGTAAATAGGTACTTTAAATGATGATCTAATCTGTGTAATACAGGACTTTTATTTTATTTTTTCTCAAAGAGGGCTTGTATCTGCTAAGCAAATTGCATATTCTGTAGGTTCTAAAAACAAAATTACACATCAACATCAGCATCATAGTTTATATTTTCATATTTCCTACATGACACTTATAACAATCCTGTGAAATAGTCATTAGTCTCAAATAAATAACATCAGTGCATTTAAATTAAATGTCTTGTCCAACATCACTTATCTAGTGACCACAGAAGAGAAGAGTTAAAAATCTATCTTTTGACATCAAGTCTCATACTCTTTCAATAATTTGAAAATACTGTTTTCTTTAAAGGTTTAGAACTATCTCCTCCCCACTCCATGTTTTTCCTAAAATATAAACGTTGCTTCAGTTGTTATTAGAGAACAAAAAAAAATATTTTTCTTAAATGACAAAAAAAAATGGCTAAAGCCTAGATTTCATTGTCAGTTGAACAGAGATGAAATCTATTTTCCACATAGCTCCTTATGGAGGATTAGCTAGATTTTAATCCAAGTCAATGTTGTTTTATATCTCTAATTTTGCCATACACTTTCACTACTGAAAAATTAAATTAAACAGTTTTCTCTCAATACAAACTGGAATTCTAGTTGCATTCTTGACATTCCTATTTCTCTATGCTTCCTCAACTGAGGAAAACTTTGGAGACCATGTTACTAATTCACCTATAGGAAACTGCTAGCCACGAAAAAATGCACATTGGAAGCAAGTTTCTCTATCCTTTGCAGAAACCAAAGCCTAGCCTTTTCTGTTTAGAGCTGCTTACAACTGCAACCTGTAACTATAATAGAATCCAACGAATTGTTTTGGAGTGTTGCTCTTCGGTCTTTTTTATAAAGGTTTTTAGTAGTTGTTAGTTTTTCCACTGTTGGAAACTTTGTTCCAGTTATTCAGGCCACAGGTGAAATATTTGTCTTTGTTAATTAAAGAATGTTCAGCCCAGGGTGTGCCTCCACGAAAACTGGGCTTTCCTTACCTGTGACGCTCCCTTGGACACAGTCCATAGTTCAAAATAGTTTCTGTGAGACTTGCTGCATTAATCCTACAGCAGGATATTTTGCAGATGGAACTGTAAATAATTTTAAATGGTCCTTTCAAATTAAAGAATATACCTGCAGTTCTGTCATGGATGAGTGTAGCCAAAAAACAGCAAAATTGGTTCTAAATCATGTGTCCATCTGCACAACTCTATTGCTTTAAAGCAGTGGTTCTCAAGTGTCTCTCCAATATGCCTCTGTCCCAAACTCTTGCAAACTGGGATAGAGGAGTGAGTGGGGGTGGATAGAAGTTTGAAAAATCCACCCACAGAGGATTACTGTGTCCACCATCCATTCACCCTTACACTACTGATTATTGTAAAGTCATACAGGGAAGGAATAAATGCTAAAGTCATTGCCATATAGTCCCTTAATCTTTCAGTATTTTTAATGCTCTTAGCATTATTTGAACGTAATCTTTTTGTGATTCAGTTGCAAATATTATATTTGATCCTTGACAATGGATCCCTGCTAAGAAAATAATTCACTATGATACTAAGTATTTTGGGTAGTGTCTGTGTCCAAAAAACTTATCTGGCGGCAAGCTTTATATCGCTAACTGGGACACAGAGGGATTCAATGCAAGGTGATACGGTATAAATGATCTATAAACTCAAAACTGGCAGTTGGGACTTCTACTTCAACATAGCTACAGAAATCAAAATGCATTCAGAGGCCATTAATTCTGAGGTCAAATTTCCAAATGGGTTTTAGGAATGTGTAGCTCACCTTTTCGTCTCTCTACCTTCATTTTTTCAGAGGTTGTGTTTCAGTGAAATCTCAATTGTGCCAGCAGGAAGTGATGCCAGTGACTCACAGGATACAAATCGCCTCTTCCCTGTGAGTCAGGGCCGAGCCTACATGCTTACGCAACCTTGGGGACTGCGTGTGGGAGAGGCTGAGTGCCATCACTGGAATGGGGGTAGCGCTAGATGTCGTGGGCCCTGGTGGTTACCCAACAGTCAGACAGAAAGCCAGATAAAGAAAATGTTCTTCGTATTGTATAGAGTTTCTTTTGACCTTGCTTCCTAATGGTCCCACTGAGGGACCTATCTAGAAGGAGGCCAGTGCAGAGGGGGCGAGGGTTCCACGACTGGCTGACCAAGCCAAGTCAGCAAAATCAATTGCAAATCTCTGGATAAAATTCCTCTGGAAAATAGTCAAGCAAATAAAAACGATCCAAAATAAAATGAGACGGGTTATAGAATGAAAAGAATGTATCTTATTTTCCCAATTTAAGCTTTTAGAATATTTAGAGCAGAACAGCAAACTCACGATGAATCATAGCATTTGCCCAGCCCAAACAGATAGCAAAATCCGCTTTGTTCACACTTTTGCTGTGGTCACACGCCAACCTACTCACAGACTGTTAGTTTTCTACCTTCTTCCACGGCAGTCTGTAATTTTAGGATTTGTCTGTTAATGCACTAGGCTTGTTAGGTCTTGTGTACTTTCAAGGAGCAAACATGCCTTCATTGTTTTTGGATGTCTTTTTACTTTAAATTAAATTCCACTATTACATATGGTCTTGCTTCACCTTGGTTAAAATAATTGCATACTCTTTATCACATCAAATACTGAAAAGACCTACTGTCAGCACTTTCTAGTAACAGCCTACTTTTCAGAGAATATATATATATGTATATACGTATATTTATAAATGTATAGAAAATTAACCTTGCCTTCTATCAGGAATCATTCTATTCCTGCAATTGTTTAATGTTAACCTTGTAACTAAGCTTCATTAAGTACTAAACATAGAAACTAACCATAACTATTTGATGTAAAATATCATGAAACCAGAAGTTCACAGAATAGGTTACAAATAAGTATTTCTTTTAATTTTGAATTTTAAAAGACAGACATAGGATCTTCCTTGTCAAGTGGCAAAAAAAGCTTTACTATGCCATGTTTTCTAACTCATAGGCATTAAATATTATCCCCCAATTTTGTTAGTAATTTCATACTTCAAAGTGCTCATGTATTTTAGTACTCACATATTATCATACAATACTATACTTCAAACTATTCCAATCAAGAATTATTGAGTTAAAATATAAGGGAATTGTCTATTTTATCCAAAAAATGAATTTAAAGATGTGTATCTTGTTCACAATGGAAGTCTCTCCAGAATGCTGGAGAGTGTATACCAACACTTGTTGTGAAGGGTACCATTTAAATTAATCTGGGTGTTTTGGAATTGTGTGCTTAACAGCTCCAAAGACAAAGCATACCTCCCTTAAAAGCCAAAGGTTCATCTCGAGTATTATTTCAAATTTTCTATTGGAAATATTTTTTCCTCAAGATGACATTACAGAAGAGGAGCTTTTTATAACCTTTTCTACCTTTACTCCCTTCTATCTGGCTTTTTACTTCTACCCTTACAGATCCAATTCATAAATTTAAATTACCAGTACATTATTGTTCCAGAAGAAAACTCTCCTAAAGGAACAACAGTGTGGATTATGTGTCTTTGCTATTTGCCTTCTTTTCATATGGTCATATAGTGGCCTGAAACTTGGAATCTTTAGTGGGATTTTTAGAAGCATATATTGCTCCCTCTGTAGATGCCCATTGCCAAACATGAATTTCCAAAAGGATAAAGTGGTAATCAGCACAAAACAGAAGAAGAAATTGAGTACATAAAAGGTGATTTAAAAACTCTTGACACAAATAACTTTTCATTCATAGGACAAACATAATACAGCTCATACATTGGAAGCAACTAAGGAATGTTACTTTACGACAATATAGTTTATGAAAATATAGTTGGTGTCAACATTGGTGACCTCGACTTCAGTGACAGGCACCTTTGCATCCGTAGTATGATACTAGGGTGGGAAGAGTTCAGTTACAACCCGATAAACAGAAAAGAAGGAGGATAGTAGCTTACACTATCCTTGCTTTTAGTAACTACATGTGTCAAATGATAATTATTCAACAAATATCTATTTGGAGTTGTCTATGTGCAAGATATTGAATAAGATGCTGGAAGGAAAACGGATGCAAAAGACTTTGTTCCTGCCGTAAATAGGCTTAATGGGGCTAGACACGTGTGGGTAGTGAGGACAGAACAGAATTAACAGATGATGCCAAGTTTCTGGCCAGAAAACACCAAGGAGGATGGTGCTGTTAAAAGAGTAGAAAACACAGGCAGGACAGCAGGTTTGTGGTGGCATTCAGGCCTGAAGGCATGAAGGGAGGACAAAAGGAATGAACAAATTTTAGTTTTAAAGTTCATATTTTAGTATTATCTATTTTTCCAAGGCAGTTGGCAATACAGATCTTGAGTTAAAGAATAAGCATGGAGTTGAAGAGGTCTATTTGAATGTCATATGAGGAGATATTAACACAAAAGGCATGGGGCCATTCAAATGTTCCAAAAAAAATAGTGTGGAATGTAAAATAACAGAACTTTGGGAAACAGGTGGTAGGGAGTGGACAGAAGTGGTTAAGAAAAGCGAAAAAGAAATTGGAGAACAAAGAAAGTTCAGTGTTGTGGAAGCCAAGAGAGTAGAGCTGTGAAAGGAGGCGTGGGGTGGTCAGCAACACAGCGACTGAAGAAAGTGTTCATGACTCCATCATCGATAAGATTCATCATTATTTGATGCAGACCATGTTAAAATCAGCAATAAAAATTACTCAGCTGATTTTTTTAAACACATGAAGTGGTTTTATATTTGTGTCTGGCTCAGCATTAATATTAATTTCATTTGTCTTGATAACTCAAGCTCTGATTATTCATACTGTGAATTATGGATGGCACTGTGCTAGAGCAATAACAAGTACATTAAGTCAGTGATTCTCAACCAGGAGCAATTTTGCCAACCAGAGATATTTGGCCATGTCTGGAGACTGTTTGGGTTGTCACAACTAGGGGTGCTACTGACATCTAGTGAGTAGAGACCAGAGTTGCTATTTATTTTATCCCTTTGCAACTGAGTTTCTTTATCTCTGAAAAGACACCAGGAAGAGAGGGTGAGGCAGAGAGAAGATGAGATGGAATTTGGATTAGATTTCTCTAAGTTTCTTTTCATTTCTAAAACAATACTCCTCTTTTTCCCACTGTATATCCATTATTCAAACATATCACTCTTAGTAATAACTCTCTCTCTTTCTGAAACACACACACACACACACACACACACACACGGCAGATATACCTGGATTTCGATTGGCATACCACCAGTGAAAACAAAATGTAGTAAGAGATAGAAATGTGAAAAAGAGGGAAAAAAATTATTAGACTTTATCAGAAACAACAGAATTGAATTTTCAAAAACTATTGCTTAACCTCAAAATATTTTGCTTCTCAAGCACATTTTTAAAGAACAGCTGGTTGACTAAAAACATAGTGGTGAGAACTTTGAATAAAGTATCAATCTGATCTTCTATCCAACAAACGTTTATTGAGTGCTTAATATAAGCCTAACACAATACAAATGCTAAGAGATGAGCACAGCCTCAGTAAAGAGAGACAGGGTTATATACACACTTAGAGTGTGATGCCACAAGGACTAGAGGGAAGGGAGAGATGGGGTGGGCAGGGCTTATCAGAGAAGACTTGCCTAAGGAAGTACTCTCTCTCTCTCTCTCTTTTTTTTTTTCAGTCTTAAAGAATGAGAAAACTTTTACCAAAAGTAAAGAGTGATTTGGGAGTATCCACAGGCATATTGAAACACGGAGCCTTGCATGCTGTTTTACTGCTCTCTAAGCCTGTTTCCTCATTTGTAAAATGGGAACAATAATACCTTTTCTGTCTAAACAGGCATTATTGTAAGAATCAAATGAGGCTTTTTGTATGAAACCATTCTGCTGATGATAACATCTCTAATTTCAAAAGTGCTTTTTATTATTTTCTCTTATCATTATATCCATATGCAATAACCTGACATGATAGATGTTATGATCTCCATTTTACACACGAGGAAACTGAGGCTTAGAGAGTAATAAATATTTCTGAAAGTTTAAAGTAAAAAACTGGGGCATGAAATCTGTGGTCCATACACTATGCCTCTTAATTCAAAACTATAAAGTTTGACATATACAAATATATGTGTGTGTATTACTTTCATGCCTCAAAGTTAAAATTGAGAATTTTGGACCTAAGAAATTAGAGGTTAACATTTTTTCTGGACAATTACCAAATAACCCTGAGCAATATTAATATAAATAGTATCCTTGTAAATTAAATCATTCCTTTAACCTAGAATGCCACTGAACCTTTATCTGCCCTATAACTAGACACCCCGAATTGCATAAACTGCATCGCCAGAGGACACTGAGTCTGTCACATTACTTCATTCTTTCAAAGGTTCCAGACTTGTCATACCAAGGCGATGGCTGTCAGGCTACTCCTCCCTGAGGATCCCCCTATTACAGTGTTGGGGTGCCTTCCCATTGCCTACCAGTGGAATGTTCCCAGCAGCAGTTACGGCCATGTTAATTAGACACTTTGCATAGGCCTATATTCAAAGTGCAGACTGAGAGAAGAGGAAACCACACCTTAATTTACAGTCTCTTTGAAGAGGATCTCTTACTTGACATTTGCATTTCTTGGGTGACCACTAACCAGTAAATGGAAGGTTATTGTACAGAAATAAACAGAAAACATTCAAATTCAATTTTTCCAAATTGACTTATGTATTATACTTTTTCTTTTAACCAAGGTAATATGTTTATTTTCTCCCTGTTAATAGGAATGGGCTGTGGATTCCAACTTGGTCCCTTATGGATGCAATATTCAAGCCACAATAATATAAAAAGATATGATTATTCCTTTTCCTTGATTGTTTTACTTAATATACATCTTGGAAAATATAGAAATAAAGACCCCTGTCAAATGACTTCAATGTCTGATTTATAATAAAAGTCATAACCTAGGAACTGTGTTGATTGAAAATTATGAATGGTAAGTAAAAATTTAACATATTTTAGCATAGCCTAAGAGAACAGTCACATGTTTTATGGGCCTGATTTTGCATAAAGAGACAGAAAGCCCATTTCTATACATATGCCATCCTTAAGACAGGTTCTAAGCCCTGGGACAGCCCCAGACTACTCTGGAACTTCTCTTCTAGAAGCTATTATTTTTATTATGTTCCTGCTAACCCCAAGAGCCACTAGCTCCTTACTTATTGTTACAGAGTGACCTTGCCATTTACTATCTCTACGTCCTTGTGTGGTATTTGCCTTCACTGAGCCTTAGTTTTTTTCTTTGTCAAAACTAAGCTAATCATATCTACCTCATACAGTTATTTGATGATGTGTGTAAAGCACCTAACACACAACATAGTTGGTACACTGGCATTTGGTGACTGTTAGTTCCCTTCCCACCTCCTGGATTTGGGTCCCAGTGCTGAACCCGACACCCCAATTACCCAAGCTGCTCAAGTGGCAAGATGATGCAGAAGACAGCTAGGGTACCTGGGTCAAAATCCAGGCAGAAGAGACCTGTTATCGTGTTTTCTGCCAAGATGTGTCATCTAACATTGTACCAAGACTCAGGTAGCTCAGAAACTTTCAGGGTCAACAGAGGCCATCAAAGGCAAGCCAATCGTCTCACTGGAATCTGTGCTTCTCATTTTTCCAAGAAAGAATATTTATTCTGCTTACTTCTCCCTGTGCAATGAAGTAGGGCTAAATTGTCTTGGAGATGTCATTCAGGAACATGCTCAAATCCCATTTGGGCATGTATAAAAATGTTTGATGTTAGCTCCTAAACATAACTGCAGAACTCAAGATGAAAATTTCTTCTTCTCTCTCTGGAAGAATCACAGGATTAAAAAGGATAATTTTGCTCTAAAATTATAGATTACTTAGAAAAATGTTACACAGTTTGGGGCATCTCAACTCTTTTACTTAATGTTCAGTAGGCTAAATGTAGTAGTAAACCTACATATGAATTATCTCAGTTTAGCACTCCTTTTCTGTGTGTACTTGGGTCATAGTTCACCAATCTATAAAACAAGAGCATCAATATCAAACACTTATAAATGTAAGTGTACTGCATGTGTTAAGTGTGGGGCGTGGAACTTTTTTCCCCAGTCGTAAATACATATAAATTCCACAAAAAGCAATAATACAATATATGCTGAAATTTAAAATAAATGTCTCTTTCTTTTGAAGGACAGAGTTTGGGAAAAGCATTTCTAGGTAATCTTTTGTTTGGGGAACAAAACACAATTTCAGAAATAACAGGTGGCCTTTCCTTTTTTTCATGTGCTTTAGAATAAGACTACAGGACCTGCATACCTGAAGAGAGTATACAGATACGATGTAGAACTTCAAACAGGAACTTTCCTAGTGGCAGAGAAATATCCAAACAAACTGGGAAAACAGAAACTGACCTAACTCATTTGGAAATGGGCTTGGCAGCTGATGAAATAGGTGAACTATAATTAAGTAATGCAATAAAGGAGGTAAGCACTTTCATAACAACAAAAACACACACAACACACACACTAGTGGGTAGTAACCAGGTTATTCATAGGCCTTGCTGTCTCAAATTAGAATATTCAATGAGATGCCCAGAACAGACACTTGCATTGTTCCCATGCAACCTTACAGGTGGGGGGAAAAAAGTGCTAAGCCATTCTGACCTCTAGGTTAATTTCTAACTCTAGGGAAGCCTGTCATCTTTCTAATCTTATTCTTTTCACAAAGACCTCAAAACAGAGACAGCAAAGCCACCTCATTTACTGAAAATCTTCTAGCAAGTCATTCTTAGCTCAGTTTTGGTAGAGAAACCACAGATCCTATTTTTCACTTATGTTCCATACTTGGATTTGTAAGTTTCAGCTATACATAATATTTGTTTCATTAGCTCTCTCAACCTCTGAGATAAAGCGTGTCGAAATAATAATTTAACTGTCACATTCCTGCACAGGTAGAGTTAGTGTGTTGGGGAAATTTGCTTCATTGCAACTCCGGGAAGAAGGTGAGACTGGTGGTAACTTTTATTTCCTTATTAAAATATTCGCATACGACTTCAAACTCTTCTTGAAGTTTAAGAAACTAGGAAGAAGTGGGTTTTTTTTTTTTTTATTTTTTTAACCAGAAAGTCCATAAAATGATTTTTCCGCCTGCCCCACAAGGACTAAATCATCTCAAATACGAAGACTGGCATTAAAACACCCTCCGCGATCTCAGGCCGGTGAAATTAGCAGCAACTGCAAAGCGCTTGCTCCGGAGGCTGGTCCGGCGGCGCCGGCTACTGGGGAAAACGGAAGTGGCAGGTGTACTGGCCAAGGGCGGTGGGGAGCTCCAGGACCCGCCACAGCCCTTCCGTTCCAGGTACCCTCCAACAGCGTTTTAATTCTGTCCCTCTGTAGCTCCGGCCAAGCTGGCCCGGGCGCACACCAGCTCCCCGGGAAGCTTAACCAGGCTAGATTTTGGAAAACTGGGTGCAAGACAAAGGAGGAAAAGCATTTCCTTTTAAAACATCTCTTATGCGCGGGTGTAGTCTCTCCTCTCCACCCTCCAAACAGAAAGAAAAAAATATGAAACGTCAAGAGTGTGTTCCAGTACTTTGAATTTCTGGCATTGGCAAATTTTCAAAAGCAAAAGCAAATGCTTCTCAACAACTTTTTATCTTGCCTAGTAAAGAGATATATTAATTCATGCATGACCTATATGATAATAATTAATTTATCTATGAGAGGCATTTTCACACCGATCCCCCCCCCCACCACCACCACAGTAGGGAAAGACAGACGCACATAATAAGAGACATCATTTAAACCTAGTATACTTGAACTTGAACCGCGTGGACAGCTCTGTACTTGTCACATGACAAATGCGCGGGGGCCACGTTTGTCTCCTCTTTGGGGGCGGCGGGAGGGGCGGGGGCTTACCCAGGCAGAGCAGCAGCGCGGGGGCCCTGCCCGCACCGCGCGTCTCCATCCTCCCGGCGGTGGCGCACATGGGGCAGCTTGGGCTGCGCAGCGGCGGTGGCGGTGGCGGCGGTGGCGGCGGTGGCGGTGGCGGTGGCGGCGGCGGGACGCAAGAGGCTGCTGGAGGCGGCGGGAACGCACTGGCCGGCCGGAGACGACTGTCTGTCCGCTCGGATGCGGCTGGAGCGCGGCGGAGAGCCTGGAGGAGCCACGCGCCGGCCTTTGTCCTCTGGCCCCGGGTTTGTCAGGCAAGTGAGTTCAACCGTCTCGCGCTGCGACCTTTATAGAGCCCGGGGAGAGGCCGCGGGCCCAAGGACTGACTAGCGGGGTGAGGTACAAAGTCTCCAGAATTTCATAATCGGCCGGGGGAGTGGCCGGAGGACTGTCCGGATGTCATCCTCCCGGTCTCCGGAGCACCTGAGAGCAGTGGTTGAGGAATGAAAAACTGTCCTTCTGGTTGACCGGGACTACTCCCCAAACTTTTCCATCTCCCTCCCGGACTCACGCAGGGGGAGGTGGGGAGCGTGCACCAGACGGGCTGGTTTGCTTTGTGGGGTCACCTGCCGGCTAGTGGGTGGTTTTAGTTGCTCCTGGTGACAGAAGTAACATCAATCAGTCCATCTCCTAACCAGGGCTGGCGTTCCCAGCACATGCTTTTGGAGAGCCGCGTGTGTGGCTTACTAACCCCGAGCCGTCCAAACCGCCTGTCTGTGAGCAGAGCGTGGAGTCGTCAGCAGCTCCAGCGTCCCACCTGTGTTCCAACGCGCCACCGCCCAGCAATGCCTTCCTCCTCAGCCCCTCTGCGCGCAGTGTGGTTCAGGCATTTCTCACCTCCAAGTCCAGTAATTACGCAGAAACAGCCCTAAGTTATTTTTCTTCTGCCCCATTTGTCATCTGTCAGCCTGCTGCTTTTGATATAACATCCCCAAGCAGTGCCTTAATTCTGTCAGACCCTTGTACAAAATCTTTCAGTGACGCCCCATTGCGTTTTGGACAAGGCCGGCCACAAATATGAACCCGATTAGTCATTTTAACCTCAGCTCGCACTGGTTCTCCAGACAACTGCCTCACCCCGTCCGCGTTGGGAAAACTCACCTTTGCTTATTTCCCACTTTCCAGCCTTTGCTGATGCAGTCACATTTGGGGTTTATGGGTGCCTTTTGCTGGAACCAGTCAAATCTTACTTATTTTTATGGTTCTCTTCAAGGGCCCGGATTTCTGAAGTCTACAGAGACCTCTTTTCATTTTGACCTCTTATAACTTTTATGGTTATCTTCTCCCTATACTCTAGAATTTTACATCTGGTACTTCATATCTGGTGAAACTATTTTGTATTATTTAAGTTTTCTTGTAAGTCATATGTTCAGCTCTGTATGTACATGTCGGTAAATTGTCATCCTTTTGTTGCATCCCCCTGTAGGGCCTAAGAACGGTGAGTCCATCTAGCAGTACCCATTAGAATAGAAATAGTATGTATTTGAATAGAAAATGGAACCTAGTTAACTCTTAACCTTTCTATTTCTACTTTTCATTGTTTTTAGTATTATCATTATTGCTGTTGTTATTGTTATTATTCCGTTTTCTTGGCTTCTTTCTTCCTTTTCCCAAGGCCCCTTAGTGTCCAGAATGCTCATGCTAGAAAGGAATACTTCATGCTTCTTATAGTGTGTGCATGTGAATCCTTGGACAAATTATTTAATCTCTCTCAGTTTCCTCACATGTAAAACAGGGATAATAGTATCTAACTCATAGAAAGATAATGAAAGTGTTTAGCACAGTATCTAGCACAGAGTTAGTGCTTATTAAAAATGCCTATTATTATATGTAAACACCGATGCTTAGGATGGTAGTACTTTGTAAGTGATCAGTACTTATGAGTTAAGTGAATCGATGAACAGTAGGACAGAGGTAGGCTGGGTTGCTAAGTCTAGCTTCTGAATCTGTCAGGAAAGCAGGCAGAAAGCGAATTCTCACTTAATTGCTCTTTTGTAAAAGGACAAATGGAACCAAGGAAGATGATATTAGCAATAGGTTATAGTTTCATGGAGAATTGGTAGAGATTACAAGTTCGGTAAATTAGAATTAGGAAAAGGGACTGCTAGTTACATAATGGCTTTTGTCCTACAATTTGGATCTGGAAAAAAAATAGTTCAAATGTCTTGAGGAATGAAAGCAGAATTTGAATAAATAGGGTGTCAACTGGGAGCATCTCTTTATTTTGCACCATGAGGTTGTCAGGTACTTGCAAAGAGGGACAGAATGAAGAATTATCAATCCTGACTAATGTCTTGTTTTATTAAATATAGTGTTGTGCTTTATGCTAGAAAGAAAGATGAGGTTGGCAATGAGATGGGGAGAATAGGGTCATGCTGACAACAATTTTGACCACAGTCAACTCTATGGTATTGATATGTGGGGAGGACTTTTTTCACTTTGTAGCTGTTGCCTACAGCAATGAGATATCATCATCATGAACAAATCGTTGCGCTTGTCTCAAAATTTTCCACAGCGATGTGCTCTTCTATGGACTGATTTCATTTGAAGTTAAGAAATCTTTTCCCTATTGGTTCTATGTTTACTCAATTTTCTAACCATTAGTTTTCGAGAATGACTCCATCATGACACATCAGGGAAGATTTGCCACTGCCTCCGCAAAATAGTATTCTTCTTTTTTTTTTTAAATAATTGCGAACAATTTTCATTAATTGTTCATGTAAATATATATACATAGTATGAAGTACAATCATAATTCCTCTTAAAGGCACAAAACTTATTTGAAGGTAGAACAGTTTAGGAAGAAAATAATAAAGTCATATAAAATTTTCCAACTAGGAATTGACTTTAGAGTATCAGTTGGATCAGAAATTTCCAACTTAATAGGTATGGGAGTTTCTTTCCAAAGGGTTAATATATCTAAATGTTATCTATGGACTTAATATACATATATCTATAAAATGCTGTTTTTTAAAATATATTAAGTATTGTGATTAGTCAAATATATTTATTTTAAATTGATACTGACTTCATGGTGGCTTTGTGGCATGTGTTTTTAATTGATATATAACAAATATACAAGCACTATTGAGTGAGGGGATGTCCTCTTAGTAGAAAAGTTAGGAAATCCTGGACTAGAAATATAAACGTCAGGTCCTAAACTGGTATCAACACTAAACCCATTTTAGACTGCAGTCAGATCAATCCCTGGGCCCTACCCAAAGAACCAGCATTTAGCATCAGACAAGGATTTTTAAAACCTTACAATTCTTCCACCTCTTGCTATTTCCCTCAAGTTAGTGTTCCTTCTAACTGCAAGTGGCTCTTGTTTATTATAAAATCACTGCTTTTTAAACTGAAAACTGAACATGGCTACTTTAGTGAATTAGTTTTTGCATAACACAAATGTTTGAAGTTGCTTATTAGTCCTTAGCAAGAACCACTAAAATAAAATGGTATTGAGTAGTTTTTTACAATTAAGGCACTAGAAAATAAAAGAAAGTGTCCAAGATCAGACTGTTAAATTTAATATTCAAAATATGAGACCTTGAACATGAATTCTGTTCTATCAGATGCTAAGTGTTGAAAAAAATTGACTTTATTCAAGTTTAGCCAGATGTTAACCATAGGAAGACTTTTTAGCAAATTCCATTTGAATGAAGAATTTATACTTTTTATGATAATTTTGAAAATATGTGTTAAATAGCATCATATAAAATAAAAATAAAGCACAAATTTCCAAACATTATTTTGGGCTACATATTTCTTTATCATCTTTATGGCACAGAGACTGTTTTGTATTTCTGCCTGACCAAAAATCAGCAGACTACAATGCTATTTAGGTGAATCTCTCATATATTTATTAATTCAGTAACTATTTATTGAATGTTGTTGTAATGGTATTGTTATAAAGACATATGTAGATATATTAATAGATATGATATACAGGTGCAATCCTGAACCCAAAGAACCTTTAATCCAGCTAGAGACAAAACAGAGAAAATGAAGGAACATATATTGAATGTAGTGATACTCTTCTTTATTTAAACAGCCTTTATTATAGATTTTCTGTTTTTTTTAGAAAAAGACTTTTCCCTGTGAACTAATCCATTCTTGAATTGACTTAAGAACTCAAAAAGAAAAATTCTCTTGTTTTCTTTTTTCAATATATAATTAAAGAGGTAGAAGAAAATAAGAAGTGAGAAAGTTTTAAAGTCCACTGAATACTGCATTATATTTTTGTATCGATTAACTTGATAATTTGAGACGTTTTCTTAAATTCAAAATGATTTCAAGACATTTAAAAACTCACATGCTGTTTGAATGTTGAGTGAATGCTATGGATGGCTGATTAGCTGATGAGAAGGGTGGATTCATTAAAAAACAATGTTTTCTATTTGTGTTTTCACTTAGATTCAGGACTGTAGGTGGAAAGGAACACGAAAGTAGTTGATATTTGCACTTAAATCTAAACAAAATATGTCTAATAATAATAATGAGTAGTAGCAGCTAATATTCATACCTAACATTTATAACTCACTAGGTAGTTTAAAATATATTTGCTTATATAGTCCCCAAAATAACCCTAAGAGGTAAATACTTTTTTATTCCCATTTTATAGATGAGACTAAAGCAAAAGAGATTAAGAAATTTGTCCAAGGTCCTTCAGCTCATAAACGGGAGAGATGGTATTCAAACTAGGCAGCCTGGCTAAAGAATCTATACTCTTCACCATCGTACTATATTGCTTTAATGTGGGACATTTAGTGAACCTAAAGTTCAGGGTTTGTTATGCATACAATTCTCTCATATATTTTTATTAAAATCCATATTTATGGAGTCTCCTAGTCTCAGATTATTTGTAAAGAACATTCATATTCCTTTGCAGACAGTTATTTTCTTTCCTTAAGAAGAACTTTTTATGTCGTTGTCTTCCTACCAAGGACAAAATCATGTGTGCCAATCTTTCAGCTTCCGTCTCCAAAGGATTTGCTAATCTTATTTTTTTATTGTTCATTGTGCTTATGAGCAACATTTTAGTCTAAAAATGTCAAATTGATAACGCCATCCATGGATTTCATCAACAGAATCCTCTAGAAAATCATTCACTAATCACAAAATATAAAAAAGAGCCAGATAGTATTTGATACTAGGAACCTGACTGAATCTGAAACTGCTGCTTCTTACACTTGCCATGAGTTGTGCGCTAATAATAGAAGAACCTCCCCTGCGTTCACTTATGCAACCCCACACAGCACTAGTTTACACACACAGTGATGATGAATTAGGAATGCAGTTATACCTATTTAGAGGATGGCTTTTTCATGTGTAGCTACACCTAGTTGCATATAATTCTACATTACCTGCATTGATGTTACCACTCCTTAAGTAACATTTAACAGTTAACATGCTAACTTTCACAAAGCCATTCATTCCACAAACATTTTGCATTTGTTCTTTCAACAAACATTTGATGCAACATAGCTGTCTTAATCAACATATTTAATTCAAGGAACTCTGCATTTTCCTAGTAAATCATTTGCATGATTATTTCATGATTATGTATAGATTTATGTAATTTTACAAGTATTTAATGTTAATGTTCTTCTCAGGTGTAGAAAAAGGACAAAACATACATGATAGATATTTAAGCTTGAAACCTTCTTGTCTTTCAATCTCCTTAAAGATATCTGAATTACTTTCTACATCTAAGTATCAATAAATAGTACATAGGATTACCTAATTTATGCAGACCCTGGAAGTAAAACATCTAAAAGACTGAGTGGAATGCCACAAAAATTCCAGGAGTTTTTTAAATGATTGATATGTTTTTCTCTGGTTAGCACTACCACCAACAGACAAGTAAAACATTTCTAGTGAAGGGTATAAAACAATAGCTATCAAAGTTTTATTACTGGTAATTTATAATTGACTTAAACACATCCCCCAATAAAATTACGCATAAATAAGATTATAGTCTAACCTGTAAGACATCTTACTCTGTAAGGAAAAAATACTGACACTTGGGCCTTACCTTCCCAGAGATTCTGATTGATTTGGTCTGGGAAAGGTTCAAAATAAATGTCATTTTATAAGCAGACAGCTTGATGCTCTAACTAAAACATGGAAAGAGAGAAAGAATATTTCACAACATATTTTAGATCCAAGTTCTAGTCCTGACTCTGAAAATAAATTGTTGCCTGGTCTTGTATTGAGTCATTTAACTTCTCTGGACCAGATGTTTCACACTCTTAAAATGCAAGCTTGAACTTCGTGATTTCTAGTCACATAGCTTTCTCAGTACCATATTAAAAAGATGGAACCACAACTTTGTATCCCTTGACCTGTATGTGCCTTTAAGCATTGAGCAATGTTGGGCAAGTGTGCAAAGGCATTGGCTAAAATATCCTAGAGTGATAGCACACGCAATGTCCTCAGGATATGGAAGTGCAGTTCATCTTATAAACAGGTTTTTCCACTTTTCTAAAACCTTGACTTCATATCTCCTGGGATCTTTACTTACGTATTTTTTTTTCCTATTTTCATTTTCCTCCCTTTGCTTACAATTCATGAATCATGAACTCCATAAAACACAATATGGGGATTTGGGAACTAGAAAATCTAGATTTTCTTGTGGATTAAGAGGACTTTTTTTGTATGACCCAAGCTACATTTATGAAGAAAGTTTTACTTTTTCTGATAAAGGAAAAAACATATATAAATTGAGTATGTAAAAACCAGAAAAGAAAACAATCGACTAAGCAAAAAAGACACTAAATGAATAGAAGCACTAGGTTTCAATCCTGGCTCCCAGCATTCATGAGGTTTTTGACCTTATGACCTTATTTAAACTGCACTGGCCTCATCTGTAAAACTTTGAGATAACTGGTCTTATCTTTCATGGGACACGGATGAGATAAAGTTAAATAAAATAGTGAGAACTATAAGATATAATTGTTGACATTAATAAACATCAGATGTTTATTTAGTAGCAGGAGATACAAGAGAGTAAAAAAAGTTAAGAGAGTAATCGTAATAGTGCTGTATTCCCAAAGCAAAAGAAGGTGGGTGTTCCAAAGAGGAAACATAGGCACCAGTAGCAGGTGGAACAATGAGGTCAGGACAATAGGAATGGAGGAAGAGATGTGGCAATAATGAGCTTACCGGTAACCTTTCAGGAGAAAGTTCAGCAGTATGGAGAGGACAGAATCCTATTTCCATGTAGGTCTTTGTCTATTCTAGAATATATTCAAATTAATGAGATACAAAAGCTGCTTATGGGGGGTTTACTGTGGCATGCATATCTTACTTTTTTCTTATTTAGTTCGGAGGGAAGCATCAAAAATAAATTTCTAAAGTACTACATAGATCTTATGAACATTATTTCTACTTTCTTGAGAAGGTACCCTTACAGATAGATTACAATAGTTGGATTAGGGATAAAGTGATTCTCTGAGATTCTGTACTTAAATCTTATTCAATCTTATTTTAAATCTATTGATCTCTCTTCCTGTTCCTTTCCTATCTACTCCTATTTCCTATCTACTCCTACTCCTACTACTATTTGTGTTGGTGGGGTGGAAATTGTGTCTTCAGTGAGGGCTCATAGCTGGCTCTGGAGAAACAAAAGTGTGGGGCAGCAGGCTCAGTCTTTACATGGTGCTATGAAACTTAAACTGATTTGGACTTCAGAATGGCATGAGATCAGAAAAATGATGACATGAAAGAAATATCATTCGTGTGGCTTCCAGACTCTACCTTCAAGTACTGTGGCTGTCTCAGACTGTAAATCCGGCCTCAGGATCCCTCAAAACTCCTGTCCTCTCACCAGTCAACCCCACAAACTTCCTGGAACACCATTAATTTTCCTTCCTCCAAAGACACCTTCTAAGATATGTCTACATGTGAAATCCTGCTGTCTTTCGACCTTTGTACCAAAGGAAATCATCCTTCAGATCTATTCTTCCTGGTTTAATTCAACTGTCTGGTTAAGAGTGTATGAAACAATGAAGTTAAATGAAATCCAAAATCTCACCAAAATAAAATCTGAGCTTTATGTAAAGCTTGAGCCAATTTCCTAGAGACTTCCCTTCTGTTCTTTAAGATACATGTTGTACCAAGGTCTCTGGAAGTTCTGGGAAATCCTTGAGGCTCCAAAATCACAGATTAATAAAAGATATTCAGAAGGGAAAAATGAGTCACGCTTAACAGTGGGACAACAGGATAGGGGTGGCTTTTGATGTCAGAGTGTAAATTTAAGGGTTGAAGCATTAGTGCCGTATAACATTTCTACTTTTGTGACTTTTGAGTTCAAAATATTTTTGTGACACTTGAGCTGCAGTTAAAAGTACCTTTCCTTATTTCTTGTCCTGGTCAGCTCTCAAATGAGTCTCTACTTAAATATCACTTTCTTCAGAAGCCTTCCCCGATCTTCCTAGACCACGTTAAGTACTCTGAGTGATGTCCTTGCATTACATTCCAGACTTTATCGTAAAACTTAACACTTCATCGTGCATTTGCTTCTATGCTTTTTCCATTGAAAAGAAAATTCTAGAAGGAAGAGATTATTCCTCTCTTATCAATTTTATATTCTTGGTACTTAACATGGTGTCTGACACATAATAGGTGCTCTATAAATATTTGGTGAATACATTAATTGTAACATATGTATTGACCTGGAAGACCTCAAACTCACTAATGATTCTGTGCCATAAAATAAAAATATAAATAAAAGCAATAATTTTGGAGGCATTATTTAAGTACAATATAAAGAAAGTAAGCTGAAAAAGCATCTTTTACAAATGCTTTTTACTCTTAAATCAGAGCATCTTAAGAAGAGATTCTTAAATATAGTGGCTTTTTCCATACTCCTCAACTTTTTGTATATTAACTCATCTACCACATTGTTTTCATTGATATTTCTTAGAGAGAAAACTCCTCTCTCTTTGTTCCTCTGCTTATATTCTTTATCAAATTGTTTCTTACCTCCTTTTGAGTCTTGCCCAATCACTTATTTTCCCTTGAATCTTTATTCTTTTACCACTACCTTCCTCTCTTCTCGTATTATACTTGTCTCCTCCATCTCCACCCCCGACCCCCAAAAAGTCCTCTATTTTACACCTACCTTTAACTAACAGCTTCGCCTTTCCTTCACTGTTAAATATCTTGAAAGACAAGTTATCATTCACTTCCTAATCATCATAGCAAAAAATGTTTTCTCCACTATCTACCTTATTGACTTCCAGATTTTGTTCCTCTTTGCATTCTATCTTCATTACCATCATTCCTATATTTAGATGTTGCAATCCTGATTATAGTTCAAGTTTTATTTCCAAAACCATCTCATTCAAGAAGTTCTGGTTTTGCAGTTGGGTGTGTTTTTTTTCCATCTTTGAAATCCCCATAAATTTTTTACATATTTCGTTTATTTGGTATTGGAGAGGCTGCATGGCACACTGGCAATAAGTAAAAGTTCTTAGCTGCCTGCATTTGAACACGGGCTTACATAAGAGAGTTGTTGAGAGGATTAAATAAAGTAATAAAGTTAAAAAATTTAGAACATTATCTGGCCCATGTAAGTATTCAATAGTGTTAACTATTGTTTTTGTTAGTGAAGATTTAAAAGTTGTGTTCTCCTCAATGCCCAATTCTAATATTCTTGAAATCAAAACTATGCCTTACTTGTGTTTGGCATAATCATTTTACATGCAGCATACCCAGGAAAAATATATATATGAAATATGTATTTTAAAAGAAATTGTTGAGAAGCACTGTGATCTCTTTTATTATATTTCAGGCAAAACATAAAATATAGCTGAGATTTATTAAAATTTACTTAATGATACATTAATTGGTTACAACATGCAATTTGGAAAAAAAAAAAGCAGATCGACGATGCTTTAGCATAGTGTTTTTCCTGTGTGTTCTGGAGCCATAGGAGTTATGTTAGGGGGTGAAGGAGCTTAGAGTCTCTGCAGGGGTCAGAGATGGTAGTAAGAATGTGTGTTCCTGAAGCATATGGATTCCAGGTTCTCACTCTCACTTTTGCTATTTTTTGTGTATAGGTCTTTCACTTAAATTTTCACTTAAAGAAACACATCACTGGCTTAAAAAGTTTGACAATTGCCTCTGTACATTATAATTTCCCTACCTTATGAATTAAATCCTGTTAGGACAAAAACTACTACTTCTGAAATCATTAATCAAAAAGATGTCTCATATGATCTTTTTATTTCAAGTAATACTCTAGGTACAAAGTTGCACTAAAACTAAAGTATTTTTCTGGGCCCTTAGGATTTCTTCTAATGCAGTTTTCCTTATGACTTTTCAATGTGGCATCATAATTTTGGAATTAATATTATAGGCTTGTGCAAATTTAGTTAGATAATTTATGTCTATTTTAACCATGAATTCAATGCTAAGTTTTACTCAGACTTTGCTCAGAATTCAATGCTAAATTTCGAGTGGTCATTGCGTAACAGAGGTATTGGCCTGGAAAAAAAAAAGACGAAAAGGGAGAAAGATGTTTTCTGTCTCTTTAAAACTTCCCCCAATCCTGTTGTGACTCCTTCTCCCACTTGGGGCCCATCTGCCCCTTTAGGCTCTCAGCACTCTTCACCGTACTTTTACCTTAGCTTCCACTTAATCCTAGTCTGGTTTCAACTTCTGGCTACACAGCATCAGGCTACCATGGGCTAATCAACCTCTTGGTTTAAAGCAGTACCAGAGCCCAACTTTGATAACTCCTACAAGCAAATTACGTCTCCTTAGCCTATACTAGATCCCCAAAGTGGAGAATTAACACATGCAAATACTTCATCTCGCACTTACCCATGCTTCGGTAAGAAAGTATTAATATTTAGGTCCAGGATTTGATCATCTGTTTGCATGAAAATTAGAGGAGCTGTCTGAGAAGCCCAAATGAGTAGGCAATTTGAGGTTGACAACTGGCTCCCAAGGGAAACTCTCAGAGGCATGAACCACTAAGAGTCGACTCTTTCCCCCATCCTAAATAGTCTATCAGATAGGGATGAAGCTCGCCCAGAGGGGTGGATGGTTGAGTGACATTAGCTTGAAGGGGGCAATGTTAGTTGTGAGTGAGAGGCTACTGGGTACACGGAAGGCAGAAAACTCAGACTGTTTCCTCCCCAGAGGCTGAACAGCCAAGGCCAGAATGACAAGTTAGCCAACCACAAAGCTACAGTGTCTTGTTCTGTGGAAAGCTGAGGATGCAGGGACACAGTTTCTTTGTGACGTACCAACAGAATACAATGATGTTGAGGAAAAAGGGTTTTCTCCTCGCTCTAAAACCTGAGTGAAAGAAAACAATCAAGAGCTTTTCTCAAGTGAAGTACAGATCCTCCAGAATGGATGCTTATTGCACCTGGGGTCCTATTGACACCTAGGAAACTCTGTTTTATGGAATTTCCAAAAAGACTCCCCTCTTTTGTAGATCAAAAAAGGACTTAGGGAGGCGGACTAAATTTCCCTCGGCTATCATCGAATGGCCTGGGGAACACTTTTCAAATTTCTCTCCTTTTCTGGATGGTGAACCAGGCCCCATGTCTTGCACGTCTCTGCATATCTTCCAGTGTCTAGCTCTATACCTGGAACATTACTATGCTCCATTAATATTCTTCAGGTGCATGAATGGGTTGATGTTAAATAAATAGGATGATATATGGAAAAGCACTGAAGCGGGTGGGGAGTTAAAATCATGGGCTTGGAGCCAGCTGGGTTCAAATCCTGGCTACACTATTTATTAATGATGTGACTTCAGGCAAGTCACTTAACCTTTCCGTGCCTAAGTTTTTACCCCCTTATAAGGCAGAAATAATAGTATTACTATCTTAAGAATGTTGTTGGTCTTAAGTAGGCACAAAGTATTTAAAACTCTGCCTGGCCCCTGGTGAGAGTTCAGTAAAATTTAGCCATTTTGAACTTAGCAACTTGGAAACTATAAACCATACAAGGTTTTTATTGTTTTAAAATTACCAAGTTTGGATAAAAGGCTTATGCAGTCAGTATAGTGTTCAAGTGTTTAATATTAAAATTTGACTGTTGACTATCAGCTTAAAGGGGTATTTGTATTTGTAATGCTTAAAGGAGTATTTGTAATGCTACTTATGAATGAATTTGAATTGCCAGTACTTTCAGGCTTATGTGCAAGATCAGTCTTTTTTCTGGGGAGTGTTCCAAAATATTGCCCACAACACCTGGTACTTCTTATAGTAACATATTATTCAATATCTGTTTTTCTAGTAAGCATTATGAGGACAAGAACTATGCCTATTTTATTTCCAGAGTTTAATACAGTAATAGAAATAGCTAAAAATAATGGTGTATTTACTATGTGCCAACTATTATGGTAAGAGTTCATATAACTGCAATAAATTAATATCCTCATTCAATATTCACAATAATTCTTTGAAGTTGATACCATTATTATAATTGATTGTTGTTCAGGCTGATGAGTAATGCCTTCCAAAATTAGCAGAGCTTCCCAGCTCCTTCTCTGCACTACTTTGTCTATATCCTACAAACTTTGATAAGTTTTATTTTCATTTAGTTCAAACTATTTTTTAATTCACTTGAAACTTCCTTGACTCATTTTTATTTAGCAGCGTATTGTTTAATTACAAAATTTGGGGGAATTTTCCAGCTGTTTTTCATTTGTTGATTTCAAGTTTAATTCATTCCAGTAATTGATTTCAAGTGCTCTAAAATCACACTTTGTATGATATCTATTCTTTCTAATTTATTGAGGTGTGCTATAAAGGCCCAGAATGTGCTCTATCTTAATGAATGTTCCATGTGAGCTTCAGAAGAATGTGTGCTGTGGCCAGGCTCGGTGGCTCACACCTGTAATCCTAGCCCTCTGGGAGGTTGAAGCGGGAGGATTGCTTGAGCTCAGGAGTTCGAGACCAGCCTGAGCAAGAGCAAGACCCCATCTACTAAAAACAGAAAAATTAGGTGGGAATGGTGGTGCGCACCTGTAGTCCCAGCTACCCAGGAGACCGAGGCGGGAGGACCACTTGAGCCCAGGAGTTTGAGGTTGCAGTGAGCTATGATGACACCACTGCACTCTTCCTGGGGCTACAAAGTGAGACTGTGTCTCAAAAAAAAAAAAAAAAAAAGAATTTGTTCTCTGGTGTTGTTGGATGTATGCTATAAATGTCAATTACATCATGTTAATTGATAGTGCTCTTCAGGTTGATAAATAATAAGTGCTGGAAACTGAGAGCCACGCTCAAATGAGGTTTATTAACCAAAGTCTAAGGACAGCAAAGACCACAAACGTTATCTGTGGCCTGGGCTCTCCCCATAGGGGTTTAGAAACAAGGTATTTAGGGGAGAGGACTACAGGAAAGAGGAAGGAATGGCAAGGGTAGGGTGAGGTAAGTGGTTACATTCTTTCCAGGCTGTAATTACTGCTCAGTAAATCTACATTTTACATAAGATAAGGCGAACATTCCAAAGGGAGGGAAAGAAATCTAGTCTGCAGTCTTTTCAGAGTAGGCAAAGGAGTGGCTGATCTCATCTGTCCTTGGTTTGCCCTGTAGAGATAAACTTGCAATTGCTATCAGCAGTGTGCAGCTTCATAGAACTCAGGATCAAAGATTGATTTAGGTTGTAGCTCTAGGGTTATCATTGGCACATGTTTGTTTTATGGGGGCCATATATGCTGAAAGGTGTAGGGCTAACCAGGCAATTCCCTGCAAGCAGGCTGGAGGAAAGCCATGTGCAGAGGCAAAGGACCTTTGTTGTGGGAACCTGGCTTATGCATAAGGTCATGGCAGGGGGTCACGAAATCACAGCTGTTCATTTGGGGAGAGGATGGCCGTCTTGGGTGATTCAGTTTTCAGGCTCAGTCTCCCTTTCAGCATAATGAGTTTTGGGGGTTCCGAGATTTTATTTTTCCTTTACAAGGTTAATTATATCCTTACTAATTTTCTGCCTGCTTGATTTGCTAACTTTTGAAAGAGGAGTGTTATAGTCTCCAACTACAAAAGTGGTCTGTCTGATTCCCCGTTTACTTCTACCAGTTTTGCCTCACGTATCTGTCTCTATGTTACGAGGTGCATACACACTTAGGATGGTTATGTTTTCTTGGAGAACTGACTCCTTTATCATTATATAATGTCCCTTTTTATCCCTGGGATTTTTCCTTGTTTTGAAGTCTGTTTTGTCTGAAATCAATACAGTTTCTCCAGCTTTCTTTTCATTAGTGTTTACACTAACGTGTTTATCACTTTACTTCTATTTCTCCCAAGGCTTTACATTTTAAATGGGTTTCTGGTAGACAAAATATTAATGAGTCTCCTTTTCTGTCTACTTGGACCATCTCTGTCTTTTAATTGCTGTATGTAGATAATTCCTTTTAAAGTGATTTTTTATATTGTTGCATTAATATTTACCATCTTTGTAATTTGTACCTGGTTTCTATTCATTACATTTGCACCTTGTTTCCTTTTTTTGTCTTCTACTTTTCTGCCTTTTCTGGTTTTAATTGAGCATTTTATATGATCTTATTTTATCTCCTATATTAGTATATCAATTATAATACTCTAAAAATTTTAGTAGTTGCTCTAGAGTTTGCAATAAACATTTTAAACTAATATAAGCCCATCTTCAAATAGCATAATACTGCTTCACATGTAGGGCAACAGGATGTAGGGCAAATATAACAGTATTTTCAAACTCTCATTCCCATCCTTTATGACATTGCTGTCATATTTTTATTTATCCACATGTTATAAACTCCCAATGCATTGTTATTATTATTACTTTGAAAACCAATTAACTTTTAGACCAATTAACAGGGAAAATAAAATATTTTATTTTGCCTTCATTCATTTGTTCTTCAATGCTCTTTATTTATGTAGATTCAATGTTCGTTTTCCTTCTCCCTGAAGAACTACCTTTAACATTGTTTACAGTGCAAGTCTGCTGGTAATGGCCTCCCTCAGTTTTTGTTTGTCTGAGAAAATCCTAATTTTTCCTTCATTTTTGAAGGGTAATATCACTGCCTGTCAGATTCTCATCATTTTAATTATGTCACTCCACTCTGTTATTGTTTGCATAGTTTCTGGTTTGAAGTTTGGTCTAATTTTCATTCTTAGTGCTCTACAGGAATGTGCTTCTCTACTTTCTTTCAAGATTTTCCCTTTGTCTTTGTTATCTGCAGTTTGAATATGATATGCCTCGTTTTAGTTTGTTTTGTTCAGTTACCTTTCTTGGTGTTCTCTGAGCTTCCTGGATCGATGCTTTGTTGTGTGTCATTAATTTTGGAAAATTCTTGACCACTATGACTTCAAATATTCCTTCTGTCTTGTTCTATCTTTCTTTTCCTTCTGGTGTTTCAATTCCATGTATATCTTTTGGAACTTTTCCTCATTCTTCAATGTTCTCTTCTGTTTTTGTGCATTCATTTTTGTCATTGCATTGCAGTTTTGAGAAGTTTCTATTGATTTATCTTCATACCCATTGATTCATTCCTCACCTGTGTCCTGTCTGCTGTTGAACTCATCTAAAGTATTCTTCACATCTACTACAATATTATGATTTCTATTGTTTTCTTTTAGATCTTTCTTAGAATTTCCTTCTCTACATATACATAACTATCTGTTCTTCCATGTTGTCTCCTTTTGCCATTAGTGTCTTTAACATATTAATCACAGTTATTTTTAATTCCTTGTTTCATAATTCCAACATCTGTGTCACATCTGAGTTCTGATGCTGGTTTTGTCTCTTCATACGGTATTTATTCTCTCCTTTAACACACTAGAAAAAAAATTTTTTTCCTTGGGGCCACAGGGTTTTATTACAAAAATAGAATGAAAACTTTGAAAACAATATGATCCTTTCTAATTTAATGAAAACTTTGTTATTTTTTATTGTTTTCTGTGCCTGAGTTATAAGCAACTTGAAAAATAGTTCACATGGCTTCCAAAGTGAAGAGATATGTGAGTTACATAAGCTTCATGAGGCCCCCGGCTCAAAACTAGCATGAGTGAAATATAACTCACATGGCAGTCTATATATTAAGAGTGCCTTGTAACTTTTTATTGAAAGCTGGGCATGATGTATCAGGTAACAGAAACTGGGATAAATAGGCCTGTAAGTTCCTTTAGAGTCTTTTTATTTTTGGGGGGGGGGGGTTTCATCATTACTTTGGACTTTCCTAGTACTTCTCCTTAGAGAGAGTCTATACCTGCTGTGGCTCTACTAGCTATGATTTACTGTCATTATACTGGAGCCCCATTGATGTGGTGGTAAGATGTATGGAAAGGAAAGAGTTCTATAATCTTATGATTAATCTGATTTTAGTCTGTGGTCCTGGCCTGTGAGCTTCACAAGTGTTTCTTAGCATGTTTTTCTTCCCTCCAGATGAGTCAAAAAGACTAGAGGAAGCAAAAGTGATGTAACACCTTTCCCTCAGGTGGGATAAGGCTCTGGTAAAGTCTTTTGGATGGACAGTAGGACTTTGTTATGGAGAATGCTCTGTGCATATTTCAAGGGGCTACGCTGCTCCTCCCATGCCAGGGCCAGGAGGGGCTCTTTCTCAGATCCTCATCATGAGAACCTGATGGGTTTTCTAGAGATAAAATCCATTAAAATGTGGGCTCCCCTCAAGACTTTGGTCCCCGGGAGTTTCTCACTCCCTCACTGCTCCATATTCAGCCTCCAGCAATTCATCAAAATTACCATTTAAATGTTCCTAAACTTACGACTCAAGCAGCTGCTGCTTCAGATAAACTTATTTCAGCATTGACTCTCTGGATTCCCCTGTATCTATTGATTTTGGGGTAGCAGTTTGCCCTGTAGCCTCAGTTTTCTGGTAGGTCCAAGAAAATTTGTTTATTTTTAGCTTGTTCAGCTTTTTCTTATTGTCAGGATGGGAGTGATACCTTCTAAGCTCTTTACATATTTGGAGCTGAAACTGGATATCCGTCAAATCATTTTTTAAGTAGGGAAAACATTAGCTATAAATTGCATTCTTCCTTGTATTAGATCAATCACATTCTTAACAGCATTCCCCAAATGAGCTCAACTCATGTGTGTTTCAATTTTTAAAAAATCCATTAAAAATCATTATGAGATGTAACAACTTTGCCATTGAAAATGAGAAGACTATACTTATTCAACCTCTATCTGTGAATTTGCCTTCTCTTTGGAACCTCTCCCATACTCAAAACAGAAATCTAAGATTTAACTGGCTGATAGAATTACACAGTTAAATCAAAGACTCAAGAAAGAAAACATCCAGAGAAGTAGTTCTTATGTGTCTAATATTTGTAACTGGAAACAAAGACAACATTGGATGGGCAAAAAACCTATATAGTAACTTTTTTTTTTTTTTTTTTTTGAGACAGAGTCTCACTCTGTTGCCCTGGCTAGAGTGCTGTGGCGTCAGCCTAGCTCACAGCAACCTCAGACTCCTGGGCTCAAGGAATCCTCCTGCCTCAGCCTCCCGAGTAGCTGGGACTACAGGCATGCACCACCATGCCCACCTAATTTTTTTCTGTATATTTTTAGTTGTCCATATAATTTCTTTCTATTTTTAGTAGAGATGGGGTCTCGCTCTTGCTCAGGCTGGTCTCGAACTCCTGAGCTCAAACGATCCACTGGCCTCGGCCTCCCAGAGTGCTAGGATTACAGGCGTGAGCCACCTCGCCCGGCCCTAGTAACTAGTATTACTATCACTTATGCACTTAAGAGTGAACATAATATGTTATAGATATGGCCATAGGAATGTACTGGTAAAATATATATTTATTTAATTTTTTTTTACTGTAAATATACTAGTAAAAAAATAACCTCACTGATTTCTTTCATTTACATATTTTGAGATATTTAAATTTACCTATTGTTCTTCTTCATCTCCTTGTTGAATTCTCAGTCATTCAGGTATATAAGATAGCTAGGGTCAGCAAAAAGAGATCTAGGCCAACTCTGAGTCATTCCCATTTGAAATAAAAATATGTAAGTATTAGATTAATGTTGGTGGTTAGTCTGTTCCATGTAAGTACCAAGTGGATCCCAAAAGCTTACTTGAACTTCTGATTTGTTGGCAGGATTGTCCCGGGTAAAACATGAGAACAGATTCAGATCAGTGTCTGTGCTTGGATCTCTGGCTGAACAGGAAACCAAGAACGACCACAGGAATTGGTGTGTTCAGTAGAAAGGAAATTTTGCAATTCTAAGTAGTGGTGAACAGACTTTCTCTCTTTCAGTTGAGACAGGACAAAACAGGATGCTCTTAAGGGGTAGGGGCTTCCAGGAGGTACCCTGGTGGTTAAGAATGGAGACTGGAATAAAGTCAGAAAGAATTAGTGTAAAGTCTCATTCTTGAAGGTTTTAGGGAGAGGAAGGATAAACTGCTATCTGTGTTTTAAGTGCAATTTTGCCTAAAGACGAGGTAAATTCTTGGGGTTTTGACTCTGCTAGTGATGATTCTCACTGTTTAAACTTCATACTTGAATCTCAGTTTCCACAATCACTACTTGGAGTTGCTTAGCAAGCTTGAATGATATTATAGTTTTATCTATAGAAGGAAGCTTACAGAACACACACCACGGCATACTTCTAAGGTTGAAATAATCTCACATATTCAAAGTGCTGAAGAGAATGCCTGGTGTGCAGAAGGTGCTCAAGAAATGATATGTCCATTCGTTGTGCACACACATATACTTGCCAACTAAGAAACAATCCTTGTCCATGACGAAGATTCCAGATAAACAGTATGTGAGTAAATGTCTGAATGGGTCATTTTATTTTATTACAGAATAAATAAAGGTCTACTAGATATAAATTTCCTCATTTGTGAGGGTGTTGCAATGTCATGACAGCTGAAGCAATGTGTTCACGAATGCACAGTTGCTGGATTATCAGAAGGATACTTAATTATAAACATCGACACATCAAACTTTAGAGTCAGCAAGATATTTGTCTTTTACAAAAGATAATTGAGTAATAGAAGATAGTATTTTTTAAATGTCTTAACTTCTTTGTTTGGGGGGATAAATAATAAATAAAGTAAGAGATATTTAATTGTGTAAAATGCCATCAGGTATAATATGGGAACTAATGTTACTTTCAACTCTTTATATTGTGCTATATATTCAGGCATGAAAAATGAAAAGAAATAATTTAATGAATCCTTCCTCTAGTTTTTGTTTATTCAAAAGTGTGACATGTCTTCATTTTTGGTTCTTGAATTGACGTCAATTGTATATAGTAAATGCTATGAGATAAACTTTGTAAGACCGAGGCTAAGTTTTTCTTTAGAATTTTTTCAGAAAGCATAAACATTACAACATTTCTGGAACAGCTGCATATTTGAAGTCTTTTTTTGTTCAAGGACACAGCTAAGTTATTAAATGAGATTAAATAAAGTCCCAGGGAGAAGACTCTTAAAAGTACACATAATACTAATGGTAATATTCTAGACAAATCGAAAGATTCCATAATCTATAAATTCTGTAGTTACCTATAAAACTACAGGTCAACTGTTAATAATATTTGCTTCAAGTATTCATAAAATTATTTATTCACCTAAACTTTAGTCACATATCACATGATTTTATTACTGGCATTAAAATATAATAAATTTTACAAACAAATAATTACATTCACAGAGCTACTACATTTTTTATTCTTTTACCATCCCTATTGGTTAAATTAATTGTATTGATTCCACTAGTTTGAGTGAGGATAATTTTGCAGTATCAAGTTCAAAACAATATTTGGAACAGAATAGACAATAATTTGTGTAATGGGCTGAATTTGTCTCCCCCAAATTCATATGTTGAAGTCCTGCCCTTTTGCTACACATGAGGCTTCGTGTGTCTCAGCTCCAGACCTAACACACAGAAAAAGAGCTTTATAAAGGTATGTTATGCACCCCGGTGATGGCATCAGATCTGCTGCTGTGCTAAGTAAGAAATGCAGAAAAATGTTTAATACGTAGTTTTGTTGTGATAGAGTCTGTTACTGGTAAATGAACATTCTCACTGAAGTGATATTGTTGAAGTTCAAGCTGTCGCACTTTGTACTCTAAAGTTTTCAACAGAACTGATTATTTCAATAGCCATGGGGGCTTTTGAGAAGATGCTTACTTGAATCATATAATAGGCAATAAAAAGCAAATTGCCAAAATGAACGTGTTGAAAGGAAAAAAAAAAAAAGGAACTTAACCAGTGCCAGCACAACAGGATGTGTCATCGATTGACATTTCAGAACATTTTCAGACACATCCTAACAGGGAACTTTTTTCTCCTTGTATATTCTAGGGAGAATGACTCTAATCATCCCATTATTTTTGTGTGACAGTCTCATATATATAAGAATTATCACAGAAAGAACTTTACATGGATGACACATAGGAAAAGCCATGACACATAATTTTAGCTGCAATAATTTTTTGCTTCCTGTTTTATTCATGCTGCTGTTCAACAAGCTAGAACAAATGTACTCACAAGTTTGAAGCCAAGAAAATTCTTGTGGCTAAATTTTACATCAGCATTCTATCTATTCACTTTAAATAAGGGGTTTTTAAAGCAATTGTTAGAAAATCTCTGGTGCTGAATACTTCTGATTTTCTTCATCGTTTGAAAACATAAATTTTTAAAAATGACAGAGTTAAGAACAATACTCTCTTTGCAGAGAAAGCAATTATTTTTCTTGCTTTTCATATCTACAATCAAAGATCTCCAACAGTGTGTTCCTATGACTAACTGGGGTTGGGGAGATGTATACAGCATTATTGAAAATATAGACTCCTAGGCACTACTGCCTGGAATTCTGGTTTTCTTTATTGGTATTGGAGCCCAGAAATCTACATTTTAATAAACACCCACTGCACGTGATTCCTGTGCACACTGAATTTTGAGAATCATAGATACAGAAGCTGCATTAAAGATCATGCCAGTCAATACCAAGAATGGTACTAGGAGTACCCAGACTTCTGTGGCAGTTGGGCATTCCTTTCATTACTTCAAGGTCATATTCAATTACAGAAGACCAACTGATAGAAGCAATTCAGTGAACAGCTTTCTTGAATAGCACACAGCAAAGACAAGTAGAATTCAAAATATATCACCTTGCAGTTTGAAATCATTAACCGAATCTACAGGATATAATTGGAAAAGATCAAGGACATGGACAGTTTTTTAAGGAGCAACAGCAACACGGAGGTGATTGAAATGTGAATGAACTTAAAGAAGAGTTCTAGAATTGATAAGGGGTTTTGATTGTAAAGTAACATAATGTATCTTATGGGAATTTCTTATAATTTTCTCATGAATGAGGTAAAAAATACACAGATTACTAGAATATCATTGGTACAAATAACCCGTAAAATGAATGGACAGAACTTCATACAATTAAGTCTATTATTTATGAAAGCATTTATATTAGTTAATTGAGCCTTCAGTCTTAGAAATATTATTTATTAAATAATCCAACTTTTGAACATTTTGTTGTTAAGATAAGCCATGAATTCATTGTCAGTTATTTTATTTTTTTTTAACTTTTTGTTGGAATACTACTACTGTTTTGTTATTGTTCATATAGAAAACAATTACTCTCACTAATTAAGACCATGAGGCGTTGGAACTGGACAGCCGTGCAGTCAAATCCAAGTTCCACCACTTACTTGGTTCATATTGTTGAACAAGTTACTTAAACTTTCTTAATTTCAGTTTCCTCATCTGAAAAATGGGATTCAACATAATAAAATAGCTACCATTCATTGAGCACTTATTATTATTCTGAGAACAATCTATGAGATAGATAGTATCCCTATTCTACAAGTAACAAAACTTGAGCTTAGAAAACTAAAGAAACTTGATTAAGGTAGCACAGTTAGTAAGGGGTGGAGATAGAGTTAAATCTGTTAGACTCCAGACACTTGTCTTCTTAACCGCTATTGACCGCAGCCCCCAATAAAACCTTTTTCCTGGCTCTCTCTAAGGATTGAGAGAGATGCTGTCTATAAATTACTTAGCACGGTGCCCAGCCTGCAATAGGAACCTAATGAATGAAGTCCATTGTTATTATTACCATTGGAACTTAGCCAAGACCATAAATCATTATAATACAAGGCAGAATGTAAGTACCATTTGAGAGGTATATATTAAAAAAAAAAAAAAAAAAAAAAGATGCCAAGAGAGTTTAAAGGAGAGAGAGAGGTGACATTTGTAAGTAATATCATTCTTGAAGGAGGAGGCATTTGAGAAAAAATTGTGTAGGATTTTGGCACACAGAGATGAGGAAGGAGGGTAATATAAACGGTGGGAACAGCAGAGACCCCAACACACAGATAGGAATGATGGGGTTTGTTCAGGGAGCCAAGAGCAGCTGTTGGCCGCAGCTGCTGATATCCATAGAGAACAGGAGAGGGGAGACGAGAAAGGCAGACCCCTTGAACCTTTCTGGGGAGGGCTTCGCACTGCAGGGTGAGGAGTCCTTATTAAACAAGGTGCACAATAGGGATTGGGTGTCAGTTTTTGAGCTGAGAGGTAACACAAGCTGGGTTGTGTGCTGGAAAGACAAATCTGGCAAAGATTGTTGCAGAGAGCCACCGAGGGCGTGGGCAGGGCAGAGTGTCTGCGTCACCAGATGCCACCTCTGCTGGCTTCCAGGTGAGCGTGATTTCTCCTCCAGAGCACATTCCGGAGCAACAAGATTCCTTTCTAGTTGGTGAGGTTTGCAGTACAACAGTGCCCTCTACAGGCGTCTTGATGATTAGACGCGGAGGAATTTAGATGCAGTTCACAGGCTCACAGGACCCCTGAACTGGTAGCCTAAGCGACAGAAGCAGGTTGGGTGTTCAGGGCAAACTCGTTCTAACCAAAGCTATGTGAGAGATAGGGCCAGTGCTCTAAATCTTCTGTTTCTCAAAAGAAGCTAGATTTTTATAGCAAAACATCTTGGTCTCTAAATGTGGGTTTGATTTAAGACAAACACCATGAGAGCTAAAGGAAATAGGTCTGTGGGCTGGATCTGCTTTAGCGGCTTCACATTTTCAACATGCAGCTTCCAACCAGGAAGGGAATGTGTAGGTCATCTTTGGAATCTAACTTCTCCCCTGAACAAACAAGAACGTCAGATGCAAAGGACCCCAGCAAAGTTAAATAATCACATAGCCAGACTAGAACACAGGTCATTTGAGTGTCAATCCATTGCACAGGTGTATTTAATGTTGTTTCCAATTGTTGTCCTGGGCTGAATCACCACTATTTACTGTTTTTCTCCAAGGTGAATGTGGGGCTAGCATGGGATTGAGGGTGATGGGGTGGGAAAGGGGCTGATGAGATTTTACCGTGGATGTGAAAACCACTTGGATGCCTCATTCCTCATGCCATCACCAACCTGAGCCAGGTGTGTCTCAACTGAGGTAATGTCAGTGTCAGAGAACCCTTGGCCACAGGCTAGAATAGAATATTCCCCATATTTCAAGAGAATATTCCTTATCCCCTGAGCCATGAGGATCAGCCAGGGTTCATTTACAGTCTACAGTCTCTCCCCAGACTGCACTCAGCTGTCAGCAGGCACTGTGTCACACTAGTCTGGCCCCACCCTAGGGACGGTATGCATATCTTAATAATCTGCAGATGACAGCAGGGAATTTTTGTGGTTGATCTGTGACAAAGGTTATTATTTTATGTATCTTAAAGAAAGAACTTTTTTTTTTCATTTGCATACAGGTCATTGGGGTGTATCTCTAAGTTCACCAAGAAATTAATTCCCAATAGTATCCCTTCCATAAAATGTTGAGAAGCATTATCATGTGGAGCTCAGATGAGGAACTTTGACCTCAGATCTACCTGGCTCAGGTTCTGTGATCTTGAACAAGTGACTTGCCTTCTTTAGGCCTCAATGACACACAAGAATGGCTTAATTAAAATAATGAAATTAATGATTTCAAACGTCGTAAGTGCTCATAAATGGTAGCTGTATTACATTATTGCTTCAACTAGATTTGGTAAGGAACTTAATATTGAATATATATTTTTGTGCAATGTTAAATAAAGATCTAGAGATGCCATTTTTTTTCCAGAAAGATATGAGGCCTAATTAAAGTCCTCTTAAAGATCAAAAACACTGCTAATTTGATAGTTGTTTGACTGTGGTCTTAATCAAACTTGAGTCTAGATGAATTATGCTCCAATAATATCTGAGAAATAAAAATGACAAAGGCCATGAGGTGTTTAAATAAGACCTGACTAAACAATTCAATTTTCCTTGTTATCATATAATCACATCCCTAATCTATATGAGATGTTTCTTTGGAAGCTGTGGGTGTTCCCCATAATCTGGAACATCCATCATGTTTAGTTTTGGCAGAGAAGTAAAATATAATAATGGGACACATTTATTCATGTGGATATTCTCAAGGGACTTAGCCTTAGAATTCCTAGAAAATTAACTGCTTGGGCTCGTGTATTCTGAGCTGGGCACTGGTTGATTGAATGATTTTTAAAAATTCCATGCAGAATTTGGAAGATACGTTTGTGAATGTGCTACTGAATAGATCTGAGCCAAAGGTTTGGACAGAAGAGTGGACTCACCCAGATTAGCAGTGCCAGACGCTGACCAATTAAATTTTGACACTTGACAGTTCATCTTGGCAGATGCTCATATCCTGACGTCACGCAGCCATGATGTAAGCCAGAAAGAGTGGTATTTTGCAATAGTAAGATTCTGGTAACCCTTCCCACGAATGTGGGTTGCAGGATACCAATATTTATATCACAGCACAGAAAGCATGTTATATTTTGTAATGCAGAGAAGTTAGAAGGCTTATTCATGGTCCCCTACATAGATGAATTATACGATGTTCAACATCAAAAGCTTAAATTGCTGATGTTTGTCTTGTTATTTTCTTAAGACATTTTCCCAATTAAATATAATGAATAGAAATCTTGACATCGCCAAAATGGACGTGTCAAAATTAAAGGATCATATCTCTATTGTGCCAGGAAACACTAAAAGATGGACTATGTTATAACTTCATTCTTTTCATCTTTGTAAAAACAGAATTATACAAAAAGCTAATTTGGGGAAAGAGGATACGATGACCAGCATTTATAATTCCTTCTTTGTAAATTTCCTGGCTCAGGTATGGCTGAGATTATAATATGTGCCCCACCCTCATCATACTCTAAAATGCTAAGTAATGAAGCACTCATGAATATTAATGACCTAAGAATGTGTTCTCAAAGAATTGAAGGATAGACAAAGGGAGGAGACAAAATGGAGAATGAAAGCAGTTGAAGAACCCCTTGGCCAGTTTTATTTAGTCAAAGATGCCAGAAACATGTCATCATTTCTTCTCTAAATGATCCAACCCATCTAATGATCCATTGATTGATAGCTGGAAGTGTGGTTCCAACGCAAGGGATTCACTGGTAGGCTCTTTTTTAGAGTCTTATTCCATACAGGAAAAAAAAAAAATGGAAAATGAAACAATTTGCACTTGAGTCCTGTTTATGCACATAGATATTGCCAGATGTGGCTCTGGCTCTATAGAAATGCCAGAGATTCCTTCCTGAAAAATTAACTCTTAGAGTTATGGGATCATAGGTTATCTTGTGTGACAGACCATAAATAGATGGCTTTCATAAGCCGCACTCTTAAGTTTCTGTACAGTCTCACTGTGTGGGTTTGATATGGTTAACAAATGCTATTCTATAGGTGAAAAAATGTGACTCTCTATTGGTATTTGTTTTGGTTAACATTTTGGTTTAGCGACATGGGAATTTTAATTCTCTGTCTAATGTTGTTCTAATTTCAATCATATTGTGTTCATAATTGACAAGTATTTACAGTCAATATGTATGAGCTTTAAGGTTAACACATCTCCAGACTCTAGCATTAATTCCTCTTCCCTTTTTATCAGGAGACAGTTCTTAATTAATTAAATGCTGTCCTTTATTGTTTCTCCCTGTACTCTCCCCAGATTTTTTACGTCTTTTTAAAATGTTTAGGAAGAGCATAGCTTTCTAGGTGTGGTCAGTCGCTGGAGTCACGGGGAGGAACCTGCACCTCCCCACTCCGTGGTATGATGAAACCTATGCATACTGTGCGAAAACACGCAGAAAGGGCTGACTGCAATTCACCCGCGTTAAATTCCTTCTGAAGGAAAAACAAAGCAAGCAAAATACTTTCTACTCAATTTTCCTTGGAAAAGGAAAGCAGAAAGTAAAGTTTTGTTTAGGAGTGAATGAAAAGTTACAACTAATGTAAATCAAAGGCTTGTTACCAGACTGACATGGTGAGAATATTCCAGTTTGATCCTCTCTTAACCCATCTCATGATCAAAATTGTTTTGCTTATCCACATCATGATGGGAAAAAAAGAATCCATAGTTTTAGACTAAATCGAAAAATAAATGGTAGCCATTATAATTCTTTAATATTATTTTGTACTCCATTTAAAAATAAATTATTATTTTACAAACCAAACACTAAAATATACACCTAAGATAATATTCAGTGTTGTGTTTTGGGGTGGAGTTAGGGATAGAGGTGTTGAGGATAATCTCACCTGTAATGCCGACTTGGAAAAATTTTTTCTTCTATTACTGTCAAATTTTAGAGCTACAAGGGCCTTGTAGAAAATGAAACCAAAGCCCAAAGAAATTGAGGGACCTGCACAAGACTGTTCAAACTATGTGGCAGAAATATAATTAAAGTGGAAGGACATTGATTCCTAAGAAGTTATTTCGACCACTGTTCCGTTTTTCCTATGTGCAAATCTGTTATCACATGTTTAGAAATGGTAAAGAAAGTTCCCACATGCGGTAGGCTGGTGCAAAAATTCCTAAGTCCAGTTATTCCGTTTCTATTTCAAGGCCAATTGTAGATTTTTATTCATTAGGAGAATTCTAGGATTTTGGTCCAAAAGAATGGTCACCATGTCATTCCACTGCTAAACTGGAGGAAGTGATGAACAAAAGCACTGAGTCCAACACAAAGTTTTATAATCCATACAGAAACAGAAATGCTTGGCCTACTCTGGACTTGCTATCCAGACAGCTTTCAGTCCTCAGAAACTCCTTAGCTTATTCCATATTTCACAGATAAAGTCTGCCCAGTATTGTCGCAAGCTGGGTATAATTTGTATTTGCCTTGAACATTCTGTCTTCTTTTCAGTGGCTTAGACCACATGTTTGGTTCACTGGAGGTGCCATAACATTGATTTCATCTTAAAAGATGGTATCACATTCTTTTAGACACCATGAAAGCAGCATGTTTGGGATTAGGTCCATTGGGCAAAGAGATTTAAAGAAGCCCCATCTAGGTCGTCCAAGATGCTGAGTAGCAAGCCCACGAAGAACCCAAGCTTGCCATTGCTTTGGCTTGCTGTAAGGTTGATAATTATTCCTGTGAAAAACTCACATCTGACATGGTCAGAAGCATAACTCAGTCTTTCTGCAGTGAGATCAATAACCACACGACATGAACAAACCCAGAGTAGAACTATGAACTTGACTTCTGTCATTGTAGCTTGTTCCCTTGGCTTCCATTGCGTCCTAATGATGGCAAAGTCTAAAGACCAATGCAGAATTGTAATCTCTCACTTCATCGTGATACCAGCTTCCATCGTTTCCAAGTCTAGTTAGCTTGGCAAGTTTTGTTGTTTCATTTGAAGATTTCCATTCTGAGCCCACTGATTTTTACAAATGCCTTGATGAAATTTCCTTACAAAGGCCTCACAGTGGTCTCCCTCCAGAACAGACGTTGTAAGGCGATTTCGTTTTTAGACACCTAAAAGAGAGCATTGGTTTCCATATAAATTTGACTGCTGTTTGTATAGATCATTGAGGATTACGTAAATGCACTGGTGTAGCAGTCCCCTTGGAGCCCCACCCAGATCCCCTTCACCCACTGGTGGACCCATCCCCAGCAGCTGTGGGTAGGTGTTAACAGGCTCACAGCTGCATCCTTTTCGGAGGATTGCCTGTGGCCAGCAGAACACCTGTCAGGAGTTTCCTGGGAGATTACAAACACCTGACCCCTACCCCACTGTAAGCATTCTGTGACCCACGACTGCATAACTCAGGATACTAAAACCCAGACCCTTCTCTTCCTTGGGACAGGTCGATGCTGCCATTCACATTCTAGATCTTCCTGTGGAATCAGGCTAAACCCACATCTTTGCCTCGCTGCTTCTTGTGCTTTGCCTGCTTTCCTTACTTCATTACAGGTTTGACCTTAGAGCAGTCTCTCAGCCAATCACACACACAGCAATCCCCACCTGAGACTCTGCTGCTAGGAACTCTGACCTCAGATAGCTGGCTTAGTAACATCAAAAGGTCTTTACCTCCTCCTCCTCACTATTACTATTAATTATTTCTTGGTCTCTTAGGGAAATCTGCAACTGATATAATATAGATATGATTCTCTCTAAGATACAGTTGTTAATCCAAACAAACTTTTCTAATTTTGGATGGGCAGTTTTGGTCGTTTCATTTGTTTTTTTCCAGGTTTGGAAAAATTTTAATTTTTTTAAATTAATAGACTTCATTTTATAGGAAAGTTTTAGATTTACAGAAAAATTGAGAAGATAGCATAGAGATCCAATTCCCCAGATATGCCCCAGATCCAGTTCCTCTAATTATTTACATCTTACATTAGAATGGTATATTTGTTTTAATTAATGAACCATTATTGACAAAGTTTTCGTCATTTTACAAATGAAAAATTAGTAGAATACAGCAAGGGAAATATATTTGTATTTTTTTATTAATGTATCTCACATTATTTTTTGATTTTTCCCTAGCTACATGGATTTATGGAAAAATTACTAGTGTGGAGAATCCAGAAGTAAGGATGAATACATCAGTAGTTTATATTTATTTGTAGATAAGGTTTATCTTCTTAGGTTTTTAGCAGAAGGCAGTATTTATTTATTTCTTTTGAGACAGAGTCTCATTCTGTTGCCCGGGCTAGAGTGCCATGGTGTCAGCCTCATTCACAGCAACCTCAAATTCCTGGGCTCAAGCAATCCTCCTGCCTCAGCCTCCTGAGTAGCTGGGACTACAGGCATGTGCCACCATGCCTGGCTAATTTTTTTCTATATATATTTTTAGCTGTCCAAATCATTTCTTTCTATTTTTAGTAGAGACAGGGTCTCGCTCTTGCTCAGGCTGGTCTTGAACTCCTGACCTCGAGTGATCCTCCTGCCTCGGCCTCCCAGAGTGCTAGGATTGCAGGCGTGAGCCACCGCGCCCGGCCAGTATTTTCTGAATATACTTCCAATTGATGTCTGGGGGAAAATGGCCCAAGTGTGTGACACATTTTTATTCATTTTTAATACTCATTCTTTGATTTTTTTTTCATTCAACAAATATTTCCTCAGTGTCTGTTGTGTGCTAGGCACAGTATGAGGCACTGAAAATATAATTGTGAGCAAGGCATTAGTCCCCATCCTCTTGGGGCTTACTGTCCTCATTTATAACTTTGATGCAGGCAGACAGAGAGAGAGAGGATTAAAGGAAATGGTAAATTAGAACTATCCTATTACAACTGAAGGTAAACTTTTACCGCTTGTCTGGGTTTATGAAAAAGGCATCAAAAATATTATATAGGAACTTGCCAGAAATACAGCCCTGTTTTCATTGAAAAATTCTACATGTCAATGCATGGCGCATTGTAGGGGCCCAATAAACATTTGTGGAATGAATACACGACAAGTGACTTCATAACTTGTCTTTTCATACCTTTTTCTTATGTAGCAGTAAAAAATAGCAAGAAAACCGCTTAATAGCAATCCAACACCAATCCCAACTGCAATGTATTTTTCATGAGAATCCACAGCATATGAAGTTAATGTCAAGTGCTCACACCTTTCTCCAGTATAACCAGTAAAACACCTTTAAAAAAAAAGAAAAAAAATGTATAATTTTAATGCCCATACAAAGAAATAAACCATTTCAAAAAATGAAAAAAGAAAAAAAAAACTTCAATGGAAAGTAAGTAATTTAAATTAAAGAGGCAAATACCAAATGAAAGCCAATCTGTTAAAGGTAATGAAGTAGCTATGAATCTTAACAATAATTAAGGCCTCATATTTCTCCTCATTGGTAAAAGGGAAAGGTAGTGTGTTTGCATGAGTTACTCTAGAAAATTGTTACCCTACTTGTCTGTAGAAGGATGCTGAGCAAATTAATGATCATAAAAATAGTTCTGTATTGCTCTAGTCTAGAATTTTATATTCCTGAAATGCTGTTGCCTTAGTCTGTTTTATTTCATCCTACAAGCAACCCTGTGAAAACCTGGAACCACCTTTGCATGTTGTTAAAAATGCAGATTCTGATTCAGATGTTCTGGGATAGAGCACAGATTCTGCATTTCTAACAAGCATCCAGGTGCCACAGATGCTGCTAGTCTGGGCACCATATTTTTGAGTACTGAGGATTAAATAGCTTAGAAAAAGGCTCCTTAGATACTCAAACACACTGAGGACCGGCGAGTCATGTTCAGATCATCCACCCATTTTATCAGATAAGATAGAGGAGTATGGAAATGTACTATATGAAACATCAGAAGCATAAATTCACCTTGTCCTGTGTCTAGGACTTGGAAATTTCTTTGCAATTACCTGCAGAGGGCTTTCTCTAGTTCATGGTGGAATGTACAAACACCATTAATGCAGTAACTATTTAGGTCTTCCAGGCAAGGGTGTGAGAACTTCAAGGCTATGGGTCCTTCTGTGTTGTCAGCTAAGAAAAGGAGATACAATATTAACAGTTGAAGTGTGTCCTACTTTTATGGTAATTTTGAAATACATATGTAAAGAGACTTTTATTTTGAGACTATTTGGGGGGAGCACTTTGTCCTTTGAACTATTGATTCCCTTAGAAGCTTATATTCCCAAGGGTTAGGTTAATGCCATCTAGACATATCATTAATTAATTAGGGGTGAACATGGATTGATGATTGTTCCATTGTTTGGAAGATACACACTAAAGGTATAGAGACAGCAAGTTCGCCAAGTTCGCCAGAAGGTGGCAGCATTGGTTCCAGTCTTAGGTTATGTTGAGCAACGCTTCCCAAACGTGTCCTGACTGCTAACTAATATAGATCTCACGCGATCTTTTCATATAACCCCTTTACAACTGAGTAGTCATTATTTGGGAAGATTTGGATTTATGCTTGTGAGATAAAGAGCTAGATTTTCCTTCCCTCCCCAGAAGTAGAAAATGGTGAAATTTCTCCTTACTCTTACACAAACTACCATGAGGAGTTAGACAATTTCCCTAACTGACTTCATAAAGAGATACTGTTATGACCTATACAAGAAGCCAGAAACAACTTATGGCCTTAATATTGAGCCTTATATTGTGGCTCAGACTTAATATAGTGAATGGCAATACCTTCAAATATTAATTTAAAATTTTACTCAATTAAGAGACATTGTGAAATAGTGGAATTAGAAAACCTGGGTTTTATTTCTACTTCTACCACTATGTAAGTGACCACAACTGGGAAAAAGTTTTGCAGTTAAGTGTCCAGAAACCACCTTCTGGGAAACCTTCCTTGGAAGATTGTGTTCTGGTAAAATGTGTATTTCAGGATGCTTACTCCTGATTCTCTGATTTACTAAAGACAAACCTATAACATCCTTGGTGCTTATGCAGTGGGAATGACCTTTGGGGAAAACTGCATAACTGAGTCCTTTTGAGTATACTTTAACACTGATTCTTAACTTCTTCTCAAGCAGAATTAGTGGCATTTTATTTTGTCATTTTTAGGAAGAAACATATCTCCTCATCATTGGTTATCGTGCTACACCCTATTTGCCTTGCTAAGAAGATGAAGAGAATCTTACTGGTTTTTAGGAAAAATACAGATCTAAAAGGCACTCTTTTTTACATTGAAAGTACTAAATCTTTAGGTTCTAGGGTATCAACAAGATACTATGTTGTATCACTTCGTTTTAGTTAAGTACGTACATAATCTTAAAATTCACATTGATTTTGTTGAATGTGGTGTGGTAAATATAAGTTCTCATTTTGATAATTCTGAAGCAGTGAGAATTTCCCATTATAAACTGGGCTTAGGTTATTCCTATTTTAAGACTAAACAAGTTCAATTAACCAAGCCTGAACCAAGATTTGCTAGAAAATGTGAGAATTAAAAGAAGTCATATTGCCAGGCCCGGTGGCTCATGCCTGTAATCCTAGCACTCTGGGAGGTCGAGGCGGGTGGATTGTTTGAGCTCAGGAGTTCGAGACCAGCCTGAGCAAGAGCGAGACCCCATCTCTACTAAAAATAGAAAGAAATTATTGGGACAGCTAAATATATATACAGAAAAATTTGCCAGGCATGGTGGCACATGCCTGTAATCCCAGCTACTCAGGAGGCTGAGGCAGGAGGATTGCTTGAGCCCAGGAGTTTGAGGTTGCTGTGAGCTAGGCCAATGCCATGGCACTCTAGCCTGGGCAACAGAGTGAGACTCTGTTTCAAAAAATAAGATAAAATAAGTCATATGCAAAGAAAGGGTGTGATAGATTCATCTTTCCCCTCGGGAGAAGAATATTCATTATATATAACTTTATACAAAATTTTCTAAGATACTAGTCATATTTTTAGTTAAATAAAAAGCAAAAGGAAAAACTAAAGTTTTTCATCAAGAGAGCAAAAGAAATAGAGAGGTGATATATAGTCTTTCCTTGATATCCATGGGTTCCATATCTGTGAATTCAACCAACCAAGGACAGAAAATATTTGGGAAAAAATGCATCTGTACTGAACACGTACAGACTTTTTTCTTGTCATTCTCTAAGCAATACATTTTAACAACTATTTACATAGCATTTACATTGTGTTAGGTATAAGTAATCCAGAGATAATTTAAAGTATACAGGAGGGTGTACATAGGTTATACGCAGATACTGTGCCATTTTATAAAAGGGACTTGAGCATCCTTGGATTTTGGTTCCCTCGGGGTGGGTGGTGGTGATGGTGGTGATGATACTGCTATCCTGGAACCAATACCCCGTGGATACCAAGGGATGATTGTATTGGATCCCTTTGTTTCCATTCCTGTTACCTATAACTTCGAGAATTTTATTTGCAGTTCACCATCAATTTTCCACAGCAATATCAAATTCTGAAAACATGTTTCCTCTTTGTTCAAAGGCTCAGAAGATAAGAAGAAGTTGGCTAAAGGTTATTCTAAAACTCACACTGATTTTGTTTTACAAATTGATAGATACCCAAAAATTGAATGGCTGAAATATTTTAAGTTAATCTCTTAAAATTATTGGTGAAATGAGGGACACTTAGATATTACTATCTTTCACATTCAGAAACAAAATCTTTGATTTGGTCTTCTTTTATTTTCCTGACTCTGAGCACAAGATGTTGTTTCCTCTGCCCTAAAATCACATCACAAGTTTCCACACCAGGGGGAAGGATGTGAACTGCATGAGAATCACAGCACTCAGTAGCAAGCTTTCCAAGCTCACCTCTGAGAGTTCAAATAGGTGGGAAAAAAATGATGCTAACAGCAGCCAGAAGTCACCGTAATAATAATAATAAAATAGGAAAGAAACTATATCACCACCACCAACAAAAATTGGGTACAAGTAGTTAGGAAATACAGCATATACTAAAACAACAAAAGCCCCCAAAAAACAAACAAGAAAGAAGATCTTTCCAAAGATGAGGGACAGTGCCTTTCATCTTGTAGACATAATTTTTTTGGCTGCAAAGCTCACAGTCACAGATAAAAATATGATATTGCTCCTCGAGAATGCCAGAAGGGAGGCGAACTGCCGCTGGACACTCATGGGTCATTGGGAACCAAGAAGAAATCAGGTAGAAAATGTGGCATGTTTCACATTCAGGACAGTAACTGCCGACAACTTTCCGTCTCTCATTTGCTCCACTTCCTTCTTTTAAAAAGACAACTCTTTGCTGACACATTGATCCGTCACTTAAGTTTAATAGCATCTTGCTAAAAGTTGATTATCTCATATTAAAATTATATTTAAAATTGCCAATGTTCATTTTATCACAATCCAAATTTCTCTCACAAGTTTTAAGAAAAGTTACTTGAAGTACAAAAAAAATGGGAAGCAAATACCTTCTGTTTTGTTAACTGTCCAGTTAGCTGGCGGGGCTGTGATTGGAGGTGTGAACGTTGCTGCTGCGTCTTCAGTCAACGCTGTTATTGCTATATTAAGGGCGGAAAAAGCATCTTTAACAGACGAGCCTCCTTCTGTGTACAAGCAACGGATGGAACGTATTCTTATTCTGTTTATTCCTATTTCTAGTGTTAAATTTATTGCAGTTGAAATCCATAACCTGACGAGGGCAATTTCCTTACTGTTTCTCATCCGTTCCAGGGCTATATTATAATTATAAAAATAAAAACATATTACTTTTTATAAAGGAAAGTTAATACATTTATATACTCATTCCATCATAAGGACACTCTAGCATCATAGCCAAATTTATCAATTACCCTTCAATTATATGCAGCACACATTTTGGAGGTCTCAAAAAAGTTGTCAAAATAGATCAGGAGACGAACATACATTGCATAAGAAACTAAATTAATCCACAGATTCCTTGCTCTGATCTTTTTCATAAAGAACAATTGTTAGAAGCCAACTTCTCTCTAATACAGAGAGAAAAAATCCTATTCATATTTTACAGTGATATAAAGTTAACAAGACAAAAAAGGAAATTACCTACCATTGAATAAAAGATAGACTGATATTGGAACTCCCAAAGCCATTTCCTGTAGTTGCTTAACTTTCTTTCTCTTATCCTCCTAGACTGACGGGTGGAAGGTTTTTATTTGAGCTGTCTGAGTCTTCCTTGCATTTATATTTCATGAAGCGTCATCTGGCAGTTCTTACTAATCAAAAAAATATGTACTTCTGGCAGCAGCAGAAAGCCTCCAGGCGCTCACACACTTGTTTAGGATACCTGTGTTATCTACTGATGTGATCGGGTTTTCTTTTGAAACACTGGTTTCCTATTACCTGTGGGCATAATCGTGTACATAAAAGTACTTAAAACAACAACAAAAAATATATGCATTCAGGAAAGGCACCATTTGTGTGCACAGAACTATCCCAGCTCAAACGATGCTAGCAACCTATATAGGATTCCAACAAAAATAATTGCAAATTAGGAAATAGCATAACCTGTTAATAAAATAAATATTCCTGAAATTACAGTCAGTTACAGTACCTTTCATACAGACTATAAGCTCTACTGCAAATCAAGATATTTTATCAATTTAGTTGCAGGGGAGAACAGTTAACTTTATGGGAAAAAGAGAGGTTTAATATTCCCTATTAGTTTTTGTTGCTTAGTTTTACTATGGCAAGTTCTGTATGTATAATTACATTTAATAGTATAACATTTACCTTTAAAGTCATTCTGCTATTTAATATTTTTCTGAGTAAATGGAATGGGCTACCAAGTTCCAGAACAACAATGCCTTAATCTATGTCCTAATAATTAGGCTAGAGAGGACCAGTGAAGTACCCAAATAACAATAGCAATAGCAATAATATTAAGATTCTCAAGATGACATTTAGTTTGGGTGCCTCTAATGAATAGAAAATTTTAAACAATACAACATTCAAATTTTTCTCAGTGTTTATCTAGTTATAATTATTTAAAGTGCTGATTTAAAGGCTGAAGTATGTAAGTACTATTACATTTTCTGACTACAGAAATTTTCACTTGCCCCAAGTTACTGTAAATAATTTATACATATATTTGGCTGAGGTGTTGTGCCTTTCGACTTAGAATTTCAATTGTTCATATTTTCTGTACCATGAAAACTTGCTCAAGTCAATATAGGCTCTCATTTGCATCATGTCCATCCAACAAATTAGATTTACCAGAAGGGATGCTTTCACTATTCAAATATGAATTTGGCTTTAGAAATCACACAAGAATGAGCTTGTTGAACTCATTATAACTTGGGCAATCACTTACTGTAGGAGTTAATCATTTTAAAGTTAAAAACTATATAGTACTTGGCTCCCTTTAAATATGCCTACATTTTGTATTGCTGCTTTTATGGAGTTTTTAAAAACCATTTATTATTAAATCAATTTCTGGACAATATTTTCCCCAGGCAAATAACATTTGAATTATAAATTGAATAATCCTCATGGCACTACTGGTGAGAATTTAAGGAGAAATCCTTTACAAAAGATTAAATACACCATCACAACTCCTTTTGAAGTTTCTAGAGGAAGATGTTAACACATGAAATATCTTTATTTCGAGAACCAAGACGTAGAAATACAAACATCATCTTAGTATAAGCTATTGATCGGAGCTAGCACAGTGCTTTACGCTTTACAGGTTTTCATGCACATCTCAATTCTTTCTCCAGTAATCCTGGCCCAAACAAATCTGGTGCCTAACATATAGTAAATAATGAATCTGTATTGAGTGAATAAATAAATAAATAACAGGGTCTATTTTTATTCTCAGATGATAAATGAGGAAAGGAGGCCCCAAAGAATTAATTGATCTGGGAAAGGACATGCTTCACAGTCCAGACTGCAATCCCATGTTTTAGGTTCTAAATCACACGCCCTTCCCACTTCCCTAGTAGTGTCAGTGTCCTCTTATAGGACTTGGTGTACTGATCTCAGAGGAAGTCCCTTAATTATCTTCGAAAATCAAGCTTTAAAAAAATTATCACAAAAAAACAAATATTAAATGAATATTTCATGTGGTTTTCACTCACATCCGGGCTGAGAGATGAACCGCTCCCTCTCTAGATGTTTCCCCACTCTGGCATAAGATTTGGACCAGAAAGTAGCTGTAATGCCCACATGCTGCTTTTCCTCTGGGCCCCACACTGACGGATCCCACTTACACTCTTTGCAGAAAAGTCTGCTACCTTCATTTCTTACAGTCCTCTCACCAAAAGATTCTTTCTCCCAATCCTAAACACTAGGGGAGATGGGTATCCTAAGGTGGCCTCACTGATACCTTTATTCATGCTTAATACAGATTAAAGCAGGTTAGAGTGAGAAAGGAGAAGGAAATGAGAGGCTAACAGCTCCACCATCGTTTTCCCCTTGTACTGCTGTCTCAGTCTTTTTGATTTACTCATTCCTTCCCTTCCTATCTGTTTCCCTGCCTTTTTCACTAACGCATTGATTCATTTGTAAAATATTGAATGCCTATTCTATTCATGGCACTGGGCTGGGTGTTCTGATGTTTGTAAGACAAATAGACAAATCATGCATGAACCTCAAGGCACTAAAGGGAGCTTGGGAAAGTATATATTTAACGACCGTACTGGGTAGGGAGTGAAAGCTGCCGTGAACGTATACATGAAGGGCTAGGAGAGCTGAGAGGACAAACTCCCATGGCATTTTTCACAGACAAGTTTCATTTGAAGTCAATCTTAAATAACAAACAGGATTAGACATGCATTAATAAGAGAAAGGATTCTAGGCTCGAGGGAGGGCACGGAGGGGAGGCAGAGTGGAGGTAAAAAGAGTGGGCTCTTACTCACATCCTCCCAACAGACCGTTTTGAATTCACATCCTCCTCATCTATCAAATGGAGATTGTCAATAAGGAGCAAAGACAAAAAATTAAAATAAAAAGGGAAGATTTTAGCATATGATACATACTCAATTAAGGATAACTGTTACTAGTGAACAAGTGTGTGGGAAGACACAGGTGTATATAATGGTCATCAAGAAGGTCAGGAACTTAGTGGTTAATATAGGCTGGCAAATTCTAAAGTTTCATCGCTAGCCATGAATTCCTATCCTCTTCCCAGACTGATATTACTCCAGCATTCTTATGTATGTCTTATGTCATCACCTCAAACTCAACGTGTCTTAAACTGAATGTATTATCTCTTCTCTAAAGTCAGCTCCCCTTTCAACTGCTTCATGTCAGTCCATGATAACATCTTCTAACTACAATTCTTGTAACTTACTAAATGTGATCTAAAGTCTGATTAATCTAAGCTTCCTGTAATTTATTTGTGCATACTTATTCAGCTGTACCACCCTCCAAAACACACCCTTCATTTTGGTCTGACTGCCACCTTTGCTTTTCATACGTCTATGCTAAGCTCATTCTCACATCCATAACTTTGTATTATTCCTTAGGATTCTCTTTACAGGTGCTTTACAGATACAGATAGAGTAGGAGAACAAAACCTTCCGCTAAGCTCTCCACAAAGCCAACATATGTCTATCTTTTAGGGACCTCAAATATCCATAAATAAAGTCATGGTACTGTGACTTTATCTCTTTTATATGTTGACAAGTAATTCCTCTTTCACCAAACTTTAGTCTCCTGTGGTTCCTTTCCTTGACCAGGTCTTGACCTTGACCCACTGAGCCCAGTTTTAGCAAAGAATCCTGCTGAGTCAGTTTATAGTGAATCCTCCTGCCCTTACTATCTGATCAAGTTTCTCATCTCCTATCTTTGGTATCTAAGTCTTTGGTCTGATATTATCAAGACTCCTGATAGCCAGTTTAGCAAGAATCCTCCTACCCTTGATATCTAATCAAGTTCCTCTTAGTAATTTTTCATCCACTGACCCCCTACCTCTGCTCTTTGGCTATAAATCCCCAGCTGTCTTTGTTGTATTCACAGTTAGGTTCAATCTCTTTCCTCTATTGCAATAGTCTTAAATAAAGTCTTCATTACTGTTTTAAACAAGTGACATAATAAGTTTTATTCTAAAGTGTTTTAATTTGTATCTGGGAAGTCTGACTCCTGATTGTTACAAAATAACCCCTCCTGCATCATCGAGGGAGTGGAGATTATTGTCTTCACATTTTCCATGTACATGTACATTGTTCATGTTCATTTTATTTGTTTTGGGAGTTAGGGACATTTAAAAATTAAAGAGGCCCTTTCCGAAAAGTTTGCTTGGGAGCTTTGAATTTAAACTTCTGTTGGGTAGACAAAGATTGGGATGGACTGTTTGGGGAACATACTATAGAACCTTTTCTTTCATATTTTAGAAACTTATATATTTCTCCAGCATGCAGTAAAGATATGGGTAACAAATACATGAACAAAGAAATTTGCAGCTATCTTAAGAAAAAAGAATACAGCTATTCTTCAAATTGCTTTTATTATACAGTTGAAATGTTATTAATTATAAACATCTAGTCTGTTTTCACACAAATGATCACAAGTACACACTGATAAAGACATGCATTGGGTAAGAATAATTATTGGTACATAAATATAGTGGGATATATGCGTGGAAACACAGTAGCAATTACACGGCTCCAGTAGACTCAAAATAGATTTTAATGGCATTCACATGTATTTCCTTATTTAAATTGTGTTAGAAACATTGCTTCTGCTTTGAGGACCAAATGCCATAAGAGAAGAGGGAAGAACTGTGGGCAAGAAAGCAGTAGGTCTTTAGATGTATCATAAGGTTTAGTTCTGGCACATTGACAGTATCATGCTTTCCAACTAGATTTCTGAATTTGTGAACAAACTTAGCAGTAGCAGTTGCTATTCTGTAATGATAACCTCATTTATACCATGTCATATTTGTCTGATATTTATGGGAAAATACAACTTTAGTTTTGTGTATTTATTTATTATTGGATTTTTCCATTATTGCTTGGTGAAGGTACTGTCCAAATATTTTTTAGAAGAAAAAAGAAATGAAATGTAAACCTAACATATTATTCATATACTTTTACTGTGGTAGGTAGTCATTTATGATGTGATAGAATCATTATTTTCCAAGTAGCACTGCATTTTTTGCCTTTCTAGAATGTTTTTATTTCCTTAAATGGAACATCTTTTCTCAGTAGGGTGGTCTTGTTGGATGCATTTGGGAGATATCTGAGATCAAGATTTTATTTTCAATATTCTGTCTATCTTTTAGCAAGTTAAGTTCTTTTTCAGCTTATGACATAGATCTTAATATATTAAAAATTTGAGCATGCCATGGCAAAACTTAAATTACAAGTTACATGGGTGCCCATTTGGTTGACAAGACATTTATTGAAAACATACTGTGTGTGATATTTGTGTCAAAAATATATTTATTATGAGCCCTTTATTGTTTTAACGGTATGAACAAATATCCTCAAAATAAACAACTGTTACCAAAATTTTCATTGGAATTGCTTTGTTTTTTTCCTAAAACTCAAAATAAGTTAGCAGGAAATGCATAAAGTTATGTGAATCATCTGATCCACAACAATTCCATCCATGAAAAAATAAATACAATGCAGAAATAAATAGCTTTGTAGTAAAATATAAAGGTTTTGCCTTTTGTCAAATAAATACATGACTTCAGTCTGCCTTACTCTGTCATATGATCTAATAAATGATTTTTTTAGCTGCCAGAAGGGTGTTCTTCAGAAGCATTGCCACGGTCATGGGTCCCACGCCTCCTGGGACTGGAGTGATAAAGCTAGCTTTCTTCTTAACAGCTGATGGAGAAAACAGAGAGTATTCTGTAGTTTCAAATTTATCTGAGAATTTCATATTTTTAAACATGCTGAATATAATGAAATCTTCTACATTACACATGTAACTCTAACATCTCAAATCATTTTTATAATAAAATAGGCTCTAATGCACACACACACACACACACATGCTCACTTAGACAAATACTTCTGTGTATGACATCTAAGTTGGACCGAAAGAACACAATGGGACCAAGACTGTAGGTTAAATCTACATGTAGCTCTGTTAGTTTTACTTGATGAAAAGCTGTAACCTATGATTGAACCAATTACTTACAATTCTAGTTAACTGCTTCTAAAACACATGATATGGGTCACAAAAGGGAGACAGAATATTGATAGCTTGGCACATACCATCCATTAAATCGAATTGTTCCTGTTATAACAATATCACCATGTATGTAGACAATATGGTAAATTAAAAATCAAGTGTGAACTAAATCTTCAATGGAAAACAAAACGGTTCATTTTAAAACAAAAAAGTGGAATAAAAGTGGTTATATCAGGGAATATATGGTGCCTATATCATTATTTTTATATAGTTTGGGTTTCAACTTTGAAAGGTGAAGTGGCTTGGCTATTATGTACATATGCAAAATAGTAATAATCATAGCTAATATCAATTGAGTATGTATTACTTGCCAAGAACTTTATGTACACTATTTTAAAATTAATATTTAATTATTTCATTTTCATAGATGAGGAAAGTGTGGCTCATTGAAATTGCAATGACTTACCACTCTCTAATATGGTAGAGAAAATATTCACAGCCAGGTTTGAAACATTCTATAATTCCATGATTTCACCCATCCCAAAGCAACTGCATTATCATTACCTGAACAAGTAGAAAAGTCCCAAGAATGGCTCAAGTGCCAGAAATTAACTCAGTTGTCTCAAAGTGTTAGGACAATATTCTTTAAAAAAAGGAAACTAAGAGGAAAAGGTTCTAATATATTAATTTTCCTATATTTTTACTATAGTACTCATAACTCATCATCTTTAAATTACATCTTATGCTTCAAATTATACAACTGGCTTAACAGTCTTAGGTGCTTTATTTCTTGTGTCAGATCAGATAAACCACTGAACTTTCCTCTTCCAAATTAAGTTTTTCACATAACATGCTTACTATTGCATTCTTTTGCTCAAAAAGTGAGGTATGGGTGGAGGAGACTAGGAATGAGCTGTTGCATGAAATAACACCTGCCAAATTTTTTTAGCTCAGTGTCTGCATTTTTGCACACTTTACTGGTAGAAACCGACACATATTCACCTTGTCCTCCCTATCGCTTCATAGGATTAGACTGTGTGATGGCTAAACAGTCTTCACCTGACCCGGGCTCGGGCGTCTCTGGATAGAAATAAGCATTCAGCAGCATCAATGGAGCCCTTCAAATTCTCACCAGGCAGAAGATAATATTCTTAACATATCTAGTTATTTAAATATTTGTTTCTTTTTTTTTATCTTTGAGATGAAGTAGATAGCTATGAAGGTTAAGTTTGCACATACTCATGAAAGGCAGACAGTGATGGATTTTATTTAAAAATATGTTAGGTCTTCTGATATTATTTTCATGAGTATCTATGTGAGAAGGAAACATAAGCTTGTCTGCTGCTGGCTAGTGTTAATGTAACTTTGTCCATTTACAGGAGGATCAGGGTAGGGAAGTAAGTGATTTCTCAAGAAAGATGGGGAGTTATTGGCAAGTGCCAGGGGGTACAGGTGCCAATGCTTTAAAAAATTCTCTAGTCTGGCTGGGCGTGGTGGCTCACGCCTGTAATCCTAGCACTCCGGGAGGCCGAGGCGGGTGGATCATTTGAGCTCAGGAGTTCGACACCAGCCTGAGCAAGAGCGAGACCCTGACTCTACTAAAAATAGAAAGAAATTAGCTGGACAACTAAAAATATATAGAAAAAATTAGCTGGGCATGGTGGTGCATGCCTCTAGTCCCAGCTACTCGGGAGGCTGAGGCAGGAGGACTGCTTGAGCCCAGGGGTTTGAGGTTGCTGTGAGCTAGGTTGATGCCACGGCACTCTAGCCCGGGCAACAGAGTGAGACTCTGTCTCAAAAAAAAAAAAAAATTCTCTAGTCTAATGATTTTTGCTATTTAACTATTTCATGGCTAGCCTAAGCAATTCATTTACAAAATAGGAGGTAGCTTATGAGCTAAAATTAGTCAAGTGAGAAAGAGTTAAATTCAATTCATGCATGATGCTCTGAAAAGCATCTGTCTGAAAAAAAAAAAAAAAATTAACAGTATTACATCACCAGAAATAACCTCTCATTGGCTGGTCTTTCCCTGAGGGCAGACAAGGTATTGCACCTGCTTGAAGAAGATGATGCTTTTAAAGATTAATCCTATTACGTGTGGGGAAAAGGTGTTCTATATGCTCCATTGAAAAGAAATACGGAAGCATTATAGGGCAGTCATTTCCTTCAGACTTGACTGTGGGAGTATGTGTGTGTGTTTAAGGGAAATACCAAAAGTTTTGTATGTGTGAGAAACAGCTATTATCAATAGATCTTGACTGATATCAGCATTTTCATTAAAGGCTAATGAACACATATGGCAAAACCAGGATTCGATTCAATTTTACCAAGTCAACATGATTTTAGAGTTAATTGAGACTGACAATTGAGGCAAATAAAACAATCACCAGTTCCTATTGTCTGTATGGATATTGCTCTGTGGAATAAAACTTAGACAGAAATGACATGGTAATGGTTAAATCTAGTTCCTGAAAATAAGAATATTTTGAGCAAAGGCAATAATCATCAGGACAATTTATTTGAATGACCTCTGCAAACTTTAGACCCTGCAAAGTAAATGCCATTGATTTCCATGAAAGTGTTATGGCATTGCCAGCATGATTTAGAATGTTACGAATGCCTGTGTTCAGCTGTATAGAAAGAAAAGAGCCTACTGTTTAAAATCAGTCATTTGGGGTGTCAGATTTGCGTTTATACACACTAATTTTCCTTGTCTAACAGGCCTTTCCCTTACTTCTCCATCTGATGAATATTTATTCTTCCTTCTCAGATCTAGTATAAATGTTACTTCCTTTGTGGAACCTGTTAACTCCCTAGGCCAAGTTAACTGCATTCATTTATCCATGAAACTTAGTAGAGTGATTTTCAATTTGCAGTCATGGAGTATGTGGGAATCTCCTGTGAAATGAAGTCAGACTCCATGAGTCTCCTCCCACCCAAGAATCCAGTACGCACAACCAAGAATCATTATCTGAAGTGAGCGATGTTTCTAATGGTGGGAGAGGAACGCTATACATACACACAGGATGGAGGAAGTTTAAACTTGGTTGAGATTCATTGCTTCAGTGAGGCTGCTTCACAAGGTGGCCTCAAGTTCTCAGTCGAGTCCCAGCAAGCCCCAAATGTGCAAATACTTTTCACACTTCTGCCTGCATCAGAGTTGCTAATGTCCTGTCGGCCAAGGGAAGTCACATGGTCAAACTGCTTTCAAAGGTTTGGCATAAGAAGAGTGGCAAAGTCACATTGCAAAGGGAATGTGCATATGGGGACAGAAGAAATGTGTGGCCATTTTTTATAATCTACTATAATAGTCTTTTTGCTCCAAGTCTACCATGTCAGCCATACAATCTACCGCCAGATTTCTTCTTTAAAACCCAGATCATTTAATTATTTCAGCTTACAGACATTTGATGGATCTTCACTGTCTCTACGATACTATATAAATTATTTGTCACAGCAATCAAGGTCTTTTATCATCTGGCCCAACGTCTTTGTCTTGCATCATTTCCTAACCCTATCCTTCGTTGTTCACTGTTCCCACACGTGCTACAAACTGGACCAGACAGATTCACAGGAAATGTTTCTTGAGCAAGATAGACACAGTTACTGCTCCTTGGAGCTTATAGTCTAATTGGTAAGACAGACATTAAAGACACAATTACCTAAATAAGAATTGAGCTGTGGCTATGGTATGTGCTACAAACGAGACGCATTCCGCACTGCTGAATGTGTAAGGGAGATCTACCTGAGCCGAGCACTGTGTGTATGTGGGCGTAACTATGCCAAACTTTCCCAGGTAACATAGAGAGCTGGAGAATAGATAGAATTCTCTGTGGGGGGCAATGTTTGTGATAAGCAGGTGGAAAGCAGTCTGAACTCTTGGAAACACCGCAAGAAGGCCAGGATGGCTGGGATGCAGGGGCAAAGGGGGAGAGCTGCAGGACAGGACGTGGAAGGGGTAGGCAGGGTTTGGTTTATGTAGGGCCTAGGAAAGAATATCAAAAATTTTGGATATTAACCTAAGAGCAACGGTTAATGTACTTTTAACATTTGGAAAACACATGTCTCTTGAGGCAACATAAAATCAAATGGGGAAACCGCTGGTTCTGTGTTTGCACATTTCTCTAATGAAGTGAGCTTAACATCTGGCGTGGAGGGAAAGGAGATAAAGTCAAAAATAACAAAATAAAACGAGGCTCACTGATACGGGGATAAGTGCAGGTTCTTATGGGAGCACCTCAAAGAAAGAACAGAGATTAGATATGAGGTGAGAGACAGATTTGGAAAGTTGCAGAAAGGCTGCAAGATCTGACGATGCTCCAGGAGGAAAGAAAGAAAAAGAAAGCAGTGCAGATGTGGAGAAGAGTAAAAGCAAAGGTGTCTTGGACCTAACAATGAATCTGACACTACGGAGGAGCGGAAAGAAGTTCAGCTCAAGATGAAAACAGTGCGAAGAAAGAGAAGAGGCTGGGGAGGTGGTCATGGGCCGCAGGACTCAAGGTCAGGAACCTTAGGTCGGTAGATGGTAGCTGTAGTTACTGTGTTCAAGGTGAATAACCTTTTAAAAAAGTCTTTTGGGAATGAACTTTATTATTTATACAGTGCCAGTTTTGTAAGATGAGAAATTTGAGAGAAAACTGTATACCACTAAATAATTTTTAGAAGAAAATTAAAAGGAGAAATTCATGTTGCATTTTCATGAAGTTTCAGGCTCTTGTATGGCATTAAATTAGTAGCCAAGAAATCCTCTTTCAGCCTGGAATGCATATCTAACCTGTTGTGTTCCCCCTTCTCCACTATATGGACGACCACTTTTTATTTTCTATGTTATGGGCTTCAGGTTTCTATAGGGAAGAATTCAGACAGACTTAACTTGACATTATTTCCACTATTCTTACTTGAAGACAACCATTTTCCAATATCAGGATAAAAACAATAGGTATGGAGAACAGGTTATTTTAAACACTTATGTTTAAAATTTGAGGTGATGATAGGGATGATGGCAGAAACTAGGTGTCCTGTCTATATATGTGCCTCTGGAAAAAAAAAAAACGAGGGTGACATATGGTCACAAGGTGCAGAAAGATCATTCATGAAGGATACTAACAGCAACATAAGGGACATTAAAATGCCCTTTAACAACTTAAGTAAGAATAAAATTAAAAGTATGTGCTCATTTACCTGTGGCACCAGAAACCCAGGCTTTATGACAGGGTGTCTCCACTGGCTTGTGTGTTCTGTGTCATTATTTCCTCTGGAAACTTTATGTTCCCAGATTCCCAGGGCCTGGCACTTAATAATCCAAATTCTCATCTAAGATATATTGTTTGGAAAACTCTCTTAATTCCTTGGCAGATAGTGAGTTTCTTAAGTAAACTATGTACACCTCCAAAAGGCCCACATAATAGAATTTTCAGATGTATCCAAGCAGAATCAATTTTGCTACTGCATTTTGAAAATTGTATATTCTGGCCAAGTCAAAGAATATATTTGTGCTCTATAAATCTACTTTTGGATGGAGGAAGAGGAACTGATGTCTCAAGTTCCTGTAGTATTGTTTTATTTCTCTTTCTATTTTCTATAATTCCCTGTCACTTAAAACAGATTATGATGCATCTTATAGGAAGTAGGCTTACATTTGTGTTTTATAGCCAAATGTTTTAACTTTTCTGTTTAGGTACCAATAAGCAAAGAATAATATTTCATTACATGTTTGTTAGTTCATATTGTTAAGCAGTTTCCTTGTCAAGCTCTACTATTCATTAAAACAAAACAAAACAAAACAAAACAGAAGTACTATATGGCCCATGTCCGATTTCTGACAATACAACTAACTTTTAAAAATCAACTCCCTCCCCCTAAAGGAAGAGGGATGATTCCTTATCTGCAGCAAGGCAGCAGAGCAAAAATGTCTTGCTTCTCTCATGTGAATTTCAGCCTCCTAGTATACATATGTAATTGTCTAAATTAAATGGTTGAAGAATTTTCCCATGCTTCTAAATGCAAGCCACTTAGGCATGGCTTCTCAAACATACCTACTATAATGAAGGGGAGACAAGCTTCAGGAAAATGAAATACAGGAATAACAACCAGAAAAACCTGAATGGCATAGGATGGCAGAACTAGTATGACTCAGGAGGTAATACATAAAACACCCCACTTTCTCACATGGTTGATATAAAAATGACACTTAAGAACACGATGAGCCAAAAAGGGCTCCTTAACAAGTGAATGGCTCCGCACTAAACTGCAAGGCAATAGGGAATCCGGGGCCCCAGAGGCAAGTTCCTAAGCTTCCTCTTACATTTGTCCAATGCCTGATTCCTGAGGTTTGTAGAAGTTTTCTACATATATGAAGATGTTATCACAACATCCTGTGGGCAGTAATGGGACAGGAAGGGTTATTGCCCTAATGGGGTAGAAGAGTATGAGACTGAGATCTACTTTTCTGTACAAATTGTGTTGGCTTCATTAGCTTGGGGAGCTGTACTTACCTATTTGGTAAGAACTTCCCTCACCTATTTGCTTTGCCATCTGTATCTGTAGGTTGACTAATGTTTTTTTTTTTTGTTTGTTTGTTTTTTATCCCTCCCCTGGCTAATGTTTTTTTTTTTTTTGCTTTTACATTAAATTAAATCTCTATATATCTCATAAGCTGCATCATAGATGTAAATATCTAAAAATACCACTTATACCATTTAGAAGACAGTGGAACCAAATTGCAAATCAATTAATCACCTGGTGAAAGTATAAAATTGCTTTCACTGAACTCTATGAGTTATCAGTGAAACCTTCTTTCTGACCATGGGTGTTGTCAGTGGTCATTGCCACCTCCATTTTAGTTGGCAGGGGTAGCAATACCGCTATGATATTTCTGGTAACTATCAAAGCTGGGAAAATTGCTGAAATATCTCTCTTTCATAATGTCTTTAAAAAACAAAATAATCATCTACTCCTGTCATCCTCCCCGATCCTTTTCTTTCCCATAATCCTTTCTCCTCAAGCCACTGAGCATTCCTGTCAGAGTGACAAATCCGTAACTAGATCGGCTGTTTGGGGGATCCTCCGGATCTCTTGGCAGGGCCTTGATCTCAGTAGCCTGCCTTAACCAACCCGAGATAGGAGGAGAAGGGATGCCCTTCCCCATAGTCTTTTACTGTGGGGCACTGAGAAACAGCTACAAAAATCTAATCATAGCGTAAGAGAAGAAGAAAAACTTGCAGAGTCGTCAGATGCTTCTCCGGTTCCTATGAATTTACTCTTTGTGCTTCTACTTTAACTCTTCTCTACAAAGGTAGCTCATTCAGTGTCAAATACATTCTACTAAATAGAATGTCTCTAAAGGTTGACTTGATTTCAAAGACCCAGACTTCACACGAACTAGCCTATGTTGTAAGCCACAGTGGGGGCAGCTGGCTCACCGATGATAGGGACCTCCCAGTGACCGTCGGTGGCTCTACTTGTTTTATGAAATGACCTGTGTGGGTTCTATGATCACAATATTAGTGACAGTCTCTCCCATAGAGGCTTTTACAATGTCCATCAACTTTTCCAAATGATTGGAACAGATCACCTAAGGCTTAAAGTATTAGGTCTTCCCTAATACTAAAAAGCTGGACTTTTAGATTATCTTCTAATCATCTCCCATTAAAATTTGATCTTTTGAGTCAGACTGATCAACCGTATCATCAATTTAAATGATTAACACTGAAAGGTGAGGTGGTGGGGAGTCACAGTCATTGGGTTCTTTACAATATCACAGATGAATAGTTTTGTAAAAGTGATATAGTTTAAGAACAGTCCTGTTTCCTTAGAAAATGGTAACATGGTCTTACTGTCCCATGTTGTAGAACACCCACTTGGGAGTAAGCAGTACCAAAACCACTTCTTAAAAAAGCTTACTTTGACATAATCTGGAAAATATAACTTCCAGGGACTTTGTCTACTGTGTGCATGGCTATACACCCAATACCTCAAATAGTGTCTCAAATAAGCACTCAATAAATACGTGCTGAGTCAATTAATGAATGAATCAATGGGTGTATTATTAATGGATATAGGTTGCTGTGGATTAATAATGCATTTGCAGCTACTTGAGTGGGAGCTTTTGTTCTCATTAGGGCAACTCGTGTAATATAAGAGTGACACTGCAGATTTAAAAGTACAAAGGATGTTCACAGAAATGACCAGTGGTATGAGTAGGAAGGCTGAGACCTGGTGTGGGATGGAGATACAAAAGAAAACTAAGACAAGAAGCTCACCTTAAAGGGGTACACAATCTAGTTGGGAAAATTGAGTAAAAGTGTAAGGTGGTATAGGATTAAGAGCAAAATGAGGAAGGTGGATGAAACCTACAACAGGAGACTGGAGAAGATGGAGATAAGCATGAGTGCCTTAAAGTTGATTCATATGGTGGTTGAGTGAAGAACAGACTAGACCAGAGAGCTGAGGCCAGAAAAGTCATGAGTATGGTGGTGTCTGAAATGTGAAGTTACGTTGTTCTGAGCGAGTGGTGCAGTGGGCGTGGAGAGAAAGGGTGAATAGCGTGCACACACAGACACACACGGGCACTGTTTTCTGCCAGGCATTATGCTCAGCAACTCACATACATTAATTAGCTTATGTAAGGTGATTATTTCATTTAATCTGCACAACAATTCTATAAGATAGGTATTATTATCTCAGTTTTTCATATGATAAAATCGAGTCTCAGAGAGGTGAAGTGAGTTATCTAAGACCATAATTGTTTGCAGCAATAGAGTTAGGATTCAAACCCAAGTCAGCTGCACTCCAAAACATAGTCTTTTTGAAAGGTCAGACATAATATAAAAAGAGCAGGGAGTGGAAGATATCTTTGAGGTTTCAGATGTAAAGCATTAAAAGAAGAGAAAACACAGACAGAAAGCTGCTTAAAAAGCATTCCAGGGGTTTTTTGTTCCATATCTAGTAGTTGCTAAGAAGAATGGTATTGGGATTCTCTATATTTAACAATTCCAAACCCTTTCCTGTCCTCATGTTCGAGTATTGGGATTTTGAGGAATAATCCTGACCAGATCAAGTCCCAAATTAGAGGTTCCCTTTGTGGCAGAGATTTCCTGCCCAATGAAGATTCTTTTGAAAAATGCTAGGCAAGGCTCCAGCTACGTGGGGCATGTTTGTTCACAACATCATGCTTCCCTCCTTCAACAGACCGTGCTGGGCCAACTGTTGAGTACGTTAGGACCGTTACAATTTTCCTCCTTGCCTTTGATCTGCTGTTCCCTCCTTCTGGAAAGAGCCTCTTCTTCCTCTCTGCCCATTCTCTACCCTAAACACACATACTTGGGTAAAATTCATTGAACCTATAAGATTCATCTCAAAAGGATTCTAGAACTGGCACCTCCACTCTTGCTTATTCCAAAGCCCTTAGAGTCACATTTGATTCTTCTCTTTCTCTCATACCTAATCATTTAACTAATCATTCTAACTCTCCTCTTAAATTATATCTACCTTCTAACCTCTTAACATCTTTGCCTATTATCACCCTGGTCCACACCCCATCATTTCTTACTTGGACAATTACAATAGCCTCTTAGCAGGTACCCCTCTTTATACCTTATGTCTCTACAGCCTCTGTGTCATTCAGTAGCCAGAGTGATCCTGTTAAAACACAAGTCAAATGTCATTTCTTTGCCCCAATCCTTCAATGGCTCTCCATTGCCTTAGAGTAAAATCCAAATTCCGTTCCACGGTCTGTAAGGCACCACATGATGTGGCACCACGGCTGCTACCTCTTTGACTTTATGTTCTGCCACTCTCCCCCTGACTCACTGTGTCCCAATTACAATAGTCCCCCTGCAGTTCATTAAAACCACCAAGCATGCTCCCCCTCACAGTCTCTGCATTTACTGCTCCATTTGTCTGGAATGTTCCTCCCTCATATATTCACAAGGCTCTCTCCTTCATGTCTGTTCAGGTTAGCAGTGAGCAGTTCTTGAGACAACCCTTTCTAAGCAACTCCACCCCATCGTTCTCTAGCTGCCTTATCTTATTTTTGTAACACTACACACTGCCTTATATACTATATGCATATATATGTATTTGTTTATTATCTGTCTCCTCTAACCAGAATATAAGCTACTTGTGGGTAAAGACTTTGTCTATTCAGGTTACTGTTGTATCCCAAGTGCCTATGGCAATGCCTGACACACAGCAGGTGCCAAATAAGTACTGGAAAATGGAATGAATTAATCTAATTTGAAGAATTTGAAGGGCTACCCTAAAATGATCAATAATGATCAAGAGATTAAAAATAAGTCCAGTGAAGATAGAGATATGGAAAATAAAAACTACAGCAGCACTTAATAAAATTTCAAAACTGCATAAAGTGGTCAATAAGTATGTAATCTCTATCAATGATTGAATAATAAGTTTAGTTAGAACTGAAGACATTAAGGTGATGCAGTTTTTTTTTTGTTTGTTTTTGTGTTTTTTTTTTTTAGACAAAATCTCGCTCTGTCACCCAGGCTAGAGTGCTGTGGCACCAACCTAGCTCACAGTAACCTCAAACTCCTGGGCTCAAACAATACTTATGCCTCAGCCTCCCGAGTAGCTGGGACTAGAGGTATGCACCACCATGCCTGGTGAAGTTTTCTATTTTTAGTAGAGACAGGGTCTTTCTCTTGCTCAGGCTGGTCTCGAACTCCTGAGCTCATGCAATCCTCCCACCTCGGCCTCCCAGAGTGCTAGGATTACAGGCATGAGCGACTGTGCCAGGCCTATCTATATAGATTTTATTGCAATCTGTATACCTTCAACCTACAGGAAGTTCAGAAATAAGATCTGAGCCAAGATATGACTTCAATGACAGTAGGCATCTACCAACCCCTCAGGAAAGAGTTAATCAATAGAATATACTTTGAAACCAATTCGAAAGCAAGCTGACAATGATGAGATTGCCCCCTGAGGTTTTCAGAACTGAATGGATTTAGGATAGATAGACTGAATGGTATGTGGATACTGGATACAGAAATCTCTCTCTTTTCCACCCCAAGTAAGAGATCAGTCTTTAAGTTCTCATGTACAGCATGGATTGTTATTCACCCAAGTCTGTCCTCCCATCCAGAGCTTATGGGATTCTACATCTCTCTCACTCGTCATGTGACTAGTTCAGGTCCATAGAATGCTAACAGAAGAGATGCATGCACCTTCTAGTTCAACTTTTTTAACGGTGGAGCTTCTTGTCCTGGGCCCTCCCTTTCACCTTACCACGAAGGTGAATAGAATATAATGAATAGAATATGATAGAAGATTATATTCTATTAATAGAATACAGATAGAAGATTAGGTCACTGAATCTTTAATAGCAAAGCTATTAAAGCTTCAAATATAATATAGAAGGATTATATTTTATTAATAGAATATAATAGAAGATTACATCTGTGTTATTTTGTTATGACAGCTCTCACCAATTAATACAAACTGTAAGAGAGATGGAAACAGTATCCCTGAACAAAGCAGAACTGCCTAACTCCTTTGACTGTCTACCTAAATCCACACTTTTATGGGAGAGGGCTAACTTATCTCAAGTTAATGCATTTTGGTGCCCCCTTGTCATAGCAGCTTAACCTATAATTGGGTATAATATTTAGAGTGAAGAAAGGGAAACAACAAGCTAAGTGTTTAATGAAAGAAAAGGTAAAACAAATCATGATATATTCACTGAACATAACCATGAACTAGGATCTCAGCATGAAAATTACTGATAAAAGTTTACGTGCATAAGTCATATATTCCTAAAACTATGTAATATCTGTATACATAAAACATTTGGAAACAACTCTAGTAAAAAAATAATGGTAATACTTGTTGTATTGGAGGAGTGGACATTCTTTTCCATAAAATGTGATTACTTTTATAATTTAAATCGGTTTAATCAACAATATAACATATCCTTAGACTTAGCTCTATAATTTCTATTTATTAGCCTATAACTGTAGGACAGCAGAGAGAGGAAAGTCACTCTTAAACATTAACCCCACGTATTTTGATTTTGAGAAAAATGCCTGCACATCGTTCCTCCTTCCTATCTTTTTGCTTCCTTTTCACTAGTTCTTCCCTGTATTATTTTATTCCATGTTTTGATGTAAACCAATGAGTGGAGAGGCACCGCCAGTGTTGGAAGACAGGGAGAAGAGATGCCAGGCAATCAGAAACAGACATTCCAGTTCTTTTTGTTCCACCTCCATCCCTGTGGAATGCATCATAAAACTGAAGCAAAGCTGTTAACGCTTCAAAAGAGTACATTATTAATAATAGAAATGTCTGTGTGTTAGCTATGAGGCATAAACAAGGCTTAAGAGTCCACCAAGATGAGCAAGGTTAACTGAATTAACAGCATAGGAAGTCGTTAATTAGATTTTTCAGCTGACCAAATCCATTTGGTGAATTGCTGTTATAAAACCAGTATAATTATGAGCTTCTGGGTCTAGGACTACAGACTGTTTTCCAGTTTGTTAGGAAGAAGCTACTTATCACTCGTACTGCATAATCTCTTGTTTTTATCCTTAGAGAATACAGCTTTCTTTGTCAGAAATGTATGAAGCTTCTTTCAAAGCTACAATAGAAAATGGTGAAAAGGAATTGTAGGTAAAAGTAGGTATATCGCACTGTTAAAAAATAATCTATATAGCAAATAAAAAATTTTCAAATAGATTATTCATTGCATGATTATTAGTAATACAAAGTAATTCTTACACAAAGAAAACACAATTTATCAAAGATGCTTAGAAATACTGTTTCTTCCTTTAATGTCTGAAGTTGGAGGGGGCTTGGTGTGTTCAGGTGACTAAAGGGGAATGGTAAATATTTGTCAGAGCCTGGGAACAATGATGAACTATCTTGAGTTCTACAACTGAGGACCAATACAAAACAAAATAGCACTACAATTTAGTAATAACTTTAAGGTCCTATTTATTCCTAAAAACACCCAGAGAGCATGGCTTTGTAGGAAAGGCCTAACTTGGACCAGTGTATGATTCTCTAGGAAGATGAGAAGCAAACAATACCTCAAACACTGAACAATCTACATGGATGATGACAGTAATAGTGAGAAATTATAATCAAATATAACTAAATAATCATATAGTACAAGTGATTATGGCATTGGATATGAATTTGAACTATATAACCACTAATTTCATGAGATTTTATTGGACATAGAGATAAATACAGGCAGTGCTGTTTTCAGAGTGGCGTAGACCATAAAAATGACAGTTGAAACAGTCAAAGTGATCTCAATAATCAATGGGGGAAATTATAAGTGTTTAACGACCTTTAAAATTTTTTGTCAAAACATTAAAAATTCTTCTACTGTGGTTTATAAATGCATAGGGAATTAAAAATAATAGTAAAAGTAATATTTATTTAGTACACTGCAATGTAAAGCATTAGCGATATTGAGAATTAAAGTGTTTTATTTCTTTGTAAAAATTCTGTCAAGAATAGTTTGGTGCTTGCCACCTCTGGTCATAGAATTAACGATTAGGAGCAAGCATTTTTCCATGCCTTCGCGAATTGTCAGATTTCTTTCTAAGTTTGGATCAGCTTCCGACATTTTCTCCTTTGCCCTTTCAATGTCATGAAATATCTCTGCACATTCCTTTAATGTGAAGTTTTATGTCCTCTGGGATATCATCATCCTTTTCATCACAAATGCTTTGCCCATTAATGTTGATAAATCATTCTCATCAATGTAATCTACTTTTAATGGGTGGCCCAGTTTCCTCTATTAATAAAACAAAGATTTCTGCCAGGACAATGCACTTCAACACTGGATTTTACCCACATCCAAAATGCTTATCTTGGCTATAGTTATGGTGAAACCTTCACCGATACTCACAAAGCAGCCACACTTTCCCTGTGGCAATTTGCAGCTAAATGCTACCTATGAGTTTTGTGGCATAACCCGAGTTAAAGTTCCTCCCTCTTAGTTGGGGGATCATCCCTCACCTCAGGTTAAATCCTGATGAACAACCTGAAGAGCAACATGTCAAAACCTATCACCTGCCTGCTTTTATGGGTGGCTGAGTCATGACCTTGTTGGCAAGGTCTTCTCTACCAAGTCCAGGTTTTCCCTAGTGCTCTGGCTCCATGAACCAGCAGGGTAGCAAGAGAAATACCAGTAATCATATAGGAATATTTGATGATAGGATCAGAAAACTCTGACCTTCCTTTTGAAAGTCTCGGTGTTTTTACACAATCATTTGGTAACTCCCTGTTGTACGTCCAAGATACGCACCATGATGGCCAGAGAGGTTGCAAAGCTATCAGGCAACAGTGCTAGTTCTAACCTGTAAAGTCTCCCAGACCAATAGTCTTTCCTGTTCATCTTATATCTTTGTTTCTCTCTGCCATTTCCTTTTTTTTTTAATTTAGTAGATATTACCAAGTTGAGCAGTATGCAACATGAAATGCATATCTGTATGTGCCACTAAGCATATATACCCACCCCATAAGTCTCATTTTTAAAGTGTTTTCAGAATACTCTCATGAGCAAAACACATTCTTAGTTAAAAATAAGAAGACATGGAAATAATCTGAGACCAGCGAAATACCCTATGAGAGAAGAGTCTTGCAAAATACGGTGATCTGCTGGGTAAGTTTGCCCCACAATCACTATCAAGGTTGTGAATTGCAAACATCCAGCTCTTCTTGCCTCAAGCTGATTATCTTATGTTGTCAGTGCCATCTGGGTGCCTCGTACGTGTGTGGAGATTTTGCAATAAATGCATGGTAGCTATAATGGTATCAAGAAACAGAATGACAGTGCAAAAAATTAAATAAGACCAGGTTTTAAAATGAAATGCATCTTTACTCTTTCAAGTTTGGAAATTGAAATAAATTACTGATATCTGACTTGAGTGATTGAACATGAAAGATAAAATAAAGAAATGAGGTGATTTTCTAAGAATTTCAGCACGTACACACAACACACACACATATACCTACAGGCCCACATAACACATATACATACAGACACACATGTTCGTGTGGAGAGCCATCCCTTCTTGACTAGAGTTTCCTCCATATATGGGACCCTAGAGTCAATGAGGGTAGTGGAATGTTCTTTGACAAGGTAAATCTCTACTTCGATCTTATTTACCATTCTGTACCTAGAATATATTGTTGTATACCTGTGTCCTTAAGGTTTTCTTCTTTATTTTCTGTTAGCACTAGGCTCAAATTGCTTACCTGGATCTGGTCCTTGGTCTATCCTAGAATCTCACTTATATGGGCCCAATACTCTAGGACACTTTTGATGATCTGCATTTTCAATTTCATTCATTAAAATTGCTAGACCAACATGGTAGGATTTGGTAAACCATAGCTAATGATCAGGTTCCAAGTGAAAAATTAAAATCTAAATTATTTAAAAAATTGCATCACGTATTCCTTTCAGTTTGGAAGGGCATACCTATAACTAATGAAGTTCTTAATGTGGCCCTGCTTTTTTTGGACAGAATGATCCGTTTTATACATAAAATATTTCTAATATAAAAACATCTCCACTTACATTACCCTATTCATGCCTTCATAGACAACCAGGACTATTAGGCTATACTGAAAACCTGAATGCAGGTAAATATCTGACAAAGATATTGGAAGTAAAATTGGATTAGGAGTCGGCATCTAGAAACATATCTGTCTTGGGGCTCAGTTTCCTCATCTGTAGAGAGAAGGCATTGGGTTAGAATTTGTTTCTTTACTACTATACATTGGCCACCTTATATCCTTTACTGGCCATAGAAATTTTAGTCTAGCTCCTCTTCCTCATCCTCTGTAAAACACAAGTGTAGATAACTGCCTGGTTCTGCCTAGATCTGAAACATGGTTAGGGTTAGCAAACTCACCCCAAGATGCCTTCTGGCCCTAAGGGTGAATGGCTGAGCATAGAGCATAGGTGTCAGAGTACAGAGTAAGATAACATCCCACAAATCACAATAATGCCCAGGACTATAAAAGGCCAGCTGAAATTCTATTGTCTCACTAAAACTGTACTACAAGAAATTTGATCCCCAAAACAAATATTAATGGTATAATTAAAAGGAAGGGAGGAAAGAAGGAGGGGAGGGAGGGGTGGAGAGAGGGAGAGAAAAAGGAAATATATAAACTTGATTAAACTTTTTTCCCTCAGAGGAAAGAGGTGATGATTAATAATTTAATAATGTCCCCATCACATGGAAAGTTTCTCTTTCTACTATCAAAATACATAAGGTAGAATCTTTTTTTCCTCCACTCATCAAAAGATACTTGGTTTTTTACCTTCAAAATCCACATCTCCAACTAATTTTGTCTTTCCTGTCACTGGGTCATGGACATAGTTGATACCCACATCAATTACAGCAGCACCTTCTTTAACCATATCAGATGTAATCAACTTTGGAATACCTGAAAACAAAACAGAGTTGTAAACCACTTTTAATAATCCTTAAGCTTTGTCCTTGAGTATAACAAAGGTTTATATATACATCTCATATATTTTTTCTCATGGCTTTAAACAACATACAAAATACACTGCTCCTAAGAAAAGATGCCAACTGCACTCTGATCATTTCTGATCTGGCAGAAGAACAAAGATGACTAAGGTAGCACATGGGAGCTTCTGTGGATGAAATTCTGCCAAGTTAGCCCCTCACCTTGGAGACTGCTGACCTGACTTCTCCATAGAGAAGCCTGCTTTAGCAGCACCCCTCTGCGTATCAGCTACTATAGACAGGACAGGCAGATTATGGACATGAAACCGGCTCCTGCTGAGGTTGAATGGAGCGGGGCAAAAGCAACTTGGAAATTAGAGCCAGAGAGAAGAAAGAAAGGGGGCAAGAAGGGGAAAAAGAAAGAATGAGGATAATAATTATTCATATTCCCCAGCGTTGTGGTAAACAGTAAAGTGCCATAAACATAGTGGCATCTCATCAACTTCAAACATGATGTGCTATTACTATCTTGAGCTGCCTTTAATTTTGTCTTGTTTTCTTTGATTCATGATGTCTGTACATGATGCAGAAAGGTGTCATGCACAGTAAGCTCTCCTCACTATCACTCCATTCCAGCTTAAAAGGCAGGTCTATAGAGATCTTATGTCACCATCTGTTTCCTATACCTATTTTCAAATTTTGTTTCAAGTACAACAGTACCAGCTAACAATGGTTAATGTCCCAATTTTATTTTTAAATTAATGTTTAACAAACCATCCCCAAATTTAGTGGGTTAAAACAACAATTTATTATTAAGTCTCATGGTTCTATGCGTTGACTGTGTTCAGCTGGACAGATCTGGTTTGGGATCTTTCCTGTAACTAGAGTCAGATAGTGTCTGAAGCTGTGGTCACCTAAAGGCATGACTAGGCTAAAATGGCTCATTCACATGGCTGCAGCTGGTGCTTGTGGCTGGCTGGGAGCTCAGCCAGGGCCGTCATTTGAAGCACATGTGTGTGAGTGTGGGATTCTCACAGCCTGGCGGCTGGCTTCCGAGACTGAGTGTTCCAACAGACAAAAAGTAAAAATTACCAGTCTCTTAAGCCTGGAACCTGGAAACTACTATAATGTCACCGTCATATTCTATTGGTCAAGCAGTAACACAGTCCACTCAGATTCCAGAGGAGGAAGAGAAATTCCACTTCTCAGTGGGAGGAGAATCAAAGAATTTGTGGTCATCTTTATTCTAATACAATGCTCTCTGGTGGCCACTGTGTCTGGTAGGTGATTTACTCACTTTCACATTCTAAATCCCTTGCAGGAAAAGCCTACCTGTTGTGTTGTCAGAGACCTTCTTCTAGCTTTCCATTTAAGTATCCCAAATGGCTTAAATGTCACCTGTGACATAGGATTTTTAGTGCTAGTAAGAGTTTAAAGGCTAAACAAATGATCAGTGCCCACACGTAGCTGTCAGATAGGTTCCTTAGTCACACAATAAAATGACCAAAGAGGCATGAGTACTTGAGATGTATTTTTTCCTTGTCTTTCCATCCTGTGACATAGAAATTCATCCTTTTAATGGGATTTAGCATAGATACTGAAGATTCCTCTAAAGATAGTCATAATATCCTGGTTTTTTTTTGATTTCCAAGAGAAAAAGAAAATATACATTAATTATAGCTACAGAAAATTTTTAAAAATGAAAATGTTCATGAAATAGTTATTAAAATCCAGCTAATATGCTAATGTCAAACATGCAAACCTCCCTCTGATTATTACAACATCTCAGAGAATATCAGACTGGCAATGACCAAACGCCAGAATTTTCAAAATAGAAGGAAATATGAGCTTGATTTTAATTCCCAGGAAAATTACCAAATGGAAAAAAAATTAAGTTCCAAGTTTACTTTTTTCTGATAATGACATTTTTAACATATAAAAATGCACTGTAGAAAATTTTGAAAATATAAAAAAGTTTAAGATGAAAATAAAAATTACTATTATCTTACCATCCGAAGATAAGTGTTAGTATTTTTATTGTATTTCTTTCTAGTATTTCAAAGTATTTATATATTAGATATAAATATCTATCTATCTATTTATATATTAGATATTTTTATTGTATTTCTTTCTAGTATTTCAAAGTATTTATATATTAGATGTAAAATATGATGCCTGTATTTCATTCATATTATGTCTACGTATCTTACCATTTTGTCATTAAAATTAAATTCTGAGCATTTTCTCATTTTAGCAATTATGTGAAAGTCAAAAACTATATGAAATAATTCATCACAGATTACCATAAAAAGTTATTCATTCCTGCATTATTTCCAATACTTTGCCATTATAAATAATGCAGTGATGATTATTTATGCTCAGAAAAGTATAGATTTCTTAATCGCAGCATCAAATTTTATAAAATTTTTCACTTAACTCTTAACATAATGGAAAAACGTGAGTTAGATGAAAGCATGTACTGGTAGAGTCATAAGTAGTTAAATAACATATTCCAAAACTGTTGATCAATGCATCTGTAACAAGGTGTATTGACGTCTTCTGTGAAATATATTTGTCAGTGTCATGTTAAACATTTTTATAAATAATTTGGAAGAATATATTGGCATTATGACAGTTAATTTATCTTTGCCCTCCTCCAGATCCTTTTTTCTACCTTTTACTGCTCTACTGTGATCCTTACAGAGGGCTTATGTGCTTCCTGTCTCTCTTAGGGCCCTATCATGGTCATGAGAACGAGTTCAAGCTAACCTACTGGAAGATCCAAGTCCTGCGGAGGAGAGCTGAGTCATTTCAGCTGAGGCTCTACTAGAGCGATCAGCCGATCAGCCCGCAGCCAGCCACCAGCTGAGGGCAGGTGCTTGAGCAAGCGCAGTAAGATCAGCAGAAATGAGCCAATGTCACCACAACTGACCAGCTGAACTACGCAGACTTGTAAAATAGTTTTCACAAAAAGGTGATTGTTTAAATTACTGAGTTTTGAGGTGATTTTTGTCTTTGTTTGTTTGGTTTTTTACACAGCAATAGCTACATAGCCCGTACTTGCAAATGACACAACATTGAATACAATAGCAAGTAGGTTGTCACTTCGGGATGATGGATTATAAGAAGCAGAAAGAATTTGGAAGTGGATAAACATATAATTCTTACAAGGTGCTACACTTGATTAAAAACTCATTAAAAAACTATAGTGCCCAGGATATAAGGATGTATTAATAGCATTTTTCACTGTATTCGTAGCAAACATTTTCTGGAAAGGTTGGTTGTATTCCAGAGGCTTTTCTAGAGAAGAATGATTAGAACAGGTCTAAAAATCATTATGTGGAGCAGTGCATATATATGCTAGTTCCCATAGCATATGGAAACTAGTTGATTCAATTGTTTATTATGAGTCTGGAATAAGACAAAAATCTTGTGCCACAACATGAAACAACGCTATCACTTAAACACACTGTTTAATTCAGCTAACTTTATTTTTTCATAGCAAGACTTCCTCAGTGAAGGAAGCAGTGTGTTGATTTATACTACTGTTTGATCCAGCAATCCCACTACTGGGTATTCACCCAAAGGAAAAAAAGACATTCTATAATAAAGACATCTGCACTCGAATGTTTATAGCAGCACAATTCACAATTGCAAAGATGTGGAAACAACCCAAGTGCCCATCAATACATGAGTGGATTAATAAAACATGGTATATGTATACCATGGAGTTCTATTCAGCCATAAGAAACAATGGTAAACTAATACCTCTTGCATTATCCTGGATGGAGCTGGAGCCCATTCTTCAAAGTGAAGTATCACCAGAATGCAAAAACAACCATCACATGTACTCACCATTAAATTGGCATTAATTGATCAACACTTATGTGCACATATGGAAGTAACATTCATTGGGTGTCAGGCAGGTGGGAAGGGAGAAAGGAATGGGTAAATTCACATCTAAAGGGTGCAGTGTGTATTTTCTGGGGGATGGGCATGCTTATAGCTCTGACTCAGGAGATGCAAAGGCAATATATATAGCCAGTGTTTGTACCCCCATAATATTCTGAAATAAAAAAAAATGATGGCCATACCTAAAACACACAGAGCACTAGTCTACACCATAGGAAACCAAGTTTTCCCTAATGTAAAGATGTAACCATTACCACTTGAGCAAGTGTGAGGCTATATCCTTATTCTCACCAATTAGAACCCCAACTGGGTATTTTCATATGCTTATTTGACAACCTCAGGATTGAGTTCACATAAATTAAAAAATAAGTAATCCCTCCTCTATGGATCCTCCTATCGTAGTCATCTTTAAGTCTTTATGAAACAGCTCAGTCAAGCCATCCTGATAAAAGAAAGCACCATATTTACACATCACTGTAATTAGTAGAGTTCAAAGAGCTGTGTAAACATTATCTAATTAAACTTCACAACAATTCAGTGAAGCAAGAAAAGGTTTACCCATTATCCTCATTCACAGAAGAGAGATTTTTGAGGTGCTGAGAGGCTAAATGATTTCTTAGTTTCACAATGATGAGTCAGAGGTGAGGCTGGGAACAAAACTAGAACTCTAATTCAGATATAAAAGTAACACCATGGAAATGCTTATTCAGGTGGATCACTCCTTCATCTGGAAGTTGTCCTACTAAATAAATAATGAGAGTAATTGGAATGGAATTTGTATTAATGTATAAGTTTCTTTCTACATTAGAAAAACTTTCTTCAGCATTATTTGCTTTGCAAACAGTAATATGATGGCTAAATACATCTTAGCTAAATAGAGCCTATATTAGTAATGAGAGTACCACAGAGTCTTCTCTTAAGAATCCTCCTGTTATTTCTAGGAATCCTTAAGAAGTGTTTACAAACCAGTGAGTCAGTGGCAGTGACCACAGAGCATATCTTGTTCCTTTTCTTTTTTCCTGGCTTCTTGAGTTCCTATCTGATACCTGTATGCCTGTGACACCAGCTGTGAGCATAATGTCCATGCCAAGGACAATAACTGAATGCTCCCCAAACTACTACTCCTTGAGGTACCAGAATGGTGCTAGTTTCGTTACAGATCTTAGGGCCAGCAGTACCCTACTCTATGGAATCCTTTTGTATTTAGGAATTCAAAGGATCATTTGAGTAGTTCCATCAGCTTCTGCCTTGAACCATTTTTCTGCAAAGCCAATGGATGTGTAGGGTTCAAATGCATGCTTCTCTTTTCTTCCTTCCACCAATCAGATCTTATTCTCTGCATATAAACATTGGTTTATATGCAGAGAATATTGGTTTAACATTGCATGTGGATTATGGGGAGAGCTTGGAGGCCAGTGGGGGCAATAAGCAACATAGAGTATTCAAGTCAAATGGAATGGGTTTCAAACATTTTTGGACCCTTTCTTTAAAGGAAAGATATTTTCCAAGCTTAATGTGTAAAATGATCAAAGCAAGGAGAGCTGTATTAGTTGAAAAGAAAAGGTGGAAGAGAGCTCTGCAACCAGCCAAAAGCCCCTTAGTTTCCTCAGAGCTCATTTGAAAACCAGTAAATCCAATCCCTGTGTTGTTGTTATTGCTTATATAGATTTAGGGGGTGAAAGTGCAGTTTTGTTATGTAGATATGTAATATTACATGGTGGTGAAGTTTGGGCTTTTTGTGTACTCATCATCCAAATAGTATACATTTTACCCAATAGGTAATTTTTCATCCCTAACTCCCTCCCACAACTCTAGTGTTTATTATTCCACTTTGAGTGTCTATGCATACCCACTTTTTAGCTCCCACTTATAAGTGAGAATATGCAATCTTTGATTTTCTGTTTCTGAGTTATTTCCCTTAGGATAATGGCCTCCAGTTCCATCCAAGTTGCTGTAAACAACATTATTTCATTCTTTTTTATGGCTTAGTAATATTCCCTGGTGTGTGTGCATGCGTGTGTGTGTATACACATATACATATCCCACATTTTCTTTAACTAGTCATTGGTTGGTGAACACTTAGATTGATTCCGCATCTTTGCTATTGTGAATAGTGTTGAGATAAACATATGAGTACAGGTATATTTTTGATATGATTATTCTTTTTCCTTTCGGTAAATATCCAGAACTATGTTTAGTTCTTTGAGAAATCTCCTCCATATTGTCTTCCATAGAGGTTGTACTAATTTACATTACCAACAACAGTGAATAACTGTTCCCTTTTCTCTGCATTCTCACCAAAAATTGTTTTTTGAATTTTTAATAATGGCCACTCTAGTGTAAAATGGTGTATCATTGTGGTTTTAATTTGCATTTCTCTGACAATTACTGACGTTGGGCATTTTTTCATATGGTTTTTGACCATTTGTATGTCTTCTTTTGTCTGTTCATGTCCTTTGCCCACTTTTGATGTTTTTTGTTGTTACTGTTGTTGTTTAGTTCCTTGTAGATTCTGGATATTAGTCTTTGTTGGATGCATATTTTCTTCCATTCTGTAGATGGTCTATTTTCTCTGTTAATTATTTCTTTTGCTGTGCAGAAGCTTTTTAGTTTAATTAAGTCCTATTTATTTACTTTTGTTTTTGTTGCATTTGCCTTTAGGATCTTAGTCAAATTATTTGCCTGGGTTAATGTCCAGAAGTTTTTCCTAGGTTTTCTTCTACAATTTTTATAGATTCAGGTCCTACATTTAAGTCTTTAATCCATCTTGAGCTAATTTTTATATATGGTGAGAGAGAGGGATCCAGTTTCATTCTTCTGCTTATGGCTACTCAATTTTCCCAGCACCATTTATTGAACAGGGTATATTTTCCCCGGTGTATGTTTTTGTCTGCCTTGTTGAAGATCAGTTGGTTGTAGGTATACAGCTTTATTTAGACAATTCCTTTGTTTTAAGGACATAGTTCTGAAGGCCAGATAGTCTGGACAATACATACAAATGAGGCCTTACCTTTAGGAGATAAAAACTACTGTTTTATAATCCCTGGTATTCCCTTCATATTTATTCTTAGATCTTCCCCTCTCCCACCTCCTTTAAGCATGCCAGCAGCAGCTGAGGCATTCTGTGCTCATTGACTCAGAAAAGTGAGACAGACAAGAAAAAGAAATGGAGAAGAAAGAACTTACGTCCTAGCTTCAGATTTCAAAAGCCTAGCACTTTAGGGGAACATAGAGAATCAAACAAGGAAATGGAAGGGGTAAGTGGGTAAAGTCAGAAAAATTGAAGAGGAAGCGGTGAGAGCTTAGACTTCAGAGGTTCCCAGGGAGATGTTGCTAGTCAAAGAGCAAGACACAGAGTGAGGGCAAGTATTCTTTTGTAAAACTTTTGTCGTGTGTGTGTGTGTGTGTGTGTGTATGTGTGTGTGTGTATACACACACACACACATACACACACACGGAAAGACATACATACATTTTATATATAAAAAAACAATGAAATGTTTTATATATATACACACACATACACATATAAACATGTGCATAAGTATATATTAAGTCATAAATTTGTGTTATATATTGCATTAAAGGCCCTACTTCCTTATTTCCTATCCCCCACCCCAGAGATTCAAACTCATTGTCATGTGACTTGGCTGTTCATTTCATTAAAGAAGTTGAATTTCCACACTTTGAATCTGAGTCTGGCTATAACAGTCAACTTTGTCAGTAGAATAAGACAGAAAGGACAGTGTGCAAGTTCTAAGCGTAGACTCAAGAGGTCTCACATGTTTCTACCTGTCCTCTGGCACTTCCGCCATCACCGCAAAAAGGCCACATCTGGGCCTGTATGCCAGTCCCAGGATGAGGACGAGACACAAGTGGAAACAGCTCGAGTGCCTCATACAAACCCAGATTAGAGCAGAGCCCCCAGCAGATTCGCAGATGTGTAAGTAATCCAGCCGATTTATCAACATATGAATGAATCAACCTGAGATTAGCTGAACCTAGCCTAGGTGTTAATTCCCCACCAAACCACAGACTGGTGAGTTATAATGACAGTTGTTGTAAGCCACTGAATTTTGGCATGGCTTGTTCCACAGCAATAGTAGGAAGTAAAATATATTTCTTTTTTTTTTTTCTTTTTTAAAAATTTACTTATATATTTTTTAATTGTGTTTCCTTTTTTTTTTTTAATTTCAGAATATTACAGGGGTACGAATGTTTTGGTTACATGGATTGCTTTCGTACTGCTTGAGTCAAAGTTGTAAGTGTGCCCATCACCCAGATAATGTACATTGTACCCACTGGGTATGATTTCACCCATCCCCTCTCCCCTCTCCCACCTGCATGACTTCCATTAAGTTTTACTTTCATCTGTGCACATGAGTGCTGATTGGTTAGTTCATGTGGTGTTTGTTTTCCCATTCTTGCAATACTTCACTTAGGAGGATGGTCTCCAGTTCCATCCAGATTGTTGCAAAAGGTATTAATTTGTTTTTTGATGGCTGAGTAGTACTCTACGGTGTACATATACCACATTTTATTAATCCACTCACGAATTGATGGGCACTTGTGTTGATTCCACATCCTTGCGATTGTGAATTGTGCTGCAATAAACATTCTAGTGCAAGTGTCTTTTTGATCAAATGATTTTTTTTCCTTTGGGTAAATACCCAGTAGTGAAGTGAGATTGCTGGATCAAATGGTAGGTCTCCTTTTAATTTTTTGATGAATCCCCATACAATTTTCCATAGAGGTGGCACTAGTTTGCAGTCCCACCATGCCATAACTGCTTGGATTTGTTAGGGAGTACAAAAACCTACCAGAGACTCTGAAAAATATTATTAGCAAAGGTAATAATAAGTTAAAGATAGGCACAATTAAAAAGAATTACACACGGAACCTCTAAAGTTTTAGCACTATTCAGAAAAATAGCAGGAAAATATCCACACAGGAAAATATTTTCATTACTTTAACACATATTAGTTATAGAGCTACGGTGTGCCAAGTAGTAGGTGCTGGGGATAAGGCAATGAGCAAGACAGACAAAAGTCCCTTCCCTAATGGAGCCTACATTCTCATAGGGAAGATAGCTAAAAAGCAAATAGACAGAAACATAATACACTAGTAATGATAAGTATTAGAAACAAAAATGAAAGGCTATGATTTTCAGATAGGCCTCTCTATACATATGTTTAAACAGGGACATAAATGAAGTTAAGAGAGTGTGATTATGCAAATTAGTGGGTCTCAAACTTTTTGGACTCAGAAGCCCTTTACAATCTTAAAAATTATTGAAAACTCAAAAGAGCTTTGTTTATGTAGCTTATATCTATGTATTTGAACATATGAGCAATTAAAATTTGTAAATTGTTTAAATATTTACTTCCTTTGGAAAAAAAATAAGTCTATTACATGTTAAAATAAACAACATATTTTAATTAACTATATATTCCAAAACAAAAAAATTACTGAGACAATAGGCATTTTCTTACAATTTTGAAAATCTTTAATTTCCAGCTTAACAGAAGACAGCTGGATTCTTAAATCTGCTTATGTGTTCAGCCTCACACACATACGTAGTTGGAAAAGGGAGGAATGTTTTAATAGCCTCTTATGATAATTGAGGGTATCTGTCTTTGCTTCTCTACCAATACTTGACAACTGATAGTTTCTTAAAGGTTAGTTGCAATGTGGAATTTGAATCCATTTCAACAAACTTTGTAAAATTCATACTCTGTAATATTAAAATCTGTTGGTCTATCTAGCATTTTGAATGGATTTAGTGATATCATGCATTGCTTATTTGGAGAATATGACTTCACTGAATTTTGTAGATATTACAAATGTCATATATCATCATACAACATAAAAATTACACTCATTAATATCACTATTGATCTCATGAGGAAAAAAGCATTAAGCATTGGAAAGCTGTCAAGCTCATGATGGGGGGAGGGGGACACTGCTTTTGCAAAATTCTAAGTTTGCAGGAAATCAAACCACCCCAGAGGGCCAGTACAAATCCACCACAACTCACCTACCAGTCTTTGCTTTGGTATCTTCCTTCTCACTGACAAAAGCAGATCATTGGGCACCTGACTCATTTCCTGCAAAGCCAATAGATGGTTCTATCTCTACTACCAAGCAAAGACCTCCCCACTCATCCATATTTCTGGTCTGAGTATCCTAACACTTCCCAGCAGACTGGAAACACTGTGGTGAGGAACGTAATGAATGACCTCACTCGTCACTTGAGACCCCACCCCCCACAGACAGGGAGCGGCATTTTCTCCCACAGGCCCAACCTTACACATGTAATAATCACATAACAACAGCTGGAACAAACAGTAACAAGAGACTTTTCTGTCACACCTATAAACAAACTGAATGGTGTTATTTCTAATTTTGGTCCTCCATAAGATATAAAAATAGTGTTATTGAACAATGTTTTGGACTAAACCTCATGGAGCCTACTGTCATAGGTGAGGTCAGTGTATAAGCCAAAGTCAGGAAAGAACAAGTGCTTTGAGAGAATGAAAAAAAAGCTCTCTTCACTCCTAGGGATTTAATGGGTAGCTCTGTTACCTTGCCTACAAGCTTTGTTTTGGGAGAATTTATAGGTGCTTATAATATACTTTGCAATGCAAGGTGGAATCTTGCCACTGACTGGGAATAGGTCATTTCAATATTTTTTTTTTTTTTTTTTTGAGACAGAGTCTCGCTTTGTTGCCCGGGCTAGAGTGAGTGCCGTGGCGTCAGTCTAGCTCACAGCAACCTCAAACTCCCGGGCTTAAGCGATCCTACTGCCTCAGCCTCCCGAGTAGCTGGGACTACAGGCATGCGCCACCATGCCCGGCTAATTTTTTGTATATATATATTTTAGTTGTCCATATAATTTCTTTCTATTTTTAGTAGAGACGGGGTCTCGCTCAGGCTGGTCTCGAACTCCTGACCTCGAGCGATCCACCCGCCTCGGCCTCCCAGAGTGCTAGGATTACAGGCTTGAGCCACCGCGCCCGGCCCTTCAATATTTTTTTATTCCGTTTTATAATTATGAAATGAACACACCTTACAAAATTCACTTGGAGAATCCAGAGAAAGATTTATAAAGAAGGAATCAATATCTATCACCTATCACCCATCAGATGTTAGAAGTAACTACTCTTCTCAAATTGTATTTTTAAATCCCATCCTTGTTTTTCTGTTTGTGAGAGTGTGTGTATGTGTGTGTGTGTGTGTGTGTGTGTATGTATGTATGTGTATGTGGTCATATATCTCTATCATGGATATAATGTAAGTATTTTTCAAGATATAGTTTCATTGGCTTTGCATAATTCTTTTTTATAAATCCACCATCATTCGTTAAATGTTTCTACATTGTTGGATGCTTAGACTGTTTCTACTTTTTACTATCATAAATAAATCTGTGCTAGATATCCTTGAATGTTATCTCTGTAAGCCTCATTATAATTCTTTTTGTGATAAATTCATAGGTATAGTATTTTGGGAACTGAGATAATGTCCATTCACAAGCTTGTATCCAAAACAAATTTTTAAAATTTATTTATTTATATTTGAAAAAATTTACTTAAATTTACTATCTAATCCAGTGGCCACAATAAAATTAATGTCATTTTCTGAGTTCCTCCTAAGCTGTTCAATACTCTTTTGCAGAGCTTCCAATAAAATGTCAGAAAATGTATCATAAAGTAAAGGAGGGGGAAACTCCTTCAAATGTTTTTATTCAAAATAAGTAAATCTAGAAGTGATATCTTACTGACCTAAAAGAACATATGTTACTGTTAGTACACATGGAGGAATTCTCATTCATTTTGGTGTGGTCTACCATGTTATGTTTAGGAATACACTGACCAACTATCATGGGAAAGATATATATTGAAGCATATCCTTTGAGGGGTGTGTGTGTGTGTGCACACATGTGTGTGAGTGTGTGTGTATTTTATGGAGAAAAGGAATCTTTCTTATTATCTTTAAAATAAATGAAAATATCAATTATGAAACACCAACAATAGATCACTCAACAGAAACATTATTGCAATGTGCCTGCCTTCTTATACAATGTAATATCTCATCTTTGATATTATTATCTTGATTTAAAGGGCATATATCAATAAAATACTACGAGTGAAACGCCTGAAATCTGCACACTCATAGAGCTATAACTTATTTGAATTTCTTCCAACCATACTCATACAGCCCGTACTCGTGTGTAGTACTCATTAATTCTCAGGTTTTGTAACAAAGGTAGGTCATTTTAAAATAAGCAATTACTAGTTAACTAAATCAGAAATAAATCTGGGGGAAATACAAGTAGATGAAAGACGGAAAGACAGAGCTAGAAACGGTTTTCTGATTACATAAATGGGAAAAAGAGAGGACTTCCATAGAAAGTTGCCTGAGGAGGTGCAGCAGATATATACCAGCACACAGCCCTTGATCCTCATCGCTCTCCTTCAGACCCAAAGCCACACCTAAGGCAGGTAAGCAGGTGCACCGTCATACTCTCCACGGCACATTTCAAACACCGCCTCTGTACAGATTATTACACAAGCATTGACGTGCAACATTTTGATCCCTAATTTTTTTTTAAATTTCACTGGATTTTAATTAGATGTGCGGATGCTATTGCAGAGCCACGACTAATAGTGACTATAGATCTAATGAAATCATTTTCTTTCTGCCAGTCAACACATGTCTGGAAGAGACATTCAGCAATACCACACACTGAATACACCACAGGAATGATGACTTCACCTACAGAAGGGCTCAGATTCCTACCCACACTAGAAAGTAAAGCAACAGTATTTTCTAGTTCTTTCACTGAAGACAGTCATCATTTCTCAGTTGTTTCTCTGCCTCCTCCCTACCTTACCTTTAAACTCTGCAGGTGCAAGCTCTGAGTCAATAGTGCTCACGCAATGCCATATTAAGTCTTCATGAAGTGGGACAGCCCTAAACAAGGTATTAAAGAGAATCTCAGGCTGAATGGGCCCTGAAAACATCATCTGCCACTCCTCACCTTCTAGGAGAATAGCTTAAACCAACATAAGCACCTGACTTCTATTGAAGGAGATTCATCCCTTCAACAGCAAGATTTCTAGTCCTGAGAGTAAGGTTTTAAGTGCCCCTCAATACGTGAGTGGATTAATAAAATGTGGTATATGTATATCATGGAGTACTACTCAGCTATAAGAAACAATGGTGATCTAGCACCTCTTGTATTTTCCTGGAAAGAGTTGGAACCCATTCTACTAAGTGAAGTATCCCAAGAATGGAAAAATAAGCACCACATGTACTCACCATCAAATTGGTTTCACTGATCATCACCTAAGAGCACATTTAGGAATAACGCGGATCGGGTGTTGGGCAGATGTGGGTGGGGGAGGGGATGGGTGTATACCTACATGATGAGTGCGATGCACACTGTCTAGGGGATGGACACGCTTGAAGCTCTGACTTGGGAGGGGCGGGGGAGCAAGGGCAATATATGTAACCTAAACTTTTGTACCCCCACAATATGCTGAAATAAGAATAAAATAAATAAATAAATAAAAAAGAAATACAAAGATAAATAAGACCTAGTTCTGGCTCCAGGAGGTCACAATACAGTAAGACTCGCTTTAATACTGTCCTACTGTAATTCTTACCATTCCTTACTCATCATATATCTCATCTAGGTCCTTCATATTTCCATTTTCCTTCTCCTCTTTTATTATTTTGTTACACTTCATAATTCACAATACAATCTTTGAAAGAGAACTTGTCTACTTCAAATAGAGGCACCATGTTATCCCATGTTAGCGTGATGTATTTAAATTTTACATAATATTAAGTCATATTTTATGCCTTACATAAGAGTGTTAAATAGCTTTTTTACAACTATAAACTATGACTTCATATAGCCTCATATAAAGGAAGCTTTATTAAAAATTATTAAACCTAAAAAGAGGTAAATCCACTGAAAGTATTGGAGGGAAAATGCCTTAAACCTTCTCTTTAGTGTAGTCCAGATGACATTTATTTGAGTCCCTTGCTGGAAGAGAGTGATAATATTCAAGGGACATATCCAAAAAGGGAACAGAAACCCTGTAGTAGATTTTAAATCACCTACTGATATACCAGGAAAATATATATCTGTGTTAGGCACCGCTCTTTATAAGATATGGATCACATACTCTACAACCCAGGAGGGCTTTCAATCCATACTAGCACATAGACCCCAGCATGTCATAAACTGCTTTCACCAGAGCCTCAGGAAAGTTGAATGGACAGCACAGGTGTAAAAGAATAAATAAACAAGTGAAACCAAAGAGAATAGACTAGATGGCTAGAAAAAACTGCTGGGCACATCCATAACATGTAGAACTTTCATTTTAAGGTCCTAAAGAATTAGAGTAAATAAGTCAATAGATGTTTCAAGCAAAATTTAGGCTCCCCAGGCTCAGAAATCAGATAATCAAGCCAGAAGGGATTGAGAAAACAATTTCTTTTTGTTTTAGAAAGCATTAAAATAATTAAATAACAGGCATGGAAAAATATATTTACTAAACAAGGCTCTCTGTGGTAGGAAAAAAATACTGTGAAATTGCAATAGGCTGTGAGAATTAAAGCTGGAAAAACCAGATCAATTGGATAACCTGGCCACGCCATATAATGGAAATCAACTAAGGCCAAGGCACTGGGTAGTCATGACAAATCCACTATGCACAGACTGGAAGTGCAAGCATAAACAGAAAATTCAGGCTGTTCAAAACATTTATTAATAAAACTTAAGTTTATACATGTGAAAGAGTCAACATTTATGAAGTTAAGTCAATCATTCTACTTTTAGGACATAATTTTGTCTCTTCCATATGGCATATTTTGGTTTATCAAAGACATTTTCTCATGTTATTCAAACATTGCTTTCAAAGATGATCAAGGTTGCAGCTCTAAGGGAACAACAGGTATGAAACAACAAAATTTCAGAAAATACCATTTCTTTTTTTATATATAAAGTAAATGCTGGAGCAAGAATAGGCCATCTCTCATCGGCACTGGTCATACAAAGACAAGAATGCAATGTTATAGAACTTACCAAATTAACCAACGCTCTTCAAACTTGTCAGAGTAGAACTGTTCAACTTACACAATAGAAACAATCTTATTTTAGATGGTTATACCCTATTCTAGATGTGTACTACCACCAATGCTAATGACTTCCAAACTTAGCATTCCAGATTAGAGCTCTCTCTCAAATCCCAAATCCACATATCTCAACTCTCTACTGGACTTTTCCACCTGAATATACAAGTATCTCAAACTCAAGTTCAAATTGAACTCATCTCCTCCCACCTAAGTATCTTTCCGTCTCCCAAACTCTGCTTCCTTGCTACCTTGTTAACAGTAACACCATATACCCAGTTTCCAAAGGCAGTAAGTCCTTCTAGTCTATTTCATCTTTCTCCCTCTCACTTTCATCTACTCCTGTATTAGTTTTGACTCACACCAGTGCTACTTCCAGTCTCATTCCTGCCCAGAGGCTACCAGAGTGACTTTTCTATAATTTAAATATGATCATGTTATTTTAGTGCCTACAGTATTTAAAGGTTACCCAGGACCTACAGGATACAATCCAAATCTCTCAGTTGATTATGCAGGCTGGCCCTTCCCAAAGGTTCATCTTCATCTTTTACCATTCATAGTCAGGTACCATCATTCCATCATTTTGAAAGAGTAAATATTTTCTTTGAGAGCACTTTATAGCTCTCATTCCCTTCTATTCTGCCTAGTGAATTTCTGTTCATTCTGTGAGATGGGACACAGCTCAATAATTTAATCATCAGAATCAGTGGAACCCAGCTATCACTCCCTCTCCAATGATGCTCTCTGTTTTTCTTTTTCAGTCTCTTCTCCATCTCTGTCTCTCTCTCTTTTTCTAGATAGACAGACATATACATATCTATGCACGTACACACACACACACACATACACACATACACCCTAATATTGCACTAGCAAACTGTATAATACTAATTTGTTTGTACATCTTTGTCCTCTGCTAGGCTCTGAGGGTCTCAAGAGCTGAAACTATACTTTACATATCTTTGTTTTTCTAGTACCTGACATAGGGCCTAATACATAGTAATGGCAAAATTAGTATCTGTTGAATGAGTGAATGAGCCCAAGAAAACATGCACAGACTTATACACTACAGCACTGTTTATAACAGCTATACATTGGAAATAACACACATATGCATCAATGGAAAATGGACACTCAGCCAACTGAGCGTTATACAACTAGTGCTACATATTAACATGGGCAAATCTCCAAATCTTAATGTTAATCAGAACCAAGCAAGTTACAGAAATGTATGGCATGCTGAGATTGAGAATATGCATAATAACATTCAGATCAGACAAATCAGGGTGGAGATTATACAAGTATTCATATTATTCTTTTGTTAACATTATTCTTATGTACCTTTGTGTATGTATTATATATTTCATAATATAAACCTTTTAAAGACCTGGTCATAAAAAGATAACAAAGTGATAATGCCAAGGGCTAGAGACATATCTTGAAAGGGACCTCCCTGCCCCTTGATAATACACATACGTAACCAAGTAAAATTAAGTTTGAAAATTGTATCATTTAACCATTTAAAATACATTTCCAAGGAAATGTGTATTTCTCTACAATGAAGAAAGATCTTTGATCTACTTGTTCTTTACTGAAGAAGTTCTTTTGGATATTGCTATTAAGTCTTGTTTTACTCATGAGAAATTAGAAGTGTATATATGTGTTGAGAGAAGAACCTCCAGAGAAAAAAATCAGCTCTGCTTACCATGTGCTGATACCGTAAAGTGAAAATACTTGAAGGTGAAAAGATTTTAACCCCCTTTCAAAAGCCCCTGCAATTAGAGCAAGTTGAGAAAAAATAATACAAGGGTCTCAGGCAAATGAAGAAAAGGAAAGAAAAGCTTTGAATGGTTCTTCGGTACTCAAGTTTGAGGAATGTTTTTACTTATTTGAAGGCTAACATGGGTCAAGGAAAAATATAAAAGTTTGTATGCTTTTTTTTTACAATCTATGTTACAAAATGTTATCAATATAAATAAGAATTCTTTGGGTGCTACATGATAAATTTTCATATATTTTCATTTAAAGCATATTGTAATTTTAGTCAAAGAGTCACAACACCATAGCAGACTGAAGGGAAGAAAAGCGACGTTAATTTAGCAGCCAGTATGTGCTAGCCGTTTAATTCTTAATGTAGCCTGTAACACCAGTGTTATTACCTCCATTTTACAGTAGCTGAAAATGAAGCTTAGAGAATTAGGTGTGATTTCTAAAGTTAAATTAAAATTGAAACCAAATCTTTCTTACTGTAAAGACCACGATTTTTCCACTAGAATACCCTACCTCATACTTGAGCTCCCTTCCCCTTACACCCCAGACTTCTGTCTTCCTGTGTATCCCTAAAGCTTCATAGCATACTGATCTGTAATGATAACAGACCTACAGAATGGGTTACAAATGACACACGTGTCCATTATATATGTTAAAGCAGTTTATTAGCCTACACATAAGGCACAAAATATACCTTAATATTGAATGACATGTGTAGTCTTTGTTATACACAATGTTTAAATGATAATTTTGTTTTTGAGAATGTAAGTAACCATTAATAAACAAATAAAAAACTTAAGACCAATATGACAAATATATAGGTTCCTTGTGCAAATAATTTTAGCATGTGGCAAAGTTGGGATTTAAATCCTGGCAATCTTACTTTAGCAAGGCCTGTGCATTTACACTATTCTATACCATTGAAAATAATTGACAAAATTGAGATAAATGACAACTTTAGGAAGGAAGAGAGGAACCCTGAGAAGGTAGGCAGAGGCTGGCTAAAGGGGACAGGCTGGAGAATAAGAAATAGGATACGGGAAGAGAAATAGCATGAGTGATGCCATGGAAGGTGCTGGCATCCACTCAGGAAGTACCAGGACGGTAAGTGAGCAAGCTACACTCCCAGGTTGCATGAGCTGCGGACGGTGGAGCAGACTATTTCCACGCCCCACCTCTTGAGAAACTTCTCAGTGTCCTGACATCTTGAAAACTACTAACCCTGCTCCAAGGAGGAGGAGATCATCAGAGGGAAAACTCCATTGAGGCCTCGATGATATTTGATGGGAGTGTATCTAAGACTTGATAATATGATGGGAGAAGTGGTGAAAGGAAGTTAGTTGGTCACTTTGTGTTTTATGACAAGCAAGCATGAATATTCCAAATTACTGAATTACCCATTTACACTGTTTTATATTACAGTGTCTGTTATTAAATGTGTTGCAATAGAGACGCTAGAGTTATGACTGTGAAGGTTCATTCCTCATGCTGGAGGGAATGGCTTGGTGGGCAAAACACCAGCTTTCACCACTGTGACACTGTATCCAGAGGTTAGCACGCAAGTGGCATTGACTCAACAGCTCATCTCCTGAATACAGGTAGTGCCAGGGTTTACTCAGATGGGTGGAGGGTCAATTGGACCAATATCTATAAAAAAATTGCCTATCCTGCCTGCATAATGAAGATTCCTAGAACTTTTACAAACTTAGGATGTCCCCCAGTTTCCTTTAAGCATAAGATGCAAGAGAGCCCAAGGGTCTTTTAACACAGTCTTTGAAGATTAGCCCGATTCTGGCTCGCTTTCCCTTCTTTATCAGTAGCCTCATACAAAGCTGGTTGAGCCTCCTCCTAAACTACTCCTTTCCTTTCAACTGTTCAGTTTGCTTACTGTGTTTTAGATGCCCCTAATGGTCTCTTTACCCTTCCTTCACCCTTCTCATATTTTCTAATCTCAACATTTATCCTCAAATCAGTTCATTCATCCACTTAATGATATGAACAAATCTTTTATGAACAATTTTATTTTTTGGCTTTATCAACTACTTTACAATGATAAACTAGGAATTTTTGACTGGAATAATTATTACATTTTTTAAAAATTATATTCATTAAAATATACCAGCTAAATGTGTATCAATTTGAAAAAGTCCTTGTTCTAGTTATAATCGCAAAATCAATGCAGCACACACTTGTTGGGCACCCACTACGTGTCAGATGTTGTTCTACGCACTTACCTACCAAGCTAAAATAATAAAATACCAGGCCTATGCATGCTGTACTCCAGTGAAGATGACAGACAACTTTAGCGCTATAACCATGGTACATCACAGTGCCCTAGAAACCAATTTCTCTCTGTGAACTCTGAGAGGGACTTGAAGCTTCTTTCTTCTAATTGCATAGTGTGACAGAGTCTGATTTGTCAGGTCTGAGCTTCTAACTTAGTCAAAATCTCGATTTTGGAGGAAAATGGTTACAAGGTAAGTGATATACAGTGAAACCTATAAGATTAGTATTATGACAAACTGGAGGGGTGAGATTAGTATTAACACAAGCTAATATTATTCATGCCTCAGGATCGTCACGTGGTTTCTTCTTTTACTTTTTTCTTCTGCAAGCCCATTTCAGGATTTCATCACCACATTCCTCACTTTCATCTCTCAGACATTATCAATCTTTCTGACATATCACGCACTCCTCCTTCTTCTACTCTTTCTGACTTCTTCTAGATGAGACTGCTTCCATATATGCTGACGTTCTAGTTATGACCGTGATCCAGCCCTCCCTGTTCCAGCTACCTCTACCATTAGATCACTACCTTCTTCTTTAATACTCACTGCTAATTGTATTTGTTTATTTCCCACACACAATGCATGATGTAGTCATTTTGGTAATACTTTATTCCTATTGTCCAGTTATATGGAATTTCTTTTTTACATTCATGCATATTTTCTGTATAATTTCAGAAATTGACAAACATCTACATGTTTTATCCTTAAATTCTCCAGGGGGTTATTAATGAATTGGAAATGCAGCAATCTTTAGTTATTTCTTGTAAATTTTCAATCTTCTCTCAATAAATAAATATTAGCCAAATATTTATTTATTCAGGATGACAGTGGAGCTATATACAGGGCTGTCTTCAGGCATTCAGCCTACCTTTGTAACTAGTGAGAGGCATCAGAGGTGAAATATCAACACGAGGCAAGGAACAGGACTTGTTCCTGCCGTCTGTGTTCAAAATGTCTTCTGGCCTGCATTAGGATGGTGCGTGGCCCAGTTGGCTCCATCTAACATAGCTGCTCACATGACAGGTGCCCTCTGGTGGCAGGAGGGTGTACCTAGTGAGATGGCTGAGGGAGAGCCTTAAGAGTGTCCCCACACCTAGGGGCCTGACAATCTCCTGGCTCCTATTTTGTTAATCTTGAATAGGCTTGATTCTTCCTTTTTCTTTCCTTCCTTTATTTTCCTTTTCTAAGGAATCTATAGGAGAAACTCAAGGATGACGACAGTATCAGCATTATGACTTGTGACATAAGGTTTGATTTAGTCACAAGAGAATATCAGTGACTCTGCAAGAGGATTATGAGCACATGACTGTCATTTATCATACCAATAAAACAAAACATGAGCAGGAACGCACGCTGAGAGCTTTTGCTCCACTGGAAGAAAATTTCCATTCACTGTGATAATTGATAAATGGTAACTAAGGGCAACTGTGAAATAGTCTTTACAAGTTGTTAATTTAGGGTCAAATAATACCTTTTAAAGATAATGTAAATTTCACTCTGTCTAAAGTTAGACATCTGCATCCGAATGTTTATAGCAGCACAATTCACAATTGTAAAGATGTGGAAACAACCCAAGTGCCCATCAATACATGAGTGGATTAGTAAAATGTGGTATATGTATACCATGGAGTATTACTCAGCTATAAGAAATAACGGTGATATAGAATCTCTTATGTTCTCCTGGATAGAGTTGGAACCCATTCTACTAAGTGAAGTATCCCAAGAATGGAAAAATAAGCACCACATGTACTCACCAGCAGATTGGTTTCCCTGATCATCACCTAAGTGCACATTTGGGAATAACACTAATTGGGTGTCGGGCAGATGTGGGGGTGGGGAGAGGATGGGTATATACCCACATAATGAGTACGATGCGCACTGTCTGGGGAATGGACACGCTTGAAGCTCTGACTCAGTGGGGGGTAGGGGTAAGGGCAATATACATAACCTAAACTTTTGTACCCCCATGATATGCTGAAATAAAAATAAATAAATAAATAAATAAATAATAAAGTTAGAGATGAACAAAGATGACCACTCAAATTCCTCTCTGTTCACAAATTCTGAGTCTTATGTGTGAACATTACAAGTGTTTGTAAAAAGAAGTCAATATAATATTTATTTGCCATAAATGTATCAGTATCTGTAGCAATATTTCACATAATGTTGCTCTGCGGTCTGAAAAAGTTTATGGCTTCTCTAAACATGTCTGACTTCTGTCAATCCAGCTCAAAAGTGTACATTTGATATCACCTGAATATATTAAATACTTTCTCAGAAAAACAGGAAACACACAAAAAATCTATTATACCTCTTTAGGTCACACTTTCTTTCTTCCAGACCAAACATCCTCAGTTCATCAGACCAAACTTCATATGTCATCTTTTATAGAAAGATTCTCATCCTAGATGCTCTCCTTTGGACAATGGTCTCATCCATTAACTTTTCCCTTGAAGTCTAGAACATAATTCTTCAGCCTGGGTGTGGCCAGTGCAGCACAGTGGCTATCTCTTCCCCACACCTTAACATGCTATTTTCATTAATACAACTTGAAAGTACAAATTTCATTTTTTTCCCCATAGCTACAGTACATTATTGACCTGCACTGATCTTTTGTTGTAAATGCTGTTCAATCATGTTTGCAAAGCAATTGGCAAAGTGCGCATTTGTTCTTGTACTTAATCTGTCATCCCAAAGGCTGTCTGGGTTTTCCATAATAAAGCAACAAATGCTAACGTAGGCACAATGGACCAATGTGATGATTGCCAGGCGACAGAACCCAGTTGACAGAAGTTAGTCAGACACATACTTAACTCTTTCAAGAAGCTGTTCTTTCAAACATGTCAGCAATTAAGGAAGGAATTACTCTGCTGGTGACATTCCACCAAGTAACAGTCATGAAGGACTTACCTGCAGCGACAATGATAATGTCTGCCAGCTGAGTATGGATCTTCAACTGTTCTTTGGGGGTGTATCTGTGAGTTATTGTCACAGTTGCATCACCTGGAATGCAAAAGAATTTCCATTAGTAATTACTGAGCTTTTTCAAATTTTACAAATGCTCTAAACCTAGAAGAGTTTCAGTTATTTCCTAAGAGTAGAAAAGTTGTTTTGACATGACTAATCACTTTGAGAGCAAAAGTTAGATGAGGAAATCTCCTTGAATCAAAATATTGTACCTTGCAAGGTAATGTATGGAAAATCAAAGGGGACCAAATGAGGATAAGTGCTGACCATCATAGGAAGGCTGTAAGCAGGGTCCTAGAAACCCAGGATTTAAAATTCTGTAGTGACTGGCTAATATATTGGTGTAGGGGATACTCACTAGCTTGATAATGGCAGACAAACAAATACTGAAAACCACATGGTAAGTGCACAGAAAATGGGGCAACATAGTGCGGGACATAGGTGAAAGGTTGATTCTGTCTGGGGTAGATATCAAGGAACGGTTCCCAAAGGAAGCAATATATACTTTTTAGGTCTTAAAGCACGAGTAGGAGCATAGTAATCAGGGAAGGAAGAAAAGGGCATTCCAAGCTAAAAGAATAGCACAAAAAACACGAACCAACTTTGAAATGATGTGTTTAGAAAAGAGTGAAGAGGTCTAGTATTTAACAGGAAGTTCTTGCATGAAAACTTTAAAGGAGTGATGGTTGAATGAGAGAAGCAAGCAGCCTGAAAGATTCCAATGTTTAAAGTGGGAGCCAGTGAAGAGGAGTCGGGGGAAGGTGGTGATGAGCTGCAGTCAAGAGAAGGGTTTTTAGTAACCATGGCTGTGTGAGACTGTGTTCTCTCTTCTCCTCCTGGAAGATGTGCAAATGCTACACAGGTAACAATAACAAAAACTGCAAAATCTCCATTTTTAGAGAAAACTAGAAAACATATTTTCCACAGACTCCAAAAACACTATAAAAGTTACCAAAAGCAGTAGGTAGTAGATATCACACAGGGAGAAGGGCAGCAAAGAAGTGCAGACAATGACAAGATGGCCAGCAGCAGCAGAGTTCTGAAAATGACTCCAAAAACACACTTCCTGAAGGGGAAGTGTTCGCTCCAAAGTGCAAAAAATATAGTTTTCGTAATCGAGGCAGAGAGAATAGAAATAAAGGCAGGATAGTCTTGTTGGATCCAGCACAGTCGAGGGTGGGTGGTAACACACCCACACGAGGAGCCATTTCAGTAGGAAGCAGCCTGACTCTGTGAAAGCAGGAAGGAGTCAGAACACTGCCCAGCACCTCCCCCCAACCCCCAGCAGAAGTGTCCTGTAAACAGGAGATCCAAGAAATTCAACTCATTCAATGAGTAATAACAATGGATGTGACGCAGCATCAATAAAAAGGTACTGTATGAAGCCCAGCCCAGGGGAATTTGGAGGTGCATTTTGGAATGAAGGTGTTTTGATTCTAGTGGTGACTAGACTGGGTATCTAGTAGACGCCTATATGCGTTTGTCTAAACCAATGAAACTGCACATCAAAAAGAGTGACTTTTACCATATACAAGTTTTTAAAAATTAAATTAAAAGATACATTTAAAAAGTGGCAGAACCAAGAAAAAACAAGGCAAAGCAAAAGCAAAACAAAATTTAAAGGATTTACCAACATATCAATAAACTCAACAAAAAATGTTGTCATAGAAAAGTTGAACATTATGGCTAGACATTTTACCAAAATTTTTAAAAATTAGAAGTTAAGGTTATAAAAATGGGGAAAAAAGAATTGAATCCATAAAAATTGACTATAATGGCCCACACTAAGACATATTTTAGTAAAGTTCCTGGATTTTAAAGACTAAAAAAAGAATCCTATTAGTACCAGACAAAAATTCAGATCTCTGCATTCAATCCCAGAAACTAACAAAGCAATACCTATAAGCGACTCGTAAAAAAATTTGGGAGTCCAGGATTTTGTATCCAGTCAACTGCCTCCAAGATAAAAAGTTGTAAACAATTTTGAAAGTGCAAGAATTCAGGAAATATTGTTCCTATAAGTTTTTCCTGAGGAATGTGTGTAAAGATGCACATTAATTAATCAAAATATGTTTGAGGAAACTGGCAAAAGAACTGTTAAAGAGTTTTGAACGTATTTAATTATAGAACTAAGACGTTAAGAAAGTGTGGGGATTGGGATGACAGACTGATGGTTTGAATGTCCCCTCCCAAACTCATGTTGAAATTCAATTGCCATTGTAACAATATTAAAAGTTGGAACCGTTAAGAGGTGATTAGCTCTCATGAATGGATTGATGCTGTTCTTGCTGGAATACATTCCTTAAAAGGATGAGAGTGGCCCCCTTCTGTCTCGTTCTCACCCTGTCTTGCTCCTCTGCCTTCCACCACCACGGGATGACACAGTAAGAAGGCCCTCCAGATGCCAGCATCTCGATCTTGGACTTCCACCCTCTACACTGTGAGGAAATGAATTTCTGTTCTTTGTAAATTACCTAGCCTGTGGTACTCTGTGATAGCCGCACAAAACAGAGTAAGACACACACAAATGTAAATGCTATTTGCTTTGACTATGTAGAAATAAGGCAACTAAGAAAATTAGACTGGGAAGGGCAAAAATGAGAAAGTTTGCTGATTGTCTAATATATAACAATGGGACTCAACAAATATCATTTAAGACTGACTAATCAAATAATAAAAGTATAAGAATATTTAAAAGTATAAAGTAAACACTATGAAAAATAATTTTTTACTGGCAAATATCAGGCAGAAGACAAAAGAAATGGAATCAGGGAGGAAATGGAAACATTTTATCATTTATTTTATTAGAGTATCAATAGATACCCTATAAAGAAATAAAGAATTAAGAGTACTACATAAGGTTATCTTTAGTAATATTTAGGAAGGTTTTTGGTTTCCAGGAAAAAGAAGCTCAAAGGACTCCTGGGAGGTTCATTGCAAAGAGGCAATCACACGACACATAGTCATCAGACTGGCCAAAATAAACATAAAAGAGGCACTCCTGTTAGCCATAAGGTGAAAGCAGCAGGTAACTTACAAAGGAAAACCCACCAGACTAATTGCAGACCTCTCAACTGAGACTTTACAAGCCAGAAGGGATTGGGGCCCAATTCTAAGTCTTCTCAGAAAGAATAATGGCCAGCATAGAATTTTGTATCCTACAAAACTAAGTTTCATACATGAGGGAAATAAAGACTTTCTCAGACAAGCAAACACTCAAGGAATTTGGCAAGACAAGACCGGCCCTACAGGAAGTACTCAGAACTGCATTATACATGGATCAGCAAAATAGACACCTACCACTGTAAAATCACCCAAAAGTTGAAGGTCAAAGGCCAGATACCACAATAAGTCAAGAGGTAAAACAAAGCAACAAAGTTCTACTCAACAGGATGAACAGAAATCCACCCTGCTTATTAATTATTTCCATAAATGAGAATCGCTTAGGCTCCCTACTGAAGAGACATAGGCTGGTTGAATGGATAAAAAAATACAAGCCAAGTATCTACTGTCTCCAGGAAACACAGCTAATCCACAAGGACCCATTGATATTCAAGGTGAAGGGATGGAAAACAATATTCCATGCAAATGGAAACCAACAGAAAGCTGGTGTATCTGTTCTATCAGATAACATAGCCTTCAAGTCAACAAAAGTAATGAAAGACAAATATGGTCATTATATAATGGTAAAGGGAAGAATTCAACAAGAAGACATAACAATTATAAATATTTATGCACCTAACTTAGGTGCACTCAGATTCATAAAGCAAATGCTACTCGATCTAAACAAAATGTTAATCAGCAGCACCGTAATAGCTCGGAACTCACATACCCCTCTGACAGAACTGGACAGATCCTCCAAACAGAAAATAAACAAAGAAACAATAGACCTAAACAGAACTCCAGAACCAATGGGCCTAACAGACATTTACATTTTACCCAAAAACCACTGAATATACATTCTTCTTATCAGCTTATGGGACATACTCTAAGCTTATGGCTGAGTAGTACTCCACAGTATACGTATATCATATTTTATTAATCCACTCATATATTGCTGGGCACTTGTTCTTTCGTTAACTTAAAAAGCATGTTATGAATATTATTCAATCTATTATATAGTTTTCTTTTTATAAGGATCTATAAGAGAAATTACTTTTAGCTCTTAATATCATAAAAATGTTTTATTTTTCCTGAGCATGTTTATTTTTAATCTTAAAGACACTTAATTGGATAACTAGTCATTTTTTTTTTCCTGCTAACAAGCTCTCAGGATGAAATTAGTGACCTAATCATAGCAAATATAGTTTAGACTCAATTAAATAATTCATTAAACATATATTCAGCATGCTTGACAGTGGGAATGTATCCATGAAAATTTAATGATATGCCTATTTTTAGTAGAAGTCTTTGGCTCCATTTTTAGTTCCAGCCTTCCCCCTTCCCTTTTCCCTCATTATTCTTCATTTGCATTGCATTTTACATATTGCTATGTGCCCGTGAGTTTGGATTTTTTAGTTTTAAGTAAAGAATAGTAACAGAGGTAGCCAATAAAAACATCCCATCACAATAGCAACAGAAAGTAGATCAAAAAAGGGGCGTAATGTTCATATATAATTGTAATTAGAAATTATTCATTCCTTCCTACAACTAAGCTTTTTATAGAAAGCTCTGCTCCTCCTTTGAGATACTCTGCATAGTTATAATTAGTTAATCATTTATACTTCATTGTTTAATGACTGCCTTTCCTACTAGACTATAAGCTTAGGAGAACAGACCAATTGTCTGATTTATTCACCATTGTATTCCCCATGCTTAGCAATGAAGAAATTAGCCCCTTCATAACAAGTCAGTAGCTTGAGAAAAAAATATCTAAACAAAAAGACAGATCCTTGATGTTTTACTGGAAAATCACTGTGACCTTTTTCAATTAATGCTCTCAGCACCAACTTCCCCTCCTCTGCCCAGTGTCCTGATGTCTACTCTTTCATTCCCGACAGAAGTCAGGCACCCTCCTCTCTTAAGGAACACGAGGTAATTTTTGGGAGACGAGGAGTTTTAAGTTATTCTTTCATATAAATGCCTACAATTTTAAATAAGAAGGAATCAGTGTGTGGTGGGCACCTAGTTACTTCTCTCCCTTCTCCCCTTCCTTCCTGCCATACAATGATTTTTTGTCAACAAACAGTAATGTCTTATTTTAAATCTCTAGCTTGTGGTCTTATTTTCTATGATACTGGCATAGTATTTGGCACATAGGAGACACAACATAGACCTTTATTAACTGACTGGCTAGATGTATTATTATATGCTGAGCCTTGTGCTAAATTTCAGAAATATAAAAAGCCTAAGAAAATATTTGTTACTGAGAAATTCACACTTACTATGTGTGTGTATGAAGAAGAAGATTAGTATTGCAATGGCAGCAGATACAAACTGCAAAAGTTAGAAGACACGGGCTGCACCTTGAAGGAATGGGTGGCAGGTGGGAAGAAAGAAGGTGAGTGATGGGAAATGGCATTCCAGGCAGAGGGAAGGGATGTATAATGGCAAGAAGGCATGAAAAAAATGGTCTGTTTGGGGAACAGTGTGTAGTTCGTGCAGCTTCAGCATAAAGTACCAGGGAGAAAGTGATGGCAGAAATGGCTGAAAAGGTAGGTTGGAGCAGAACAGGATACCCTGATGAGTGATGCCTTGAACAAATCAGGCTTATAGAAATTGGAAAAGATGCACTTTGTGCTAGTAATAAAACAAGTTCCTAGTACTCTGAAGTCATAGAGAAAGCAAGAAAGTGATGGAGAAAGAGAAAATGACAGAGAAATATTTGAGTTTCACTTCCCATTTTAAATAAGGTTTAATATTATTTTCAACAGTGTAATAATGTCATTTGTCTGATGAGAATACATATTTTCCAAGTACAGTACTTTCCAGATACTAGCTGGCTGAATTTAGGAGACATTAAAAATGAAATAGTGCTCCTATTATTCAATTTAGAAAATGAGAGGACTAGCATTTGTTCTTTTCTTCTGTCTTCTACCATCCACACTTAAGTTGTAATTCAGCAAAGCTAATCAATACAGAGGTTATCACAAAACACAATGTCCCCAAAACCTTATGATAAGCACTTCTAACCTGGAGGTGGTGGGATGGGAGTAGCAGAGACTAAATGCCTGTCATCCCCCTGCCCCAGTGTGACAATGGTTCCTCCTATAGAGGCAGCAAATATCCCACTCCACTCCACTGCCAATAAGACCAAGAGTGTCAGTCCTGGTGGTGTGATCACTTTGCATGACTCATGCATTCCTAGGCGTTCCTATTTGGCTCCTCTCTTTGAAACCTAAGAGAGCTTGGCCCAACCTGCCACTGGGCTGAACTTAATCACACATACCACTCACATCACGTTGCACTGCCTCAAGCATCCACTACTGTGTTATTACCTCCCGGAGGTGGGAGATCATGCTCCCAGGCCGGCAAAAATGTTCATTTTCACAACTGGAGTCAATTGTCATAATGAAAAGGCATTCGATTGGCAAAAATCCTTGTGGTTTCCACTTAGATAGGGTGCCTCTTGAAGAAAAAAATAGCTGAGACACACAAAGTTGCAGCAGCAGGACAGCTTGAGCGTGAAAGCCGAATGCCAATGCAGTGCCTTAAGATAACACACCTTGCAAAGATGAATCCTGAAGATACAGACTGTCATCTTCTGGAGAGAGAGGACTAAGTACTTTTCCCTGCTGTAACCCACAGTGTTCCACAGAGAGTAAGTACTAGATAATTATTGGCTGAAAGAATCAAGAATATCACAGGGCCCATAGGACTCAAAACAAAATCAGCTGGTTGCTGGTCCTACCAAAATACTCCTTAAAAATGGTCCCAGGAACAGTGCCACCACAATGATGCCACAACCTTTCAGTTAAAGGAGCAGCATGCAACCCCATGCTGTGGCGATTTAAGGGGACCTATTTTGATGAGACATCCTGCATAAGAATAAAAATATGTAGAGAGGCGCTTACTATAAAAGAATTTGAAATAACATCAGATCGTGAATTCCTCTCATGACAATGAGTAATCACACATAATACCTTGGTCCTTATGGCACCTTGTTATCTTGAAGGGAAAAAGCTGTTTTAGAGAAACTGGAGAGTTTATCTCTTATTTCCTCATGGTAAAACTTAAAATAAAGACTTTGTGCTAGAGCAAGTGGTATTCAGGTAAGTTACTACGTACAAAGAAGTTAAAAGAATACACGGTAATCTATAGGTGGTCACAATGATACTCAAGCATCCTAATAATTAGTGGGGCTCATAAGAAGAGACCCTCCACTGTCAACCTCCTTACGTTACCTTAATTAACCACAGGCTTCCTCAAGCAATCATGGACTTCCCTAAGTACTCAGAATGTTTACCAAGGGATGCCAAATTTTACATTGTGCCACTGAATATTTACAATTTGCATTACCAATAGTTGTATATCATGTCCCCTTGCACCCCATCACCACCACCAAGACTAGCTTTGGGAGGATAGGAATCCTCTCTCACCTACTCTCTATAAACTGCACAGTGGCTCAAAGGCCACGTCCTCTACACAGCCTTCTGTGATGGCTGGTCCTCAGCAGGAGGTGATCTCCTTCCTTGCTTCCTTGCCATGTTGAGTGTCAGCAAAATCCCTTTACTTCAAGATTTTAGCACATTCTCACTCCTCTAAATATTTCAAGCCCTCAGGGAATTAATAAAAAGCTTTGTCTCGAAAAAAAGCTGGGATCCATGTCCTTAATATCAAAACTAAAAGCTAGCCATGAATAGATACATATTAATCAAGCTAAATTATAGCATGGCTATTTTCCCTCTCGTGCAATTATCTTTGGCTTTAAGACAAAAATGAATCATTAGGGTTCTGAATGTATTCTGGCAAAGAAATACACAGTGTGAGCTGAACACTCAACATCGTGAGTGTCATTATTACAAGTTCTATAGATATGAATTTGCTGAGTTAATCCTCCTTCATTATCTCTATTAGCTAACAATGCACACAGAGTCACTGCACATAATTGCTGCTCTAACAGACACGGACATTTGAAATATTGACTTTCCCACAGCCTCCAAATCTTCAGTAAGCAGTTCTCACCGATTCATTATATGAATAATACATGTCAGCACACTCCTAAATATGTATAAGATTAAACACTATCCATATTACAAACCTTCCAATTTCATTTTTAGTATAATTTGTTACCTTTTAGATATTATAATTATAGTGGCACCTAGGTACCACTATGATAAAGGTGAGTTTAACCATCTGGCTTATAAGTAACCAATATTACAACTAATTCTACTCCTACTTCAATTTTTAACATATAATCAAGTGAGAATATTTTATAACACAAAGTATAAAATATTTTTTAAAGTAATATGTTTTTACCCTACAATTCTTTCCCCAGAAGTCATTGTTACCATCAATTTGTATTTATCTTTCTCATGAGTGCTTTAATATTTTTACTACATATGTATACATCTATAAATAACCCACATATGATAAAAAATAAAATAACATATTTTATGACATAGTATTATCTACTTTAAAACTGCATAAAGAGGAGGAAAATTAATTTTCTTAGAAGGGTATGTTATAGACAAATAAATAATTCAAAATTGAAATATATCAAGAAATTAATATACAATTACTGATTCCTACCAAAACTGTGCATTGTAGAAGTTCTATGTGGAGAATAATGATGTCACATTTCTAATTAAATAATTAGATTTTATAAATTCTGAGTTTATTCAAATTATTATAAAAAAGACGAGATATGATCCCAAAAAGGCAAATACAGAACCCACCGGAAAAAGAAAATCAAATTTCAAATAAAAGTAAAAATGACAACATTAACCTCAGATCATGTTACTTTACACTTTATGGTTAGCATGGGTACAGATTATTGACTTAAGTACAATAATGAAAATAATAGTAATAGCCACAGCTATATGTACCAACAGCTTACTTAACTTACTATATGTCAGACACTGTAATCAGTACTTCATATCCATAATCTCATTTAATTTTCACAATAACCAAGTAAGGAGATATTACTATTATTGTCATTTTACAAATGAGGAAAGTAGAGTCCTACACAAATTAGATGACTTGCCCAAGGTCACAGGATTTGGCAGTGAAGGTGTCTGACTCCCTGTCTATCCTTCTAACCTCAAAGTCAGCACCCAGCTTCCGGTTCTGGAACCCTAGTTCCTTGTGTGCACTTGAACATGTTCTCTGAAGTCTCTAAAGCTCATTTCCTTTAGTAGAAAATGGGAATAACATTAATAGATACCAGAATTATTGAGAACTAAATAAGATAGCTTATGAGAAAGTACTGAGCAAATCATGGAGATACACAATGCTGTTTGTCATGTTACTGATGAAATTAGAAAATAAAATGTTGAAAATGAAGAAAAAATTACCTATTGGCTCTTGGTCAAAACTTCCCAAGAAAAGTAGTTAACTCAGGTAAACATTCCTGATAGTTTTACCTTGCCTAACATAGAAACTATTACATAAAGGCAAATATGAATCAATGTCTTTACTATAACCTATGAGATAGCTAGATAAGTAACAGATTAAGCTAGAAGTAAGTCATGAAACTAGGAATGCAGCTTTGGAGATGAACACCATGAAAACTGTCATATTACCAGTTTAGCCTTTAAAAGAGCTGTTCAAAAACTAAAGCTTTTTAGTTACCTGGAGGCATTTTCGAGCTCCAATTTACTATGATACACATGCACATATTGATTTCTGGCAATATTTAAATTCTTAGGCACAGAAAGGAAAAATAATATTCAAAAGCTTCATCATTCATCATTTTAGATATGAGGTTTATTTTTCCATAGGGCTTTGTGTTTTAAAAAATTATTTCATATGCATTATGTCAACCAAGATCCTAAAACAAGTAATATAGAAAATCTGAGATCAGGAAAGTGGAATTCACGAAGGTTAATAATGATTAGAAATCTATATATCTATATGTGGTGTTGTGTGCGCATACGTGTGCATGTGTGTGTGTTGTACATGAGCATGTAGGTATCTCCCACTCTGGTTAAATATTAGAAAGCAAAAACGTATCCCACATCTTATTCGGAATTAAAGAAAACAATGAAGCATTTAGTGTATCAAAGATTAGGGGAAAAAAAGACTAGGGGCAGTAAATGATAAAGAAAGTAACCTGGGGAACAGACACGCCTGGAGCTCTGACTTGGGGGGAAAGGCGGTACAGGAGCAACGTATGTAACCTGCAATTCTGTATCCCCCATAACAAGATGAAATAAAAAAAAAAAAAAAAAGAAAGTAGTAAAAATCCCTAACACATACATAGAGCAATAACTACTGTATTAAGAATATGAACTTGACCTTTTACTATGTTAGAATAAGATGCAGAATTTAGCAGGCAGTGATGAGCGGGGTAACCTGTGTGCCCTCTGCCCACAGCACTGGCTGAGGCAACCATGAACAATGCCCCATCACCCCTTTGCTGGACTTCCTTCCCATCCCTGGGGAGCTGCTCAGCATCTAACTTTTAGGCTGCTGAAAAAACCAAGGTCTTAAGATGACGTTCAGATTACAAGCACCTGGAAAATATGGCCAGATGTTCTCAAACACCATCACATTTTGCTGGGCTTTCTCCGTGACTTGGGGTGTCACTGCTCCTTTCAATTCAATGATTAGTTGTCTAACCTAGACAATCAGTTAACAACTCTAAGCCTCAGCTTCCTTGTCTATAAAATGAACTAACTAGCTGACCTCTAAAGTACTAAGACTTTGTCACCGTAGGAATTCTACATCCAACAATCCGCGGTTTGGGTTTTTGTTTTCTATTTTTTTTAGGCATGCGATTTTTATGTATCTAGTGGTTTTTCAGCTGTCTCAATGTCTATAGTGTTAACGATTTGAAGAAAGTGTATATAGCCAAAAGAAAAAATGGGAACAAAGGAGCCACAGATTTTCAGTAATTCTTTTATTCACTTTCAAGGCTTTCACATCATTAAATGAAGAATAAAGGAAACCTTTAATTGCATAAACACACAAATACGCTAAGTTGGTTATCAAAAGTCTTTACTTGATGATATAAAAAGTAAGAAAATGTTAGGAGTGATAGAATCTGCAAGGTCCCACCTACCTCCGGGCCGTTCGTGCTCTCCATCCGTGTGTAAAAGCATGGCAATGGGCATCCCTACGTTCTTGGATCTTCCAGCCACAACCACATTTTTCCCAAATGTTTCAATTCCTTAAAAAACAGAGTTTGATTTAAATGCAGAATCAACAAGAAGAAAATTAAACATTTGAACAGCCAACTGAAACATTCTTTAAAAATTTCTAATAAATATGGATTATTATGTGTCTTGTCTATGTTCCCAATTCATTAGTTATAAATAATTCTTTTTATACTTCTTGTATTTGTCATTTCCTCTCCAATTATGTGCTCATTAAAAAAAACCACAAATATTATCAAGTTTCTGTTAAATTACTTTTTTTTTTTTGAGACAGAGTCTCACTGTGTTGCCCAGGCTAGAGTGAGTGCCGTGGCATCAGCCTAGCTCACAGCAACCTCAGACTCCTGGGCTTAAGCAATCCTTCTGCCTCAGCCTCCCGAGTAGCTGGGACTACAGGCATGCGCCACTATGCCCGGCTAATTTTTTCTATATATATATTTTAGTTGGCCAGCTAATTTCTTTCTATTTTTAGTAGAGACGGGGTCTCGCTCTTGCTCAGGCTGGTCTCGAACTCCTGACCTTGAGCAATCCACCCGCCTTGGCCTCCCAGAGTGCTAGGATTACAGGCGTGAGCCACTGCGCCCGGCCTCTATTAAATTACTTTTAAACACTGAGATTCAAAAGGAGAGTTAGAAGTGCAGAGGCTTCAAATATATTAACTACTAATTATAAAGTAAGCAAAGTACAATAATGTCAAACTTAATTGGCAATCAAACTTTGAGCAAAGCTATGACAAAATGAAATGAGGAAAAAAGGCATTTTTCAAAAAACTTATACACCTTACTCCATAGTAAGGAAGCACTAAATTTACTAAACTTACAGACTCAGAAGGGTGTGAACGATAAAGTCTGCAGATTTAACACTACCTCTTTTGGACTCAGTTTCTTCTAAGTAAAATGAAGAAGTTAGAACTAAGATTTTTCCAAGTATTAACATTCTAAGAGTATGATTCTAGGATCTGCTTTCCTTTGGAAATTTTCTCCATCAATTAGAAAACAGCAGATTAGAAAGGAGAAGATGCTGACAGAAATGGAAGTGACAGCGGTGAAGGCAGGAGAATCGTCAATGCACAAGGCAGTGTGGAGTCAGTTAACGCAGGGGTAAGCATCTCCACACACCTCAAGAGTCTGTGAGAACATACAGAGTATCTAGGCCAGTACAAAGGTAAACGTTTATAATGAAAGCCAAAGTCAATAGAAATTGTTCATATATGATCAGCACATTTTTTTAAAGGTAAGTAAAAATATAATACATTTTGGAAAGGTTTTCATCAAAATACTAAGTTTATAATTTAAAAATAGGCAGACACAACTACTATTTGGAAAATTCACTGCCTACGAGTTGCAACAGTTATCTGCAACCTGGCACATGTTCCTCATTTTATTTTATTTTGGATTATTTTTTGACTTTTATAACTTTATATTTTTCTACAGACTGAAGTTTTAGGGATTATCATTTTCTGTCATGCTGTAGGACTGAGGTGTTTCCCTCAAGGCAATGCACAAATGTTCAGCTCAGCGCCTACCACCCATGGCCTGCAGACCACAAGTTACCAACCTGTTCTTTTGATTATTTCCCACACAGCACTGGCGGTGGCAGGTATGAGAGAATGCTGATCAAGGCACAGTCTTCCTATGTTGATAATGTGATATCCGTCTACATCTTTTTCTGGGGCGATTCCATTACATACTGTTCGTTCATCCACGTGGCCTAAAAAGTAAATAAAATTGGTCTCATTTTAAAATTGTTATTTATTTGAAACCCTGGAAAATGAAATCTGGTGACCTGTACCTATAGCCAAATCACTGTGGTTCAGCTCCAAGAAAGGTATAAAACCATTACTCTTTTCTTTTCTTGCCACCAAAATAGTAAGCCAAAGTGCTCCTGACTGATGGCTATGATTAAGTGCTATTAGACTATATGCAATTACAGGGGCAGAAGTGGCTGCACTGGTGGAAGGGAAAAAACTGGAATAAAACAGTATCGATGAGATCTGGGAACAGCCAGGTGTTGTATCTTTGCCTTGGTAAGCCTGCATATTTTTAAAGGGTTTAAATCCGTGTTTCTCTGATACAAGACATTCTGCTATAGGGCTTCTTTCTATTAAATACTTTGAGCAATGCAGATTAAAAGGGCTTTGTTAGTGTTAAGAATAGTCCTAACATCATTAGTTCCTAGCTTCCTCTTAAATTACACAAGAAGAAAGCAAACATGAAACACACACACACATAGGCACACACACACATACACACACACACACACACACACACACATATACACCACCTTTCCCTAATACACTAGGACAATGAAATCCAAAATATCGTGATGGTTAGCTACATAGAAGGAAAAGAACAGAACCTGAGTGATAAACTAATGAAATGAGATACGGGATGCTAATCATCTCATTTTAAAAATTAAATAATAAGTGTAGAAATATAAAATAGGCTCATATTACTCTATGCAAAGTAGCTTAAGTTACCACTAACCTAACAATGAACCCATGTTCCTAATATATTGAAAATCCATGTGCCTAATATATTGCTATGTAAAAGTTTCTTTGTCTATTACACAACGGATGCCATTTGGGCATAATTAAATGTTTTTAAAACATCAAAGCCCAAGTTCAAACTTCTCAGAGCTATGCCTTGTGTCTTTTATCTTTTGTATTCTAAAAGTGACCAGAGCCACTTTACTTTAAATAGATTCAATTTGCTAGCATTAGACTACCAAAACCCTTTAAATATGCAAAAGGAGTCATATTCAAATAGGACTGGGACTTTGGAATGTTTCTCCAATCAATAGTCTTTCATTTTCAATAATTTCTTTCATTTTATAATGTTTTAGTAGGGTAAACCTCTGTTTTCTCTGAAGCTAGATCATTATAAAGATTCTAGTAAAACTTTTTATAAAAATTACATGTTTTATTTACTATTTGAGGACAAAAATAGCGATTGCTTTTTAAAAAACATCTGGATGATGTTGATCATGGTGATAATTCCGAGTCATTTTTTAGTCACCTCCCACTCATGCAGAAGTTTCATGACATGAATACTTTTTTGCAATGAAATCAAAAGTTTTATAAAGAAAAAGAAAAATAATCATATTTGAAATCTCCACTTTTTAGCTAAGGCTCAAATCAGTTCATTTCTAAGTTCAAAAAAATGGCTAATACATGAACACGTATGGGCTGAGCCATAGGCTGAAATAATTCAACAGAGCTATTTGTAGATTTTAAGAGCTATCCTCTTACCCATAAGCCTCAGCTACACCGAATTTCACCATCTGGTCTGTGCTGTTCCATTCACTGAAAACAACACTGCAGCTGTAAACAAATAATTCCTCTCACACACCAGTTGAAATACATGAGAAGAAATGTAAACATCTGAAAATTTGGAAGGCAGAACTAGAGACTGGTGATTATAGACCTGTCTACTTGTGTACTTCCTAAACTTCAACTCAGATGATAGATCACCATTTCAGAACAATTTTGTATTAATCTACTTAAGTATTAATGTTAACAGTTTAAAAGATAGATGTATGGACATACAACGGGTTTAACATAAAAGATTCATAAAAACTGAGCTTATTCAGTCTAAAAGAAAATAAGTCTCATATGAGTAGACAAAAAATGTTAAGATCATAAAAATCAAGAAAATCAATTCATACATCATTTTTATGTAATTATATGTTATCCCAGCAGCAGATTAAATCTGATATACATCCTTTGCCAGGAGAAATCTACTTTATATTACATAGCACACAGTGTATAGTAATAATTAAAAACTAAAATTAGAGAGGCCTACCCCCAACTCCTAATAAGATATTTGTTAACCCTAAAATATCCCAGGAATGTACTGTTTCTTCTGGGGCCCCAAATACAACACGATTTCTAGATTAAATAATATATGTCTAAGCACATGAAAAAGGCATAAAACATTTTATAGCTAATAGTATCCCCTTTAATTATATGAATAAGAGAAATAAATACATTTCATGCTTTAGACTGATGGCTACTGAAAGTCTCCTGAAAGTCTCACCCTTGGGGCACATGACTTGAAGAGAAAAAACGATCATGAGACTCAACAGCATCAATTTTCTCATAATAGTTTTAAAACATTTTTGATTCACAGAATACACTGGCTAACAACAGGCCACTTAACATCTTACCCAAATGAATATAAAACTGGCAATATTCACATTGTGTTTTCCCCCCTTTTTATATTTAAGATCATGGAGAAGTCATTAAATCATGCTAGGAAAAAAAAAAAGTCATCAAATTTAAAAAAATACTACTGCAATAAAATAGCTCAGAGAATGCCTTTAGGAACCACACTGTAGAACTACTACAGTGAATATACATTTTTGTAATTTGTTTATAATATGTTTAATTGCCTCTGAACAATGAACAGAAAAAAATAAGACACAAATAAATTGGTTTATTTTCCACCTAAGGATTTTTACACTACTGTTTCAAAATACCTCCTTTCACTTCCCCCAAGCCTGTTGGATAAGTACAAGTTAATCAGCACAGTAAACAGTGTGTCCTTTAGCTTGATTCTATTTTTTTCTATAGTCTCTTATCTGAGTGCTCCATCCCTTTTCCAATTATCATCATGACACATCTTCCTCTTTAATCACACCAGACTGTGTCCATTCCCCAAGCCCTTAGCGTTAACTTTTGCATTACTATTGCTCATGATGATTTTTTTCACTAATAATTCCCTTCCTCTCAGGTTTGTCCCATCCCATTCATTCTTTAATACATTGATCAATTGCTACCTGTTTCCTTATCACAAATTGAAATGATACTTTTTCTGCTCTGCTCGCCCATGAAACTGCTATAAAAATACTTAGCACATTAGCTCAGTTAGTTGAACACGTTAGGTAATTATCTCTCTCACCTATGAATGTGAGCCTTTTAAGATACAGACCTTGTCTTAGTAAACTGATTCATCTATAGCTTTCTCCATCTCAGCTGATGACAATCTCATTCTTCCGTGCTTCTTGCCAAAAAACCTGAAGTCATCCTGAATACCTCTCTTTCTCTCATATCTAACATCCAGTAGATGGGAAAATGCATTGATTCTCCCTTCATAACATATCTAGCATTTCACTAGTCTTACCATGTCCATGATACTACACTAGTTTGAATGGACATTATCCCTCCTGTGAATTCTTGAAGCATCCTCCTAATTAGTTCTCTGCTTCTACATTTACACCCATACAATCTATTCACAAAACAGCAATAGGGTTATACTTTTGAAATTCTTGTCTGATCACACTGTTCTTCTTCTAAAACCCCTGCAATGCTATTTACCTTAGAATGGCAAAACAAAAACAAAAACAAAAAAACACCTGCATAGTCTGTACTGCTCCGAAACCCTAGTTATCTATCTGATCTTATCACTGGTTACTCTCAATTTATTCAGATCATACTGGTCTCAAAAACATCACGTATTTTGCTACCTTGGCTATAGCTTTCTGTCTGCCTGGAAGGCTTTCCCCCCAAAAATTGTCACTTCAGCTAAATCCTTCCCTTCTTTGATGTTTTCTTAAATGCCACATTATTGGTAAGGACTATTCTGACCACACTATTTAAAAATGTAGATTCCACTTCTATTAATAGGGAAGTAGCTTATATTGTACCAAACTTCTCACAGAAAACAATTGCAAATTTTGGAAAAATTATTTTTAAAAAAATAACTATCTAAAAAAATGGAGTCACTAAGAGACAGATTTGAAGAAGAGTGGACATCTGAAAGAAAGTAATGCCACTGAAAGAGTTTCCCATTTTGGAGGCTTTTCTAGTCACAGAACAGCTAGAATTTGGATATAAACCTACAGTCTTACTTGTTTAAGGAACCAAACGATGAAATTTGGGGATACTACCATAGTTGAAAATTGAAAGGGATATATCCAGGAAAGGAGAAAGCCACAGGGGGAGAGAAGATTCAAATATTGTACATAAGTTCTGCCCAAATCTCTCATTGACCCCTGAACAACACACACCAGAAGTAAACTCCAAGAAGCCCATCTAAGTCTAAGAAAACTGCACAAAGATTGTAGATTTGTTTCACCAAAGGAGAAACAAAGCCTGAAGTCCTCAGTCTGATACCGGCATTTACCAAAAAACTTACAGTTAACATCATACTTAATAGTGAAATACTGAACCTTTTTCCTTAAGCTCCAAAGAAGGTCCATTCCCACCATTTTTAGTTAATGTTTTATTGAAGATCCTAGTTAGTATAATAAGATAAGGAAAAGAAAAAAGAGAGATCATAAAGGAAGAAGTAAAACTCTCTAGTCACAGATAGTGTACTTGCTTGTATAGAATATCCTAATGAATTTATAAAACAATTACTAGAACTAATAAACTCAATTTAGCAAGATCACAGATTATAAAGTCAATATACAAAAACCAATTTCATTTCTGTATACAAGCAGCAACTATCAGAAAATAAAATTTTAAAAGTACTATTTACAAAATAGATGTCTGCCAAATCAAACTATTTAGCTATAGTCTCTTAATGGGTTAATTATTTTCTAGGAGTAAATGAGAGAGAGATACTTTTAGAAGCTAGATTAACTGTTCTCAAGCCAATAAATACTTAAGTTACACCCTTTGAGTTCTACATCAAGATTTCAAGACACAAAATACTTACCAGGTACCTACCATTTGCCCAATATCATTTAAGAGCTGTTTCATCATCAAGGGGTGAGGGGACAGAAAAGGAATGGGAAGTGACTCTGATCTCACCAAGTTACTCCACCCCCAAATTGGGGAATACAGCGGAGCTTGGAGGTGGAATGGGAGGTGTTCTCTACGCCAGAAAGGGGTGCGTCTGGCTCTCCACCCTTCCTGAGCCTCCCTCTCCTACAGCCACAGAGACTGTCCAGGATGTCCCCAGACAGGCTTACTTCACAGGTTGTAAAAACACATTAATGCAGTTGGAACCTACACATGATGGAAAGGTTGCTGACCTTTGCCCTATATGATGCTCTTGCGTGAGCTGAAGAGTACCTGGAAATCATAAAATTGCCTTACTCTCATGAGCAGTGTTGGAGACACCCTGGTTTATTAAGCCCTTGGATTCCTAGGCACTACACACAGTAACTTCTGTCAAACTCACAGTACTGCCCTCGAAACAGAGCATATTCTATAGAAGAAAACACTCAGATAAGTGAGCATGTCCATTCTAATAAGCATCTTTTACACACTCAGGGGAAAAGAAGAGATGCTCTGGGGACCTTGCTTGCAAAGTTCCCAAGGACAGAAATTCAGTTTCAGATTGTTTTCTAACTACGCCTTTCCCCTAGTGCCTAACACAGAGTTATATGCTGATTGGATTCTAGGTAAATATTTATTGACATGGTAAATGAATGAAGACAGTCAGAGAGCTACAAAATAAGTAGATCTTTTTAAAGACTTTCTGCAAAGAAATATCCATTTTTCAGAAGGCCTTTTGATTTTGGTAAATACTTTGTTAGCATTTCAAGCTGAATAGACTCAAAAACAGATGAGTATATCATAGTAAAGGAAAGAAAAAGATGAAAAAGAAAAGAAGTAACTACTGTGGTTCAAGAAATTCCTGAATTTGAAGATATTGAGAAGTCATCCCAAGTTAGATGATACAAGTTTGTGATAGCTACTGCTCAAAAATACATAATTCTATAGATTTGGGTGACTAAAAGACCTCCTGGGATGGTTTCCATCTGGGTATGAATGGGGAGAGACATAAACAGCTACAGAGACCAAGCAGTCCTAGTAATATGTAAATAATATCTCAATGATTTACTCAGCTTCCAGAATAAACCATTAACCTTTAAAATAACAAACAAACAAACAAAAACACTGCTTGCCCAATGGTGCCATCATGTGGTTAACATATCCCACAGGCAGAAGAGTTGGTCTTCCATTTTTCTTCCTGCTGTTCATAAATTCTTTGATAACAAATTACCTATGAGATTATTTTTTTTTAAAGGTGGATAAATGATGGTAAGGATGGCTTTGTTTCTGAGTAAACATACAAATTATGTCAAAAATAATTTGAAACAAAATATTCCATTTGAACTCTGGTCTTTTTTCTTTGAAGGAACCTCAAATGCAGAAATTGGATTAGTCATAATTCATGGCTTGTGGCACAATCTCAATATTGGCTCAAAAACAACAAAATTTTAATTACTAGATTTTTTTCATAATAAACCAGGCATATACAAATCCACTACTCAAAACAAAAGTTATGGCCTTGACAATGATCTATATTTAACTATATAATCATCCATTAACCAATCCCCTTTCCTGCTCCAATCTGATGTAAACTTGGTCCTGAATCCTGTGCTTATCATTCTTTTGAATTCTTTTTTATATCATTTTATTGTATTTATTTATATTCCTAATAGATTTGGTTTTAAAAAAAATAGCTTTACGGAAGAATACTTGAATATAACATACTGCATATATTTAAAGTGTACAATTGGACAAGCTTTGACATATGTGTATACTGGTAAAATCAGCACCACAATCAAGATAAGGAACATATCCACTACCCTGAAGAGCTTCCTCATACCTACCATGTAATCCTTTTGAAGGGAATAAAAATATTTCACCCCAAAAGATGTTTCTTTGACTTATTTTGAGATGGCTGTCAGAGGGCCAGCAAACAGAAGTGACCCCGCAAAGCTGTCTTTTGTGAGGGATCTATGGAGAATCTGCATTAGTACAGCCTGACCTTCCCAGGTCTGGATCTAGGAAAGATTAACTGAGAGTCTGACACCTTTAAAAGTCTGAAAAGAAATATTTACCATCTATTCTCTCTGATGGCCGCCATCTGTGAGGTTTCAGCTATATAACAAGACCACCTTTGCTAGCCAAGCCTCTCTTCTCTCCCTCCCATAACCTGTTTTGCCACAAAACCGGATTTACCACCATAACCTGTTTCTGGCCATGCTCTGAGCCTGCATTCCTTCTGTTACCTCAAGATAAGCTTCTGCACTACACTGTGGGGTTGGGTTTTCATTCTGAAGGCTCCCAGGTATACATGTCAACTAAGTCTGTATGCCTTTTCTCCTACTAATCTGCCTCATGTCAGTGATTTTCAGCAAACCTTCAGAGGGCCAAGGAGAATTGGCCCCTATACTTTCCTCCCTCCCTGTCCTATCCCCTCATCCCCAACCAACTATAAATATCTGCTGTAGACTGAATTATATGCCCCCCCCAAATTCATATGTTGAAGCCCTAACCCTTAATATGATGGCATTTGGAGATATATTTAGATGAGGTCATTAGTGTGGGGCTCTTGTGGTATGTTTTAGTAACCTTGTACGAAGAGACACCAGAGAGCTTGCTGGCTCTTTCCATCAAGTGAGGACACAGTGAGAAGCCTCCGTGTGCAAGCTAGGAAGAGACCTCTTACCAGAATCCAGCCATGCTGGCGCCCTGAGCTCAGATTTTCAGTCTCCAGAACTATGAGAAAATAAATTTCTGTTGTTTAAGACACCCATTCTATGGCATTTTCTTATGACAGTTCAAGCAGACTAATGCACCACTGATCTGCTGTCACTATATATTAGTTTATATTTCATAGAATTTTATATAAATGGAATCATAGAGTATGTACTCTTATTTGTCTAAATACTTTCATTCAGCATAATTATTTGGAGATACATACATGCTATAGCATGCATCAATATTTTATTCTTTTTTATTGTTGAATAGTATTTTTTTACTACAACTCAATACAAGCCAAAAGCAAATAAAATGCCCACCTAGAAGAATAAAAAAGAATATAACGTGAATAAAAGACATCTTTCTCTCCTTTACAAAATGATCACTTATTGATACAGACAGATTCTATGTACAGTAATGGCAGGTGTAGAGAAGCATGCACATATGGTCATTTTTATTTCTCCCTAGCTTTAGGGCCAGCTACAGGACAAACAGCGAGGCTGCAGACACACAATTATATCTTGAGTACTTCCAATTCTGACCAAAGTTGTACAGCTTCTGAACATAAACAGGGGCTTAGCCTATGACAGACCCAGTACTATTAAACAGTACAGAGTTCTATCTCATCTCTTCGCTTTCTACCCAAAAGAGATGCATGGAAACTTGCTTGCACATTCTGTTTAAGCCTAATGCACACTTGTCCTCCAACATAAGAATTATAATTCTAATTTGGAATTTCTCTTACTCAAGACATTGCCCTAATTGTGAAAAATCTCAGATTTCTAATCATGAAATAATTTGGAATCCATTTACTAACCAAATTATAGAAAATCAGAGGTATAATCAACTAGACTCATTGCATTTGTTCAGTTGCTTATTTGTTCATTATAATAATCCCATGAGATATGTACAGGAGAGGCTATATTAATCCACTTCCATATAGCCAAGCTACCAAAATGACTAATGAGTTCCATTCCTTCTGTAAAACATTCAGGCTGATGCACAGGGCTTGCTGAACATACCTGTTGCGTTTCATGATAACCAAGAGAAAACTTTTTGTATTTCCCAGTCTGTCATTGCCAGTTCTGTCATGGTAAATTATACAACTTAAGTAAAAAATGATATAAACCAATGACAATGCAGAATGAAAAGAAAACAGCTGTTATTTTTGTGAAAACTAAGTTGAGTGTTCTGGAAAGACCTTGAGAATTAAAAAGAACCAGTAATGACTTAGATAAAGGCAAGGCAACTTTGAAGATTGGGGGATATTATAAAAACCTACATGAATTTTTACTCAGTTTAATCTCAAACTAAAAATTATAGGCAATGAATTTTAGGTATTATTAATGAAAGAAACAGTACGTAATTCCAATCAGTGGGCTCCAAAAGGCTTTGAGCCATCAAAACATTAATGAATGAATATTTAAATGTTTTATGTTATAATGTTTAAGGTACATATGCTTTATGATTTCCTACTTTAATGAATTTTTTCTATTAACTAACTATATACAAACTATATACTATGCATACAAATAAGTAGGATAAAAGGTTGATTTTTCAATTCTCTAATTTTACAAAGAGGAAATTAAGACTCATCAAAGTTAAGTGACAGTCAGTAAGTCATAAAGCCAGATTATAAACTTAAACTGTATATATCTATATCTACATGGCATCTTCTTGCTAGCAATAATGGACCACTATGCAATTATAAAAATAAAACACAGGCTGTTTCGGGAGGAGTAGTACATTTAATATCTTTCTTTAATCTCACTGCTACCATTCTTGAACCTCATGAAAAAGAAATTGTAAATAAAGATAGAAATACCATTATTGAGCAAGGTAGAACCATAAAAACTATAGGTTACAAACTTGGAAGCAGGAAGACAGGATAGATCATCGAATTCTAGTCAAGATGATGGTTACAGGCAGTAGGAACTTGTGTGTGAATGTTTAAAATGTATGTGCTTATGTTATGCCTTGTTATGTCTGAGAGGCAGTATAATGTAACATGAAGTTAAAAAGGCAGGCTCTGGAATCAGACAGCCTGGGTTTGGGTCTTGGCTCTACCATTTACTAACCGGCAAGATTGGTCACTTCATTAACCTCTCTGTGTTTCAATCTCCTTCCCTGTAAAATGAAGATAATTCCTACCACAGACAGGTGTTTTGGGGATTAAATAAAATAATCTCTATAAAGCAGTACCTCCCACATAGTAAGCACACATTACTCACTGGTTAACACTGATAGGTTGGTGAGGGTACTAACGTAATGTTAAGAGTATCGTTGGCATGGGAGCCAGTCTGCCTGGATTCAAATTCCAGCTCAATTACTTATCAGCTCTGCGAACTTGGAGAAAGTTACTTAACCTCTCTGTGCCTCAAATTCCTCATCAGTAAAATATATATAATAGCTCCAACTTCACAAGATTATTGGGAGGATTCATTGGGTTAACATATGTAAAGTGCCTAATCTATACAAATGCCTTATGTAACCACTGTTAGATATCATTGATTTGTATATTATTGGCATTTCGGCTACATAGAAAACTTCTTTTTCTCACAGCATCCGGGTATTTGTTATAACCGTGGTCCCTTTGGCTCTATGCTTCTCACTCTCTGAAATGAACACAGGACTCAAGCAATTTAGTCTCTAGTACAGATAGATCACCAGTGCCATCTAGCGGGGAGGAATGTTACTGATAAAGGGGTAAAATTTCTACAGATACTTAATAAATTTGATTTTATTAAGACAAATGAAAGCTAATGTAGTTAGAAATCTGTGACAAACTAAATATAATGTAGGTTAAAAACTGACTTTTTAATTTTTTAATAGACAAATAAAAATTGTATCTAATTGTGGTATACAATATGATGTTTTGATATATGATATACATTGTGGAATGGCAAAATCCACATTAAAAAACTGATAAATTAATTTTAAAATAAATGGCTAAAAAACATTGCATATTTTTTACTTATTTTTTTAAATTTCAAAATATTATTATAATTACGGGGGTAGAAGTGTTTTTGTTACATGAATATCTCCTATAATGCTTATGTCTGGGCTTTTGGTGTGCCCATCACCAGCATAGTGTTCATTGTACCCAATAGATAAATTTGTAGTCCACACACCCCCTCATGCACTCCCCTCTCCTTGATTTCTCATGTCCTTTATATCACTTCGTGCCTGTGTATCCATCTATTAGCTCCCGATTATTAGTGAGAACATATGGTGCTTGGTTTTCCATTCCTGAGATACTTCACTTAGGGTAATGGTCTCCAGTTCATTCCATATTGCTGAAAAATGATATTATTTTATTCCTTTTTATGGCTGAGTAGTACTCCGTGGTGTGTGTGTATGTATGTGTATGTGTGTGTATATGTATCTCACATTTTTTTAGCCACTCATGAATTGAAGGATACTTAGGATGATTCCACGTCTTTGCAACTGTGAACTGTACTGTGATAAACACTTGAGTGCAGGTGTCTTTTTGATTCAATGACTTCATTTCCTTTGGGTAGATACCCAGTAGTGGGATTGCTGGATTGAATGGTAGGTCTACATTTATTTCTTTGATGAATCTCCACACTGTTTTCCATAGAGGTTATAATTTGCAGTCCCACCAAGTGTACCTTTTTCTCTGCATCCACACCAGCATCTATTGTTTTTTCACTTTTTACTAATGGCCATTCTGCTAGGGGTAAGATTGTATCGCATTGTAGCTTTAATTTGCATTTCCCTGATTATTAGTGATGTTGAGAATTTTTTCATATGTTTCCTATTTGTCTATCTTCCTTTGAAAAACTTCTGTTCATGTCATTTTCCCACTTTCTGATGGGGTGGTTTGTTTTTTTCTTGATGATTTGAGTTTTTTACAGATTCTGGATATCAGTCCTTTGATGTATAGTGTGCAAATGTTTACTCCCATTCTGTAGGTCGTCTATACACTCTGTTGATTATTTTCTTTGCTGTGCAGAAGCTTTTTAATTTAATTGAGTACCATTTATTTATTTTTGCTGTTGTTGTATTTGCCTTTGGGGTCTCGGTCATAAATTCTTTGCCTAAAGAGTTTTTCCTACATTTTCTTTTGGAATTTTTATGGTTTCATGCCTCATATTTAAGTCTTTAATCCATCTTGAATTAAATTTTGTATATGGTAGGAGATACAGACCCTGTTTCATTCTTCGGCATGTGGCTAGCCAGTTTTCTCAGCACCATCTATTGAATAGGGCATGCTTTCCCCAGTGTATGTTGTATGCTTAGTTGAAGATGAGTTGGTCACAGGTAGATTATTTTATTTCTGGATTCTCTATTCTGTTCTGTTGGTCTGTCTCTACTTATATACCTTTCCATGCTGTTTTGGTTACTCTAGCCTTGTAGTATAATTTGAAGTTAGGTAATGTGATGCTTCCAGATTTGTTCTTTTAACATAAGATTGCTTTGGCTATTTGGGCTCCTTTTTTTTTTTTTTTTTTTTTTGGTTTTTTGGTTCCAAATAAAGCTCAAGATTATTTTTCTAGATCTGGGAAATATAATGTTGGTATATTGATGGTAATTGCATTGAATCTGTGAATCACTTTGGGTAGTATGGGCATTAAACAATGTTGATTCTACCAATCTATGAGCAGGAGATGATTTTCTATTTCTTTACATCATCTGCAATTTCTTTCAGCAGTGTTTTGCAGTTTTCCTATTACCTCCTTTGTTAAGTATATTCCTAGCTATTTTATTTTCTTTGTAGCTATTGTGTATGGGATTGAGTCCTTGATTGGACTCTCTGCTTGACTGTTATTAGTATATAGAAATGTTACTGAATTGTGTACCTTGATTTTGTAACCAGAGACTTTTCTGAATTTATTTATCAATTCCAAAAATCTTTTGGTGGAGTCTGTAAGATTTTCCAGATACAAGATCATGTAGTCCACAAACAAGGATAGTTTGACCTCATCTTTCCTGATTTGGATGCCCTTTATTTTCTTCTCTTGCCTGATTGCTCTGGCTGGGATCTCCAGCACTATGTTCAATAGAATTGGTAACAGTGAGCACCCTTGTCTTGTTCCAGTTATTAGGGGGAATGATTTCAACTTTTTCCCGTTCAGTATGATGTTGGCTGCCGGTTTCTCATATATAGCTTTTGTAATTTTGGGGTATATTCCTTATATGCCTAGTTTGTTGAGGGTTTTTATCATGAAAGGGTGCTGCATTTTACCGAATGCTTTGTCTGCATCTATCGAGATGATCACGTAGTCTTTGTTGTTGTTTCTGTGTATGTGGTCAATCAAGTATATTTATTTACTAAGAAGAAGGCAAGCACTGTTCAAACTACTCTTGACAAGTTTTTTGCAAAGAAATCAAACACTTTAATTCTCAATATTTCTAATGTTTTAAACTATAGTGTACTAAATAAATATTTGTTTTACTAACTTTTCATTTCCTTATACATTTATAAACCACAGTAGGAAAGTTCTTAATGTTTTGGCAGAAAATTTTAAAGGTCACAGAAAAATTGTCATCTTTCCCACTGATTATTAAGATTATTTTGCCTGGTTTCAGCTCATATAGTCATTTTTATGGTCCTGCACTACTGTGCAAAGCAACAAGTGCATGTATTGCCAATGCCTAAATTTTTCACAGTTTTTTGTCACTGTAAGCATAAATCATTCAGAAATCAACAGCTAGTATACCTACTACTGGTATAATAACTAGTGCCCTTCTAAACACTTTCAGTGTCATGATATAATGTTGAAAGATGCCCTTTCTCCTAACCAAACCAGATATATAGAAAAGCATTATGTACCTGGCAGTGGTAACTGAACTAATATACCACTGACTCTTGGGTCCATGTTCAATTGATCAGTTATGTCCAAAAGTTCTTCCTGAGAAACATCCTTGGATTTTAGAATAAGCTCACTACAGATACCTGGAAGAAAAACAAGCAGAGAAAGTTGCTTGACTAAATAAGACATGGTTTTTCATTAATGGTGTCTTACACAGCGTAGGTTTGGTCCCTACTGGAAGGAAAGGCCTTTCTACAAAGATGATGGTCAATGTATCTTCGGGAGGTATTTCTCACATAGTACTGCTGTTTTCTCTTGGTTCACATGCACTCTTTGGCCCAGTATCCCTTGTGACAACTTGCATTTATTGTAATAAGCTATTATTAGTAGATCTGAAGAGAGTAAAAATACTACAATGACCACCATTCAGCCAAGTTTGCCAGGTTTATTATTTGATTAAAACAAATGTAATGAAAATGGGCCTTTTAAATGTAAAATATCCCTCTCACGTGTTGCCATAGGATATGAAATCACACTGAATTAACTGTGTGAAGAATCTGAAGAAAAAATGTAAGAAATTAATATAAATTTTGATGATTGAATAATCTCTAATCACAGTCATACATGTTATTTAAATGGCACTTATTTGATAATTATCAGTCATAATTATCACACTTTAAAGTAAAAAGAGAAAGCAGATTTAGTAACTATTACAACTAAAACACATACCCACCTACAGCAGAGGCAGCTCTTATCTTATTCCTGACATACGTATGGCTTGCTGGGTTATCTCCTACTAAAATGATGCTAAGGTGAGGTCTTCTGTTCCCCAGGGAAATCCATGACTCCACACCTCGCTGTATTTCTTTCTGGATATGTTTGGCCATTTCAGTTCCTGAGATGATAACGGCTTCATGTCTGTGGAAAGCAAAGCAATAAATGTAATACTAAAAAGACAGTAAGGAACTTTCAACCACATAAATTTAAGGCAAAAGAATGAATAAAACATCTATGATTCTCCAAGAAAGACCCAAAATTTGATTTTTTTTCAATTATATTGATAGTTATTCTTCAGGTTCATAAATATATTTATAATTTTGTGAAGGGTGCCAATTCTGTTTTTTAGTTCTACACTGTAATCTATCTGCTATAGACTGAATGTTTATGTTCCCACAAAATTCGTATGCTGGAATCCTAACTCCAATGTTATGATATATCAGGAGGTTGGACATTGAGAGGTGATTAGATCACTGGGGTGGAGCCCTCATGAATGAGGTTAGTGTCCTTTTAAAAGACTCCAGAGATCTCTCTTGTACCTTCAACTATGTGAGGACACAGCATGAAGACTGGCATCTATAAACCAAAATGCAGGCATTCACCAGACACTGAATCTGTTGGTGAATTGATCTTGAACTTCTCAGCCTCCAGAACTGTGGTGAAGAAATTCCTATTGTTTATAAGCCAACCATTCTATGGTATTCTGCTATTCTATTATAACATCCCAAATACTACAATACTATCTACAGCATACATTTCCATTCCTTTGTAACTTTCATTTATATTAATATATATACACATATACACACATAAATTATCAAACCACATACTAAAGATCTGGACCATTACATTGGCTACATTATTTTTTCTAAAGAGACAGATCAGCACAGCCCAGTTAAAACTGCACCTATCTTCAAAGCTGGGCTTTGTATATACATGGCCCCATAGTCTTGTGACCCTAATGCTAAATCTGTTTGCTCTTGGTTACAAAACCCTGAAGTCATGAGCTCCGTACTGTACAACTCTTTTAACTTACTCAAGGAATAATTTTATTCCACAACCCCAGGCTAGCTCCCTGACAATAGCTGTCAGTCTAGCCATGCTTGTCATTGATTATGGTGGGGAACAGGCCAGTAAACAGATGGCTCAGCTGCTCCCCCTCACCATAATGTCATTTCTAATGAAAAAACTTTACACAGACCATTACTTTCTGGAAGTTTATAAGTATTTAAGAAGGTAAGAAATGCTATATTTTGTTATATAACATAAAGTATCTCTGGAAAGGCACAAAGAAATGCATTATAGGAAGGCTTTCCTGCTCTCCAGGATCTCAAAACTTAAAAGTGGTGAATTATGCTGTTCTTGCTGTGTTTGGTATTTAAAGGCACCTGATAAAGCAGAAGATGGTTCTTCCTGTTGCCCCTGTCTTTTCACTGTTGAAAGGTCTAGTGAAAACATGATTACTACACAAAAATCCAAATGTAGGTCAAAAAATATTGTGAAGAGGAGAAAAAGGAGGAAGAGTAAGAAGCAGAAGAGAAAGAAAATAAGGAAAGGAAGCCCTTACAGAATCTTAATTCTCTCTAGTGCCTGTACACTTTTAATTTTCTAATGAGGGCCATAATTATCAGCCAACACACAAAACGCAAACTTGCTGTTCTTTACAAATAAGTTAACTGCCCTCTCTAATAGGTTTGTGTATACATAGGTAGAACCACGTAAAGAATACTCCACTTCAACCCAGAACCGCTGGCCCAGAGCATTCATCCAGATTCATACAATTTTGATGGAAACAATGTTCTGCTAAGAAGCAATTCTCAAATGTTCTCTATGGATACATACATTAAAAAGTGCCTGGGAAGCAAGCTAAACCTGCAGATTCCCCAACCCCACAATGACATCTACAATTCAGAATTCCTAGGAAGGGTGAACTCTGGGAATATGTATGTCTATCAATTTCCCATAGGTGATTCTTATGCATGACCATGTTTGAAAACCATTTCTGCAGTTTAACACAAAAATTTATTTTAACAAAATCATACTTTGTGAATAAATATTTAACTGAGCAAATTGGTTAGACAATACAATCACAACTAGACATAATGATTATAAGTAAATTCTACTTTTGATTCCAATTTTGTCTATGCCTCACTAAAATTTTCATAGTTTCCAAGCCATTCAAGGCCATGGTAAATTCAGTATACCAATCTTGTTCCACTGTCTTGTTTTTTGTAATACATTTATTGAGCATAATTGACATGTAATAAACCATACATATTAAAGTGTACAATTAATATATGCATATACCTGAGAAACCCTCACTACAATCAAGAAAATGAAGATGTCTATCACCCCCGAAAGTTTCCAGGTGCCCCTTTGTAATCTCATCTTTCCACCTATCTCTGCCAGACCCCTCCCCCCATCCTCAGGCAATCACTAATCTAATTTCTATCACTATAAATTAGTTTGTATTATCAAGAAATTTATAAAAATTAAATCACACACTACATATTCTTTTTTGTCCAACTGCTTTTTTTGTCTTTTTTTTTTTTTTTTGAGACAAAGTCTTACTCTGTCACCCTGGGTGGAGTGCAGTGGTGTCATCATAGCTCACTGCAACCTCAAACTCCTAGGTTCAAGTGATCCTTCTGCCTCGGCCTCCCAAGTGGCTGGGACTACAGGTGCATGCCACAACGCCCAGCTAACTTTTCTATTTTTAGTAGAGACAGGGTCTCACGCTTCCTCAGGCTGGTCTTGAACTCCTCCTGAGCTCAAGCGATCCTCCCGCCTTGGTCTCCCAGAATGCTAAGATTAAAGGCATAAGCCACCGCACCTGGCCTCAACTACTTTCACTCAACATAATTATTTTAAGATTTGTTCATGTTGATGTATCAATACTTCACTTCTTTTATATTGCTGAATATTATATTGTATGGATATACCAGTATCTGTTTATCTATTCAATTGCTGATGGATATTTGGGTTGTTTCCAGTTTTTAGTCATGACAAATAAAGCTGTTATAAATACTTGTGTACAAGTTATTTTATGCACATGTGCTTTCATTTCTTTAGAACAAATACCCTAGGAGTAGAATGGCTAACTCATATGGTGGGTGTATGTTTAAATTTGTAAGAAACCGTCAAAATGTTTTCTAAAGTGATTTTACCATTTTATATTGGTACAAGCAGTATATAAGAGTTCTAGTTGTCCCACATATTTGTCATCACCTGGATGGTCAATGTTTTAAATTTTAGACATTCTAAGTGGACATATGGTGGTATCTTATTATACTTTTAATTTGCATTCCCTGAATGAATAATGATGTTAAATACCTTTTCATGTGCTTATTTGCCATCTGCCATCTTCTTTTGTGAATTACATAATGTAATCTTTTGCCCATTGTTTAATAGGTTGTTTCCTTGTTTTTGGATTTTAAGAGTTTTTATATATCCTAGATTCAAGTCCCTTATCAGATATATAATTTTAAATATTTTCTCCCTGTACGTGCTTTGCCTTTTTATTCTAAGAACAGTTCTCAATTTTGATGTACTCCAATTTATTAATTTTTCCTCTTATAGATCATGCTTTACGTGTTTTATATAAAAAATCTTTGTCTAACTCAAGGTCACAAAGGTTTTCCCCAGTGTTTCCTTCTAGAAGTTTTATGGGTTCGGGTGCCACATTTAGTTCTAAGATTTGAGTCTATTCTTAGTTTGAAAAGAATTTGTATCAGAATATCGTCAAGTGCTTTTTCTGTGTCTGAGATGATCATATGGTTTATTTTTGGTGTTAGTCTGTCAATACGTGATTGATTGGTTTTTATTAGGGACAGGTGCAGGTCGGCAGCGCTAATCACAGGAAAAGAAGAGGGGGACAAAAATTAGGAGGACAATGAACATTTAGAACCAAACCTGGAACAGCACAAACTTGTGGTTAGGGACTTTTCCAGGCCAGGAGCACATGCAGAAACTAGGAAATGAGTCAGACATAGAAAGACAAATGTCACATGTTCTTTTAAGTGGGAGCTAAATAATGTGTACACAGGGACATGGAGTGTGGAGTGATATACAATTGAGACTCTGAAGAGTGGGAGGATGGGAGGGGCAATGAGGAGGAGAAATTACTTAATTGGTACAATGTTTGTTATTTGGGTAATGAATACTCTAAGAATTGTTAACTTCATTACTACTCAATATATCCATGTAACAAAATCATACTTGTATCCCATAAATGTATCCAAATTTAAAAAAAAAAAACTGACTCAAGTATTTGAGTAAGTGCTAAGAATAATTATTCATGCCGAATAAAGATAATATTCACATAAATAATATAAAATTTTAAATTGTTTTAATATATAAGTATATATCTTAACATGTTAATTTTGAAAATAGTTTTGAATAGAACTACTTTGTAGGTACACTAATATGTTTGGAACCCAATAAATATCCCAAATATGTAATTTCCATTACTTTAATGCCCTTTTCCACTTTCAAAACATATGCTGGTTTGGTTCAAAAATTATAGTCACCTTGCCATTAATGCACATCAAATGTACAATCAATTTGACCCCTTAGATACTGTTCATGCAATATACCCTGTTATTACTTGCTCAGGTGATGTTTTCCACAAAGGCAGAAATGTGACCAACCCCCAAAGAAGGCAGGACAAGGAACCCTCCCTTCCAATAGCTTATTCTCTCCCTATTGCTGGGCCAGCCACTACATGGTCTTCATTAGGCAGCAATAAATCACAGAAGTGGGGGACGGGGGAGGGAGTAGCAGGACAGCACTAGGCAGTACAAATTACTCACCTGAAGCCCGAAGTCCTGGGTGTCAGCCCTGGTTCACCATTAGTAGCCATAATGAGGTTAGGCAAGTCACTTAACTGGTCTCAATGACATTCAATCTCCTCATATATATAATGAAAATGCTCTCTGTTGACCTTACATTACATAAGAGGATTAGGCTAAAAGTTGGTTGGCTGGTTTACAAAAATGGCTCTCTCTTCTAGTTTCTAATAAATAAAAGATGAAGACATATTAAGACAGCCAGGAGCAATATGAGACCAGAAAGCCAACAGCATTTAGTGCTGTTTCTATGAGCTTATTTACCTGTACTTCCAGAAAATAAACTGTACCCATTTTAATGTATGGTTACTAGAACCAAATGAAGCATTTAATAAACCAAAGTAATAAAAGGAGGCCAGAGCTGAGGGGGAAGAGAAGGGGAGAATCACTTCTTGAGTTATCAAAATACTCCTGCACAAAATGATAAAATAACAACAAATAAAACCTAGTCAAGATCAACAGTTTATTTAATTTGTAAACTTGGCAAATCTACATCTTGGTTTGAATCTTATCTTTAATCACAACTTTAATTAGAGCTGCAACTGACCATTTTATGACATAAAAATAAAAAAATCCCAATACAACTGGTAGCAATTCAAACTTCTCCCCACGTCCTAACACACAGTTTAGTTGCTTTGTATCTTTGGATATTTTGAGTTTCAACTAACAAGATAACAGAAATGAAACCCAAAGGAACCAGGGCAAAATTACATATGGAATAAAACCAATCACCAGTACTAAGGAGCCTTTTGAGGTGTATTTAAAAAAAAAAAAACGAACATTTATGTAAGTTTATGGCCTTCTAAAAACCATTTCACATCCTAAATACTCATGGCTTAAATAATTTTATCAGAAATCACACATTTATGAATAAAAAGTAAAGCAGCTTCTTTCCATTATGTTTGATTCTTTTTGATATTCAGTTTTATAATACCTTCTAGACATGTAAATTAGAACACCAGTAACTACCCTAAACAACATCTGTACATTTCCAAACTATGTAGAAAGAATCTTAGATGCTAAGCTGTTTGCCACAAGAGCCCTTGGTCAATCTGCTGAAACCTCTAGATACTTGAGAACAATCTTGTTAAATACTCAATATAAAATACATAAGATTACAAGGGAAACCAGTATTACTGAAATATCAAATGCTTTTTTAAAATAGCATTAAATAACAGGATTTAGTGGCAGGTCTAATAACTACCGTATCAAGGTTGTGATGAGTGTGTATGTTTCGAGGTATTTGCCTTAACTTTGTGATAATAAAAAAATTTGTGATTTTTATTGGCAATGTCACAAGCACTGCCAATATTACTGTAGTTTGTTGCTAACATTTACAATGGCAGAAAATGCTAAATTTATTAGAGGATAGTGACCTCCCATCTAAGTTCGTGGATCTCCTGAATTCTATCCATGAGGTCCTAGGTTAAGAACATTTCGAACTAAGGGAATCTGACATAATAATTTCTGAAATTTATATACAAAATTAGCTTTTGTTGAGTCATAAAAGTTCTATGAGATTTAATAAATGTTTTCAAAAATAGGAAAAAGCAACAGTGAGGTAAGTCAAGATTACAAACTGCTTATAGAGAGAATACTGGAGAGAATATGTGGGTTCAACCCTTGTCTTTACCATTTATTTACCGTGTTAACTTGGGCAAATTAATTTGTCTAAGCCTCAATTCCCCAATCTGTTAATTGGGAATAGTAATAGTGTCTACTTCCTTCACTCGTGAGGATTAAAAGACATATTTTATGTGAAATATACCAGCAAAGTGATTAACGCTGAGTAAGGGCTCCTTAGATGTTAACAAGAATTTATTTTTCAAAAATACAATTGAATTACTTAAAGGCAAGATGACATACACTGCAAAGTTAATAACAGCAAAAAAGGGGAAAGGGACATCAATTGTAAACTAGAAAATGCCCTCACTTTAGAATTATGAATCTTTGGATAGTCTTTGGTTCTAGGTGCAGTCTTCACTGAGTATAATTACAGAAACATACCTAGAGTACAGGTCATTAAGTGAACAAACCTGGTTGGTATGATGTTGACAAAACATGACCCAAATCTGAGAGTAAATTATTACATATTTTCCAAGAACTAGACACCGAAAAATAGCACGATGGTTGGGTAAGTTAGGCCCAATTGATTTAATGTAATATGATACAGCCATCCAAATGTTAATAAAAACAATAGCAACACAGAAATTGCTTGTGATGTAATGTTAAGTGGAGCAGCTGGCTAGGCCCTCTTGGATATCCAACCCTGACTTCTTTGACACTACTGTTAATTTAGGTTTGGATTATGTTCCATTCTAACCATAAAGTTTTCTGTCTTGTAGTTAATGTGTTTTTTTTTTTCAGGTCCAAATTGCACTTCTTAATATCAAATCTCATTTATTACCAGTCATTTCTTTAATTTATCCTACTCATTTACAGTTCAAATTTCACCCAAACTCCTACCTCTTTAAGCCTTCCTCCACCACTTTATCTCTAATTAAAACTATTTTTAAAAACTTCATTGAGCTCCATGGGATTCCTTGAAAGAGGATGTGACCACGCAAGATTATCTGGTGGTGTTTTGTTTTGTTTTTTCTGCTGTTTTTATCGACCCATTGGGGTATTAACATGAATGAATAACATAACTTCAAAGCATTTGGAAAAAAAAAAAGATTTGGGTCATTAAAGAAATTGCTAAACTATTACTAAGACCATGATTGCCTAACAAAATCTGAGATTAATAACAGTCCTTTTTTTAAATCTACTAATCCATTTTAATCAAAAACCTTGATTTTGGAAACATTATATTAGAACATACCACACTGCCTCTGAACAGCACAGCAGGGACACAGACAATAAAACTAAGATATGAGACACCAGATGGTGAAACATTTAGTTTCTAAATTTAAAATGACCCAGACCTGCTTAGAAATCAAAACTGTAGCCAGATAGCTATCACATCTCATTTTCATTGGAATAGGTGCAGCAGTGAGATAGGAAAACCACACTATCCTATTTGCCAACAAAATAGAACATGATTTTGAGAAAATGCTTTTGCTAGTCTTCAGGACTAACTCTATCTTAGCTGAAATCAGTCTACAGAAAATCAGCTTTAGTGATGGTCCTAATTGGAGTTTGGATCATTCCTTCAGGCTTCACGTAAGAATAAAATGGTCTTTAACTCAAATGGTAATTCTACTGCAGAGAAATATTAAGTACTAGAGAGAAGAGTCTAAAGAAAATTGAACAGTGTCACTAATAAAATTTGTGTTTTATTATTAAACTCAATCACTGTAAAAAAAATACATGAATACTTAAATAACATAAACCAATGTCTTTCATTGGCCACAAAAATGTATTTTCTTAAAATGTGGTCTAGCTGCAAAACTCATAAATAAAGCCTTTGGCAGTGAGACATAAAGAAAGATGAAGCTTCTATAAAGAGCTGCAGGTGGTACACAAAATTTTACAAATGCTAAAAGAAATAATAGTAAAGACGGGCAGAAGAGAATGTACCAAATTAATGATGTGAGGAATCACTGAGCAGAGGATACACATGAAACAAACACTTGGGATACTCAGTTAATGAAAACGAGTGGTTCAGGTAGGATGATCTAAGCAGGGTTTGGGAAAGTCCCTGTGTTGTGAGATACCTACAAACTTCTTTTAGCACGGCACTAAGGCACAAGATCTGTAACCTTCCCAACCAAAGGAGATACGGTTGCTGCCAGGCTCCATGCACCACACTGCAAAGCACTGGACGCAAAACTCATGTGATGTTTATAACCCAAGCACATTTTGATTTGTAAACTCTTCACACAGTACAACAAAATGGGAAAAATTTAACAATGAAGAATTTTTTAGTTTTAACCTTTTGCCTGTGTAGGTAATTTGAGAAACAATAAGCTGCAACAAATAGAAGGGCTTATTTCTTTGACATTAATTAATTTCCCCAATAAGATCTAATTTCTTATGCATACAGAGAAAAAAAAAACTCATTGCAAATTTTAAAAGGAAAATCATTGAGAGAAAAATATTAAATGATACTTCAAGATTTCGTAACTTCTATATTCCATCAAGCATTATTTCTTGAAATTCTACTTATTTAAAAAACACTAAAAAAGAATTTAACCGGTTCCATTATCATGTGCATAGTTAAAAATATGAAAAAATAATCAAAAATACTTTTTCATTTAAGGCTCTATATAGCTCAGAAAACAGTGATAAATCTATTAATTTAAAACAGTCAATATCATTGGGGAAAGAATTTATCAAACTTAAAGGCAATTTTCAGTGAAAATAACACTAAGGTTCAAATTTCATGGCAATAGGAATGATGTTAGACTTAAACCACATTCACTATGAAGAACTAGACAACTAATGTGTCACTCTATATTAAAAAAGATGACTGAGAATGGGGACAAGTGGGGAGGCAGACAGTGGCAACCTCTGGAAGATGGAATCTCTTCTCTCTGCTGGTCCTAGAAGAGAAAAGAGACACCAATAAGCATCAACACACTGTCCGAATTCCTCCCCACCCGAGACCCACCAGTCCACAGGTGTATCTCAACCTTACATCCAACCTCACCTTCAGAGATGGAATTCAGTGCCAAGAGGATGCCAAAAACATCACTTTATCCTAATTGATTAGTGGCATCTTTAAAAAATAAAAACTATCAAAAAATATTTACTTTTATACGGTTATAAACTGCATCCAATGGGACTGAAAGCAGCTAGCTTAAAAGTAATACCTCTCATCATGTATGTGAAGAATAGCTTTTCAAAACCACTGCACTCACATAACTGTTTAAAATTATTAATATAAAGAAGTCATTAAGCATAATTCAAAAGATCTGAGAAAAACAAAATATCTGAATTCTCTATGAGTGGGCGTGGGGAGTGTGTGTGTGTGTATGAAACAAGTGGCTACAACCAAAGGTTTGGCTTGTAACTGTTGTTTGTGACTCTCATTCAGTGTACACAGGTCATGGAGATGTGGAAATGGAGTTTACATCAAGCTGACAAAGGGAAATGAATCAACTTGCACTGTTCGGAAAAGGTTATCTTCGGCCTGGAAAGAAGCACTAAAGCAAATGAAATTCAAAGAATAATGATCTAAATAAATTACTGAGAGTGATAATAGTAAATAACTTCCTCAATTCTGTAATAAAAATAAAATTGCACAGGATCTGCTCTTCCTAGGGAGCAGACTAGCTGGTAATTCCAAACCAAGTGGCAAATTCTAACAGACACAACTACAGCTTACACAACCAGAACTGGGAAATAAATATATATATATATATATACACATATATATTTTAACATATCCTTAAGGAAAAACCTAATCACTAGAAACTATGTCCAAAGTAAACCCTATAGGAAATAATTTTTAATTTCAGTCACTTGAGACTAAGATCCAAATGTATAAAATGGAGAGGTAATTAATTCAAATTAAATGAGCAGTATCTATGTTTCTATGTTAACTGATCATTACTTTCTTCCAGGTATTGTACTGAGCAAAAAGACGAGTAAGACGCAATCTCCGGCCAAGTAAAACAGCACTGAAAGTTCAGTACTAGCGGTCCCTAAAGTCTGAAATTAGGCTCTTCTGGACTCACTGACTCTGGGTCAAGAAAATAGATTTTTAGATGCTTAGGATGGATTTTGCAACTAAGACAAGTAAAGTGGATGATGGAAGGGTGAAGTGTTTGCTGGGCACCGCTGTGCAAAACGGTTAAAACCGTCCCCTTCTGTATTGCATTGTACTTGCCAGCAACCAGGTCCAAACACCTGCAATGAAATCTAGACTGATCGATTGAGGGAGGTTCGGAAGCGCCACACGGAAAAAGACTGAGAAATCAGGATTAATATCTGATTTTCTGAAACCATTAGGAATTTCAGTGCCGGAAAAGACTTTGGCAAAACCATTAACAAAGAAAATCAGAAACTCAAACATTAGAAAACCATTTAGAAGACAACGCCCATTCCTTTACTGACGAAACGCTACAATAACCAAAACAAAAAAGATGTTTGAGCAAGCAGGCCATGTGTTTTTATGGTACCTATTCTTAGTGCCTCAAATGTCTCATTAAATTACTCAGACTGCACCTGCTGCAAATACGGAACGTTCTGGTGCAGGAGCCCAGAGCCGAGCAGATCCAAGTTCCCCGAATTGAGGAAGCCGCGACCCGCCCCCAAGGCCCGCAAGGCCACGTCCACAGCCAAGGTAGCCGCCCGCGCCCCGCCGCCCTCCCACAGCCAGCAACCCCACACCCGGCGCCCGCGGCGATCGTACCTCACGCCGCTGCTCCGGAAGCCCCGGAACGCACGCCCGGCCTCCCCCGGCGCCCCTGCGGGCGGTGCGGCGCTCCTGCGCAGCGCGGGCACTCGGCCCAGGCGGCCGCGGAGCAACCCGAAGCCGCCGGCCGCCGCCGTCATGGCCGCGGATCCCCGGCTTTGGACCGGGCTCCACCTCCCGCTGCTCCTGTCCTGGCGGCTGCAGGCCGGGCTCCGTCCCCCGCCGGCTCCGCCGGGAAAGCAAGTCGGGAAAACTCCTGGCTCGCCACCGGGGGAGGGGTCAGGAGCGGCGCCCAGGGCAGGGGCGGGGCCGAGAGGGCGCGGGGTCGCCTGGGGGCGTGGCCAAGGGGCGCGGCGCGCCGGGGGGCGGGGCCAGCACCCAAGCCCCTGGAAGGCTGCGGCTGAGCAGGGGCGCTGCCTGCTGTGCTGCTGGCTGCCGAGAGGGCGGCGTCTCGGCGGGCACTGCGTAGACGCACCGCTGACATTCCCATAGCGAAGCCACTGGGAAGGCGTCTAAAGTAATCACTTTAGGCAGCACGCCCCACTTTCCCCCAAGGCGGAGCTCCTGCCCAACAGTCTCCGTGGCTATGTGGAATTTAATTTAAAACAGGAAAGATGTGATAGGTCGTTTCCCGCTCCCTTTGTGCGACCCTGGGACACCAGACATGAGTGTGTGGAAGTGTGGAGGGAGGAAGGGGACCTGGCTGAACAAGGTTTGGACCTGGGATTTCTGTAGCTCTACCTTATCTCCACTTCTGGAAGGAAAAATTGACCAATGTCCATTGTTTTCCCGAGTTCACGATCAAGTTAATAGAGCCTACCCTGCGCTGTGTGGTGAGTTCGTAGTGAGAAAGCAAAATATCAGCTCCCTTCTGAAAAAGCAAAAATTCAGACTGTCCATTCATTGTGCAAATTGAAACAGACCCAGATAAGACACAGTCACGGATAAAACCAGCTGCAAAGTGAACACAAAACAACATTTCTCCCAAGGTCGGGCTGCAGCTGTGGAGCCAAAACAATCTTTTTCACAGCTATTCCTTTACTGCAAAACCTTGTTTTCTAAAATCACAGACCGTCAGCAAATTTGCTCTGTAAAATCATGCCAATAAGAATGGGACACCGTGCCCTTGCCCAGCTGATCCGAGTCAATTTAACACAAATAAGAAAACAGGAGATTTTAGGTCCAACACCTAAATCACAATCCACAAAAGAAAACAAGATGTTCTTCAATAGGTGATGGATGAACAAATTGTGTTATATCCTTACAATTGGTTATTATTCATCAATGAAAAGGAGCAAGCTATCAAGCCATTAAAAGACATGATGAACCTTAAGTGTATATTGAAAAGTGAAAGAAGGTCCGAAAAGGCCACTTACGGTATTATTCCAATTATATGACATTCTATAAAAGGCAAAACTATAGAGACAATAAAAAGATCAGTGATTGCCACAGGTTCTGAAGAAAAGGGAGAGGATGGAACAGGTGAAGCACAGAAGATTTTTTAGGGCAATGAAATTATTCTGTATGATAGATTACAGCTACTAAATGATAAAAGTGGAGTTCAAGCCCCAGGTAGTGTGACGTCAATGACCACACATCCAACCACAATGCGTTTCCGAATCTAATGTTCTTCTGGAAAAGTTGCCATGCTGCATCACCAAGATCTTTGCATTTTAGGTATTTTGCTATACAATCTTCTGTAACTGTAAGATACAGCATATATGCTTTCTAAATCATCTTGGTCACTATAATTGTCTATCATTTTTCCTTTGTTCTTTCCCAGCTTTCTGTGATGCTTGGTGTTTGTTTATTTGTTTGTTATTTGCAGAGAGGTTTTTAATGCTGGTAATGTGTGGACAGTGTGGATACCTACACCAAAGACATATATCCTATCACTAGCTTAAGCCTTGACACCACCCAAAAGCTGTTAGAACCAGTAACCCCGATGCCTTCATCTTCAATGATCCTTGGTGATTTCAGACCAACACCTCTTTTAAGTATTACTTTTTTTTTTTAATTTCAAGACCTCTGTCATGGGTTGGAACTGGAAGATTACTTGAGTGATAGGATCTACCAAGATCTACTAACAATCTCTACTAAGATTCAACTTTTGCCCAAGACTGGTCCATTGTACTTGAATTATATCTTTAATCAACCTCTTGGTTCTCTCATTCTGTAGGACCATGTTCAAGCTTCTAAAACTGGGGTACACATAGGGGTGTTACAGATATGTGCAAGAAGGTATTTGGAGCCATGAAATAAATATGTCTGTTATCTTGGGACATTAATTACCCATAATAAATATCAATTGTTGCATAGTAAATATTTTAAAATATCAAATGTCTTAGTCAGTTTTGGCTGCTAAAACAAATTACCATAGACTGAGTGGCTTAAATAACATGCATTTTATTTCTCACAGTTCTGGAGGCTAGAAATCTGAGATTAGGATGCCAGCATAGTTGGGTTCTGGTGAGGGCCCTCTTCTGGGTCGCAGACTTCTGACTTCTTGTTGGACCCTCATACGGTGGAAAGAGGGTGAACTAGCCCTCTGGTTACTTTTTATGAGAGAATTAATCCCATTTGTGGGGACTCTACCCTCATAATCTAATTACCTCCCAAAGGCACCACTGCCAAATACCATCACATTAAGGACTAGATTTTAATATATGAATTTTGGGTGGCACAAACATTCAGCTTGTAACATTAGATAAAAAAGCATTTTTAAAATATGCAAAATTGGTGACATTTTTAAAGATAAAACATAAGACCTCTAGGAAATTTTGGCTGTACTCTCCAATCAAACATTCTTAGCTGATGACCTCACTTACTCACCCAATTCTGCCTTTGGGATATTTGGGATAGGTTATTTCCTAGGAGAATCCTTGGTCCTTTATGCAAAGAGATATGCATAAAATTCTAAAGTGAGCCAAGCTTATGCTCAAGCTGAGAATCCCCTATTAATATATTTGCATTTAATAGCCCAGTTGACTTTTTTGCCATATTGAAAGCCAATATACATCACAGACATTTCATTACATATTTGTTTAATTGTATTAATATAACTGCTATCCTAAGTAAGCTATACTAGATAGAATAGTTTCATAAAACAACTGAATTCTTTTTTTCCCTCTGTCCTCCAAGTCCTCTTTGTGGGAAACCTTATTCCCCTTCTGCTCTATGAAATCTTGAACTGATCCTACAACTTCTTGGTCCTTTTAAATTATACGAACAATCTCATGTCAGAAATTATTATTCCTATTTTGTAGATGAGGAAACTTAAATACTAAAACGTTAAGTAATTTCCCTGAGGTCAAGTGAGTGACAAGAGGATAGGCCCAGACGGTTTTGTGTCCAGAGTCGGTGCCATTCAATGAATGAATAAATGAATGAGCTGGAGGAAGGGAGACCTTAGAGGGCTAGAAGATTGTTTTAATAATCCAGGTGAGAAATAATAAGGGTCAGAACTAAGGCTATGTCACTGTGGGTGGAGAGGAAGAGAGATCAGAGAGTGATTTAGGAGGTAGGATCAATAGACTCTAGCGACAGACGGAATGTGCGAACTCAGATTTGGCAGTAGGCCTGACTTTCTCCAGCATTTGTATCTCAGCCTTCTAGTGTGAATTTTGCTTGGACTAATCCTCCACATATCATTTCATGTTATCTTGTGGGGGATCATTTAGCTCCAACCCCTTCTACATGTAGTAATTAACCACTGCAGGTATGGGTTCTTGCTAAGCAAATTTGGCCTTCTTGCAAAATGTCACATTTCAGTTATTTTACCTAGAGCACCAGTCAATGGTCCCAATAACATGAAAAATTTGTCACAAAATGAAGGTCTGTTTTCACCTTTGAAGTTACTATGAGGACGAAAATATGGTGTACTAAGTACATTCATAAACTGTTGATGGCATAAAAATTTGAGATTACCTTACCAAAATTGTCATATTTGGTAAGGTAATCTGATAATATAAATAAACCACAAATATCTTCATGGCCTTAAATTGTGTTGTCTTTTTTTGTAGTCTAGCCCAAATGAGTAATGCAAAACATAGAAAAAGGTGTGCATAAACTGAAAAATATATAATTAAGAAAATTAAAAATTTAAATGCTAAAAATATAGGATTATTGGTGTGAATTGTTAAATTACATAAAATTTAAAATAATGAAAGTACCAGTAATAGAAGTTTCTGTAGGCTTACTCTGTGCCAGACACTTTTCTAAGTTCTTTACATATATTACTTCATTTAGTCTTCACTATTGTCCTGGAAAATAGTCTCTTATTCCCATTTTACATATGATAAAAGTGAGCTTCAAAGAGATTAAGAAATGTTTCCAAAGATACAAATCTAGTAAGTGGTACATCCAAGATTCAAATAAAAGTAGCTTGATGATTTTGTTTTTAGAAATAACAACAAACTTCTAGTAATATACAAAACGAAGAAGGCATGAAAAGAGAAATGAGAGCATATTTTTGGCCTAAAGGAAAATGAAAAGAGAACATGTCAAAATTTGAGGAATGCAGCTAAACCAATGCTTTTAAATAAATCGGTAGCCTTACATGTTTATTTTAGAAAAGAAGAAAAGTCTAAAATCAATGATCTGTTAAGGTTCCAAATGGTGACATAGAAGCAAGGTGACTTTACCCACCACCCCTACCAACACACACAGAAAACCAGAAACAAGTATACAAGGCCAAGTCATTATTGCATCACCAGCAATATTCCAGAACCCAAACATGAGAATGAGACAATTCCTGGGGCCACAGAGAAAGGAAAAAACTTTAGGCACAACCCACAGGCAGCATGACAAGTGCCTGCCAAGAGAAACATCCCTGAGGACAGCCAGAGACACATGGGGGACATGTGGAGCCCTGGAAACTCTGCTCCGTAATGTGGCCAAAGGAGACACCCAATTGGAGTGGTGTTCAGCAGCACCACGCTATAAGAGGAATGTTCCACACATCCCCTGGGCATGAACTCCTAGCCAGCCTTTCCACATTGCTGGCATATTCCCTTTGGGACCTCCCCCATTTTGGACTGGTAGAACGCCAATCTTTTGCTAGAGCTGAGGCAAACCTGGGCTTAAGGCGCCATCTAGTGCTGAAAAGGAGGAAGTGACCTAGCTGAAAAATTTAACCGGTAAATTAAGAAGAATCAAGCCATACCCAATAAAAACCAAAACAAGCCAGAGAAGACTGAAATGAATAACTAATCCTTCAGTGCACAAAAGTTATTTTGAATAACTTTCTATATAAAAACTAATATTTATAGTTTTTAAAATTAATATTGAATCTCCATGTAGCACTTTTTTTCTATTTGATTTTGCAATATATTCTGTGATACTATAATGGTATTTACAGGAGGTAAACTATGATCTTATTAAAAGAGATATCACCTTCAGAAAGAATTAATAGAAACATGACTATTTCACAGCAATGTCTTATTTTAAAAAAACGCTTTAGTGCTGATAAAAGAAAAAAGCAAATACAGAAAGCACATGCTAAAAACACTATTTGTTATAAAATAGAGTCTCAGAATGGTCTAGGGTTTATCAGGGTTACTGAAAACAGATGGGAAATAATTGTCAATAGCATAATTTGTCAACAGAACACTGAGTAAAAATGTACAAATCACCTGGTTCAATATTAATAGGCAATATTAACCAACTGTGGCCCCCAATGGAATATAATATAAATTATAAGTGAATATAAGTATAGTGATATGATATGTAGGTGTATAAATTTAGCTAACATTTGAACATATAAAATATGTATTATAGAACAAATTCTGAAGTTTAGTATCCAAATGCCTACATCAATTCAAATATTATACTTTCCTTAGACATATAGAGATAGAACCTAAATAATTCAAAATTTATTAATAATTCAAATCAGGGCTGACTTATGCATTAGGCAGAGTAGGCATAGTGTCTGAAGCCCATGATAATTTTAGGGCTTGTGAAAATATTTAAATTTCTTTTGAAATCAGAAGAAAAACAAAAAGGTTTAGTGTGTCAAAGAAAGTGTTATTCCTTTCTCACAATAGAAAAAGATGATATTTTTTAGGGCCTGCCAAACTCTCCTAAATTTTTACTAAAACAGAAAAAAATGTTGAAGTATTTAAAGTTATATCAAAAATAATTCTTAATGTTGATATCATCACAGTAGGAGGGCCCCACAAAAGTCATCTTGCAGTCCCAGCAACATTAAATGAATGCAAAGAGAAATTTTTTTGTTTCAATCAGCAAATCTCAAAGCATTTTTGGAAAATATTGCTTTGCGAGAATCATAGTTAGACAAAAGAAAACTCCATTGATCAGAAAGATGTGCCTACCTTCACACAGTGCTACAGAAAGTGTGGACCTGCCAAGAGAGTAATAGAGCAGCAGCCAGCCTGGAAATCATGTTTACACTGGACGGTTTCTCTCCAGTGTCCTATGGCCCCTAGACGCTGGGATGCTTAGCTGTCTCTGGGGACTTGCGAGGGCTGGAATTCTCCCGAGGCTTTTTATATGATTGCAACACTAAATGTGTGTGGATTCTCATCCTACGTTACTGGAAGTTACACAAAATTCAATATGCCCCCCTGCACTTTGAAACTAACCCCGACAGAAACAAACACTCCCGGTCTCTTAACAGATTTTCAGCATGCTTAAATTTTAACCTGATTGAGTATGACTACTTTGTTAAGTGTATATAATTTTCAATTTGTTTGTTACTTTTATTTAGAACCCTAATTTTCATAACTGTTATATTTGAAATAACTTTAAGCTTATAGAAAAGTTGAAAGAACTATATAAAGAATTCTAGAATACTTTTCATCCACATTTCCCAGTATTTCCTAAGAACAAGAAAATTCTTTTATAAAACCAGAGTACAAGGATCAAATCTAGGGAATTAATGACAATATGGTACTATTATTTAATTTATAGACTTTATGCAAATTATGACAATTGTCCCAATAATATCCTTTACATAGATGGGTGGATGGATTCGTAGATAGATAGGTAGATAAAACTTTTCCAGGATCCAATGCAGGTTCATGTATCACATTTAGTTGTAATGTCTCCTTAGTCTCCTTTGTTCTGGAACAGCTCTTCAATTGGAATTTGTCTAATGTTTCTTTATGATTAGATTCATTTTTGGCAGCAATATCCGAGGGTGATATTGTGTATCTCTCAGTGCATTATGTCAGGATATATTTCTACTTCTGCACACACAAAGAATAGTCTAAAAGACTTTTCCCCCAGGAAATAGGAAATTAAAGTATCAGTTTATGCACAGACTGGGTGGCTTAAAGAACAGGAATTTATTTTCTCACAGTTCTGGAGGCTGGAAGTCCAAGGTCGAGATGTGGTTAGGTTTGGTTTCTTGGGGCTCCTTGGCTTGCAGATGGCTACCTTCTTGCTGTGTTCTCACGTGGCCCTTTCTCTGTGTGCACACATCCCTGGTGTCTCTTCCTCTTCTCATAAGGACCCCAGTCCTATTAGATCAGGGCTAACTCATATGACCTTATTTAACCTTAATGACCTCTTTGAAGGCCTTATTCCCAAACACAGTCACATTCTGAAGTGTACTGTTCAGAGTTCAACATACGAATTTGTGGGGGCCACAATTCAGTCCATAACACTGAATGAAGCCCCTTTGCTCTATTCCCACTGTTGTTCATTTCGTTTTATCAGAAAAGTTGCAGTGTCTGGGTATAATGAGCACTGTTGAAGAGCCTTTGCAGTAATTACAATTAATAAATACTTTATTTTGATTGAGCACCTTTCCTCTTTTCTGAGAGGTCAACATTGCGATGAACAGCGGAGGCATGTGCGTGCATATATGTAGGAGGGTTGGAATCTAGATTAATGTGCTCACTAGAGAAGCAAAGCAAACATTTACTCTACAAGTATTTAGTTCCTAATGTTTTAAACTTTTTAATTGTTTTGAACTTAATCATTTGTTCATTAACTTAATAATGTTATTTAATAAAATCAGTGTTACTAATAATTTCATAAATACTTTTTGAACTTGTTATGTGCCAAGCATTGTGGTAGGTGTTGTAAGTACAACAGTAAATAAGATATAGAAGGAAAATATATATGGAAGATATTTCCTCCTTTATGGATCTTGCAGTCTAGTGAAGATATGAACGGGCAAGTAAAATGCAGTAAGCAGAGTGTTACAACACAGATAAGTGCAGTCAGGGAAGCAGAGCCCAGGGCTGGACAGGACCTGAGCAGGGCTGGGTAGCCAGACTTCAGCAGGGCAGCCTCTGTCCGAGAAATCAGACTCCAAGACTGCTGCTTTCTTACCTCCACATTCCCCTTCTAGTCACAACAGCAACATAGCTAACCCAAGGGACAGTCAGGAGGACTGTAAGTACTCTCTACCTCGGCCTCCCTCACGTCTACACCCCCACCTACTATATATCCAACCTGGTGCCATATGCTGTAATACCAGCTTTGCTAATGGGTCTCTATAGGAATCATGACTCTATCTCTCTTTATTTAGTTTAGGTATGCGTAACTTTTCTTATTTTCCTTACCATTGAGTATACTTCTTTAACAGCTCTCCAATCATTTTTTTCCTTCCATCCTTCCTTTCTCCCAATTTTTCTTCTTCCCTTCCTTCCATCTTGTATTCTTAAAATTTTTCGTAGTTCTTCATTACAAACATGATTTAGTTTGTTTATAGTCAAGTACAAAAAAGAAAAAAATATATATGTCACCTCACCATTCAGAGATCATGGCTGCTGAGGTTTTGATGTATTTCCTTTCGATCTTGTGTGTTGGGAATATGCTACAAAATTGGGGTTCTACGGTGCGTACAATTTCATGGCACGCTTATTTCACCTTCAACTGTGCCCCCGGCATTTCTTACCATCACTCAGTACTTCTGCTTCATGATTGTCGTTTCAGTATTTCTACGTCTACTTGCATCTATGAAGTATTCCAACATGCAACTTTACTGAGTCTTTTGTTTGTTTTAACTTCTTAGTGGAGTTCTTCCTCTTTCCCAGTCCCATGGTGCTAAACCAAGTCCTCCTTCCTCAGGCCCAGATCACCACGGAAATCTCTTAACTGGTCTAACCACAAGCTTTCCTTCACTCCCTTCTGCCCAGTGAACCTTCTAAAATGCAAAACTAACTATACCTTCCCAGCTTTATCCTTCAATGTCTACCCCCATGCTGTTCTTTTCAAGATACAGTTTACTCTCCTGACCCTCATAAAAGTTTTTTTCTCCACTTGGCCCCTTCTGCCTTCTCCAGACTCCTCTCTGGATCTATCTGTCTCTCCTCCCACCCTCAGCTTCAGTCTTTCATGTTCTTATATCTCTGAGTCTTTGTTCATACTATTCCCTCTGTCTGGAATACCTTTCACTTTTTTTGCATGACATAACCTCTGTATCCTTTAAAATTCAACCCAAGCAGCACCACTGCTTGGATACTTCCTGAAAGATTTCCTAAAAGGTCATTTTTTCAATCCTTACCTCCCCATATGGGTTAAGATCTCAAGGTCAGCTTTCTCCGGCCTAGGAACATTTCTATAGCTGACTAGACCTTTTCCTAAGTGACTCCTTGGTTTTTGGGTTTTTTTACTGTTAATAACAGAAGGTGAATTTGAATCCCAAGCACCTCACACATAGTGAATACTCAAGAAAAATCTGCTAAATAGAGTTAGTTTTTCAGTCATTCTGGCTTGGAAGCCATGAGTTCCTGTGTCTCAGGCCAGCTTCCTTCTGTTGGCTCCTTTCTAACCTCTGCATGCCTGATGCGTGACTCACTAATTCCTAGACAATGTTATTCGTTGACATGGATATAAAGCCCTGTACACTTGTGGAATTTCCCAAGGATTTCAGAATCTCCCTTTAAAATCCCTTTCCCCCGGCATTTACATCACAGATGCCTCCAGAGAAAAAGAATAACAGGGCATTGTTACCTTGAGGATGGATCAGCTTATTGCCAAACATCTCCCTCAGGAGCTTTGCTGCTTTTAGGAGCCGCAAAAGAGGAAACCAAATGAAATTTACTTTACAAATACGATGAAATAAAATGTAACATGCACATTTTAATGTGGTTTAGGTGGAGATCCAGAAAGACAGAAAGACATCTATTAGTAGAAGACTAGTTCCAAATACCACTTTAGTGCCAAGGAAAGAAAAGTCTGTTTGAACCTAAGCTAACAGAAGCTTTTCATAAAATCATTACAGTGACGTAGGTCAGATTCGCCATTTTGGCCATACAACAGAACCTTCTTGCGTTTGTCACTGTTACTAGTTATCAGGGTCACAGTTGCTAACTGAAACATCAGGATGAACATTTTAACATAATTTAAACAACAATGCCAATCAGATAGATCAGAACTTCATCACCATCAGAGGTGACTATGTCGGGTCGCAGTCTGAAATGTCGCTTTTTGGTGCGCTTATGGCCAAAGAATGACCATATGCACCAAAGTAAGGCAAGCATGAAAATGAAGTTTATTGAGGAGACAAAGACAGGACTATAGAGCAAGAGCAAGATATAGGTTTACAGAGCAAGATACATGCGCCATAGGTGACGACCGGCCCCACTGTCATAGCAAAAAGAGAAGAAAAAAAGGATTTGGTTATGGTCTGGGTCTTGTTTTATAGTGTCCAGATTGGGACCACCCTCATGGCTCACGTGTCACCATGGAACCACTTTGATTGGACAGTTGGGAGTTATATGACCTTAGTCCTACTGTGCATGAGGATCTCCCATGAACTTCTTTGAAAGCCTATTTGGGGGATGAATTGCAACAGCACTCACTTTCTCCCTAGGAGACCCGGAATTCCTCACTATCTACCTAACAGATGTACCTTGAAGCTAATTAGGACCCCTCACTAGTTCAGGCTTTTTTCAAGTTTAGGGCCCTTGGAAAGGACCCTAGCAATGTGTTTACGTGGTCATATATTTTTACAAAATTCGTTGAAGCTATATGATTTAATCAAATTGGCTAGGACTGCTTTTTTTTCTCTCACTCTCACTTCCTTTCTTTATATTCATCATTTTTGCTAGACTTAGATCTACTTAATGAAATCTTTGAAGCTCAGTCTCAAATCCACCAACGGAATTTTTACTGTAGTCTCTCCTATAGTCAAAAATAATTGGAATAACTGAACAGTAGTTATATACCAGATCAATATTCGAAGAGGAAATGTTCTCATACATTAAATACTTTCAAAATGTCTCTCCTGCCCCACCCCCACAAAAAATTGCCATTATTTGTTTGTTTCAGGGAAATGGTATTTTAATAAAACACTTACTGTGATGGTACCATTTACTGAGCATGCAAGTTGAGAGAGCATTGGAGTGAAGACATGATGCTGTGATTTGGAATCCCAGCTCCTCTACTTGCTGCGGTAACTTAGGGCAACCTCTCCAAGTCCTTGTTACCTCATCTATCAAGGTGAGGTTTGTGTGAGAAATCAAATGAATTGATCCATAGAAAAATCCAGCACTCTGCCCAGACCAGAACAAATACTCAATATATATTTTAATTCCTATTCTTTGTGGCTTTGCCCAGAAATCATTCTTTATTGTGACCTCTACTGTGGCTTTGAAACCTACAAACCTAGACATTAATACGTATGTTAATAAGCTCCCACATTTGCAAAAGAGTTCGGAGCTTTCATATTCATCTGTCCTTGGGAAGAGAGATGCTAACCAGCTTACCTGAGGTCATACAGCTAGTCAATTATAGAATTGAAAAGGGAACCTGGGTCCAGAGGGCTCCAGACTCCAGGTCCAGCACCACCGTTCTCCACCTCCACCCAGTCTCTTGGACAGCTTCAAGGGCATACATCCAGCAAGCAGCACTTTTAAGCAAAAGGTCTATGAATTATTACTTTGGCGTAGAACGTATCAAAGGAGAAGCTTAAGGTAAGGTTTAAAATTACAAGAGGACATCGTTTCTGCTTCCCTGATCTACTTCTTCATCCCAGTTCTGGTGACTCACCTCCTTTGCATCAGGGCATCTTGCTTGAGTGCTATGGAGCGTCATAGGATATGCCGAGGCCTGGGGAAAACCCAGTAATAAAGCAGATAAATCAAGCCCTTGCTAGAATGTCAGATCCACGAGGGCAGGAATTTTTCTATTTTATTCACTGATGTGTCCCAGGCTCCTATAATAGTATGTGGAACATAGTAATGCTCTGGCGAATGAGTGAATTCTATTGAAGAAGAATGAGAGTTTGACCTCTAACCTCTCAAGGGACTCAGGCAATTCTGATCTGGCCCTTAGTCTGATTCTCTACAGCACTCAGGACAGCTGGCCTGGAATTGCTGTCAGGTGTCAGGTGGTCTCCATCTACACTGTAAACTCTTTGAGGCTGGACCTTGTCTCTGAGAACAATGCTAAACCCTGGCAGGTGCTTTTTATTTATATATATATATATATATATATATATGTGTGCATGTACGTGCATGTGTGTATATATGCACACATATGTACACACATATGTATATAATCACTGTTTGAGAAATTGATACTTGTAAAATTATAAAGTCAGTTTTATAGGTGTATTTCTACCTAACCGATGCAATTTGGTTTAAACCACAGTGATACAAGTAATGCTTCTTTTTAAAAAATCCAGAAAGCCAATGTCTTAATCTACAACCTAGTGGCCTATCTGTTGGTATCCTTTAACCAGAAAGCTCTTTCTGCTAAGTACCTAAATCAGAATTGTACAGAATTAAAGGCAAATGAGTTAGATATTTTTAAATGCTCTTTCATCCAGGTGTGGTGGGTCCTCCCAGAGTCTACCTTTCTGTGAACAGTTGAGGGTCTCTCCCCCATTTCATCCCTGACTATTTTGATGTTTGTAGTAACTGCATTTCATACTGTGGATAGTATTTTTAATAGGGGTGCATTTTATACAAAAATATTTAGAGAAAATGATCACAAACTCTAAACAAAAGAAATAATAATTTTTAAATAATATAAAAACAAAACTTTCTTATCTAGTTTGAAATAATATTCTTCTACAGTTTCCTGGAGCTGTTTCTCCAGTGACTGTCTCTCTTTTGTGTGCCTTCTGAGTCACCCACCTCTGTCTTTGCCTATAAACTTTGATACCACCCTCTTGCCATCCAGTTCTAGGCATGCACTGAAGAATAAAACTTATTAAATCAAAATGTCACAGAAATCATATTGCCATCTGATCTTTGACAAACCAGACACTGGGGAAAAGAATCTCTATCCAATAAATGGTGCTGGGAAAACCAGATACCCACATGCGGAAGACTGAAACCACCACTCACAAAAATTAATTCATGATGGATAACAGACTTAAACCTAAGGCATGAAACTGTAAGAATTCTAGAAGAAAATGTTTGGAAAACTCTTATAGACATCAGCCTAGGCAAAGAATTTATGAAGAAGACCCCCAAAGCAATCACAGCAATAACAAAAATAAATAAATGGGACCTGATCAAATTAAAAAGCTTCTGCACAATCAATAGAGCAAGTAGACAACCTACAGATGGGAGAAAATATCTGCATGCTATACATCCAATAAAGGGCTGATAACTAGAATTTACAAAGAACTCAAGCAAATCAGCAATAAAATATCAAACAACTCCATTAAAAATGGACAAAAGATATGAATGGAAGGTTTTCCAAAAGAGGATTGACAAATGGCCAACAAACATGAAAAAAGGCTGAACATCACTAATCATCAGAGAAATGAAAATCAAAACCATAATGAGATATCACCTAACTCCAGTAAGAATGGCCCTTATCATAAAGTCCTAAAACAACAGATGCTGGTGTGGATGTGGAGAGAAGGGGGAATGTCCAAGGGATCCCAGCAGAGGACAGTGAAGGTAGATGGAGGATACAGTAAGGAGGATCGTGTTCATGCAGATCTTGTTCATGCAGAGCTATGAGCAGTTGTGTGTTAGTAAGCCAGCTCTCAAATATTTAAAAAACCCTGATTTGTAGCATTTGCTGATTTCCATAGTATAAACAATCCCACTATGGCCAAATTTGTGCTACCAACAGCTAGTCGCTGACTTTCAAAACTCTGGACAATTTAACAATCCATTCTTGTAAGCCCATATGAGCTGACATGAGCACAGCAATGATGGTAAGTGAGGTTGACAAGCTCTCACTGACCAAGGATGATCTCCTATGGGACCCTTGGGATGGTGATTCTTCAGTTACAGAATACTTTTTCTGGGGTTTTCTTTTCTTTTAATGGAATTCTATGTTTTACTTTATGAAGTTGGTGTTCATATCTTTTAACTCAAGAGGAGTTTTTCAAGTGGAAGATTGGATAAATTGAAGTAGGTCACCCCTCAAGTGACAGGCACCTCTGTTCCCAAGTTGAAATGACAACTACTATCCTTCAGTGAATCTGGCCACTCTGAGATGGGAGGGGTAGGGGGGAAAGGAATGAGATGTCGGTGAAATCACATCCTGTTCTTATTCTGCCCTGGGGCCTTACTCACCGCCGCCCCCCCTTTTGCTTCTCAGACCTTGGCTTTTCTGTGAAATGAATGTTCTTTGGCCCTAGCTTCCAGGAAAATTGGAAGCTAGCCTCTAAAGTAAGCTGATATCATCCACAGGCCAGGCAAAAAGAAAACGAAGAAACATTTGGCACACGGAAGTTGTCTTTGAGAAATTGTTTTCCATAGCATATTTGCATAAATTTGTCATGGGCTTTCTATTTCAATAGAAGGGGAAAAACTGCGTGACCTTGAGTTCACTGGCATCCTGTTGCCCTTTGCAGCCAAGGTCAGACTGTGTCTCACATTTTTCTTTTCTGCATCTCTTAGTGGACGAAAGACTGCAGATCTGAGGCTACATATGATTGTATTCAAAATTGTGCTATGAGTGTGTAGCTTGAATTGTGCAATAATATTTCATTTGGCTAATATTTCAGTTTGTGGAGTCATAAGGCTGGCAAAGAGCTATAGACCATGAAGCAGCCTTTTCTGAGTCAGTGCATGTGAGAAAGAAATTGTAGCTAAAGGCTCAACACAGCAGATATTCTTGGCACTACTGTCTGACTCCACAGCTTTATTCTAGGATGCAGACACCTCTCCACACTTAATTCAATGGCATTGCTTCCTATAAATTCAGCATAAATCTCAGACCTTCAGGAGTATATCCCAAGACACATAATGAACAGCACTTGGTGTTCAGCCTTTTCCTGCCCTAACTGTGAAAGTGTCCCATCAGGAAATAACGGTAGCTATCAGCCTATTAATTCATGAGCAATTTGATGCCTCCTATGTGATAAGTATAAGTTGAGAAATGAATTTCCTGCTGCTGAAATTCCAACACCTTAAAAATTCTTCAATGATCAAATATGTTTATTCTGTGTATTAATAAATGAAAAAAAAGATTTTTTAAAAACCGAACAATTTAAGTGTCTTGGCAAATGTCAACTTGGTGGGTTAGGATCCTAGGCCATCAACATTGGGTCTACCTAGTGTTGCAGTTTTTCTAGCATCCACAGAAGAATCAAGAAAGGCAGGACCGTGATTCGCTTTTCCTAATCATGTTCCATTGTTCTAAAGTTATCATAAAATGACTTTAATTAAAATGGTAATATTAATTAAAGTTAATGAATTTCCCATATGAGGTCTTAACTGTTGAAATGTATTGCCTACATTCCATTTCTTTTCTTTCCCAAGAACATCCTATTCATTAAGCACCATTGCTTTCCCAGCACTTATAAAATGAACCCTGTGTGTAGATAAAAACATAAAGAAAAAGTAAATAATTCTTGTTTCAAAAAAGCAAAAATTCTTCCAGTGGAGTATCAAAATAGCACAAATTAAAATATATTATAATGATAATACTCAACTTCTTCCCCAAATTCATCTCTTCAGTCACTTGTTGGAGGATACCTTTTCAGGATTCTCTCCTATATGCTCCATCAGGCCCATATCTAACAAGTGCGGACAGCTGAGGAAGAATTCAAAGACAGGCCCAGGTTTCTTTTTCTAAATATTTAAAGTTTTTTAAACCAGTTATCAAAATGTTAAATAAAACGAGTCCTATCTTTCTACCTTGACAAATATATAATCATGTGTCACATAATGATGTTTTAATCAACGATAGATCACATATACAATGGTGGGCCCATAACATTATAATATCATATTTTCACTTTACCTTTTTGTATGTTTAGATACACAAATACTTACCATTGGGTTACAATTGCCTACAATACTCAGTACAGTAACATGCTATACAGGTTCGTAGCCTAGGAGAAATAGGATACACCACTAGGCTCGAGATAGGGAGACCTTCTTTCTTGAGTCTGAGGGCAGTACTGGACCCCGTATGGAATTGACCATACATGATGCATCATTTTTTCTTTCTCTATTCTATCCTTTAGAATTTAAGCTCTTTAAGAACAAAGAGAGCATTTTATCCCTTTTTATCCCTAGTTCCTTACATATGTAATTTCTGGCATAAATACTGGGTTATGACCACCTGTTGACATCCCTGTCTGTTCAACTAGATTGTGGCTTTTGTGAAGGAAGAAATAGATGTTTTGATTCCTGAATCTCAGCGTCTCACTCAATCCTGGAAACATGTCTGCTGCTTGATAAATAAGTCCATCAGTTGAGCATATGTGTAACCGCAGAACTGCGCTGAGCAAGAGGTGAGACAGTGCAGTCCCTTCCCACATGGCCTCACTGTTAGTTTGACAAACATTCAAAAGAAACAAGAAGAAAATATAGAACCAGAAGGGCGCTGGAAACCAACGTAGCTCCTAGTCTCCATTCCTTCATTTTAGCTACTTTAATTTTATTTCCTGTTTTAAAGTCTTCATTCCTGAATCTTGGACCACCAGTTGGACAAACCCTCAAAGTTAGCTAAGGAACTTGAAATCCCTTGGACATGCTTCTCTTTTCCACCTCTCAAGAATCTTTTATTATTTTATTGTCTTTTTCTCACCATTCTCAGTGTCTTCCCTTCTTTTTGAACTCATGATCTATCCTTCATCTGCTTCTCTGCCCGGTGCCACAGAGGTGGAGCAGCAGAGAGGGAAAAGGGTTGTCACGGTGTTTTACACACTGCTAAGTATAGTCCTGCACTTTAAATGATCATGGCAATGCTTGTCCTTTTATGGAAAATCAATGTAAGCCAAAGTCCAAAGGGACACCCTGGAATGTTTTGCTCTGCGTAAATCCTTCAGAACCTTTGTACTTTCAGGCACTGTGGTCAGGGAGCCACAATAATGACTCAGATTGAATAGTTTTGTCCTCTTGGTGGAATGAAAGCATAGGATCAAACCTAATCTGATTCAAAGAAAGTAATATAAATTTTCTTGCACATTCAGTTTTATGGAGCAAAATTCAGACCCATCACCCAAAGTTTGTTTCTTTTAATTTTTTTTTTTCTTTTTTTGAGACAGAGTCTCACTCTGTCGCCTAGACTAGAGTGCCGTGGTGTCAGCTAGCTCACAGCAACCTCAAACTCCTGGGCTCAAGCGATCCTCCTGCCTCAGCCTCCCGAGTAGCTGGGACTCCAAGCACACACCACCACACCTGGCTAATTTTTTATTTTTAGTAGAGACGGGATCTCACTCTTGCTTAGGCTGATCTCAAACTCCTGAGCTCAAGCTATCCTCCCACCTCAGCCTCCCAGAGGGCTAGGATTACAGGCATGAGCCACCATGCTTGGCCTACCACCCAATGTTTGAAGGTTCAAGAAAGTGATGTGAAGGAAAGCAGAGATTGGACTTTTATAAGAGAATGCTGAGAACTCAAAACTTAAATTTAGTCACTGACTTTGCTTTTGTTCCAAGTCTAATTGTCACAGGCATGCAATAAAGCTAGCAGTCCGTATCTCACAAAGCTTTGCCTATTTTCCATCTATTTTTATGATAGATATTTATGTAAGATAGAGAAAAAAATGACTACAAAGATATGACAGAAAAGGATTCCACCACGGATAAATATATTATTCAAAAATTCCTCTGTAGTCCAAAGATTTTGTATTTGTATCCAATGAACAACTTATGTATGATATTGAATTTAACAAAATTCTGCAATGGAAACAGAGAATGTGGTTATTTTTGTTAGCTTATGGGATTCATCTTTGTCCTGATTCAAAGAACACTTCAGGCTCAAAGGTAGAGTTCTCAGAAGGTAATTGCCTCAGTGGTGGGGGTCAAATTAATCCAAGCCTTAAGGGTATGATGGATCCACAGTTAGAAAGCTTAGAAACAATTCTAGAAAGTATCAAACTGATAGCTGGTAATCTAACTGCTGCATCCTAAGTTTTACCCCTACATTGTACCTTCGATAGCACAAGAGTTATCTTGTTAAAATACAAATACAACCATGTCACTCATTTATGTCTAAATAAAGTTTCTCTTTTGCCTACAGTGTAAGGTCCAAAATTCTTAGTATGGCAGACACCTTGGTTTCCTAATCTGTGAAATGGGTACATTTTGAATATCTATTTCTTGGGTTACTGAAAGGAGATTTTACACATACACACTCGTGCATGAACAATCTCAGCCCTGTTTTAGAAGTGAAAATATACAAAACAGTATGTTATTTTTATATGTTAGTGATTATTAATAATTATAATTGTCATGTTGGTGTTATTGTTATTTTTGTGCTTTCATTGACAGTCTGGTGGGTTAGTAAGACATTTAGCAAAAGCATTTTGGTGAAAAGAAGCAAAGAATGTTGAAATTGAAATACAAGTACTTTAAGTGATTTTTTTGAAAAATTAACACACTAGGAAGTGGGGTGCCAGTGGAAAGGTATTATGGTTTCCCTTTTTTTAAAATTAATTTTCCTTTTGCACTTGCCATGAGCAACATTCTTAGTTCAGAATAATAATTAGTAAGTGTGGCCCAACTGACCAAAGGACCAAAACAAATTTTGCTAAGTCAACCAATGCTGGTGCCATGTTAATCTTTTAATTCTGCTAAGAACACTGTTCAGCTGCAGCCCTTATCAGCAAGAACATCAGAAGCTGGCATTCCTTCCGGGAAAAGCTCAGATTGCACAGCAATTTACTGTAGCTCTCTGTTGCGCAAACTTTCAGGGGGTGGTGAAATTAAAATGGAATGTGCTTCAACTTTTTTTTTTCTGACTGAAAATTTTTAGCAGGTAATGTCTATAAACTAGGAACTTATGATATAGTCACAGCCTTGATCAATATAACAAAACCATTGACAGGATATTTTTATTCCTGGAAGTTCTCTTTTGTATCTTGTACATCAAGTATTTAGTTTTACACAGTTACTCATGTGTATGAGATACAAAAGTATCACCCAGAATAACAGTTAAGCTAAAATATGTGATGTATTATGACATTTTTTTTTAAAAAAATTCTATCCTATTGTATTTTATTCCATTATATTTTCAAATAGTGGTCGCAACCCACTAAATTGATTTAATGACCCACTAGTGAATCACGACCTGTAGTTTAAAAGTATTGCTCTAATCTCTTGATGACAGAACTGGGCTTTAACAGTTCATGGTGGAGTCTACCTTCTTATTAGTACCATCCAAAATACTCTGAGAGCCACTAGAGGTAAAATGCTTAGACCAGTTAGATGCTTCACATACCCTATCATCTGCCTTCAATCTTAATATCAGATCCTGACCTAGTGCTGGGAGTCTCTGGGGACTTCATGGGGTGAAGCATTTGGGACTGATGGCACAAAAAGCAGGAGGGTTTCTGGGCTGTTGGGACCCTTAGGGACACCCCTTGTCATCACCTCTACATTTCCATTTGGTTCCTAGGACAAACTGGATTGAAGATTTTTTAAAAATGCATTGTTTTCTAGGAGGGCTGGAAAAAAAAAAACTAAAATATATTCCATAGACTTAATCAAGATTATTTTACCTGGTTTCTTCTTCCCTAATTGCTTCTTTTCTTGTCTAGAGAAAGCATGGCTTTAAGTCAATGGGCTTCTGAGTCAGTCTTGGGTTTGATTTTAATTCTACCTGTAAGATTTTGTATGACAGTTTCTTTTTCTATAAAATAAGAATCATGATACCAACCTCTTAGCATTCATGAAATTATTAAAAATGACATTATACTGAAAAACTCAGGCACTGCATCTGATCAAGAATTGGAAACTAATAAATAAATGTTATTTTCCTTCCCTTGCCTTGGTGCATTCCTTCCAGAGCCTATTTCAATCAGCAGTGGTCACAGTGTCTGAACTAGCAAGGAACCTACTAAGGAACCACAGACAAGCGCCTTACAGGCAAGAATTTTTCCTCAGCAGGACCACAACTCAAAGCTGGGATGCTACAGCCTGTAAAGAAAAATATATCACAATAAATATAAACCACATTTTTCAGAAAAATCAGGTGAAATCCCAATAAAACATGTCAACCACTATATTCATAATACTATGAAGAATTCAAAGGATCTAGTAATGGAAAGGCTGTCTCAACTCTTTCTTTGGTGAAAAAAAGTTAGAAGAAATAAACAGTATGTAACCATGTCAACTATTTCTTCACCAAGTGAGACACAACAAGGGGATTGTACCACTGTCCAGTTTTGTGTAAGTGGCAGCAAAATTTGAAAGCAAAGAAGTCACTAAGCATAAACAAGAGTTAGAACTAACAAGTCTTAATTATCAACGGTGTGGGCTAATCTGTCTTCTGGTCTGTAATTCAAAGCATGATATCTCAACCCCCATTAGCTCTATCTCTAAAATTTGTTGTAATCATTTGTTTATCATTCCAATCTGTTTCTCTATAGGAGCAAACTTTATGCTAGGAGTGATGTCAGCAAAGTCCTCAAGGCAAGTCAGGATAAAGTAGAGCCATACCACTTACCAAGTCACAAGAATGTCAGTGCTCAGCACAGAGCAGCCATGATGAGATTTTGCAGGTATATGAGATTGTACTAGTCAAATATGAAAGACACAATAAGAATTACAGGGTAGAATGCAAGTTCGTAAGCTGAGCTTCTATTTTAGAGATAACTACATTGGGTTAAACAATTGCATGGGTTTACAACGCATGCACATAACACTGGCATCAGCACTTGTTAAAAGCAGAAGGAATTTGTTTGTCATAGTAGGTTTCATAACACTGGTGCTCTTGACAATTTCAAAAACTTAGTATGGGGCTTTCACGAATTAAATCACAGAAAGTGATGTATTTGGAAAGTGGAAAAAAGAACTACTTTCTTTCTGAAAGGAAATAGAATAATTTTTATTAAACCAGTTCTAGGAGTCATGGAGATAATTCTATACATAATGGGCTGATTCTTGATATGTCTTATCTTTTGGGGGGACTGTTACTATAGATAAATCAAAATTTTACTCTTCCTTACTATTTACTCATGTCAATACTTTGGGATGGGCCTGACAACCATTATAAGCTAATATTTTCTATTGTTCTTTAGTTGCAAGAAATAAAGGATAAATTTGGACAGCCAGATGTTAATGCCCAAGGCAGGGAGATAGTCATTTCTTGGATTGCTTCAACAAAAAACACTTATTTCACTGTTCTTGAGGCTGGGAAATCCAAGATTAAGGTGCTGGCAGATTCCATGTCTGGTGCAGGCACTCCTCCTAGTTTGCAGATGAGCATCTTTTTGCTGTGCCCTCAAAATAGAGAGAGAGAGAGAGAGAGAGAACTCTGATCTTTTCTTGTAAGGGCACCTATTAATCCATCATGGCGGCCCTACCCTCATGACTTCATCTAAACCTAATTACCTCCCAAAGGCCCCACCTCCTAATATCACATTGGAGGCGAGGGCTTCAATATAGAAATTTGAGGGGGGACACATTCAGTCCGTAACAGTAAGATTGTAAAACACTACCTCTATTTTGTTTATTTAACAAATATCTGTATAACACTTAATATGGGCTGATGTTTTACAAATGTGAGCACATTTTATACTCGTAACAACCCTGTGCAGTAGGCACTATTATAAGCTCTTTTACAGAGGAAAAACATGAATACATAGGGGTTAGATAAATTGCCAGTGATCATGGGGCAAGTAAGTGGTATAGCTGAGGTTTCAGCCCTCACGGCCTTGCCAAGCTATTTCTAGAGCTCTACATTCAGCTAACAAGCTATTCCTGAGGCAGACCAGCTGTGGCTCCCCAGCACTCCTCACAGCAGTGGCAGAGTATCCTACATATCCCAGAGGTCTGTATCCACCCTGGAGAATCAACTTAGAACATGCAGTTTAATGTAAAAGGGGGCGAGGGCGCGGGGAGAGGCATTGAAATTGCTGGTGAAAAGTCGGTTACCTAGTGAGAAGGCATCAGCTAAACAGACTGGATAGCTTTATTGGCATTCTCATCAACTAAAAGTAGGCTGACAGTTATTTCTCGAGATGGAATCAGGCCCAGGATGCAGGTAAATACAGATGACATGAAATGGCATTAAGTTAGAAATCTAGTGTTTACATAGCAAAGACACATCTGTTTACACTTAGACAAGTAAACAGGCAAAATCACATTTGGTACTCCCCTTCTGGTGTCTAAGACCTTTTCTGTCCAGGGACAGTACTAGAACAGGCGGACCTCAGGAGCTCAACACGTCTCTTCACAGCTCCCCAGTAGCTTTCACCAATCAAAACACAGCCTCCCATACAACAAAAAGGTGATGCTCCCGGAATTTCTAAAGTGTGAGGAGTTCCGAGATTTCAAAGAGAGGACGGATGGGAGATGACAGCGCTGTATCCTAAAATTAGCATTGAAGTAAACTGTGACAATGGTCTGCTGCCCACCCCAGCCCCGCCCTCTGCTGCAGAAGAACACAGCACACTCGTGATTTATTTGAGATAATAAAACATCAGGAACAAGACAAACGTTCTTACAGGTATTCTGAGATGACAGATGTATTTTTAAAGAGTTGGTTTATTTCAGAGATGAATGAAATTGGCAAAACACAAGTCGAAGAGAAAGCGGGGAGCTAGACCAGAGACGTTGCCATTCCCACCTTAACTCTTCCAATGCCAGTAACTGCAACGACTCCCAGAGCAGGAACTTTTTCCTGAAAAGATGTAGCCCAGTCCCTACATGGCCCAGCGCCTGCCCGCTGAGGTCACCCGGAGCCCACGGTCTCCCCCTCGGGCGGTAACTCCAGCGAGGCCAGCAACTCACTGCTTATCTGGGAATCTGGGACAGAAAACAAATATTCCAGAGTCCCAGGGTACACGGGAGCTAAGCGGGAGGGCGAGGCAGGGGCGTCAGCGGCGGGTCCCCTCCCGACTGTCCCCAGGGGCGGGGCCGGCGCCTGCCTTCCGGACTCAAGAGAATGACCTGGAATCCGGGAATTTCCCTGGCCCGGGGATTCCGGGCTTTCCCGCCCCAACCGTGCATAAAAGGGGTTCGCCGATCTCGGGAGCCACAGACCCGGACCTCGGGAGCCACAGACAGCACCACAAGCCCCTCAAGCCGATCTCCACCGCACGCACCGCCGCCCTCCAGCCGAGCCATGGCCCGCGTCGCCTCCGCCGTCCCCCGCGCTCCCCGGCTGCTGCCGGCCGCGCTGCTGCTCCTGCTCCTGGTCGCCGCCGCCCAGCGCGCAGCAGGTGGGACCCGCGCCCTGGGACCCCACCCCGGGGCGGGACCGGGCTTTATGTGGCGCCCATCCGGGGACAGCCCCGCTAACCCAGTCTCTCCTCCCCGCAGGGGCGCCCGTGGTCGCTGAACTGCGCTGCCAGTGCCTGCAGACCCTGCAGGGAATTCACCTCAAGAACATCCAAAGTGTGAAGGTGACGCCTCCGGGACCCCACTGCGCCGAAACCGAAGTCATGTAAGTGCCGCCCCTCACTGCCGCTGCTGCTGCCAGATGCGCCCGACCCTCCCTCCCGCTGCCCTGACCCCCGCTGTCCCACCCCCCGCTGTCCCACCCCAACCCCCAGCCCGACCTCCTGCCTCATGGGATCCTCTCTTCTCTCTGCAGAGCCCAGCTCAAGAATGGGCAGGAAGCCTGTCTCAACCCCGCAGCCCCCATGGTTAAGAAAATCATCGAAAAGATGCTCAACAAGTGAGTTACGGTTTTATTTAAACATGGGGCTGGAGTTGTTGGTCAGAAATACTGACTTCTGCCCACTGGGCTATATCAGGGAGATATATATGTATATATATATGAGGGAAACCCAGGGGTTGGCTGGAGAACTGAAACACGTTATTACTTTCACGATGAAATATGCCATTAAGGTTATTAATATGCTTTGGTGCCAGAGGATATTTCAATGTCGTCCAGCCCCCACCCACCCCCCTGTTCAAATGAGTGAGGGTAAATGTGTGTTCCTTGGAGATTAAGTGATTTGGCTAATGATGCTAAAATGCTTACTACCTATTAAGGAACCTCATTCCCTCCTGAGCTTCAGACCTGAAAAGTGGAACCTCTAGTTTGGGGCACTTTGGGCTCTAAGTCTTCCTGTTGAAGATCAGGGACATTGCAGTGAGACTCCCCCCTGAGCTCACGGCTAGAATCCCTGTGAACATTGTTTAATCTCTTTGAGTTGCAGCCAAATTATTAATAACTATTTCATAGCGTAGTGTGTGGCTTCAATGAGGTCTGGCATGTAAATTTTAACATCATGGGACAGACCCTCAGTGAGCAATACATTTTGACTCCTTCAAACCAAGAAGGTAGTTGCATCCACAGCCTTCTTTTGTATTGTTCCTCAATACAAAGCATTCAGGAGCCCGAGTTTTTGGCTACACAGGGCGGTGGGTACAGCCAGGGGTCCCCTGAGTGGAGGGCTGGGCAGGAGTCTGCAGGCAGAAATCCCTCCAAGCCTCAGGGGCCAGAGTAAGAGAAGAGCAGCCTTCCTGAGCCCCTGTAACAGGAACCCTTTTCTCATCCTAGGGGCAGCAGCAACTGACCTGGAGAGAAGTAAGCAGCTCAGCAGCTCATTGGTGGTGGCGGTTCCTGCAGGGCAATCCCTGCCCTTACAGGAGCTAAAAATGAAATGAGAACAGCTGGTTTCTGGGTCACCTGCAAACGGCTTAATGTGTTTGAGTAATTCCTGTGAGAGTTCTATTTATTTATGTATTTATTTATTTTTCAAAGCTTGTATTTTAATATTTTACATGATTTTATTTAAAACTGTGACTGTGTTTCATCAAACATAGCTCAGTCCTGATAATTATTTAATGTGAAGATGATGGATTTGCAATGTCTCATTAAACTAATATTCAGTGGGAGGCCATCCAGTGTCAGCCACTGTGCTAGGTGGGGTGGGAAGTGGGGCATCCAAGGAATTAGTGACATCAGTGTTAGGGTAAGGGAATGTGTGTGCATGTCTATTTTTGTACTTTTAAAAAAATGTCAGTTTTTATTTATTGAAATTATCTCATGTTATATAGTCAACATTTTTATGTTGAAGCTTCCCTTGGACATTTTATGTCTTCCTTGTAGGGCATACTGCCTTGTTTAATGTTCATTATGCAACGTGTCTCTTTGCCTTGTAACTGAGAAGTACTCTTATGTTTTTATAAATGACGTGAAAATAAAATTTTTTTAAAAAAGAATGTGCGTGGGTTTTGTTTGATTATTATTATATATTTTTTTTTTTTGACCTTTCCTTCCTCCTAGGTGCCCAAGGTGGTACTGTTAGATTGTGGTTTATATCTTATTCTGTGCCTGCTTCTGGCTGGCACTTTTCCTTATATTTTTTTTACAAAAAAAGATTAGTTAATACTCTAAGAAAGTACACAAACACACTTCCCCCAATACCTTGATAATTCTAGTTTATATAAAATATTAGTTTTTCACACAGATCAATTTGTCATTCAAATTAGTTCATTACAAACTTAAGAATTTTATGAATATTTTAACAAGAGCCCCTACTAAATACTTCAGTAAGTGGTTTTTCAAGCAATTATGCAATTGTTTACCTTTTAATGAGGGTCAGGAGCAAATGGTGGAATAGTAGGTTCTTCCTCAGAACTCAAAAAGTATGTGCTTTTTAAAATAATAGTAATAATTACCTACAGTGATAAATATATGATGACAGTAACACAAAGGACAGGGAGATAAATGAATATATAACATTTCTTCAATTGTTAGAGAGAAAGTGTTAAGGAAAATTGTAATGTATCGAGAACACATGTTATAACTTACAGGGCATCTACTAAAAAGGCAAATGCAAGATTTTGGTCTTCACAATCTGAAAAGGATATAAAACGGAATAAAGGAAAATACCTGAATAATACAAAAGAAGACAGGTATTGAAGAATAAAGATACAACACAGAAAATGGGACAGGAAGAAGTGAAAAATCTTGAACTTTCTGGCCTCAAAGACTTCTCCTGCCTCAGCCTCCCAAAGTGCTGGGATTATAGGCATGAGCCACCATGCCCAGCCAAGAAATGAAGAATCTTTATAAAAGAATTCCTAATAGTATGAGTACAGTCTTTGCCTTCCTGAAGGTGAAGCTTAATTCCTCTCCCCACCTTAGTGTGGGCTAGACTTAGTGACTTATTTTAAATAACTACCAAAAAGGAAAAATAAAAGCTGTATATGGAGAAATTTGGCAGACACAGCTTTAAGGAAGTGATCAAAATTATTATCACCAGTTGTGGCATGTGAATATTATGCACTCCCTGATAGAATGTGATGGGAAGGGCACCTCAGCTCCATTTGTGTTCTTTGACAAAATCTCAAACTCCAGAATAATCGTGAGTAGGACATCATACAAATTCAAATTGAGGGACATTCTACAAAACGCCTAACAAGTAATCTTCAGAACCATTAAGGTCATGAGAAACAAGACAAACTAAGAAACTGTCACAGATCAGAGGAGACAAAGGAGACAGGAGGACTAAATGTGATGTGGTATACTTGCTTGGATCCGGGAATGGAAAAAAGAAATAACTGTAAAACTGGGGAAATCTGAGAAAAGGCAAGAGTTTAGTTAATAACAATGTATCCATGTTAATTTTCTAGTTTGGAGAAATGGACTGCGATTAAGTAAGATGTCAAAATTTAGTACTCTCTGTATTATTTATATAAATTTTTTGTAAATGTAAAATTCTAAATTAAAAAGTTTATTTTTAAAAAGATAGGGCAAATAGAATAGCAAGATAGTAGACAAATAACATTATATTAAAAATTATAGTAAATTTAAATAGAAGAAGCATTCCTATTAAAAGTCAGATTACCAGATTGTATAAATATTAATAAGACATTTATGCTTCTCAAAAGAGACATAATTTAAATTATAGCTAGATAGAAGGAATAAGTTCTAGTGTTCTATACCACTGTATGATGACTATAGTTAACAATAATATTTTATAAATTTCAAACAGCTAGAAGGAGGCCATTGAATGTTCCTAACACAAAAAAATGATAAATGTTTGATACGATGGATGTACTAGTACCCTGATTTTATATGTGTGCAAATATCACTGCGTATGCCATACATAAGTATAATTATTCCATGTCAATTGAAAAGATGAAATAAGAAAAGTAAAAAAAAAAAACGGCCCCAGATAGCTTGAAATTTAAAGAATTACAAGTGTCATATCATGTAAAAACTAAGTGAAAGATACCTGACAGGAATATATTATTATATTGATTAGTTATTAATAATGACTAACATATGATTAATATAAAGTATTAGCATATTTATTAATAATGTATTACATAAGGCCTAAATAATATATTATGCCTTAAGGAAGAAGTGGTCTTAAAGATAAATAAGGCTGAGTCAAAATAAAAAGGAATAAAACAAGTCTACAAGAGAGAAAACAATCCTGTTTTATGAACTTAACATATTATCAAAAAAAGCAAAATGGAGAGACAAAAGAGCAACAGACAAATACATAATCATAGTTAAAGATTCTAACAAACTCTTTCAATACTCAATATGCAAAACAGGAAACATTCAGAAATAATATAGAAGAGTGAAGCAACGTAATCAACCAACTTGGTCTGACTCACATAGACACTTTACCCAGCAATTGCATAAATCTCATTTGTTTTTCCAGTGCACAGGGAACATTTTCTAATACAGATGCTAATATGGACCCTAAAGAATGTATCAACACATTGCAAAATTTTGAAAAGTTACAGAGGACGTTTTCTGATCAAATTTTTAACAATGATTTCTAACCATCAGAGTTGAACTATACATCCATACACTCTGCGTGACGTGTTTGCTGTGGTTTACAACTCATATCTCCCAATTTCCTAAATTTTACTTCCATAATACTAGAGTTGTCATGCTGTTTTCATGTCTGATATAGCCATCTAGTGTGACAAATATGTTTCCATGGAGATGTTTCCTCATTTCCTATATTTTTGTCCTGACGTATTCTTTAGTGATTTTGGCACTGTTGTATTTTTTGACTTACATGATATGGCCACAACGTAATTTAATTACTCAATACTACTTCCACAAAAGTTTAAAAAATAATCTTAAGAAAATGTAAAGTTTATATTAGAATCAATTTTTTCAAAAAGCCTTGGAATGATGTCCAAATCTAATATATTAGATGGTGCTCAGTTTTAATTAAAATAAATACAAATAATTAGAGATTATTGAAATCATCAAGATGTCCTTATTACAGAAAGAGAGGAAAAGACTAACTATGTTGCAGAAGGAAGTATGCAAGTTTAGTATCAAAGAAATATGTCATGTTTCGAGTTTTGGCTTTATCTACTATTCATCTTTGCAAAACTGATCACAGTCCCTTGTATGTTGTATGTGTCTAATAAATGTCTGTTGAATTTAATATCCACCATCCTCATTTTCTGTACATACCTTGAACCTGTAAATTACCATGGCCTTCCCACCCTCCTTATGGTAAATAGTAATGAAAACCTCTCACAAATCCACTTGACAAAACTTGTATTAGGTGTCCCCGTTGCTCCTAATAGCTTAGTTTATTATGGTATTTACCAGCCTCTTCTAAATGCTTCTATTTGCGTATTCATCTCCCCTATTGCATTGAGAGTTAGAGTGTAGAAGAGCACGTCTTAATCCATCGCCCATAATTTCATCTCTACATTACAAATGTTGAGAAAAATGATCAATAAAAATGCTTAAATGAATGCAGAAAGAAAGGAATTTATTATAATTCAAGTGGAAATGCCCTTCTGGTTAAAAAGATAAGCAGTATTTGGAGTCAGTAAGAAAAAGCTAACTCAAATTGTCACAGTGAAAAGGGAAATTATTTCATTTCTCTCTGAAACTGATGAGTACATGAGATAAGGCTGGACCCTGGAGATCAATCATTCTCCTGAGCAATCAGTTCCACTCCAGGTCTGGCTGCTCTTCTCTGTGTTGGCTTTATTTTAGGCAGGCTCTTCTCAAGCATTGACAAAGCTCCAAGCTTCTGATTTAACAGCTGTAACCAAACAAGAAACAAGGCCCCGATTTTGCCACCATTTCCTGCCAAAATGGGCTTCAGAGAATTTTCCTGACTTGGCCAGGCTTAGGTCACTTGCTCACTCCTGAGCCTGTTGGGGTCACTGAGAGTTGGACCCAGACAGGAAGGTTTGGACAGTACCGCTTTGGGTAGTCAGCTCACTCGTGAGGCTTGGGAGTAGGGTCACCCTACCTGAATTACCCATAGTGAGAGGACAGAGAATGTTTCCAAAGGAAAACCAGGCTTCTATTATGAGAAGGGGTAAGGAGCTCAAACCAGGTAGAAATGACAAATATACAAGAAACCAGACCAGGTGGAAGATTTTAGTATTAGCAGGAGGCTGTCCAGAACTTTATTCTCCTTATAACTTAAGAAAACAGAAAATACTTTGCTGTAATGATGTCCAAATCTAACTCAAAATATTGGCAGAAGCAAATCCTCAGGGGAAATGGAGCATCAAAAAATTTACAATAGTAGCCAAAGGAATAAAACATTCTAAGTAGCCAGTGTCATATTTGTAGAATGAGCCATAACTTTATGCCTAAAACTTGTGTAATAAATAAACCTCAGTTGCTTATAAAATGAAGAACAGAAGGCGATTGACCATTGAATTATTGTGAAAGCTTTGATAGAAGCCAAAGTTAGCAGCTTAGGGTAACAAATCGCATTAACATAACAATTACAATTAATGATGTTGCTATTGTAATTGTTCTGGGGCTCCAGGAACTACACCCATACAAGACGGTGAACTTAATCAATAAATGTTATGTGTGTTCTAACTGCTTCATCAGCTGTTCCCCATCTTTCTTCCTCTCTTGGGACCTCCCTGTTGCCTGATACACAATATTGACAGTAGGCCAATTAGTAACTCCACAATGGTCTATAATTGATCAAATAAGAGAAAGAGTCACATGTCTTTCACTTTAAATCAATAGCTAGGAATGATTAAGCTTAGTGAGAAAGGCATATGGAAAACCAAGGTTGGCAGAAAGCTGAGCCTCTTGCATCAAAGAGTTAGCCAAGATGTGAGAGCAAAGGAGAAAATTAAAGGTGCTGCTCCAGTGAACACATGAAGGATAAGAAAGCCAAACAATCTTTATTGCTGATATGGGGAAAGTTTTAGTGGTCTGGATAGAAGATCAAATCAGGGACAACATTCTGTTAAGCCAGGGCCTAATCCAGAGCAAGGGCCTAATTTTCTTCAATTCTGTGAAGAAAGAGAGAGGTGAAGAAGCTGCAGAAGAAAAGTTGGAAACCAGCAGAGGTTGGTTCATGAGGTTTAAGGAAAGAAGCCATCTCCATAACATAAAAGTTCAAGGAAGGTGAAGCAGCAAATCCATATGCAGAAGCTGCATCAAATTATCCAAAAGATCCAGCTCAGACAAGTGATGAGGGGGCTACACTAAACAACAGAGTTTCAGTGTGGACAAAACAGCCTTCTGTTGGAAGAAGATGCCATTTAGGACTTTCATAGCTGGAGAGATGAAGTCAATGCCTATCTTCAAAGCTTCAAAGGACAGGCTGATTTTCTTATTAGGGGCTAATACAGTTAGTGACACGACATTGAAACCAAGGTGTATTTACCATTTTGAAAATACTAGGGCCCTTAAGCATGATGCTAAATCTACTCTGGCAGTGCTCTATAATTGGAACAACAAAGCCTGAATGACAGCACATCTGTGGATAGCATGGTTTACTGAATGTTTTAACCCCACTGTTGAGAACTATTGCTCAGAAAAAAGATTCCTGTTAAAATATTACTGCTCATTGACAATGCTTCTGGTCACCAAAGAGCTTTGATGGCGATGTACAAGGAGATGAATGTTGTTTTCATGCCTGCTAATGCAACATCCATTCTGCAGCACATGGATCAAAGAGTAATTTGAATTTTAAGTTTTATTATTTAAGAAATATATTTTGTAAGGCTATATCCACCACAGATAGTGATTTCTCTGATGGATCTGGGCAAAGTCAATTAAAAATCTCTAGAGGATTCATCATTCTAGATGCCATTAAGGACATTCATAATTCATGGGACGAGGTCAAAATGTCAACATTAACAGGAGTTGGGAAGAAGTTGATTCAAACCCTCTTGGATGACTTTGAAGAGTTTAAGACTTCAGTGGAGGAAGTAACTTTAGGTGTAGTGGAAGTAGCTAGAGAACTAGAATTAGAAGATGGGGCTGAATTGCTGGAATCTCATGAAATAACTTGAATGGATGAGGAGTTACTTCTCATGGATGAGCAAAGACAATTATTTCTTGAAATGGAATCTACTCCTAGTGAAGATGCTGTGCACATTGTTGAAATGACAACAAAAGGTTTAGAATATTACAAGAACTTAGTTGATAAAGCAGCAGCTGGGTTTGAGAGGATTGACTCCAATTTTGAAATAAGTTCTGTGAGTAAAATGCTATCAAACAGGATTACATGCTACAGAGAAATCATTTGTGAAAACAAGAGTCACTTGATGGGCCAAACTTCATTGTTATTTTAAGAAATTGTCACAGCCACCCCAAACTTCAATAACCCCCACCTTGATCAGTCAGTAGCCTTTGACATTGAGGCAAGACCCTCCACCAGCAAAAGATTCACTGAAGGCTCAGGTGATCGTTAGCATTTTTTTTTTTTTAGCAATAAAGTATTTTTAATTAAGGTATGTGCCTTGTTTTTTCAGACCTAATTCTATTACACACTTAAGAAACTACAGATGGTATAAACATAAGTCTTATAACACTCATATAAAAAATTTGTGTGACTGGCTTTACTGTGATATTTACTTTATTGGTCTGGAACTGAACCTGTAATCTCTGGGGTCAGCCTGTACCGCTCTGTGCCTCTCCAGCACCTCTGGAGCATCCCATCCCTCCACTTGCTGGCCCTCTGCACACCTTCCTGCAGGACAGCTCCACATCTCTCACAGATTGGCATCCAGCACCACAGCCACACCATCTGACACCTCCCTGTAACTGAAAAAGGACATTAAAACTCAGGGTGAAAAACAAGCTTCTGAACAACAAAAACTAGGGTTAACAATTGAAGTGTCTTATGAGAAATCAGTAAAGGCAAAACTTGCCCACAATTGTTTGTCTAGAGGAGAAATCAAATCACTGGAGGCAAGAAAATCTATGTAACATGGAAGTGAAATGAGATTTGCGTCCATAAAACAAGGAAGTGGGATGAGATTTGTGATCTAGCACTTCGTGTATCTCAGAGGAACACATCTTTTTGTTGCTTAGATGAGCAAAGGGTGCTATTCATCATCTCTTGATGTTTATGACGCTTTCGGTGCTTGAACAGACTGGAAACTGTAGACGCTATGAGCCCAGTGTAGCGGTCGCTCCTCACACTCCCAGCAACTCCAGAGGGACCACTAAGTCCTTACTTCATGGATGAATCAGCACTTTCTTACACCAAAAAATGTGGTGCTCACGGATTAACTCAAGCTTTGGAAGTTCCAGAATTTCACAGAAGAAGGAAGTTCACTAGGATTACGACACTTTGTCCTAGATTAAACATTGAATTAAGCTTTTGACACTGGTCATCCCTGACCCTTGTGGAAAGACACGACAAAAGGTGTGATTTATTTGTGCTGGTTAAATACACAAGGACAAGGCAAACGTTCTTATGTGTAATCTGAGATAACAAATATATTTTGACAGAGTGTATCTGTGCAGAAGTAAATAAAATCTTTTGTCAGAAGGCATTTACATGTATATAAAAATGGATAATAGTAGGCTGTCATGATGGAAAAAAAAAATGGAAAAGTGGGTAGCTTGGCCCTGCCTTAATTCCTCCAACCATGATAACTAATGTTCCTCAAGGTGCCTAAATCCCCACTAATAGCAGGTTTAATTTTTTTATTTTCAATTAGGAATATTATCAATACAGAATTGTTGTACATATTTATGGGGTACATGTATTTTGATACAAGCATACAACATATAATGATCAAATCAGGGTAATTGGAGTCCATTACCCCAAGCATTTATCATTTCTTTGTGTTAGGAGTATTTCAATTCCACTCTTTTATTTATTTTGAAATATAAAACAAATTATTGTTACCTACCGTTGCCCTATTTTGCTACTGAACACAAGATCTTATTTCTTCTATCTAACCATATTTTGTACCCATTAAACATCCACTCTTATCCCCCCTCCCCACTACCCTTCTCCACCTCTGATAACCATCATTCTGTTCTCTATCTCTGAGTTCTTTTTTTTTTTTTTTAACCTCCCACATAATAGTGACAATTTAGTTCCTGGCTTGTAAGTGGTAGATAAATGGTGAATTGATGAATGGATAGATGCCTGACCAATAAAGTAAATAAAGCAATTTGTGTTGAGAGTTATCTCTAGTAGAAGTGAGGATGATAGATGGTGTTAGGCAAAACTATTTCACTGGCAAGAGAAAAGTAATTTAAACCATCTTCACAAAACAAAAAGAAAAAAGTAAAACCTGTTCCAAATACAGAGAAGCATACATGCATATATATGTATATATGTGTATGTGTGTATATGTATATTAGAGTCAGCTGTAGAACCTGGGTGTCCAAACAATGTGGTTAGAAATTTGTCCTCATTCCTGTCTTACTTGTGCTTTTTTCTGGACCAATTCATTTTCAGGCAGGTTGTCTCACAGCATTGGCAGAACTCTAGGCCCCATTTTACTAGTTTAGCGACACTAGGAATAATTAAGAACCTCTTTTTCAACTGTTCCAGCACAAATTCTAGGGACTGTTGTTGATTAGTGGAGGCTTCAGTCAATTGCCCACCTCAGAATCAATCAGCAGTATTGTTCCTGTTGGTTTTAGTAGGGTGACAGGAAGGAATTGAAGGATGTGTCATTCCCCCTGAACGCCAGGCACTGAGAGCAGGTGGTGATCTAGGGCCTCTTTTCAAAGAAAAAAAAAAAAGAGGAAAGTGTTATGGAAAACCTATAAGGCTGAATAAGAAGAATGAGGACAAGCACTTGGAGGAGGAAGGAAAGAGAGTTTGCTGACAAAGGAGGAAATACGACAGATCTTCTCATCTCAAAATCCCGTATTTCCGGAACATAAGCAGCAATACAGAGCTTTTAAAGGGAGGGTTCTGGGCTTCAGGCAATGGCTGTGGCTATTTTAATCCTCCCAATTGCTGTGGCTATTTTAATCCTCCCGTCTCTGCCAAAAACAAAGCCTGTGAACTCTGACAGCCTCCCACCTGGGGGGCTGGCACCATGTGGGAGTTTTAATAAAAGACTTAACCTGCCTCAGGGATGCAGGCCAGGCTGCAGTTCCCAAAAGAGTGGGGGCAGTTTTCCAGGCCATTCTCTCTGTTACAAAACCATAGAAGCCATCTCTGGAAAGACTGAATATGGAGGCTGACCCTGACTCTGGCACATACTGTGCCCTTAGACTGTGGGGTAGGGTGAATCCTGGAATTTAGTGCCATGTTCACACATCTTTGCTCTTCTCCCTTAGGAGCCAGAGTCATTACACCAGAAGAGATGCCTTTAGGGAAATAGTTGCAGATATTTTGGGACAAGTTCTTAAGGCAAGCTGGGTAGAGCAGAGCTACACTGCCTGTTCTTGCCTGTGGGTCAGCATGGTTGCTTCTTAGGATGGAGCCATGCCTCAGTCCAGGCTGCCCCAGTAAAGGAGAACCTGAGTCATGGGCCTGCCATGCAGCTCATTTATTTGGGAGAATGTTCCCAATGTATAAGACTGAAGAATTATCATTAGCTCCTGTTCCTCATGGGAAAGGAATGTTCCATGGCAGTGAAGGGAAACTTTTCCTTCCCGCCCCCCCCTCCCCCGAAAGTTCACTGAAAGATCAACTCACACTTAAGGCAGATTAATGAGAGGAAAAGGTTTATTTACCATGGGCATGGGGAGAATCACAGGGTGATTACCCCATATCCTGATGGGATCCAGATATTTTTATATACTCGTTTTAAGGGGTGGGGGAAGTGAGGAATATAGGTAATTCTGTTTAGGGGCAATAAATGGTTGCTAAGGAGGATGAATGGATGGGGGAAATGGATTGACTTGTACATGAGTCTCTTTGCAAATTAAATTAACCTGAGAGACAGGCATTATATTTAAAATTATTTGGGCCAGGTCTGCTTGCATTCTTGATTGTTTTCCCTGTAGTATATTGACATAACAGGGAGGGGAAATGAAGTCCATTGTTCTTTTGATGGGTCAGCCCAGTTTATGCAGACAAAGGGGAAGCCCCTACCAATGCCTGTTGCTCTCAAAGGGCCTTCAAGTCAAAATATTCTTGATACCAAGGAGTTATATTTTGGTGCGAAATTTCCTGAGCTCTTTCAGCAGCAACAGAGAAACACTGGGCCAGAAAGTGACAGACACCTGATGCAGCTGAGGCAAAGAGCTGCCAGGTCACACCTGCAGGCAGCTGGTTGCCGTAGCAACGACTGGAATCAAAAAACAGTGTCCTCAAAAATGTGAGCACGCTGGATTTCACTGTCCATTCTGAAAGGTTACATAATGATTACAAGGCAAGTGGAATTCAACCAACAAAGCTTCTGTTCTAAAAGTTTCTTCCATTTTTTTTAAGCATCATTATTCACATAGGCTTAAAGAATGCATGGATATCTGGCATTCAACCCTTGAAAATTAATTGTCTTGAAGAAATACTTGTTCAGACAAGAGAATGAATGTGTTTATTGTTCCAGGCTATAGCATTCCATTGCTTCTACATTTTACATTTTGCTTTAGAGAGATCTCATGGATTCAAGTGGCAGATTAAGGAGAAAATAACAGCAAAAATAAGCTTTCCTTTTTGCTTCATTTACAAAAACAAGTATTTTGACCAAGTCATTCCCAAGAGTCTAATTCTACATCAGCTACAAACATCAGCTGCTCCTTGGCTTGCTTCCTTCTTTTGGCTGCTTCTGTGGCTAATTGGAGCTCTACTCTCTCAAGCTCTCTCATTACGTGAGTTTTGGGTTGGGTCTGGAGACCATTACAGCAACACTCTGTTTTTCCTCAGTTACAGGAACTAGATGAAAGATCTAGACACCATGATGAATGCTGAAGGAAATCTATGTAATCCTATGAGACAGGATGAAGTGTCCAAAATGAGGAAGCAGATATTTTGGATTTTCATGTTGAACAAATAGGTACTCAACAAAAATTCAATTTCCTTTCTCGAAAGCTAGCTGGTAAAGCATGAATGTGCATTCCTGTCATTCTGGTGGTGTTCTAAGTTAATTGAGAATGAGAATCTTTGAAAAAAATAAAATTTTATTCTGTGATAATTTTATATTTATAACAATAAATTCACCCAGTCCCCTATAAGTAAACATTTTACATTACCATGGCATATTTGTCAAAGCTGGAACACTAACACTGGTATATTTCTTTTAACTACACTTCAAACTAAACTGGATTTCACCAGTTTTTCCATTAATGTTCTCTTTCTGTTTCAGGATCCAAAATATCACATAGGTGTCACGTCTTCTTAATTTCCTCTGGACTCTGACAGTTATTTAGTCTTTCCTTATTTTTCATCCCTTTGACAGTTCAGAAGAGCAGTGCTCAGCTAGTTACTACTCTTCAAGTTGGGTTTGAAGAATGTTTTTCTCATAATTAGGTTGGGTTATAAATTTTTGGAAACAAAACTAAAGAAGTATTCTTCTCATGCCCTTCCTATGACAGCACATCTGAGGGGTACCTGATATCCGCATGACATCACACCGATGACGTTAATCTTCATTATTTGGTAGAGGGATAGTTTCTCCATGGTAAAGTTATATATTATTTTTTAGTACTGGACGCTTTAACAAAAAGTCACAAGCATAGTCACAACCATAAAATGCAGTTGCTTGCTCTGTGGTTGGCTAGAAGCACAGTGTCTTACCACTTGAGCTGGGCTGTACAGAGCCCTGTTGTGGAGACATTTGTCCCTGGGGAAGAGGACTTCCTTTTGAAGAAGCTCGGGAAATTTCACCACATATTATGGTTCCTTGGTATTGAATTAAAGGCCATTCAAGATCAAAAGGCACTGGAAGGGGCTTTCCCTCTATCTGCATAAACTGGACTGAGGATCAGAAGACCGAAGGGGCAATTGACTTGCCCTTCTCTCCCTGTCATCTCAATATATTACAGGAAAGAAGATCAAGGATGCAACCAGACCTGGACCAAATCATTTAAACATAATGCCTGTCTCCCAGGTTCATTAATTTGCAAAGAGAATCATTTACAAGTCAATCTGTTCCCCCAATCCATTTATCCTCCCTAGCACCATTTGTTGCCCCTAAACAGAATTACCTGTATCCCTCGTCTCCATCTCCCTGTCCCCTCCAAAAGGACAGGCACAAAAACATCTGAACCTCATTGGCATGTTGGGTGATCACTCTGTGATTCTTCCCACGTTCATGGTAAAAACCTTCCTATTATTAATCTGCCTTAATTGTGAATTGATCTTTCAGCGAACTTTCAGGGGAAAGGGCAAGGTTCCCCTCACCCCTACACCTTTTTCCTCTCCTTCCTCCCATCTCATTCCAAGTCTCAGAGAGATCTGAACCTAAGCTGGAGAATCACACTTAAACCCTCTCAAACCTAATGATGAATCCAATAAATTCTCTAAAACTTCTGCAGAAAAAGTGATGAAGGCATCAGGTTAACACATTTTGAGATTTCGGATCAGAAAACAGAGACATGTCAATGTTTGGAGAGAAAGGGAGACCAACACTGAATACCAGGCAGTTCTGTAGTAAATGGAATGTGGTTTTACCTATGATCGACATTGCCTATTTCATCCACATGCATGTGTTTGCTGCTTCAGGGCTGTGGGTGCTCCCACACCAGGCAGGTCCCATACTTTGTAGGTCAAATCTGGATCCCTCATGCAGAGAAAAGGAAATCTCCAGGGAATTTGGGGAGTTGCAGCATTTCAGAGGGAAGAAGGAAATAATGCAGGATATGAAAGAAGAGGTCATGTTATAGCCCTCCGTTTCCCTGAAACTAACACTGGATTCAACTTTTGCCACTGATTCCTATTCCCACCAAATGGAGAACTAAACAAGATAGTCTAAGTGTGGTTAGAGAATATACAGCACAAGGAACAAGCTGAACATTCCTCTCTGGAATTCAAGATGAGGCTGCATTTTTGACGGAGATCATTGATTACAGATGCATATCAATTATGAAAAAGTCAACATCGGAGAGAGAGAGGATCTACAGATAGATAATAGGAATTATAGATAGAGGATAGCCAGGTCAGCAAAATCTAGCCTGCACCGCGTCCCTCCCTAAGGACAAGACTGATAGACACAACTCTCTTCCTCTAAGGATGTCTTGCCTCCCTGTCTTGGGTCTCCCGGGTCCGCCCCCAGCTCTTTCCTGTCCCCCACACTGGTGTCACTGGGCCCCCCCGAGCGCGCTCCCCGGTGGTAATGACAGCGCTGAGGGCCCCTCACTGCCTCTCTACGGATTTGGGGAAAATAGCAAATATTCCAGAGTACACAGGAGTTAAGCGGGAGGACGAGGCAGCGGCGTCAGCGGCGGGTCCCCTCCGACTGCGCCCCAGGGGCGGGGCCTGCGCCTGCCTTCCGGACTCAGAGAATGACCTGGAGCTCCGGGAATTTCCCTGGCCCGGGATTTCCCGTTCAAACCGTGCATAAAAGGGGTTCGCCGATCTCGGGAGCCACAGACCCGGACCTCGGGAGCCACAGACAGCACCACAAGCCCCTCAAGCCGATCTCCACCGCACGCACCGCCGCCCTCCAGCCGAGCCATGGCCCGCGTCGCCTCCGCCGTCCCCCGCGCTCCCCGGCTGCTGCCGGCCGCGCTGCTGCTCCTGCTCCTGGTCGCCGCCGCCCAGCGCGCAGCAGGTGGGACCCGCGCCCTGCGACCCCACCCCGGGGCGGGACCGGGCTTTATGTGGCGCCCATCCCGGGACAGCCCCGCTAACCCAGTCTCTTCTCCCCGCAGGGGCGCCCGTGGTCGCTGAACTGCGCTGCCAGTGCCTGCAGACCCTGCAGGGAATTCACCTCAAGAACATCCAAAGTGTGAAGGTGACGCCTCCAGGACCCCACTGCGCCGAAACCGAAGTCATGTAAGTGCCGCCCCTCACTGCCGCTGCTGCTGCCAGATGCGCCCGACCCTCCCTCCCGCTGCCCTGCCCCCCGCTGTCCCACCCCAACCCCCAGCCCGACCTCCTGCCTCATGGGATCCTCTCTTCTCTCTGCAGAGCCCAGCTCAAGAATGGGCAGGAAGCCTGTCTCAACCCCGCAGCCCCCATGGTTAAGAAAATCATCGAAAAGATGTTCAACAAGTGAGTTACGGTTTTATTTCAACATGGGGCTGGAGTTGTTGGTCAGAAATACTGACTTCTGCCCACTGGGTTATATCAGGGAGATGTATGTTTCAGAGAAACACAGGGGTTGGCTGGAGGACTGAAATACGTTATTACTTTCACGATGAAATATGCCATTAAGGTTATTAATATGCTTTGGTGCCAGAGGATATTTCAGTGTCGTCCAGCCCCCACCCACCCCCCTGTTCAAATGAGTGAGGGTAAATGTGTGTTCCTTGGAGATTAAGTGATTTGGCTAATGATGCTGAAATGAAAATACTACCTATTAAGGGACCTCATTCCCTCCTGGGCTTTGGATCTGAAAAGTGGAACCTCTGGTTTTGAGCATCTTGGGCCTCTAAGTCTTCTTGGGGAAGAGCAAGAACATTGCAGTGAGACCACCGAAGCTCAAGACTAGGATTCCTGTGACATTATTTAATATCTCTGAATTTCAGCAAAATAGGGTAGATAAAAGTAGCTCTTTCATAGCGTGGTGTGTGGCTTCAGTGAGGTCTGGGATGTAAATTTTAACATCATGGGACAGACCCTCAGTGAGCAATACATTTTGACTCCTTCAAACCAAGAAGGTAGTTGCATCCACAGCCTTCTTTTGTATTGTTCCTCAATACAAAGCATTCAGGAGCCCGAGTTTTTGGCTACACAGGGCGGTGGGTACAGTCAGGGGTCCCCTGAGTGGAGGGCTGGGCAGGAGTCTGCAGGCAGAAATTCCTCCAAGCCTCAGGGGCCAGAGTAAGAGAAGAGCAGCCTTCCTGAGCCCCTGTAACAGGAACCCTTTTCTCATCCTAGGGGCAGCAGCAACTGACCTGGAGAGAAGTAAGCAGCTCAGCAGCTCACTGGTGGTGGCGGTTCCTGCAGGGCAATCCCTGCCCTTACAAGAGCTAAAAATGAAATGAGAACAGCTGGTTTCCGGGTCACCTGCAAAGGGCTTAATGTGTTTGAGTAATTCCTATGAGAGTTCTATTTATTTATGTATTTATTTATTTCTCAAAGCTTGTATTTTGTTATTTTACATGTTATTATTTAAAACTGTGTCTGTGTTTCATCAAACATAGCTCAGTCCTGATAATTATTTAATGTGAAGATGACGGATTTGCAATGTCTCATTAAACTAATATTCAGTGGGAGGCCATCCAGTGTCAGCCACTGTGCTAGGTGGGGTGGGAAGTGGGGCATCCAAGCAATTAGTGACATCAGTGTTAGGGTAAGGGAATGTGTGTGCATGTCTATTTTTGTACTTTTAAAAGAATGTCAGTTATTTATTGAAATGATTTCACATCATGTGGTCAACATGTTTATGTTGAAGCTTCCCTTGGACATTTTATGTCTTGCTTGTAGGGCATACTGCCCTGTTTAATGTTCATTATGCAATGTTTCTCTGCCTTGGAAGAGAGAAGTTACATTTACTGTTACATTTTTATAATTGACATGAAAATAAACTGTGTTTTAAATACATACTTAAGTTTTGTTTGATTCTTTTTGTCCTTTTGGTCCTCCTGGTTGCCCAAGGTGTGATATAGGTAGACTGTGGGTTATTTCTTCTGGGTAGCACTTTCCCTATATTTCTCTCAATCAAAGATTAGTTGATGCTCTGAGAAAGTATACACTTCCCCCTCAAACAGCTTGATAACTCTAATTTTATAGAAAATGTTGCTGATTTTCACACAGACCAATTTGGTTTTCAAGATTAATTCTTTACAGCTTTTTGAATGTTATAAATATTTTAACAAGAACCCCTACTAAATGCTTTTGGTAAGTGGTGTTTCAAACAATTACGCAGTTATTTTCCCTTTAATGATGTTGGGAGCAAAAGGTGGAAAAGTGGATCCTTCCTCAGAACTCAAGCAATTTGTGCTATTTAAAAAAATAATAAGGATGATCTTCTACTGAGATAAATACATATAGCAAAGTTAAATATTTATGATGAAAATAGCACAAAGGAAATGTTGGGCGATAAATAGATTTATGATATAACATGTTTCTTCAATTGTTAGAGAAAGTATTAAGGAAAATTGTAATATAGCAAGAATATATGTTGCAATTTATAAGGCAACCACTGAAAAGGATAATGCAAAACTTTGGACTTAATCTGAAAAGGATATAAAATGGAATAAAAGAAAATACCCAAATAATCCAAAAGAGGACAGCAATGAAGGAATGAAGGAACAAAACAACAAATGTGACAGGGAGAGAAAGGATGAATCTTCTTTATAAAAAGAGTCCTAATAATAAGAGTACAGTCTCTGTCTTCCTGAACATGAAGCTTAATTATGTTCCCCGAGTGTGAATTGGACTTAGTGACTTGCTTCCAAAGAAGAGTCTAGGAAAAAGGAAAAATAAAAGCATTATATTGTAGAAATTTGGCAGATGCCACCTTAACCAAGTGATCAAAGTAATTATCACCAGTTATGGCATGTGAATATTATGTACCATCTGATAGAATACGGTGGGAAGGACACCTCAACTCCATTTATATTCTTCCACAAATTCCAAAACCCCAGACTAGTCAGGAGAAGGACATCATACAAATTCTAATTGAGGGACATTCTATAAAATGCCTCTCAAGTATTCTTCAAAACTGTCAAGGTCGTGAAAAACAAGACAAAACTAAGAAACTGTCATAGATCAGAGGAGACAAATGAAACAAGAGAACTAAATGCAATGTTGTATACTGGATGCAATCCTGGAATAGAAAAAAGACTTTACTGGAAAATTGATGTAATGTGAGTAAAGACTCAAGTTTAGTTAATAACAATGTACCGATGTTCATTCTTTAGTTTTGACAAATGTAATATGATTATGTAAGGCACGAACATTGGGGGATTGCTGAGCTAAAGGCCAGGTACGTAAATACTCCAAAAGATCTACACAAATTTTATAAATCTAAAATTATTCCAAATTAAAAATTTTATTTTTCAGAAGATAGGACAAAAGGCATAGCAAGTTAGTAGACTTAAATACAATTATATTAACAATTACAGTATCTTTAAATGGAAGAAGCACTCCTATTAAAAATTAAAAGTTATCACACTATATAAATAAGGCATGTTTATGCTCCTTAAAATAAACATAATTTAAATTATAACTAAATAGAAGGAATAAGCTCTGATATTCTATACCACTGTGGGAAGGCTGAAGGTAACAATAATATATAATTTCAAAAAGCTAGAAGGAGTATATTTACTGTCCCAAACTCAAAAAAATGATAAATGTTTGAAATGATGGCTATGCTAATTACCCAGATCTGATCACTATACATCATCTGTCTGGAAACATCTCTATGTACCCCATAAGTATGTACAATTATTATGTGTCAATTAAAAAATGAAATGAGAAAGGTAAAACAATATGTATTAGGCCTCAAAAAGCTTGACATGAAAAGAATTAAGTGTTATATCATGCTAAAAGTAATTGAAAGAAATCTGTCATGGCTATATTAATATATTTATTATTTATTAATAACTGCTAATATACAATTAAGATCAATTCTTAGTATATTTATTAATAATTGATGTATGAATGAAGGACTAGTTAAAATAGTACACCTTGAGGAAGTAGTAGTCTTAGAGATAAAGAAAGATGATTCAAAATAAAAAGCGACAAAAAAATTCTACAAGAGATAAAGCAATTCTAACATTTTCTGAATTTTATAACATACTATCAAAATACATAAAGCACAATGGAGAGACTACAAAAGAGCAATAGACAAATACGTAATCATAGTTAAAGATTCTAATAAACTCTTTCACTACTCAATGCATAAAACAGTAAATATTCAGTAACAGTATACAAGAGTGAAGCAACATAATGAACCAGCTTGGACTGACTGACATATACAGACACTTCACCCAGCAACTGCATAAATCACATTTGTTTTTCCAGTGCATAGAGAACATTTTCTGAAAAGATCCTGTATGCATCATAATGAATGTATCAACACATTTCAAAATGTTGAAATGTTACAGACGATATTTTCTGATTATTAAGCTGTTTATGATAATTTGTAACTTTCCTACTTGAACTACATACACTGTGCATGATGTGTTTGTTGTGGTTTATAACTCATCCCTCAACTTCCTAAATTTTACTTCCATAGTACCAGAGTCATCATGCTGTTTTCATGGGCACTATAGACACTTAGTAAGATAAAAAATATTTCCCTTGATGTTTCTTCATTTCCTTCCTTTTTTTCCTCCTGACATATATCGTTTTGCAATTTTGGCATTCCTGTATGTCTTGAGTTACATGATATGGTCACAGTGTAATTTAATTACTCAAATACTGTTTCCAAAAATTCTAAACAACAATCTTAAGAAAATGTAAATATAAAGTTGATATTAAAATCCACTTTTTCAAAAAGCCATGGAATGGTGTCCAAATCTAATGTATTAGATGGTGCTCAGCTGTAATGGAAATAAATTTAAATAATTAGAAATTGTTGAAATCATAAGGATGTCCTTACTACAGAAATAGAATAAAAGACTAATTATTTAATATGTTGTAGAAGGAAGGGTTCAAGTTAAGTCTGAAAGAGTAATTTCATGTTTGGAGTTTTGGCTTTATCCAATATTCATCTTTTGCAAAACCTATCACAGTCACTTGTATGTCATATGTGTCTAATAAATGTCTTTTAAATCCAGTATCCACCGTCCCTCATTTTGCACACATCTTGAACCTGTAGGTTACCATGCATGGCCTTCCCACCATGCCTATGGTAGATATCAAAAAGGTCATGGTGTGACCTGTGCACCAGGGCCAAAAAATACCTTTAGATGCATGTAGAGGTTTCCCAGTGCAAGTAACTTCCAAACTGATGGACAAGCAGGATCTTACAGCACATGGCCTCCAGGATCAAAGCCCTGCAGCCCTGTGTTGGCTCAGTTGCTCCCCTCGCCCTGGTTACAGGGTGAACTCAACTCCAGATACTCGATTCACTTGTTGCTATTAGGACTTCCATTCTCTTTTTAACTTCCATGTCTTTGCTGCTTTCGTTCTCTCCTTTGAGAATGTTTTCCACCCATCAGTGCTCCCCCCATCTACTTGGGAAACACTGCTTCCTTTAAAACTCACCCAAGTGATCACTTTTCCAGGCAAATCTCTCTAACACCTCTCACAAATCCACTCTATGACAGCTGTACTAGGTGTCCCCATTGCTCCTAATGAATTTTAACTATTTAACAATGAGAATAAGAAACAAGCAAACCAACCAACCAACAAACAAAAGCCAACTCTCTCAAAGTTTCAATCACTTATCTCAGAAAAATATGTTTTATTGTGTCATGGTTAAGCCATACTTCCTGGAGCTCAAATTCTAAATTTTATTAATTGTGAATAAACCTTGGCCAAATTACTTAAATTGCAATTTCCTTTTAAATTTTAGTATGAGTCACAAATCAACAATCTAATAATTCATCTCAGGAACTTAGAAAAGAAAGAGCATGACAAAGTGAGAAATTTGCCAGACAGACAGAGCACCTGGGGAATTCTAGTTGCCTCCCTGACTAAATCCAGGAAGAGAAGGAAAGAGTATCCATGATCGTGATTTTGGCTGACAGTCCCAGTTCACTTTTAGTCAGCATGATTGGTATTATAGTCCTAAGAAGGATTATTCATACTTCAAATATGTAGTGAAATAGTGACATAGAAAGATCTAGAATTTAGTTCTAAAATTTTGTTTCCACACATTCCAGAGTCCTGTTTATTAAATAAAGAGAGGTTGCAATGACCCTTCTTTGAAAAAATCTACTTTCTTAGTGAATGTGTTTTACCTGACACATAAATTTATGATGTTTGTTTCTGATCCACCTCTAGTGTTGGATAAAGGGTAAAAATAGTTGATTTATTTCCAGCAAGAAAGACTAGTTATACTTCCTTATAATTTGTGGTACAGTACAGAGTCAGAGTAACCGCATTTTAAGTCTAGTTCTGAGTATTTCTACCTATGTGACTATAACAAATTTTTAAACATCTCCATTCCTCAGTTTTTCTTGATAAGTGATGTATATTATTTTTATTTATTTATTATTTTTTAATATTTTTGTATTTCAGCATATTATGGGGGTACAAATGTTTAGGTTACGTATATTTCCCTTGCCCCACCTGATTCAGAGCTTCAAGCGTGTCCATCCCCAGACGGTGTGCACCGCACCCATTAGGTGTGTATTTACTCATCCCGTCCTCCCCCCTCCCATCTGCCTGACACCCAGTGAATGTTATTACTATATGTACACTTGAGTGTTGATCACTTAACACCAATTTGATGGTGAATACATGTGGTGCTTGTATTTCCATTTTTGGGATACTTCACTTAGTAGAACGGGCTCCAGCTCTATCTAGGATAATACAAGAGGTGCTAGATCACCATTGATTTTGTGGCTGAGTAGAACTCCATGGTATACATACACCACATTTTATTAATCCACTCATGTATTGATGGGCACTGGGGTTGTTTCCACATCTTTGCAATTGTGAATTGTGCTGCCATAAACATCCGAGTGCAGATGTCTTTTTTATAGAATGTCTTTTGTTCTTTTGGGCAGATGCCCAGGAATGGGATTGCTGGATCAAATGGTAGTTCTACTTGTATCTCTTTGAGGTATCTCCATATTGCTTTCCACAGAGGTTGTACTAGTTTGCAGTCCCACCAGCAGTGTGAGTGTTCCTATCTCTCCGCATCCATGCCAACATTTATTGTTTTGGGACTTTTTGATAAAGGTCATTCTCACTGGAGATAAGTGATATCTCATTGTGGTTTTGATTTTCATTTTCCTGACGATTAGAGATGTTGAGCACTTTTTCATATGTTTGTTAGCCATTGGTCTATCTTCTTTTGAAAAGTTTCTGTTCATGTCCTTTGCCCACTTTTTGATAAGGTTGTTTGATTTTTTCCTTGCTGATTTTCCTGAGTTCTATATAAATTCTAGTTATCAGCCATTTACCAGATGTGTAACATTTAAATATTTTCTCCCATTCTGTAGGTTGTCTGTTTGTTCTCATGATAGTTTCCTTGGCTGTGCAGAAGCTTTTTAATTTGATCAAGTCCCATTTATTTATTTTTGTGATTGCCTTTGGGGCCTTCCTCATAAATTCTTTGCCTAGGCCAATGTGTATAATACTTTTTCCAATATTTTCTTCTAGAATTCTTAGTTTCACACCTTAGGTTTAAGTCTGTTATCCACTGTGAGTTGATTTTTGTGAGAGGTGAAAGGTGCAGATGCTGTTTCACTCTTCTACATGGGGCTATCCAGTTTTCCCAGCACCATTTATTGAATAAGGATTCTTTTTTCCCAGTGTATTTTTTTTTCTGCTTTGTCAAATATTAGATGGCTATATGAGGATGATTTTATATCTGGGTTCTCAGTTCTGTTCCATTGGTCTATGTCTCTGTTCTTGTGCCAGTACCATGCTGTTTTAGTTACTATAGCCTTGTAGTATAGCTTGAAGTCTGATAAATTGATGCTTCCCAATTTGTTCTTTTTGCATAAGATTGCTTTTGCCATAAGGGGTCTTCTCTGGTTCCATACAAAGCATAGAATTATTTTTTCTAGATCTGCAAAAATGATGTTGGTATTTTAATAGGGATTGCATTGAGTGTGTAGATCACTTTGTGTAGTATAGACATTTTAGCAATGTTGATTCTGCCGACCCATGGGCATGGTATGGTTTTCTACCTGTTTACGTCCTCTGCTATTTCCTTCCTCAGTGTTTCGTAGTTCTCCCTGTAGAGATCTTTTACCTCCTTAGTTAAATACATTCCTAGGTATTTTACTTTCTTTGTTGCTATTGTGAAGGGTATTGAGTATTTGGTTTGGTTCTCAGTATGACCGTTGTTGGTGTATATGAATGCTACTGATTTGTGTACATTGATTTTGTAACCTGAGACTTTGCTGGTTTTGTTTATCAATTCCAGTAATCTGTGGCAGAATCTTTAGGGTTTTCCAGATATAAAATCATATCTTCAGCAAAGAGGGATAATTTGACCTCTTCTGACCCCATTTTGATGCCCTTGATTTCTTTCTCTTGTCTGATTGCTCTGGCTAGGACTTCCAGCATTACGTTGAATAGAAGCAGTGATAAAGGGAAACCTTGTCTGGTTTTAGGTGTAAGTCGGAATGCTTTCAATTTTTCCCCATTCAGTGTGATGTTGACTGTGTGTTTGTCATATATGGCTTGTATCATTTTTAGGTAAGTCCTGTCTATGCCTATTTTGTTAAGTGTTCTAATCCTAAAAGGGTGTTGAATTTTGTTGAATGCTTTTTCTGTGTCTGTGGAGAGGATCATATGGTCTTTGTTTTTGCTTCTATTTATGTGGTGAATTACATTTATAGATTTGCATATGTTGAACTAGCCCTGCATCTCTGGGATGATGCCCAATTGGTCATGATGGTTTATTTTTTTGATAAGCACCTGAATTCGGTTTGTTAGGCTTTTGTTGAGAATTTTTGCATCTATATTCATAAGAGATATTGGTCTGTAGTTTTCTTTTTATGATCTATAAAATCAGTATAATAATATCTCTCTCATAGACACTATCCTGCAACAATGTAGATGCTTTATAATTATTAGTTTCATCCCAAGTCTCCTAAATCTCCAAAGTCTCCTTAGAAGTGAGAAAACTAAGATTTCATTGAGTTAAGCACCCTGATTTTTCCCCAAATTTATCTATATTCTTTCCACATATGTATGAATGATTAATTTTTAGTGCTCTAAAATTTATTTCTATGAATCATTTTTTAAAAGCTTCTGGAAATAATATATTTTCTGTATATTTTCTGTCAATTCTATGGTAACTATCAAAATGTACAATGTATTTTCTTTCCTGTAAACATTCATCAATCAAATATCAATGTATTGACATGTGTTGATAAATTTGATACATACCTGACCCTGTGCAGGATCCTTATGGTTTGGAAATTATGAATATGAGAAGCTTTCAGTCTAAGGTCTTTCTGCAGCTAATATATAGTTTTCTCACAGAACAAAGATTTTCTTAAAAGGGGAGAGGAAGGGAATGGAGGAGAGAGGAAGGGAATGGAGGAGAGAGGAAGGGAGGGACTAAGATAGGAGATGATAGGAGAGGAGAGAAGGAAGACAGCAGGAGGAGATTGTGGAGGAGCTTGTGTCTTGTCTAGTTTTTTTTCCTTTTCTTTTTTCTTCCTTTTCTCTCTTTCCCTCTTCTCTCTCCTCTCTGTTCTTTTATTTCCTTTCTCTCCCCTCCCTCCATACTTTATGTTTATTCCTGAAAAGTAATTTTATGTTACTTAAAATAGGAGGAGTAGACCCCAGGCAGAAACCTCAGCCAGCGGCCAGCACCAACCACCTCCCATGGGAATGAGGCCATTTTTGAGTTATTGGCCATTTCAGTTGCTGACTGCACCCACTTAAGTGAGCTCATCAGAAAATCTTCTCATTAACATGCAGAGTGGCCAGAAATAATATATTGTTTTAAGCCACTAAGTTTGAGGTTACCCATTACATAGCAAAAGATGATTGATGGTACTTGGTAACAATTTCCTGTGGTTCTAGGCTCTAGAACATGTCAATGGAAAAGAACCCAAACTCTGTAAAATAACTTAAAGAGGTTTATTCTGAGCTGCTTGTGCGTAACCATGGCGTGGAGAGCCATGCCCAAGGAGCCTTGAGCATTGGTCTCACCATGATTGGGTTACAGTTGGTTTTATACATTTTAAGGAGACAGAAATTACATGTAAAGTCATAAATCAACACGTGGAAGGTGTATATTGGTTTGGCCCAAAAGGCAGGACATCTAGAAGTGAGGTATTACAGGTTATAGGTAGGTTTAAAGATTCTTTGATTTATAATTGGTTAAAGACATGAAGCTTTTGTTAAAGGCTTGGAATGTTGTAAGATAAGGAAATCTGTTAATCAGAGACAAGCCACCGGACATACACCAGACATATACCCAGACTCAAGTAATCTATTAAGTAAACAGATGACCCGAAGGTGTGGTTTAAGGGAGGGGGCATGAGGAGGCATGTCTGACCTCCTTTCTCATGGCCAACAACTGAGCTTTAGGGTATTTCAGGGATACTGTTGGCCAAGAGAGGGTCCATTCAGTCAGCAGTAGGTGGGGGGCTTAAGGTTTTATTTTAGTTTACAAATAACAATGCATTAGAATTTCCTCAAATGAGTGAGTGTGTAGTGAAACTGGGTAACATTCATGCATTTGAGGTTCAACAAATGATGTTTATCAACATAAAATGAAAAATATATATCAAGCCTACACAACTTTGCAGAACTTCAATGTAATCACACCCAGGAAGATATCCCTCCCACCGCCTTCACCCTTTCCTCTCTACCCCACCCCCACCGCACACTTCATCTCTGGGCAGTAGGCAGCAAAACCTCAGTTAGTTTTGAGTTTCAGAGTAATCGAGGTCTGGCCAATTTTTGTCAACTGAGAGTTATTCAGAAAGCACATTTGGTTTCAGCTCATACAAAATATTTTGCTGGCCAGTAGTTCCATTTGTTGATTAAAATACTTTAAAAAGCTGACCCGAAATTTTATTGTCCCTTGGATCTTTTGTCCCAACTGCTTTCCTGAATGATTTGCAAGTGATAGCTTACTTCCTTTGTACATGGAAGAAGAGATTGGAAAATGTCAGTTCAAAATGTTCTTTGTAAGGCAGAGATAATCTTTGTCTTAATTTTAATGGATAATGGTCCTTCAATGTCTCTAGCTATTTTCTTTTAAAATAGCTAAGAGATAAGCTCTGGTTTGGGTTTTAGAAAACTTGTTTCCTGAATGACTCTGTTCTTTATAATATGATTTAAAAGACAAAGAAATAAAATAACTTTCCCTTCAGCCAGGAAAACCCAGAGTGACAATGTAAAATTCATAAACATGCTTTCAAGTTATTTTAAAACCTGAAATTCTCTGACCCTTGTTTCTACCTCTATCATTCATTTAAATCATAATTTTGTATACGTAAGCTATCTGCTTTTAACTGAATAACTGACTTAAAAATATCTTTTAAGAGTTTTTGTATAGTTAGTTTATTACATCTGTATTGTTTCTCATCATGAAATTCAAAGGAAATGACACAAAGGACAGTAATAGCAGTTGACAGAAGTTATTGTCATATAGTAATGGTATTCTACTGCTTGGCACAAATACTTTAAGTCTTACTTTTAAAAGAAAAGTAGTTCAATGACTAAGTCACACAAAGAGCAGGATTTCAGGCGGGGCCCAGTGGCTCACGCCTCTAATCCCAGCACTTTGGGAGGCCTAGGCAAGGGCATTGCTTGAGCTGAGGAATTCTAAGTTATGGTGAATTTGAACACACCACTGCACTCCAGCCTGAGTGATAAAATGAGACCCTGTCTCTTTAAAAGGAAAAAAAGAAGAAAAGAAGAAGAAGAACAAGGCCTGGCATATAATAGATTCTTAATCAACATTTTTTGAATAAATTAAAACTATGAAAACTAGCAAAAAGTTGTCTTATATCAAATGCTAATAGGTTGGTGAAATTTTAATGTCTCAAGAAATTTGTAAATACTCCATCAAACACCTCGCTGATGATGTATCTTTTGTGACAAGACACATGTGTTGATTACGACAATGACGTGAGGATACTGTGCTACCTGTCTCCCTCTCTCCTGGCATCAACAAACTCAAAAAATACCATTACTGCAGAAGACCTTTCATATAGTTTCCTGAAAAGAATTAAGAACTTTTGAGTACCCTTACTGAGTGAAACAGGAGAGAAATTTGAATAGTGTGTATGGAAAGAAAAAAATGTGGACCCAAGAAATATTGTTAGCAATATGTTTTCAGGGGGGTGTAGTGGACAGAAAAAGAAAGATACAATGAATAATGATAAAAATCCTGTATATTTTGCTCTGACATGGGCTTTGAGCTTATGTTTTAATAAAAAAAAATCTGACAGGAGAAATAACCATATTTCAATCCCAATAATGAGGAAATGCCATAAAGTCATCACTCAGGAAGAACTAAGAAGACGTCCATTCTCCTTATTCCATTTCTTGCTGAGCATCTCTCTGCAATTGACTCCACATCTCAACTTTCAGAAGAATGCTAACTTTCAGCTTAAGCCCTGTCTTAAGCTTGCTTCTTAGACTTTGATTTTTTTCTGTTGGGACAGTTGGAAAATCATTTTAGTTTAATATGTTTTGCTGCTAAGCTCTAATGTATAAGTAATGAAACAAATGTGCTGGAGAAAAATAAGTATTCCTCTTGTCTGCAGAAATTAAGGCTGTTGAGGCAGAAATAATTTTATAAAGGTTTACTGAAAGCCAAATATGAGGGTCCACCCAAGAAAGACACATCAACAAACTTGGGCCTGTTCTGGAGTCTGTTGACCAGGTGCAAAGGTTTTAAGGAAAGTTAAAAGAAGGAGGGGAACTCCTCATAACAGAGTTGTCCTCTTTTTTGTTGGAGGGTCCATTACAGAAGTTACAACCATTAGCCTCACATTACAACATACAGGCTAAATGTCTATGTGCAATGCAGTCAGGAAAACTTCATGCTTCAGCTAATCTTCGAAATCAGCACCCTATTCAGTGTCAGTACATAAAACAGTGCATCGACAATTTGAGAAACTCAGGATAAGAATCTTTACTCACAGACAGAATGGCGCCATTGAGTCACAAAAACCTCCCAAGGCAAGACAATTTCAAGTTCGCTTACTTCTAAAGGAAAGTGCCAGATGAGACCTATAGATTATCATTTTTCCCATTTAAGCAAAATTTTCCCATGGAAGCTTTGCTGATCAATTTCTGCTTAGGTTGGAGTGATAAACCTTCATCCCTTGGCGCTGGAAAGGCTCATTCCCAGCAAGTCATGTCTCTTGGTGGGGGGCAGGGAGAAGAACCTTGTTATTGCAGGTGGACCAGATTGCTAGCAACATGGACCAGTTCATGATGCGAGGCTACATCGTATTCTCCTGAGTAAGGAATCATCTCCAGTCTCCAGGTGACCATTATTTTGGCCTTAGTCATTGGTCTAAACCAAACAGAAATGCAAATCATAAGTAACTTAATGGCCAGGAAAACAGCAATTGTGCTTGTGATTATAACAACAACAACTTGAAGACCGGAACAAAATAAAGAATTTAGTCCTGTGGGTATTGAACTAAACAAATCACTTAGAGGATCAGTTTCTCCTACATTGTGTAATTGTTTAGCCCTTTGAGTTAGTCTTTCTACTTGAGTTTCCACTTCATGAGAGGTGTTGTTAATTTAGATACAATAAATAGTATGAGCTACTGCACAGACATCTCCTTGTTGAGCCAATAAATAAACAACTTGTTGTTTATTTAGCAATTCTGTTAGCTATTTAGCAATTCTGTTAGCTAGCACTGTGTAGGCTAAGGATTATTATTTTTTCATCTGCAAGGCCTTTTGCAGTGTCTTCAACTATCTGAGCAATTGTAGATGATAGGCTTCAAATCATGTCTCTATAGATATACACTACAGCACTTGGTTTTAGTATTCCAAAAATGTTTTGACCTATATTATCATCCTACTCTGCTAATATAGTGGTTTTAGCTCTGTAATGGGGAGAAAAATTGAGTGAATAGCTGAGTTACAAAGGATCCTACTAAACCAGTCTCCTATTTCTGGGAATAGGCCAGTACAATTAAACAGCTGTGTCTCATTTCAGGAGATGGCTTGGCAGATGGGCTCTCGAGGCTAGCCCTCCATACGTTATGTAGGCAAACAGATTTTTAGTAAGAGGCATCTCTGTGGAAACAGAACAAAAACAAATGGTAATATTTTGAACATTCCATAACTCAGTTTCTTCACAGTCTGGAGGGCAATCAGTTGAGGTGTCTGGATGTTAAACTGGAATGATCCCCAGATAAAGTGGAAGTAGGCAGTGGCAATCTGACAGGTATTTCTGGGCTGTAGTTTGTACGTCACATGGTGGTTTGTACATGGGCTTCAGGATGTAGGGAAAAAGGTAGCTCTAGCGTTAGTGAGTCCAAGTCAGAAAAATGGAAGAAAAATATAGAAACATTAGTTTGGAGACATATAGCCAGGAAAGAAACCAGGATTCAGTCCAAATTGCATATAAATAATGAAAACTAAAAAAAGCAATGGCTGGGGCTAAATCTATCAATATAATAGTAACAGGTGTGTGATTGTTTTCTTTTGGAAAAAAAATTTTTTTCTCCAGTATTCCATTTCTACCAAAGATAAATCACAGTAAGACCAATTTATTTCCAAAATAAGTTGTGCTCTTATTATACCTGGCCTGATTAGTTGCACAAAGTATAGCAAGACCTGTGATAGGCTGTATAGACTTCTTTTAAGTTGGCTTTCCTGGAACATTTTTTATAAGAAATCTCAGATATTTAAAGGCCTCTTGAGGTTAGGAAGCCACGCCAAGCATTTGCCCTCAGACATGTGCCTGCAGTACCTGTGAGAACTGGGTGAACTCCTCTCTCACTGATGTCCCCACAATTTCGTGAGGTTCCTGGGCCTGTCAGAAAGTGACGTTCTTTACTTACCACAAGGTCAGGAACCTTTCAAGGAAACTGTGTAAACAAGGTTTCAGGCCAGTCTCTCTCCAGTCTATGTGCTTTATTAAGTCAACCTCAATACCTCAAAGCAGTCTGAAAATATGAAATATTGAAAATATGACATTCCAGTCAAAGCTTTGGTAAAATAACCAGTGTCTCCAATGTGTCTCATTATGAAAGAAAACAGGTTCTTATTGAAAGTATGCGAATAACTACATTGTCATAAAATAAGAGTACTCATGAGTAGTTTCCAAAATCTGGAGAAATCAGGCAGAGAGAAAGGTAAATGTTTCGATTTTGCTCACAAATGTATAGTATACTTTGCCCAATTGCCATAAGTTATAAATAGTTCAAAAGAAAAATAAAGTTCCTGATTCTGGAAAACAAAACATAAAAAGAATCAAGTGGTTTAAACAAAAAGTCATAAAAAAAATCTCAAAAATATTAAATATTAAACTGGTCTTATGTACTAACAGATTTACTCAAATCATGTGACCTTGAAAATATTTTGGCTTACTCATTTATGAGTGCTCATTTATCTGTGCGAACTCAGAATCCTCAGCCCCTCTGCTAACAGAAATGGACCCCTCTTGGCCAAGGGGACCCCAGAAATACCTTAAAACTGAGTTCCCCAGTCATGATGGGATGGGAGATATAAAGCACAATTATAAATGCATATGATTTCTCTTTTCATAAATATTCATCATGCCTCCTCTAGCTTGTCGAATATGCATATTTGATCACCCTTCTCAGTAGAAAATCTTGTTCCTTTTTGCCCTTTGAAACACATATGCCTGGCTCCTGGCTGGGGCTGTGCTTTCCAGCCTGTTGAAATGGCCACCCATTATGAGAAATAAAGCTCTCCTTTTTCCAAAGTATAGATCTCATTATTTTTTTTTATTCTTGTTTCAGCATATTGTGGGGGTACAAAAGTTTAGGTTATGTATATTGCCCTTGTGGCCCCACCCTCCACCCCCCGAGTCAGAGCTATTTTTTTTTTTTAGTTAGCATAAGTCAATTTAGTATCTTGTAGATAATATGCAAATACACATAAAAACACAGACACAGTGATCTTATAGCTTTGAATTTAAACTTTAGCCATAGGACAGGTAAAACTCATTAGTTTAAAAGGACAGTTGGATTTAAAAATTGTAAATGGGACAAGTTTAAATTTACCTATCACTTGGCCAAAGCCCTTACCCATGCTTAGAGAAAACAGTGTAGCAAATTTACATCTCAAAGTACAGAGAAAAATTTAAGCTTTGCAAAAGATCAATGAGGTTTTACATTATCATCAAAAAAAGAGCAGCAAAGGGACCAAACATTTTTAAAAGGGGTTTTAATCCACTGAGATAACTTCCCACAAACAGGATCCAAAAGAAAAAAGGCAGAAAGGTCCTTTGAAAAAAATTATAGCCTGAATATCATCATCTCTGATTAAGCTATTTCTGACCATAAAGCTCTTTAAAGAAAATCTTTTCAAATCTCTTATCACATTGTAGCCAGGACAAACAGCCAATATTCCTGATTTATCTTCTATCAAATTTTAGCCAGAACAAAGAGCTGGCTTTATTTTTTTTTTCCTTTTAAACCAAAGGTACATTTTCAAGTAACTCACCAAAACCAATAAGCCTTAACCAAGGTTATGACTTAACCAAAGATGAACTAGGCATCTCTAAAGCATTGCAAAGCAGTTCTCACAAGATCCAGAACCACCCCAAAGACAACTCAAAGAAAGAAAAGTTTCCCTATCTGCAAAACGAATATGACACACGTTTCTGCCTGGCCATATTCTCTAAGGTCTCAGGTTCTCAGCTGACAGTCTACATACAAATGCCCAGCAGCCAGCCCCGTATGCCCCGTAGACAGAAGAAAGGAAATCAAAAGCTGTCCGTAGAAAGGAAAAGGATCAATAACAAACAGGTAGCCTAAAAAGTCAAGAGTCACACAAAATCACACCAATTTTTATAAATGTTTCCTAGGTTAAAAAACTTACATTTCCAAGAGGCTAGTTTTTTGGCCTAGAATCAGACCTGGGCTTCAGGACTAAAAGTGTTGAATTGCAACCACTAAACAGGGTAGATTTTTTGTGTAAATCCCATAGGCAGTTGAATATACCAAGAATTTAACTTTGCTTACAAGATAATTGTTTGGTGGTTAAATGACTTCCTGTTCTGCTTCCCACAAAAACAAGAAGCCAGCTAGAAATAGCATGGTTTCAGGAGTTAGAACTGGATTAGAATTCATCTTTGTCACTTACTAGCTGCATGGCCATACTTAGCATTTCTGAACCTGGCTGCTTTCTTATAATACCTGTCTCGCTAGTTGTTAAAATCTGTCACACACAGTAGGCTCTCTATAAATTATCACCTTCCCTTTGTCTCCCCTCTCACTTCCTTCATATTTAATCTCTGATTCTAAAACAGAAACAGACGCTTTCAAGCACTCTCACTAAGGTCATCAGAACAAGAAAAAAAAAATGGTATAATCTTACCATTAGCTACTATTTATTTTAAAATAAATATTGAGTGTCTCCTGTTCGCTAGCCCTTTTGTCAATTTTGGAGCGATCTTAGCCTTCATCTTAAAGGGGATCCTTGTCTAAACATAGAGATTAACTTGTTATAAAAGTCTGGTAAATGTTAAAATTGAGAAATAAACAATCTTTTTTTTTTTTGCATTCTAAAAAAAAAAAAAAGAAAGAAAAAAAGAATTTAACTTTGCTTGAGGCCAGATTTTTGCTCTTTAATTTTGTCAAGAGGGGAGGTTCTTAGATTTTGGGAGAAACTCTTCAGTACCACCCAGCAGGGGCACCCACTGTTCAGGAACACAGTGGGTTCCTGTCTGTACCTACAGGACTGGTCGAAGCCCTGCTGGGTGCTCCAGGGAAGTGACTTCCAAATCCCTGTGGGAAATGTCAAAACACGGACCAAAATTAAGACCCTTGAAGCAAAATAATTTTATAAAGCTTTATTGGAAGCCAAATGTAAGGATTGACCTGGGAAGACACGGTAACAAACTTGGGGGTGTTCCATAGTCTGTCACAAATTGAAACAGTTTTAAAGAAAATTTAAAAGAAGGGAGGGGACTGCTCATACCAGAGTTGTCTTCTTTTTCACTGGAGTATGAGGCAGAAGTTACAATCATTAGCTACAAATTACAATATGTAAGTGTGCAAGACAATCAGGAAAATTTTATGCTTCAGCTAATCTTAGAAGTAAATCAGTATCCTATTCGGTGCCAGCAGGTTCTACATTAATCAGTACATCGACGATTTGAGGAACTCATGATAAGATTCTATAATCAAAGACAGAATGTCGCCATCAAGTCACAAAACCTCCCCAAATCCAGTTAATTTGGAGGGTTGCTTACTTCTAAAATAAACTGCCAAATGTGCCCTTCAGAGCATCACGTGAAAAAACAGGACCTAGAAACTTTAAGCATAGTCAGTAACTATTAAACGATAAGGAAAATTGGCTTGAAACCTTAATTTAAAAAAAAAATTTGAAAAATTATGTTCTATACTTAAGACTTCTAACAGAAAGTAATTTTGTACATTTAATATTTTGATAATTTCTTCTAAAATTTTAAAGGTCCAAAAAGTAAAAAATAATATGGGAAATTGAAAGAATGTCCTATAAGATTTCTTTATACTTTTAGTAGAAAGACAACTTGCAGCCAGGGCCACTTGTGTCTGCCTTGATTTTTTTGTTACTAGTCTTCCAAATCACCTTTTGATATGACAGGTTCTTTGGTCCACGTGGAGTTTGGTTTTGAATTGTAGCTGATTGGAAAGGAAAAAAAAACTTTCCTTCATGGAGTACATACTCGTGGATTTAGTCACTACCACTGTTGAGGACCTACTGTGTATTGCATTATCATCCTACATGCTGTAGGATGTAGGAGGCATTCAAAGAAATGTAGAGCATGACTCTGCCTTAAAAAGTGTACAGTTCAGTTGGGGAAGCAAGTCATAGAAATGGTACAGAGATCTAGCCAAGAGCATGTGGGCCAGCATGTGATGTGTAGGTCCACCTCTGTATCTCGGTGGGCCTTAGTTTATATCACATAGTTTATCAGACCAAGGCTTTTGATTAGGGTCTGAGAGCTTAGGAAAAAAGATTTTGTTACAAATTTTAATACTGCAAAATTGAAAAATCCCTTAAGGTCACAAAGAAAAAAGAGATTGGACAACTATTTTTCCTACCATAGAATGTCAGGCAGCAATTGAATATAATGGGGCAGAGCTGTAGTGAGGTAGCATGAAAGGATGCTGAGCACATGGTGTTAAAGGAGAAAAGGAAGCTGTTTAATGATCCGTATAGAATCATCCCATTTCATTATAAAGACCTATCTATAACTCTATCTGTACGTGTGTCCCTGTGTATTATATGTGTCTCTCCGTATTTGTATACATGTGTGCATACAAATGCAGACAGAATAGAAAACTACTGACAGATTGTTACCAATGGTTACTCTTGGAGAACAGTAACGTGGCGTAATGATGAAGAGGAACTTACATGTTTTACTTCACATATATCTATAGTATATGAATTTGTACAGCAAATCAAACCTATATTTCTGTCAGATTAAAGATAAAAAGAAAAAATAATTATGCTGAGTCTTTCTTTTTAGGGTATACCAAAACGGTAGAAAAAAGTAGCGTACCTTATAATACAAAGAAGGATGAGTGTTGCTTGCAGTTTCTGGATGAAATTAGAAGAGATAATACATTTGGAAGACAGACTGAGGACCATAAGCTAATATCCAAAGAGAGCCAACTTGGCAACTGGGTTATATTTTATCCACATACTCCAAACCAAGCCCAACATTTATCAACAGCCCAGACAGGAACCTGCTTTCTTTGACAATTGGAAAGAGAACATAACTCTCTTTTTCAAGGCCCACATGTTTGTGCTTTCATGTACTCATAGTGTCTATTAAGCTTATAAACTGCATTACAGATAAGGCAGGGCATATTTTACATAGTCATACAAAGAACATACCTGTAGTATTTCAGTCTAGTTCTTTGCTCCCTAAGTAGAGGGCTTATCTGTGTGCAAGGGAGAGAGGTATTGAGAAAGGAGGAGTAGAAATGTGAAATGATGCATAACCTGCCACTGAGCAGGAAGTCTGATCTGTCTATTCTTTGTCTGGGTTGGGCACAGCCTGATAAGCTTACATGTGTATATCACCGATGCCCTCACTCCCCCCTTTCCTACCTCTTCCTGCTTACTGGCCTCGAGGGACTGGATATAAAAGATATCTGGACGGCATAAGAAGCCACTTAGCTGCAGACTTCTAGGCAGCAACTCACCCTCACGCTGAGGTCTCCTGGCTCTGAAACAACTCTAGCTCAGTCTCCACCATGAGCCTCAAACCCAATGCCAACGCCTCCTGTACCAGTGACAGGCCACTGCGTGTCCTGCAGGTGTTGCTGCTGCTGTCACTGCTCCTGACCACTGTGGTTCCCACCTACGTCAAAGAAGGTAAGAGAAACTTGGGAAAAAGCTGAAGGAGGAGGCCCTGCTTCCCTGCAGCTGTGGCTGCTTCTGCTGTAGCCGAGTCTGGGGCAAAGACTATCTTGGTGCTCCCGGGGCTGGGAGAGCCCACGGACTGACAAGTCTACATGGAGGAGGCAGCGTAGTGGGCACTGCCCGTGTGCCAGGCGTTCTGCTTGGGCCTTCACTAAAGGTTTACAGACCATGTCCACGATGGCCTTATGAGAGGTGCAACTACCCTCAACTTCCAAATAAGGGAAGTGAGGAAAATAACCATGACCAGTAATGGAGTCACGTTTTCTACTCAAGGTAAGCATGCCGAAAATCTCCTGTGTGTTGAACTGCAATGCAGGTGTGGGAGGACACTCTCTCGAATTCATCCCAGTTTGATTCATCATGTGGAAGTATTCAATCCAGGAACCCACTGCAGCAATGTTGAAGTGATGTGAGTCCCCGCTTCTGTGTTATCGCCTCCTTGGGGAAGCCCACCACCTCCGCCCACACCTACACTCTTTTCTCCAGACTCACACATCTGTTCTGATGTTCAGGCCAGGACACACACAGATAATTCTGTTCTCTCTTGCAGAGCCACGCTGAGAAGTGGAAACAAAGTCTGCCTGAACCCAGACTCTCCAGTAATCAGAAAAATAATCTTTGAAATGGTGGAAGGTGAAGAATATGATGAGTAATTTGTCCAATCTCTGCCAAACCTTTTTACCTACCAGGAAGAGCAGGATTTTGAAGTTTTGACTTTGTAGGGTTCTTATTTATCCAGGATACCCATTACTACCATATTAAAATTTGGATATGTTTTCCATTCTGTATCAAAAATCACATTTCACTCTGAGAAGGCTGATTAAAAGATAATAGAAAGATCAAACAAGCAAACCTAGTTTCAACAACGAATATATGGTTTACTGCCTAATTCTTGGATTAACATCGTACCCTCCTTTGCATTTCTTTATTTGAAAATTCCTTTCCCAATATATTTGTGGTAATTTTTCTTGCACTTCTTTACTTTTAGACTAGACACGGCCAGGGTGATTAATAGGTTCCATAATGGTCAGTGATACTAGGATTCACACAGAGCATAGAATAATTGCTCAATAATGTTTGTTAACATATTGAGGGACTTGGAGTTTTTCATTGTCTTAATCCTAGTATGTCTTGTTTCAAAGCATTCTCTGAAAGTTTTTTCTGCTGTTTACTTTAGGCTTCAAGCTCTAAAAATAAAAAAAAAAAAAATTGTGGAATGTAAGTCTTGTGAGCAGTCATTCTTTTCTCTTAAGTGAATATATTTAACAGTAGCAGAACAAAAACATGCAATAAAAAAGCATTACTTTATACTGTAAAAAAATCTAGTATTTTTTGCAACAACAAACAACAAAAAAACAGATTTTACTTAATGTTAAATGTTTTACCCTGGCAAGTTTATACGTATTTGCATTTACTTAATGTCTACATGGTTAAAATTTAGGTATTAGAATTGTCCTTGCAAATAAGTACAATAGAAAGCTTAAACTTCACTAGATTATTGTTTTTTATCAATAGAACTTTTATTACTTTCTCAACCTGTACAATTTATACCCACATTATTCTTACAGAAGTATTAACATGAAATCAAAATTTGCTGTTGATTTATTGTCATATATTATTTATTTTAACAGAATTGTTATGGGGAAAAAAAGCATTAATTCCCCTCTCTTTGTTTTTTTCCCCCCCACATTGGTATTTGGAAATCACTAAGTTGATGATCCATGTCATACTTAATGTAGTATAATATTAATAATAGCTCAAATTCATTAATCACTTTAAATATGCCTTGTACATAGTGAGTGTTTTGCATGCATGAATCAAACAATTTTTAAAAGTTAGGTATGATCTGGTTAAAAAGACATCCTTTCCCAACAGAATAACTAGGTAATCTGGCTTCATCACTGGCTAGCTATATGACTGTGTTCAGGTTGCTTAATCTCTCTGGTCCTTAGTTTCTTCATCCCTAAAATGGGGGTAATATTGTCTACCTCATAGAGCTGATGGTGAGGATTAAAAGAGTTAATACATTCAAGGTGCTTAAAATCATGCATGTCACACCATACCCCATATATAAATGTGAGTAATTATTTGTTATCATTGCTATTAGCATCTGCAGTATTATAGAGAAGAAAAGTGAAGTTCAAAGAGAATAAAAATTTTGCCCCAGGATCACTTATCTAAGTAGGTGAGAGTGGGGATAGAAACTGTATCTCACCCACCACACCAGACCACTGCCCATAATTCTTTCTCTAATGAAGAGATTACACTATATATCATATAGCGTTATGGATGCACAAAACAGGACTTGACACACAAACAGCGTACCGTATGTACCATACTGGTTATAGGAGAGGAACTGAGTTCACCCACTCCCACCTGTGCACGGACTCTGGGAAGCAATCGTATACTGAGTAGGTAGTGCCCATATTTTGCATTATTATTATTATTATTATTATTATTTTGAGACAGAGTGTCACCCTGTTGCCTGGGCTAGAGTGCCGTGGCGTCAGCCTAGCTCACAGCAACCTCAAACTCCTGGGCTCAAGCAATCCTCCTGCCTTAGCCTCCCAAGTAGCTGGGACTACAGGCATGCGCCACTATGCCCAGCTAATTTTTCTATATATATATTTTTAGCTGTCCATATAATTTCTTTCTATTTTTAGTAGAGACAGTGTCTCACTCTTGCACAGGCTGGTCTCGAACTCCTGAGCTCAAAGGATCCGCCCGCCTCGGCCTCCCAGAGTGCTAAGATTACAGGCATGAGCCATCACGCCTGGCCCACATTTTGCATTATTAAGGGCTCCTTTTATTATCTCCTCACCTTCCCAGGCTCAATGTCTTAGAATGCTTTGTCTATAAAATACACGCATTTATTAACAGTTAACCAAAATACTCACAAACATATAATAAAACAGTAAATGAGGATGGTGATCTTTCTCATTATTGTAGGAAAATAAAGCCTCAGAGAAATAATGTAGAATGTCCGCCTAAAATACAAAAAAGGGGAAAACATTGATCCATTGGCCCCCGATCCCTCATGGGAAAGGGGTGTTGCATAGAATCAACAGGGAAACATTGGACCAGAAAGTGACAGACACCTGCTGCAGGTGAGACAAGGAGCTACCAGGTCACACCTGCAGGCAGCTGGTTGCTGAAGCAATGGCTGGGTTGAAACAGTGGCCTCGAGGAAGTGAGCACCCTGGATTTGACTGCCCATTCTGAAAGGTTCCATAATGATTACAGGGCAAGTGGAATTCAACCACCAAAGCTTCCATTTTTAAAGCTTCTTCTATTTCTTTAAGGATCACTGGTTGCATAGATTTAAAGCATGCATAGACACGTGGCCTTGAACCCTTGGTAAGTAATTGGCTTGGAGAAACAGTTGCTCAAACAAGAGAATGAATTGTGTTTATCGCTCTAGGCTAAAGCATGCCTTTCTCATACATGTCAGATTGTAGCTTAGGGAGATCTCATGGATTCAAGTGGCATATTAAGGAAAAAACAGCAACAACGAAAACAACAAAAAACTTTCCCTTTGCTTCTCTTACAAAAACAAGTGATTTTGATTAAGTCATTCCCAGGAGTCAAGTTGTGCATAATCTGAAAATGTCAGCTGCTGGTAGACACACTTTATTTGCCTGATGCTCTTGGCAGTTCCTGTGGCTACTTGGAGCTCTACTCTCTCTGTTTCCTCATTACATGAGTTTTGGGTTAGGTCTGGAGACCATTACAGCAAACTCTCTGTTTTTTCTCAGTTACAAGAACTAGATGAGAGATGTGGACAGCATGATTAATGCTGAAGAAAAACTATTTAACACTATGAACTAGGATGGAGCATTAAAACTAGGGCAGTAGATATTTTTGGATTTTCACATTTGAGCATATACGTATCTAACAAAAATTCAATTTCCTTTTTAGAAAGCTAGCAGGTAAAGCACGCTTATCCACTAATTTCCTTTTGGCATTATTCTAAATTGATTTAGAAAGAGAAACTTTTTTATAAACAAACATTATATTTAGAAATAATTTTGAATTTATAAAAAGTGCAAAGATAATAAAGTGTCTGTGTACCCTTCACCCAGTTCCCCTATAGTGAACTTGTCACATTACCATGGCATATTTGTCCATGCTAAGAAACCGACATTGGCACATTCTTTTTAACTAAACCGCAGACTAAATTGCATTTCACCAGTTTTTCCATTAATGTTCTCCTTCTGTTCCAAATGCAGTCCAAAGTATCACACAGCAGTTAGTGTTCATGTCTCCACACTTTCCACTGGCCATATATCACACAGGTTTTTTTTTTTAAAAAAAAAAAATCATACCATATTTAAAAAAAATCATGCCAGATTTTTTAGATTTGATTCGCAGGCTCCAGGACATACGAAATTAGGGAACTGACTTAACTTCTTTACACCTCAGTTTCTTTATTTGTAACCTTAAAATCCTGAAAAGATAACAATACTATATACTTCACAGAGTTGTTTGGAAGATTAAGTCAATATCTGTAAAGTGTGCAGAAGGCACAGAATCAATGCTCTGCCCCTTGGAGCCGGCACAGAGGTTTAGCGACTTGCCCACGATATGTGGCAACTAAATATAGGAAGCAGCATGTTCCATATTTACCCAGAATCCTGTAAGCTCCTTTAATGTAAATACTGTGACTTTTGAGGTAAAAAAGCAAATTTTCTGTGGCCTATCAAAGATTTTCTTCATGGACAAAATGTAAGAGATATTACAGAAGAAAAATCTCTTCCTACCTTTCTGACTTTTGTAAACTTTGTTTTGTTTTTTTAGGCATAACATAAAGTTTAATAAAATAAACATGGCTAAAAAGGTAAAATTAGGACAAAAATGACCACATAATTGACATCTAGAATATTTTTTTGTACAAATATTTTTGTTACATGGATAGCTTGTAAAATGCTTAAATCAGGACTATTAGTGTGCCTGTCACCAGAATAGTGTTCATGGTACACATTAGGTAGGTTTTTGCCCCTCTCCTTCTTCCCCTCCCTCTTCTTGATTTCCAATGACTTTTACTTCCTTTTGTGCCCATATGTGCCCATCAGTTAGTTCCAACTTATTAGAGAATTGTTTGTTTTTCCATTCTTGAGATGGTTCACGTCAATGTTCAAGTCAATGTTTCATGGTTAAATTATAAGATGATAATACCAGGAACAAAGAGAACACCTTTGCTTGCTTAATGAGATTTTCATTTATCTCAATAGATGCTTCTGGGCTTGATTCAGAACTCTCAGCAGGTTTCAACTCCTAATAAGAAGATGGACTGTGGTGAAACTCACCTGGAGGGGCGAGGGTAACTGACAGTGGGCGAGGGCGGAGGCAGCAGATGCCTCTCTTTACAGATGCCGTACCAGAAGCAATCACTCTCATGAGAGCAATCCCTTCCCAGGAGTCCGGGGTGAATTATGCAATTGGCAGTATTCCTGTCCGAGGAGGGAATGGCTGTGTTGCCTTTACCACCGTTGTTCTGTGAAATTTCAGGTGAATTTTGCTGAAAACCAACTGACAAACGGCAGATTAATAGGAGAAAAGGCATAAAAACTTATTAATGTGCAGGAGGGGGAAATCAGAGCGATTACCTACCATGCGATGGGGTACAGATGGTTATATACCTTTCTTCATAGGGCAAAGGAAGATGGGGAAGTGTGCATGATTTTAGGGGGAAAGTAAATGACTTTTAAGGAAATTCAATAGGCTTGAAGAACATATAATGGCCTGGCACAGTCTGTTGGGCCCACAGAGCAGACAATCTTCGTTTGTGATCAGTCTGTTCCGGTGTGTTGACAAATTTCAGTCTTTCTTCCTGCGATATGAGTTCACTTAATGAAAACTCAGGGAAGGAACCAGAGATAATTGTTTTCTTCTTTGGCGGTACTGACTTCAGGTGGATAGGGTAACTGCAGAGAACGACTTCATCCTGTGCTTTTGGAGAGAGGGAGGATTGAGAGACAGGTGCGGAGGGAGGTCAGAGAGACCTTGAGGCTTCTTCAGTTCAGCATGTCCAAGTGCCCTATTTTGGTTTATTGGTTTTTGAGCCCCGATACCAGCACGGCAAGCTTCAGAATAAATACTGTTGTCCTGCCTAAAACTGAAGTGACCGGCCTTTATACTCTCACTGGGTAACTTGGTGCAGGCTGCCCCAGGAAGGGCATGACCTCAGGAGCTGCCTTTTGCAGCTGAAACAGCAAGTTCTTCCTTGAAAGGGCATCCGGGCAGTGGAACTCCATGTCTACCACAAGGTGTCGTCGTTGGAAAAAGGAAATACAGAAGATGGCATGAGGAAAAGTTATGATTTTACTTTTGAAGATGCTGTCTAAGATCCCTGAAATAATAACAGAGGACACATAGTTCAAGAAGGATTTCAGTATTAATTTTAACTGGGTAATATCGACTCCTTTGTTTTCAACACAAACACAGAAACCAATACTCTTTTAACATGACAAGGTTAAAAGTCAAGGATAAGCGCAGAGGGGTACTGGCATATGGAAGATGTAATAAATTCATGACTTTTTGTTTCTACCCAACTGCGTTTATTCATAATATTTCCAGTTCTTATGATTTCATTCCCAGTTGTTTATAATTTTCTGTTATTTTGCGCTTTTATAAAAACAGACTCTCCAATCCAGAATTTTCTGGGGAGATGCCATTTGAAGCTTTAAAATTTCACTAAATGGTTAATTTACTTGTTAATATTTTCATGTAATGTTTGGACTTTCATACAGAACAACTTTTTTTTTTCACATTTTCAACTGGATTATTTTGAGGCTTCTTCAGATCCCACTTGATCGCTGTGTGAACTTGGACAAATTGCTTATTCTTTCTAAACCGTAGTTGCCTCATTTGTATGGCATGATGGTACTTACTTCCTAGGATCGCTGTGAGCTTCAAATGACATAATGTACACATACAATGTATGTACACAGTTTATTGCAGTGACTGGAACATACAAACAAGTCAATATGTGTAACTGACTATATTGTGATAATGTCAACCAAATTTTCATTAGTGAAAATCAGCCACAAATGTCCTTTTGCAAAATACGATCTAGGAATGGAAACCAAAATTCTAACCCCAGGGTTCAGTCTCCAGGATTTTTCTAAATGTGCCACAAGGGGGCTCCAAATCCACATCCTTCACGGCTCTGCGTTCGTGGAAAGTGAATCAAACAGTAAGAATGTATTACACCAAAAACTCCATGGTAATAATAATCCAACATGTCGGAGGCCCACTTAATAATCAGTTATCCACTTGGCTGGAAGAAAAGAAATCCCCTTATGTTTGAAAGGAATAAGGAAGCTGTTAAACGCGTCCAGACAAGTTTCTTCAAGGCTTGTCTCAATGAAAGTGGTAAATAAATCATCCTATTGACGTTCAATGCTTCAATTAGTCCACAGGCTTGGATGAGAAAAATCTGTAATCTTTAACTTTTTCCTCTTTTATGTCAATAATTATTTAGTTTTTGACTTTGCCTGAGTACTTGCAAAACAGTTTCAGAACCCTGTCCTCTTTATCCTTTTCTGACTGAAATAAAAAGGAAAACTGTAGATTATAGACCATGCAAGATCCTGTCACAAAAGCTTCAGATTTAAGGACTTATGTAAGATATGACTAATTAATTCATTACTTATTCTTCTTATCTCAGAATCCTTGAAGTCTTGAGACGTAGCCTCAAAAAATTTTTCCAGACAGTAAGAAATTCTTTCACGGCTACAATATGTGTTTTTATAATAGGTGATATAATTATAATATAATGCTAGAGGAAATGCCTGACAATTGATCACAACTAATAGATAATAATTGAATAAACAGGTAAAGAATTACTACAGAAGACTAGTGTTCCAGTTTAACAGTGGTGTAGTTGGGACAAATCACCTCAAGATAATCATGCCGGTTTCATGGTTTTGGGTTTTTTTTTTTTTTTTTAAGAATTAAGTCAGCATAAAAAGTTCTGCATGGTGGGGACTTAATGCTACTTTTTATTACTGTCACTGCTTTCACTCAGAAGACAATGGAACAATGGAAATAATCAATTCAATCTTCAATGGAAAGATCCAGAGATATCCCTGTTGGTATTTCTCAACTGATTCTGAATTGAGAGCTTCATATACCAGATCTAAATGGTGTGATGTCTTCCAAATCTGTTTGTGTGGAGGAAAAGGTCGTCAAAAGTGATGGACGGGCCCACAGTGCTTGGACCGGCATAGCCTGGTATTTGGTAGGATGATCTGAGTATGTATTTTAGCAAAAGCTATAGAAAATTATATTTTTGAATGAGTTCAAAGACTTTTAAAAGTAAATGAGAGAGGCTTGATTTACTTGCGCACACTCTACTACATATTTGATTTTTATCTCAGAGAAAAAAAGCATAAATAAGACAGAATTACTGAATTTAGTAATATTCAGAAGCCTTTTCTGCTTCTGTCTGCTTCATAAGATGGTAAAATTAGACAATCTAATTGTAGTGTAGATAAATCACAGTTCATAATCAACTCTGACTCACCTTACACTCAGAATTTCTAGTTTATTGTTTAACACAAATTGTTAACATTCTAATGCCTGCTCATTTATGACAAGGGTTTTTACAGCTAGCCATCACGACCAAAGCCTTAGACAGTATTTGTAGCAGTAGATGGAGAGCACATGTTTGGTATTTTCCCTGAATTTTAAAGAAAGTGGCTCAGTGCTTATTTTCCAAGATAAATGTGTTATTAAAACACAGGGACTTTCATCACGAATGTAGTTACATGCCTGAAACATTTCAAGGTGGATTCGGGTGTACTATTCATACTTAACCTTTTGAAGCTTGCCAAAAGCTAAATTATACTTTTAAAGGCTAAAAATTTGGGGAAAAAAAGGCTAGCATAAGTGGTTAATTACATACATACATACATATAATTATATACATGCATACACACATAATTAATAATAGACATATATACCAGGCACTCTGCTGCATATTTTTATATATCATCGCCTCTAATTTTAACATCTATTTTATAATACAAGTACTAGTAATATCATTGTCCCTATATAACAGATGAGAACACAAAGAGCTTACTATGCTAGATAGTAGTTTCCAAAATATATGACAGCATACTATTTTATTATGCAATAATTGATATTTATAAAAGAAATACCAATGATGTAAAGAATAAAGCTTAATAGAAAGCATAATTTAAAAATACCCATGAATTCACATCATAAACATTGGAACTAGACTTTTACCAATATTATTGAATCTTATGTTCTTTTTCACTATTTTGTACCTTTGCTTCCAATCAAGAGTTAATTATACTCCTAAATTTTGATTCATTCTTTGAGTGAGAAGTATAGTTACTTTCTAAAACCGGCCTAGAAATTAATTTATTTGTGGTATTGTTTTAGTTTTCGTAAAACTACTTTAATGTTTTGGCAGTCATAGATTTCATATAAATACTATTAACATAATTCCTGGATTTTATACTTTCTGCTCAGAATTCAGCAGCTGGTGTTGTGGTTTTAACTTAGTAGTTAATCATAATTTCATAACAATCACTTTGTGCTGAATCAGAAAAACTCAATTTAGCGTTATGTTGTAAAAAGGGTTTTCTCAAAACTGGCCAAAACTTGAGATTGAACAAGAATAACATTAAATTTGCTTTCCTATAGTTTTTTTTTTTTTACCACTTTATTATGCTGTCAATGGGAATGTTGAAAACTGTAGTACACCAAAAACAGTTCTTATGATGTTTATGTCTCAGAAGATTGCAGAAATTGCTTCAGATTTTACTTTGGTTACTCTTACGATACACCTGTTATTTAGCAGACGCTGACACATTATATCATTCACCATTTTCTATGTGAATTGTAGATAGAATTAATAAGATGGCCCTTATCAATACCTGATCCAATATTTATTAAACATCTATTAAGTTTCCAGCACTTAATAGATGTTTAATAAATATGTTTAATAAATGTTTAAACATATTTAACAAATATGTTTATTAAACGTCTATTAAACTTAATAGACGTTTAATAAAACTCAAAGCTGGGCCTTCAAATAACTCTTTCCTCTCTTTTTCCAGTTAAGAACCTGACCTGACTGGGAAAACTGGGATGAACTGATAGGAAAGAGTTCCATCATCTTCACACTAACCTGGACATATTTTTGTAAGAGTTCACCAGGCAAAATGGCAAAGGCAACAATTGTCAAACAGTTTTTCTTTCTGTGACCTTCTCCCCTCATTCCCTTTTTGCCCGTCCCTTGTCCCTTCATCCCCAGCAACTAGAGCTTTGTCACTGCTTTCTGGAAGACCACAGCCTGCCATCCAGAGCCTTCATCTTGCCTTCCAAATATTTCTTTTATCCCCCATGCCCCATCTCCACCCATTTCAGTGCTGAAGACAAAATACGTCATTGATCTGGTTATATCACTTGATCCTAGGATACAAATGAATGAGTAAAAGCTTTAGTAAGAAACTGAAATAGAAACTGCAGAACAAAATGCTATCTCTAATAGGAAAATTAGTGGGGTTATGTTCTCATTACAAACCACCTCTTAACAACACCCTAACAACACACCTACACAAACCAAGAACACACACACACACACCATAAAGTAAAATGTCAAGATATGAGCTCTACAGCCACCTACAATCTTTTATATCTGTACCCTTTCCCTCTCTCTCAGCCTGTATTTTCACGCACACAGTTAGTGCATTAGAGGCTTAAGCTTGGGTTCTAAGTATAACAATAAATGCTATTCTTCATTTCCTGTGAGTGTACTGTGGATTCACATTGTTTTATTGGAAGGAATTCAACCTTGTAAAATTAGAAGGCAACATAGTATTGACTTGGCCAAGATGAAATTCAGAAAGAGACGTAAAGAGCTAACATACCGTTAAATATTTTAAGAAATTATTTCGTTTTCCTCACTTAGAAATAGTTTAATTTCCCTGTATCAGAATTCAATTATTAGATAAAAGTACAAAAGATCATTCTCTCTCTTCTTTTGTAGTTAAAGCATATTTTCAACCACAATAAAATACAACAAATAGAAGTCCTTTAGATTATAAACATAAAGTGCAATAGAATTAGGCTCATTCTTGATTAAGCATCTAAGAGTCTCCCAGTGTTATTAACTCTGTTTCTCTAATCTGGAATACAGAAAAGTGCTAGGTGTCTCCATTACAGATGGAGAAACTGCCTAGAGAGGGTAGGAGGTTTCTCAACATATTGAGCAGAATCATAAAAAGGAATCAAGGGTCTCTGACTCACTGTCTGGTTTTTTACAAAGCCAGACCACAACTGGATGTTTAAATTCATAGCCAAATACCTCCAAACACAACTAACCACAGGCACTATGAGGGAGTCAAGCCACTTGGGAAAAAAATATAAGAACCATAACCTCTTGAGCAAGTGTTAAGCATATCCCAGAATTATAGTGGCGTCTTAACTTTGTTAACTATAAAACTATTAATTATATTATTATATTATAATAATACAAATAATATATTCATATTAATTATAAAACTATTAATAAGAAAAGTCAGAGGCAGAGCATTGGGGACTATGCTATCACCATCCTGAGACTAAACTAAAATCAGTATTTGGGGGTAACTGGCTACTTTCAAATAGAGAAGGCAACATAGGACTAAAGAAAGAAATGCAAACCAAAGAGGTTTAAAGTGGGCAATTGCAAAATGGAAAAATAGATGTTTTTGTAATCTATGGAACAATGAGAAAAAAAATGTGTTTCTGTAGGCAGCAGAATCTTTGCTTTTTTGTTTTTGTAAAAAATTGCCGTAATTTTTACTCTCCCAAAATCAGAATCTGAGACAAGGTCTTGGGTCCTTGGGTTGATTTATCAGGTGATCTAAGACACAAAAGTAAGGGATAAGAGAAGTGCAACAGAAGAGTGGAAAGCTGATATAAGTATGTCTCATTGAGTTGCTGCCTTGGGGAACAGCGTCTCTTTTCCCCTGGGACTTCTAGGGAACAACCAAAATGCCTTCTAGAATTGTTTGCCTTGAAGGCCTGGAGTCTGTAGTACACAACCATCAGCTCTCCCTGCCCGATCATTGAGGATTGCTTCAAGGGTTAATACTCCCAGGCTGTCTTTGTACCTCTTCTTACACACTGGTCAAGCAGACTCTCACTACCTTGGGGAAGGCTCTGAGCAGAAACATGCCTGCTCTCAAGGCGGCAGCTACCAGTACAGGATGAAACTGAGAGTGTACACAGGTCTTCACTACAGGTGTGACTGGAATTAGAGTAAGTTTGGGGTAAGTGATGTGGAGAACAATAATTGAATGACATCTGCCCTTACATCACTCAGATTTGTTGAGTTTTCTTGGCCACCAAGTCTTAGTATTATAAAACAAACACCACTCATCACTACTGCCACTGGTCCTAGACCATCATTAATATTTATCATCTCCCTCATTCACATCCATTCTAGATTTTCATTTTCTTTGGTTAGAAATTGAGCTGATTTAATTTGCTTACCCTGTGGGGTAACCCAGACTCTCATCCTTGAGGGGTTTGAGCTTTGGATTGTTTTGCCCTGGTCTGGCTACAGTTTACCATTTTCCCATGGCATGGAAACATCACAAGTCCCCATAAGTGTCAGTGACCCTAAGTCCTCATGATAATCAGGGTCAATTATATCAACCAGTAGAGTAACTCCTTTATTTATCTGTTGGTCCATGAGCATAAGTAGTCCAAAGTAACCAGGTGGCAGCCTGTACCATATAGTGGTCATTGTTTAGATTCATATGCCACATTCTAGAGGACAGTGCCCAGATTTTTGAATGTTATCCCTGAGCTGGTATATTTCAGCCGGAAATAATGTTAGTACTTAGCGAAATCTGTCTACAACATCACAGAGGAGAATTACATGGTTTGGGTCAGATGAAAACTGCTAGAAATCTACTCCATTCAGCAATCTTCCTAAAAACCATACTAATACTGCCTCCCGCTTCCCAAATCTTTCCTTTCTGTCAATCCCAAAAACATTACAAAAAAACTTTAGCCCTGGCTCACTTAACTTTCTTCTCAATTCTTTTATCCATCCCTTCCTTCAGGTTTTGAGTTTCAATTGGCTTTCCTTGGATGGTCTTTCTAATAAAACTGCTTTTGTGTACTTTTTAATGAAAATGAATCTAGGTTTTAGCTCCTTCCAAAACTCTTTGCACTCCCTCCTCCAACAAGCATAATAAAGACCCTGGAATGCTCTAGCTCCATTCACAGATGGAGGAGAAAGGAAGAAACATAGAGAATATTTATCATAAATAGCTTGTTCTTGTCAGACCTGTTTACATGAATGACCTCCTAAGTATACAGTGAATCCTTGTGTGGTTCTAATTCCTCTTCCTCACTGAGGACACAGTAGCCTTGAGCAGAGTATCTAGGGAAAGCAGCATCTACGCTGATTCTGATCCTTTTCTGAAACACAATCTTTGCAGCAATGTCCTCTTTATGCTTCAGGGCCCATAGTATTAATCCCTGCTAATTTTTTATGTTTATATACTTATTAAAAGATCAAAATTCAATTGTTAAGTTGAATCTTTATAATTGCATATCCTTAGAAAATTTTGCTTCCCTTCATATGATTTGCAAAATATCACACAAGGCTTACTGGGATATAAAACAGTTGTGTGATTTTACAATTCTCTGTTTTTCTAACCCAAGCACTCTATGTTCTCTTTGGGGGAGGGGCCTCTGCCAAGGTGAGAATTCCCAGTATCCTCTGACAATGTAAGAAGTGTTAGTAGGAAGTGTCAGTTCCTACTTAGAGGACCAGTTGGAAATGCATTCTCATTTCACAGTGTCATATTCTTTCCCTGGGCAATCAGTGAACATCGTTTCAAAGCAGTAGTTGGGGTTGTTACTATTTGGTCTTTTCATGCCCAATACTCTATGAGTTACACTATTACAGATTCCATGCACTTTTAAAACACACAAGGGTTGGCAAACCTATTTGAGGGAATAATTGAGGAAAACTTCCTTGGTCTTGCTAGAAATTTAGATATTCAGGTAAAGAAGCTTAAGGAACACCTGGGAGAGTCATCGCAAAGAGGCAATCACCACGACACTTAGTCATCAGACTGGCCAAAGTCGATATGAAGGAGGAACTCCTGGGAGCCCTTAGGCTAAAACATCAGGTAACTTACAAAGGGAAACCCATCAGGCTAGCCACAGACTTCTCATCCGCGACCTTACAAGCCAGAAGGGATTGGGGCCCCATCTTCAGTCTTCTTAAACAGAATAATGGCCAGCCCAGAATTTTGTATCCTGCAAAACTAAGTTTCTTATATGAGGGAGAAATAAAGACTTTTTCAGACAAGCAAAGACTGAGAGAATTTGTCAAGACCAGACCTGCCCTGCAGGAGGTACCCAAATTGTGTTACTTTACTGATAGCAGATAAAATATATAATCATTCTTTTGCTAGTGTTTCTTATAAAAACATATATGGAATTGACTATTAATAGTGATTGTTCTATGATATCACATTTTCCTCATTAATAGGCACATGGATTAAAGCCACAAATGTAAAGATGTTTTCTCATTGTATTACAAAGAACAAAGTGACTGATGCTGTAGGAAAGCAATGGGAAAGGAGAAGAGGACAGAGAGTTGAAGGCCGTGGTACCCAACCTGAGATGCTTCCCTCCTCCTTTAGGCAGCTGGAATAATAGGGGAAAGAGTGGACTAAGAGACTGAGATTGGCTCGAACCTCAAAGAAACATTTAGATATTTTCAATGGTTATTTTCTATTTTATCAGAGCATTAGCAGATTTTTCACTTTGAATAAGCCAAAGCTCATTATCCTAAATCTCTCTGAATATTTTTGAATTTGAAAATTTCTATTGCTAATACCTAGATCCAAAGCGTTGCATATTGAGGTAATTATATAGATTGATATGGTTGCCCAGCAGTGAAAACTTCAAAGTAATTGTGTATGTCTCATCCTTAAATGCAAAATAATGGCTACACCTGGAATGTGATCAGGAAGGGTTTATGGGGGTTCAATTGTAGTGATAATATTCTAGTTCCTAAAGACTACTGTAAACATGCAGCTATTTATTAGATTATTTAACATTGTTTTAAATTTATGAAATATTTATAGAAACAACTTTTTAACTGCTCAATTAAAAAGCAAGAAAGAATTATATACCTATCAATACTGAGGATGTCTTATTGGCTTTACACCCATTTATACAGTGTAATTAGTAAAACAATTTGATAGTTCTTGCAGGGTTTTCATGCAAGCTATGTTATTCATTTACTTAGCAGGAAGGAATTAATTACATGTCAGGAAGAAGTAGTGCTATTATGGAGGGATGATTTTTTATACCATATTTTTCTCGTTTCATATATTATTCCCTTTGCCCTGACTCGATGTGACAGGATGAGCCCATAGGGCATTGCCAAGACTTAGAGCTTAGACAAAATATTTGAGAAAAAGCGAGGTTTGAAAAGGAGGCTTCTTCTAGAATAGTGGTTCTCAACTGGAGTGATTTTACCTTCGGAGAGACATTTGGCAAGTTGCAGAGACATTTTTGGCTGTCATGACTTGGGGAGGGGGATGCTACTGGTACTTACTGAGTAGAGGCCAGGGACGCTGCTAAAAACCCTACAATATTTGGGAGAGCCCCCCACAATAAAGAACTATCTGGTCCAATATAGTAATAGTGCTGAAACTGATGAACCCTATTGTGAGACAAGAAAAGTTTTTGCTACACTGAGGCTGATGTGGATTGAAAGACAGGATCATGACAGTATAGATATTATTGAATCCCAGAAAGAAGGACTGCCAGAACAGAGATGAAGAAGTTATGAAACTTGAGCTAGATTTATGGAATCTGCTAAAAGCAGTTTACTGAAAAGTCTGGGAAGAGGAGGCCTCAGGCAGCAATGGCATGGAAGTCGCATAATAATAAACCTCTTCTTTATCCTGTTGCAGAAGTTGTGGAAAGAGCCACTGTACCTAAGGAATTCAGGCATACAGGAAATATGTACATGCCTGTGGGGGCCAAGCAGACAAATGACAGTGATTTCCAGAGGGATACCTAGCAATCTCAGTTCTATATAGATTACAAACAATCCTTAGAAAAGGAAAGAGGCAAATCTCAAGTGAGATTGTGTGTCTACAACCCTGGTAAAATAGAATTTAAAATAGGAATTGATCCGAGCTACAGAAAAATAAAGAGAGCTATTTTGTGCATTTCACCATAAATTGTGTTAGCGAATTGATATTTTAATTGAAAATTAAACCAATGCTAATAAATGATGTGCATTCTTTCAAGCATTATCTTTTTAGCTGCTCCTCACACTCCAGTTCTTACTTCTCTGTGCTTGGATTTAGGGGTGTTCACATTGCAGGTTACCAGTGGAAGGATAAGGTTCCACAGCTACCAGCAGTATGTTTTCATGTGGAGTCCTTCTGTGGGGAAATTTTATGTTCCTTGACTCATATGTTTCCTGATTTCAACCAACCATAGTGCCAGTGAATTCTGTATTTACAAAATTCATGCCAATCTGCCAGAAGTTCAGACTAAGGTTGAGGACATGTTTTGAAAATCCCAGGAGGCCATAGATCACCCCTTATTTTAGGAAGCTCAAATTTTTCCCTCAAGTTCCTGATGAATATTCTTCCAAAAGAAGTGTTTGCAGAATATATCACCTATTTTTAAACTTCTGTCTGGCTAAGACCCTATATTGCCATTAACCTGTCTTTGTCTTACCTTTCAGTAGTATTTATTTTTCCTTCTGACTTACTAGTAGATGGACGTGTATCTTTAGACTTTCAGGAAACTAGCATTCATATTCAAGCAGATATTGTCTTTAATTATATAACTATGTCCTTACCAGTCAATTTGAATTGCCTCCAGCCATCTCGTATACATCATAGTCATTGCACACACACACACACACACACATACACACACACAAATGCAGTGTGTAGAAAATCTTGATTACACGCTTTGTCATATTTTATTGTCTTCATCAAAAATGACTGTCCAAAGTCTGTTATCTCTGAGCACTCAATTTCGAATGTGAAATTGGTGCTCTGCAATGACTAATATTCCTACCTAAATAGCATCTTCTTTTGATACTCCCAGGAGGATAATGCATTGTGAAAGCATTCTAACATAAAATGTGTAACATATTTTATAGATTCTCACTCTCTCTGTCCTCAATCTTTCTATTATAGTATAGAAATCAATATTTGGCTAGCATTTATTTCAAAGTTATGTAAGACCCTTAAGACAGTCATGCAAAAAGACAGATATAAACACTGATAATTCTTGCAAATAACAATCAAAATTGCTGCCTAGAAAAGGTTGCATACTTAACCCAAATGAGATAGTTGCATCTTTAAATGAAGGTCATCTTGCTTTACTTACATCTTGTATTACTGTAGAGTAAAAGTCTAAATTATGAACGTTTTCTAATTACTCCATGTTTCTGTTACAATATCCAAACACATTCCTGAAGAACCATAGCATTTCCACAAACCAAAAAATGTTGACTCAAAGGTCAAATAGCCTTGGCCACAAATTATTTATATATGAACGTTTAAAGTTATGTCAAAGTGTCATTTTTAAAAATGTCTATGTAATTAGAAAATACACATTGTGCAAAAGATATGTAATTCCTGACTCTTCCCTGAAATGTTTCTAAGCAACTCACTGAGTCCAAGAAATACTGTTTTGTTTTTTTTTTTTTTTTTTTTTTTTGAGACAGAGTCTCGCTCTGTTGCCTAGGCTAGAGTGCTGTGGCATCAAGCTCACAGCAACCTCAAACTCCTGGGCTTAAGCAATCCTTCTGCCTCAGCCTCTCGAGTAGCTGGGACTACAGGCATGTGCCACCCATGCCCGGCTAATTTTTTTCCTATATATATAATTTTAGCTGTCCAGATCATTTCTTTCTATTTTTAGTAGAGACAGGGTCTCGCTCTTGCTCAGAGCTGGTCTCTCGAACTCTTGACCTCAAGCCATCCTTCCGCCTCAGCCTCTCAGAGGGCCAGGATTACAGGCGTGAACCATCGCGATCGGCCAAGAAATACTGTTTTAAAGGAGACTTTAGAATGGTTCAAACAGATTTATCATGATGACTTCAATCATCCTTTGGCATTTGCTTTGTTTTCCTAATGCAAAAATAATAATAATAATGTAAGAATTTTTTACTCAATGCATTTTATTCCATCGCTTACAGTTCACTGACACAGTGTAAATCCCAACGTGTCTGACTCCAGTCATTTGTGGCCACTGAACCATCCTCAGAAGGTAGCTGGTTCTTGATTATTTTCACTGCCTAACGGTGGGTTCAAATTTTTACACATTTGATTTGATTACGTATGCAGACACAGGCCTTAAGCAAAATGAGATGAAAGGAATGAACTATGCTGTTGTTTCAGTGGGCACATGAAAACAGTGGAAAGCTATGAAAGTGCAAATTGGCAGCAGAGTTCTAAAAGTGACAACATAATCCATAACATGCTGCAATAAAATCAATATTGATTTGTTACTCAATACAAAACAGATGGATGATCTTGATTATTACTATAAAACTCTGATCTACAAGTATGAAATATGTACTGTAAATGAAGGAGATACAATTAATCCCTTTTTTGTAGCCATTGAAATCTTAAAGAAAATGAATTTCTACATTTAGTGTAATCCTGTTTTCCACACCCACTGAGGCAGATGGATTCTCTTTAAAATATAGTTTTTGTACATTTTCTATTTTAAAAATTTTAATTGGCACATAATTGTACATATTTGTGGGGTATAGCATGATGTTTCATTACATTTATATAATGTGAAATAAACAGATTAGGGTAATTAGCATATTCTTCAGACATCTATCATTTCTTTGTGGTGAGAACATTCAAAACCTTCTAGTTATTTTGAAATATACTATATATTATTGTTAACTGTAGTTTTTTGTACATTTTTCATAAACCAGGCAAACCTAGGATTACACAGATCTGGTTTTTGTCATTGAAGAGTTCACAGTCTAGAAAGAGGAAGAGAGAGATCTTATAATACAGATATTAATGAAGTTGCAAGGAGCTCCAAACTTACTCCAAACTATGTTTCATACTTAGTAGTCACCTTGTCTATGAAACAGAGGAAATAACATGATCCAACTGTTTGTTAAAAAAATATTTAAACTTTATTTATTTTTTCTTTTCTAAATGAATTTTTAAAAATTTATAACATTACCCAACTCTTAAGGCTGCTGTAAAGATTAGCTGCCTTATTATGTGTGCAGTGTTGAAAATAGTGCTTGACACATATTAACTGTTGGCAGTCATTAGCTCTGTTATCATTATGGAAATTCCACCATTTCCTTTGTTCTCTAGTTGTCAGACCGTAATAGCTACCATTTAATGGATGCCTACTGTATGCCACGCATTTTACCCCAAATTAATATTTCACTTAAAACTCCCATTAACTCGGAAGTAGCTACTGTTGATCTTAATTTATAGATGGGAAACTTAATGTTTAGAAATTCAATAATTCACCCAATTTTGTCTCTAGTAAACCCACAGCTAAAATTCAGACTACACTTTTCCTACTAAACCATACAACCCCATGGGCAGAGATCACTATGGAAAACTGGGATTAAACTGCTTATTTCTCCAGCTCTTTTTCCTGAAGGATTGGTTCTTTCAGTACAGTTTTTTCTCTCCTTTGGAACAGAAGATGACACTGAGCTAGAGACCTACCATAACTTGTAGGGAATGGGAAGCATATACAGAGTAATTCAAGCATGTTTCTAATATTTTCTCCCTTTCTCCAGCTGGTCTGTAGAGAAGACAAGTTTGCAGCCCTTGGCAAACGGAGAAGAAGTATTTGAGTATTATATTTTCCAAAGCCAATGGTTTTCAGAAGAATCTCTATTTATAGGTGTAGCATACCACATTTATCAAACATTATTAATAAACTCAATTCATTCCAAAGGATTAAGAAATCAGGAGAGAACTGGACAAGTGTGATTCACACGGAACAGAGATGAATGAACTACGATGAAGAGACATCTTTGCTTGCAGGGCCTACACTCACCTCCTTGACCAATGTGCCCTTCGTCAGTTCCCCCCATATCTTTCTCAAAGCAATCCAAGGGCGATAAAAGTGTTTTTTTAACGATAATCAGCTGTCTTATTGAAGGGGCAGCTGTGTTTGTTTCCATTGCTTTAGCATTTAAATATTTATGTGTATGTATATAAACACACACACACATACATGATTCCTTTTTTATAAAAGTAATAAATGGCTAAATCTTATCAAATGGTTAATTATGCACCAGCACTGTTCTGTACCTTACATCATTTTATTTACTCTTTAAAGCAGCTCCATGAGATAGGTATTACTATTCCATTTTCACAGATGAAGAAACTTAGGCCCAAAGAATTTAAGTACAATGTCCAAGATCACAAAGCTAATAAAATATGCATGATAATAAAGTTAGTAAAACTGAGCCAAATACAGATATTGAGTTTTTAAGCATTATATTATACTGATTTCCATGCTCTTTAGAAAATTTGGAAGATGATTGAGAAAATAAATGTCACCCTAGTGCACCGCTAAGAGATAAACATTGCCTATATTTTTAAAGCTCTGCACACATGTAGAGCATTATGCCAGCACAAATTTTTCATGTTTTTCACTTGCTATATTGTACGTGATTTAAAATATTTAAAACTGTTTAAATAGTATGACCTCGTCTTTTTCTGTGGTACATTATCATTTATTTAACTATGTTCTAGTTATTTAAGAATTTAAGTTACTCTCATTTTTGACCACAAAATACTACATTGACATCTTTGTGTTTAATGCCTTTTATGTAATTATTTAAGGTTATGTTTTAGCACATATTCCTAGAAGTATATTCCTGTGACAAGGACATAATTTTATTTTAAAGTTTTCAGCTTTTTAAAAATAAAAACTTATTTAGAACGTCCCATGAAACTTGCTGCCTATTATTTCTGCCTGTTGACCCCGTATTCACTTTCTGTAATGGCTTTGACTCCCAGAAGAATCCCGAATTTATTTTAGAGGACAAGTTAATTTCCAAATAGAGGTCAGCTGAAAACAGTTTAACCAGCTAATGTAGTGTTTACAATTTTCCACTGTGTTTCCCCCCAAATCAATCATTTCACTCAAGTGCACGCTTCGAATTCTTTAGTGCTTTCTGGAGGCAGAGTTGTTTTTGTTTTTCCTTGTGGTCTGTAATGTCACTTACCCAAGCCAAGAAGTCTGGCTTTTCTTGGATTCTTTCCAGTCTTTCTCCTCCTTTCTGCCTCATAATATTGTTCAAATATGGCTTCTGCCTCCTGGTTCAAGCTAGATCTTTTACTTTTTAGCTTCTCTGGTCACTGAAAAGTGTTTTGTTTTTTTTTTTCTGGACCAAACAGACCTTGTTTTTCAGTTCAGCTGTGTCTTCTTCCACTTCCCCTGACTGCCCTGCCCGACCCTCTTCCCCCTGGTGCTAGACGCTGACATCAGGCTTTTACTTGGAATCCTTGTGCCTAAGCACATGGGAGAGGAAACATCTCCCAAACCACAATATGTCTCAAAGATAGGACATGAGAAGAACCCAAGATCCTGGAGATAAATGGAACTGTGATTCTTCTCAGCCATACTGCAATTCAACACTTAATAAATGCACTGTGAAAAGGTAAACTCTAGTTTTCAATGGCCTTCTTGGTGCTAAATTCATATTGCAAGCAAAAGATAGGTTAATATGAGTTAGTTAGCTGGCAAACAAATTTCCATTTTTTGATGAAGGCTAGGAAGAGCTCAGTGGGTTGCAAAGGAGGTGATCATGGGAGCCTTCTTCAGAAGCCCATGAGATACCAATTGTATTGTTCACGATAGCTTTCCATCTAGGTGAGACATTGGTTTAGCCAGATGCAGAGGCAAAATACTAAACAGTTACTATGACGTTGGAGTCTTATGGAAATAGAGATCAACAGGAGTAAAACCCTGTGTATCAAGCTCAGGACTAGGAGATAAGAAACAGAAAACCTGGGGTCTAATCCCCACCTTGACAATGACTTTACATATTTGGACAAGTTATTTTAACTTATTTCTCAATGACAAGTTAACTATTAGAAAAGTATATAAATTACAAAGCAATCTACCCAGGTCAAGTTTTTCCATCTAGAAAAGAGGAAGATGTAGAAGTCAGTCCCTGTTCAGCTTGCAAACCTATGTCATCTTTTAAGAGTGTGTGTGATTGAATATTAATATTTTCAAGCTTTTTGGGAAAAAATGCAAAAATAGTTGCTGTAGTCTAGCACGTAACAGCTGAAATCATTCTGAAATGTTGGCCAACTGGTACAGACAACTGAGATAAAAGCTTTGAGAAAATATAAATTGTTGACCTTTTATATATAATGACCTTTTAAATATAAATTGAGACCTTTAATCTCCCAGATTATTCACTTCCCATAAAAAGAAAAGTGCAAACTCAATCTGTCTACCGCGTGTTGACAGATTTGGGAACCATTCCAAAGGGAAGACAAAGTCTTTTGCAAAACACTTTTTAAAACTCATCTCTAATCATCAGTGAAATTTCTTAGCAAAAAAAAGTATTGTGATTAGAGCACAAGTGGTTAGGGAACACAGCATAGAGGTGACAGAATCTATGGCCATACCACCCTGAAAGTGCCTGATCTCATCTGAACTTGGAAGATAAGCAGGGTTGGGACTGGTTATTAATTGGACGGGAGAGGTGATAGGGTATTCTAAAGACAGATGAGAGCCAAAAGATTGGAAGACTTAGAATTCACTGAAACAAATGTGGCTTGATTGTCCATAACCAAAGAATTGACCTGCGGGAAGAAAAACTAGAATGTAAAATGGAGTAAAATATGCAATATATTTGTCTTTAAAGCCAAATTTCATACAGTAAATTATATTACAAAGACAATTTTATAATGAAATATTGTAGCAGAAAGTTTTTTTTATAAATTATGCAGCTTAACAAAGAAACATGTTGCTATTGATAGAGGAATATTTTCACTTCTAGAATAATTGTTATTCTAACATGAAAGAGAAAAGCAGATCTATCTTAAGAGATTTTTGAGGGCCTACTGAGTCAGTGCGTGGTAAAATATACTGAAAAGGAAATCCACACATTTTTGCTTGACAGAGAAATAAGGTAATAAGATATTAGACTGCAGGTCCAGGTTTTACATTTTATGTCATCAGTTTCCAACTTATACTTGGGTTATATTCTAAAATTTTACTTACAAGTTAGTATTTGGAATGTTTTTCCCATAAAAATAATGTTCTGAATTATGAGATTACTTCATAGAATAACCCCTGTCCACACACACAGACACACACACGCACACACATGTACATATACATATCCAAAATAACCTCATATTCTTTCTAATCACAAATGTGACAGGACATAGTATAGTGTAGGCTTTGGCAATAGAGTATGCAAATAACCCACAAGCAATGATTAGGGGCTAAATTAGTGGCCTTAGGAAATTTGCCTAATTTCCATTAACTTCATTTTACTCATTTGAAAATGGAAATACTAATAACACCCCCATAGTGTGGTTGCGAGCATCAAGTAAGACAATGTAAGCCAAAATTCTTTTTATAGTGTGATGTACTAGAAAATGCTATAAAAATGTTAGTTATTGTACTCTAGCACTCTGTGTGTCAGCTATTCTTTGGACAAAGTCACCCTTTGTAAACTATGTGGGAAACTAAGTGTTATTTGTCACATCTCTATAGAGGAAAATACATTGGGTAGCAAGAAGGGACTGCAGTAGATCAAGAAGTATAAAGGCCCTAGCTGTGGCACTGCCTGCCAGCCATCTGACCAACAGAAATGTTTCTTCACTGCCTCCCCTCCCTTGCCCAACTGTAGTGATTGCTGCTTCCCCCAGAAAGCAATATATGTCTAGTCTCACTCCTCTGGTGGGCCCATATACTGTGTTTGCCATATTATCTTCCTTATTTTCATAATTTTCTGGACTCTGTTCTCTAGTTGTTTCCTGCCTATTGTTAAATGAAAAGGATTATGCAATGCTACTTGTTAAAGCACTTACAGGCACACATTCTTCAGAACATTTTTCAGAGGGTCAGAGAGATTGGGCTTAACTTCCAGTGCAGCAGGGGCCAGTGGAAATTTGTAGCCAAGGAGTAGGGCAGTGGGCAGTGGATGGAAAAGGACGAAGGGGAAACTTCAGGGGGATTCTAGCTAAACTAACCTAACGGGATTCTTGCTGAAGACAGGCCAGAGTGATAGGATATTACCTGGGGGATGGTGGAGGATGAGAAACCTGATCAGATACCGATACTGACAGTGATGAGATAGAGAGTGGGGGGGGTGGGGCGGGGAGTGGGAGGCTGGCTCTTGCTAAGCTGTAAGCAGGGTTCTTTGAAAAAACTGGATTTTACAGGATAGGTACAGATAGGCCTAGGAAAAGGTTCAGGAGCCTGACTAAAATTGGGTCAAGTAAAGAATCTTTGTCAATATGAGATTTATTTCTTTCATGAATTCTAAACTAGTCGGAGGTGAAATCCATTATTTTGCCTCTGCAGACTCAGAGTACCCAGCACGACTCTGGGCACAAAATGGGTGCCTGACAAATGCTAATTGTAGAGGACAGGAGGGCACTTTCCAGGTAAAGAGAAAGCTCTCACAAAGCTAGAAGGTGAGACTGGGCTTGTTTGCTCCCAGGGTTATTATTTAGATTAGCATAAGAAGGAAAGGCAGTAAGATCCAAACCACATTAAGGAGTGCTAACGACTAGATAAAAGATCTATGAGCAATAGCCAAGCCTGAGTATTTGGGGAGTAAGTCACTTGATAAAGATCCTTAATAAGGAAGGGTAGTTTCTCAAGAAACTGAGGAGTGTCATACATCAAAGTTGCGGAAAAGAAAATTTTTTAAAACTTGGGAAAAGATAATGGAACCTAGTAGGAAAGTCATTTTAGGGAAAGTCATTTCAGATTAGTTCTATATTGAGTAAATCTAAGCAAGTAGATCCTTCAGGCTGCCAGGTAGATGCCTGACTCATCTTACTTGTGATCCGCACCACCTACAATAGATAATTGCCTCTGCTTTTCCTTGTTTCAAGCTGTGTTGACTCAGCTAAAAACTTAAATCACAATTGCAAGAGATGACTTTTTTAACACTACTCGTCAAGACGATGTGCTTTGTATGGATTATAATACTTCATCATTGAATTAATGTAATGATTTAGGAACTCTGTAGGAAAAGGTGGCTCAGGAATTTTAAATAACTTACCCAAGACTGTAACGGCTCACAAGTGGTAGACCCACGGTTTGAACTCTATAATCACTATTCCTAAACCAGCTTTCTAACCACTGTGTAATTGAGACTCCCAAATATGAAGAAATCTTATTCACTTAGGTGGTCTAATTCTATGTGGTTTGATGTGCACAGAAAAAATAAAAAACCCTAACCCTCTCTCCAAATTAATGCACATAGTGTCTCCTGCCAGACCCATTATAATTATCCTTTGTATTGTCAATCTTCCCGCCTCCACTGCTGCCTCTCTGTTGGCCCAAACTTCCCTTTGCTTTCCTTCTTTTACCCAGCTGGAAACGTGTCACAGTGGTTTACCCACCCCTTGCAGTCTGTGGCTAATTTTTCTGGTCAGGGTCAGAGGAGATGAGATAGCAAGAGGTCTGGCAAGTGAAGGTTGGGTTAATTTGGTTCCACTTTTGGCCTTCTCTGCCCAAACCCACAGCTCATGATTCAAAACAATGATTAATCTTCTGCTTGCAACTAAAACGGGCTTCTTCTCAATCTCGGTGGGGCTGGACATAGCCAGACTGAGGCTGCGGTGTGACTTTTTATCTCCCGGAGCAGATGTGAGTGGGGGCTGGAGAAAGAGATGGGCCATTCAACTTCCATCCTGTGTTTGCTACATGCCAGTCTGGCTACTTCCTGGAAATTGTTCCGTGTACTCTTCACAACAACTTTTTGAGGTGGGAAGAATTACAATTGTCTCAGGTGGAAATAGGGTAGTCCTCATTTCAACAAAATGCCCACATGTACACTGCTTTAAGTGACTGAACAAGAACTTATTTGTTTTACCTGATCACAAACTCTGTGCTCTTGCCAGTTGCATAGCAAGGGCCAAGACTAATCCAGAGGTAAAAAATTATGGGATTGTAAACTTTTAGAATGAATCATTTTTGATAACAAAAAGTTTTATGGGTGATCACTAGGTGCTAGGCTCTTTGCTGGGCATTGCACGAATAATATAATTGAATTCCTCACAACCTTATGAAATGGATACTGTTATTATTGCTGATTTACAGAGAAGGAAAAAGAGAAGCGATTTTAGAAAGATTAAGAAGCAATTCTCCCGGGATTGGACACCAGGTAATCAGTTTCCAGATTCCTTGCTCCCATATCTCAACTGCCTTTCATAGGGCTAGCATACTCTAGGTGTTTTTGTTTTCTTACTTTGTTTCCATTTCTCTCCAAGGTATAAATTTGTGTGTGTGTCTGTGTACGTGCAAACACTTATGGATGCTTGTTAAATGTCAGGCACTGTTCTCAACCCTTGACATGAATGATTCAGTTTAATCCTCACAACCGCCGTATGAAGTAGCTGTTGTTATCATCCCTATCTTACTGGTGAGGAGAGTAAGGCACAGGGTGGTCACTCGCTCAACATCACACAGGTGTGTCAGGGGCAGGATTCACCCCGAGACCATGCGTCTCTGCCCACTGAGCTCAGCCACCTCTTCCTGTTCATGCTGCCACCAGGGCTCTCTTCCTAAAACTCAGATCCAGTCATGTCCAGCCCCTCTAAAGGACCTGCAATAATTTCCCATTATTTGTGAAACAAATTCAAGATACGTTGCTCGGCATTCGAGGCTCTTCACAACTTGGCTCTCTTTTACCATTCTAGTTTTATTTCTCCTCCTATTGGTGACCTATTTCATCCACTCTTGACTATTTGCTGCCCTTAAACTAGCCAATCACACTCAGCTGTTCGTGACTTTTCTTGCAGACTGGAAGACTCTTCTTTGCCTTTTAAAATCCAAGTTAGTGTTCATGTTATGTCAGATGGCTCTCTTCCCACAAAGCTTTCGCTATTCTCTCTGCACGGAACAGGCCTCACCTTCTTCTGTATTTATGCCCACATAACATCACAGTTTTCACTCCATCTTGAGTTGTACTGTGATGTTTGTTCTTCTCCCACCCACGTGAGATTCTGAATCTCTTGAGGTCAAGGGCTACGTTTCACTGACATCCTCAAAATGCTGGCATTTGGTGCAGGTTGTTGATATTCAAGAACGTTGCTACATGAATGAGGATATGAGTAAGTGAATGGAAGTATTGAACATGTTTTTAACTTTCAGGGGAAAGCAGTAGAAATTCTAAGTGTTTACTGAATTATATTAACTTTCAGAGTAAATAAAAATTATATGTATATAATATATAAATGCATAATTTCTATATTACTTGTGTGTGTCAGGTAAGAATACAGCAATATGAAATCTAGATCCTATCAAATGAGGCAACACAAAGCCAGGCAAGTTTGATGATAGCATGTCTGAACAACACCAAGGTGACCTTCCTATATAAGTGCAACTTTCAAGTCCTCTGTTTAAAGAAGTTCTTCCTAGGTGTCCATCCTAGATGATGGAACAACCACAGAAGCCACTGTAGAGAATAGCAGAGCCACCGTCTGGCCTGAAACCCTGGATGACTGTATGGAGCAAAGCCTGACTACCTACTCTGGACTGTTAAGTGAAAGAGAAATAGACTTCTGTCTTGTTTAGTCACTGATCTTTAGAGTTTATCTATTAACCATTACCCCAATCAATGCACCCTGGAATACCTTTTTACAGGTAATAAATCCTGCTGGTACTGTATTTCAGATCTCAGCTTAAATATTCCTTCTCTGGGAGGTCTTTCCTGGCCTCTCAATCTAAACAGTTTTCCTTAAAACATCCTATTAGGACATAGCTCTTTCCTCTTATAAAGTTCACCATTTATAACTCTTGTTTATTTATGTGATTGTCTCTCTCCCTCACTAGATTGGAAACTCCATGAGCACATCGACAGGGACCACCTACCCATCAGCACTAACTCATTGCCTGGCACAGAGTTGACTCCCAATAAATACATGTGCTTATATTGTACGTATTTAATCAGTAGCAATAATCACCACTGATTAAATACACACAAAGTTTTAGGAGTTGTACTAAGTATACATTATACCATTTAATCCTCTCAATAACATGGAGAGAAGCCACTAATCATATTATTGTCCCATTTTACTAGGAAAAGTAAGTTCAGAAAGGTCCCACAACTCATAGAAGGTCACACAATTCAAAGCCTGTAGTTTCCAGTTGAGAGTCTCCTCTGTGCTCACACATCTCTTGGAGTATGATTAGCAAGGGTAAGGTGCGCAATATCCGGACAGTTCTACCAAATGAAATTCAGGGTTTCTATTAATTGACACTTAGATCACAGTGAATGATGACAATACCACGGCAGGCCAGTTTGATGATAACACGTCTGAACACCCAGCTGACCTTCCTAGGCAACTGCAGCACTTATATTTTGTCTTTATGTAACTGCGACAGGAACAAAGCCTCAAGCACTGTTTATAATTTTAAAATGATTGTCTAAAGTCTCTAAGACAATCTAATCATTGTCTAAAGTGTCTAAGTTAATTCAAGATGAAACATGAAGAAACATTCTTTTGAACTCTATATAATTCCCAAAGGGGCAGCTACAATGGGTTTCTTTTCTTCCTTTTGTGAGTCAAGGATTTGATCTGGAACTTATTCATATTTCAGAACAATGTATGATAATTCTTTTATTGAATGTTTTGTGGTTAAATATAATACCTACCTCATACCCCACACAAACCAAGCCAAGCCAAGGGTTTAACAGTTAGCAGAAGAAACTCTTTCTCACTGTGAATAAGTTTGTGTAAAATATTGGCAAAAACATTGCCCGCACGGCAGCCACTGCCCCCAATGGCTATAAATACATTTAAGTTTAAATTCAATACAAATAAAAAACTCAGTTCCTCAGTTGTATTAGCCACACTGAGGTGCTCAACAGTCACATGTGTGTAGTGGCTATCACATGAGACAATGCAGATTTATTGACCATTTCCATTATTACAATAAATTCTGTTGGACAGCATTGTTTTAATAGTGGTTCTCAAACTTTTCGGTTTCAAGGCTTTTAACCTCTTAAAAATTACTGAGGACTTCCAAAGAGCTTTTCTTAAAATACAAATTATAACTATTACTATTTACTGTATTAGAAATTAAAACTGAGAAAATTAAAAATACCAGCCCACATTCATTAGCCTTCAGAGCACTGACATGACCACGTATCATGTAGCCCTTGGCAAACTCCACTGTACACTCATGGAGAGTCAGGGTGAAAAAGGCAAACAATATCTTGGTGTTATGAAAATGTTTGACCTCACAGACACCTTGAAAGGGTTTCAGGGTCTCCCAGAGGTCCCCAGAACACATTTTGAAAACTATTGGTCTAGACCCCACCCTGTTAATATCTTTTCTCTTCCCATTTTTTTCTAATGCATATGGTACTTATTTTGCCTAATCAAAGATTCTGCCAAAATTTAAATGTTTGACAAAGTAAAATAAAATAATCTTAGTTCTTTATCAAGGCCAGACTTCTTTGAAGGAGAAGGAAATGAAGACTCTTTCACTCAAAGACGACTTCTGACTGAACTGAAGCCTAATGCATTCTGGTGAATACATTAGCCGTGGTTTGAATGAAGTGGGGCTTAGTGATTTCTCTGCTTTGGCCCCAGTAAATGCTTTTAAACATGCATTAAAATCACAATGACTTGGGCTGAGTAGCCTCAGACAGCATCTTGATATTTATACTCAGAATTCGCCCAACATAATTTGTGTTCGTCGTGGTCTCAGCATATTATAAAGGATCACTTACAAGATCACTATGCAGCACAAATAATAAGTTCCAAATATACTGAGGTCCTGAATTTGACCTCAACACCGCCAAAATCATTTCAGAATGTTGGGTTTGGGACTTCATGGTCACAGGTCCTTTCTTCTTGGTCCTAAAAGTATATAACATTCCACAATACTATACCACATGTTGAAGTTTCAGGGTAGATACTTTCTCTCTCGATGTACTCTTCCTAAAAAAAGAAATAGCAATAATTGAGCAAAATTGAGTGGCTGAAAAAGCACATGGTAATAGTTTAGCCATAATATGCTTTGAAAAGATACCTTTAGTAAAAAATGTCCTTTTCCTGGGGCTTCTTCTTCTTCTTCTTTTTTTTTTTTTTTGAGACAGAGTCCCTCTCTTTTGCCCTGGCTAGAGTGCCGTGGCATCAGCCTAGCTCACAGCAACCTCAAACTCCTGCGCTCAAGCAATCCTTCTGCCTCAGCCTCCCTAGTAGCTGTGACTACAGACATGTGCCACCATGCCTGGCTAATTTTTTTCTATATATATTTTTACCTGTCCAAATCATTTTTTTCTATTTTTAGCAGAGAAGGGGTCTCGCTCTTGCTCAGGCTGGTCTCAAACTCCTGACCTTGAGCGATCCTCCCGCCTTGGCCTCCCAGAGTGCTAGGATTACAGGCGTGAGCCACCACGCCCGGCCTCCTGGGGATTCTTAAATGTTCATTCTGGTAATGATCTGAATTTGGTGGATGCATTTAATGATAACTCAAGAAAGATTCCACAGATTTCATTAACAAATGTGATCCATTGTACCCTTGGCTAAGATGCCTTTTTAGGTAAGTACAGGAAGTTTGAGATGAATAAGTGAACAAGCTAAGAAAGGCAGAATTTCTGCTAGTAGCAGCAAAAGGAGACCCCACCTGGTAAAACATATCCCCAACAGAGTTGTTGCCTCTTCCCTAATGAAAATTCTCTGTTATCCATTAGCAAAAGAAACTCTCAAAGATCTCTTCACACTGTGAGTGACCAAACTCTGTTTCCTCATTTTCTTTCCAGATGAATAATTCACCCTTCAAACCCTTCAAAGATTTTTTTCTCTCTAGGTAGATCAAGTGTGTATCCTCAAAAAGGGTGACCTTCAAGGCCACCAGGCGTTTCCTGAGTGATGATGCTTGGCTGGGTGCTGGAGTGATGTGAATTCATTTTCAAGTCTATCTCCTCTCAGTGCTTGAGAAGGATCTTCTTCATATACAGCCTTAGGAACTGATTCCAAACTTCAGATTATTTTCCAGCCAACAAGAATTTTTACCTAACTCTAAGAGCAATTAAGGCAACAGGTGTTTCATGTTCTATGCAAATTATTTCCTTCCTTCCCTGAATCATTTCATGTATGCAGTTTGGGATTTTGTGTCTCACTTGGCTGCATCCGTATAGAATTATGCTCCTTGGGAGCCAAATTCCTTCTTTCCCTGTGAAGTTAGGCCACTTAATGAGTTCTGTGAAGTGGACTGATGAAACATGTTTATTATCACAAGTTGAACTAGTGGTGATTGAATGTTCCAGCAGCTGGGCCTTGTTAGAAGAAGGACAAACTGGGACTATCCACATTATTTTATGTAAACTCTACTTAAGTGGAATGTGAGGGGAAGAAGCTTGGGAACTTTTTTATTGCTCAAGACTATTTCTTGTTGCAATTGAGAAATATGGGAAATAACTGAAGTGATATTTTGTTTAATAGTTGATTTCTCAAGCAATAGTTTTCCGAAATCTTTTTAAATTCAATAAATATTGAGCGTCTGTTTCATGCAAAGCATGAACTAGTTGCTTCAGGGAATAATGTGCTACCTACCACTAAGAGTCTAACATAATACAAAAAGAGAACCCATGGGGGCACTTATGATTAACACACAGGAGAGTGAGAGAGGGTCAGAGAGGTGATATGGGGGCTTCAAGAATGATGAAATCGCATATGTATAAGGCGATCAGGAAAAGCTTAGGCAAAGCTTTGAAAGCTTGGATAAAATTTTCTCAAGTAGAGATGGAATTGAGACTTCTGGTTTCCAATAATGGCAGACTGTGTTTTTTTAGGGTTGCACTCCCACAGACAAATACAACTCTAAATGGTAGATAAAATATTTTCTGAAAATCTTTCATAGAATGAAGAGATAAAATAATAAAGAATTATTAGACCAAAAATTGAAAAAACTCAGATAAACAAATGGAACATGAAAGACCCCTTTTTTCGCTAAGGACATTTGCTAATTGCCCCAAATTTGAACTTGAATGTTGATCACCCACATATAATGGCTAGTCTAATAGAAGACTGCTTTCAATAAGTTCATAATCCAGGAAGCTGCATGAATAGGATAAAGAAGAACCAGGTGTAAACCAGTTCTCAACCATATTTCATATTAGATGGTAAGTCTGGGTAATATGAAATATGAAACTTTAAGATTCAGGGTGCTCCTGTACTGATAGTGGTTTGAAGCACAAATAAACTTGGAGAGAGGCAATGATCTGCATATGAAGCCAACTCTTTTCTTTGCCTCCCCTCCTGCTCCCTACCCTCACTATTCTCTACACTGTAGCCAGAGTGATACTTTAAGTTGAAACAAAATATTTCACCCTCCTGCTTATCCTTCAATGGCTTTCCACTGCAGTATGAATAAAGCCCAAAATCCTTTCCACGGCTGCAAGATTCTGTGTTATCTAGTCCCTGGCTACCACTTTTCCAAGACCTCTCCTCTCATTTAGTGCACTATTTTAAGCTTTTCTTCCCTACTTTTCCTAGAACTTAATATTGATGGCCTTATTTTATAAGTTTGCTTTTGGTCTTCCAACTACCTGAAATTTTCTTCTACTAGATATTCACATGACTTGTTCTCTTGTTTTATTTGGGTTTCTGCTTGAATGTCCCCGCCTCAGAAAAATCTTTCTGGAACATCCTCCTATTATTTGGAAATAAGTGGGAATTTCTTCTCCCACTTATTTTTCTTCATCGACCTATCTCATTTTTATGATATAAATATCAGAATGTATCATAATATAACCCGATGTGACGTGATGTATTTATTTGTTTATTTGTTATTATCTGTCTCCCCTACTATGAGAGAAGATCCAAGAAGACATAACTTTGCTATTTTTAGAAATAAGCCAGACAAATGGTAGGCACTCAATATATATCTGTTGAATTACTAAATGAATGAATGAATACAAGTCCAAGCCTTTAGGTTCCATTGAATAGAGTTTTCACTTCCTAGTATGCTGCAAACTAGCTTGGTCCAAGACAGTGAAACATTCTATTTTCGCTCCATTTTCTAGAATATGGCATTGGTAACTGGTTAAATGTAAATAAAAACAGTTCTTTGTTCATTCCACATAATAAGATTATTAAATCTCTGCATCCTATTGTGTTATTGCCTATTACTACTGTTGGGAATATAGGCTAAGAGATGTGAAAGGTTTCAGGAGTTTTGCAGGGTTTTGCCTTGAAGGAATCACAGAATAGAAGCTGCTTCCAACAATGGAGGCACTGTCAGGATGTCTGCAAAGCAACGTTTCTTTGATGCTGCCGGCCATCGCCTTGAGTTTTTTGCAGAACAGAAGCTCGGTTTGGGTCCTTGGTGAAGAAGCTGATTAAAATACCTGCCCAGCAGATAACGTGCACCTGGAACTATCCTAGACTTCAAGGCTATTCCTGCTTCACTCCTGACCACATGTAAAGCTTTGTATTTAGAGAAGTAGATTAGATTAGTGCACAGACTCAGTGTTCTTACTTTATACATTTTTATCTTTAATTTGTATGCTTAGCTAGGTCTGTTTCTAACTTAGGGCTTATCATGTTTATCTTAGAGCAATTTTGTAACCGTCTATTCTTATAGACACAACTAGGTAAAGGTCCCTGGAAACCTCAAAGAATGAGCTGTACACATAATTCTTTAACTAAGGACAGCTATTTGCTGTAACAATAAATACTGATATAGGATTTCACTCGGGGCCTCACAGCTCCTGGGAATGCTGGAGGACCCCTGACTCCCCCATCACTTTAAACTGCACTTTGTCTCTGTCTCAGTTATTTCTCTGTCTATACTATTTCTCTATTTCTATTATTTCCAAATCTCTTGTGACGATCCTGCCTGGGACCTGTTTTGCTGGGAAAGTAGCTAACTCCTGGCAATTACTATATGGATAGTAATAATTCCTACTTCATAAGATTGTAATGGACATTAAATAAGTTGGTGTAAAAAGTGCTTTAAAAGATGACTGTTATATAGTAAGTACTCAATAAGTATTATTTATTACTACTAATATTCTTAAGTTACTTTAAACTTAGAGTTTCCTTCTTTACGTTTTTAAACTAGTAATGGGTTACTCTCACTCTCAGTATCTGGCATACAAGAACAGTCTTTAAATGTTACTATAATATTTGCTTGATCTAATGTAGGCTGTTTGTCCTCACTTTGCAGAGAAGTGTGAAACAGCAAAGATGACCATGCAAGATGAAATCACGCAAAGCAATCTTAATAATTATGAGGAAATCTATGATTTCTTCATGACCATTAAGATTGTTATAAAAACATTAAAATATTTCTTATTGTCAGTTATTAATATACAGGGGAATGAAAAAATAGTAAAACTACCATTTATTCAGTACACTATAATTTTAAACATTGTAAACATTGAGAATGAAAGCACTTTATTTCTTTGTAAAAAACGTATCAAGAATAGTTTAAAAAGTGTTTACCTTTTCCTTCTTATTGCATAACTTTTTTCTATGCCTTGGCTAATTGTCATCTTTCCTTCTAAATTTGAATCAGCATTTAACCTTGCCACTTTCAGTGTCATAAAATATCTCTGAAGTTACTTTAATGTTGCTACCATCATTTTCTCTGAGACGTCTTTATCCTTTTTGTCATAATCACTTTCCTCATTGATGTTCATAAGTCTGTCTTCACTAAATTCCCCTGGCCCCATAGATATAGTCTATCCAATGGCAGCAGAGCCAACATTCTCATGGTCACCGATTTCTTCTGTAACTCCATTTACATTCAATTCAAATTCTATGTCCAGATTTACCACTTTTCATTTACATTAGACATATTTTCTCCTTTGTTGAACAATTCCTATTGTTGATTCATTTTTCTAAAATACCATGTGGGTTTGTCACTGGGAGAACATGGAGTCACCACAGCTACACTCTTTGCTGTCTGTGTGTGGTTTGAATAACAATGTGCAGTGACTAATCACTGGCTGACTTTGTAAGAAGTGCAATGATTGATCATGGCTCATGATGCTTATCTGTTAATTACATAGTGATTTTGCTGATCTGTTATCTACATAGTGATTTGCCACTAAAGAGCTGGCAGCAAAGTTGGCGTTTTATGTAATTAATCACAGTTAATATACCATGATAACTGAAATTTGTGCATATTGGAAGCAGAATCATGCAAAGCAAGGAATACCAATATGTTAGGCTAATACTTGATATTGCACCTTTTTCCAGGATTGTGAGTCAAAAGATATTCTGGCCAGGTGCAGTGGCTCATGCCTATAATGCCATAATACCAGGACTTTGGGAGGTCGAGGTGGGAGGATCATTTGAGGCCAGGAGTTCAAGACCAGCCTGGGAAACACAGCAAGAACCCATCTCTACAAAAGATTTTAAAAATTAGCCAAGCATGGTGGTGACCACCTGTAGTCCCAGCTATTCAGGAGATTAAAGCAGGAAGATTGCTTGAGCCCAGGAGTCAGGAGTTAGAGGCTGCAGTGAGCTATGACCATGCCACTGCATTCCAGCCTGGGTGACAGAGCAAGACACTGTCTCTCCAAAAAAAAAAAAGAAGAAGAAGAAGAAGGAGGAGGAAGAGGAGGAGAAGAAGAAGAAATTCCTGTGTTATATCACATCATTCTTCATTGTGTAGATGTTGTTGCACTTGTATTTGTATCAATATATAACTGGGAAAGAGCTTTTTGTGATAGTTGATTTTTTTGCCTTTGATATATTACATAACGGTAAAACAATCTCATATTGGAGTTACATGAAGATAAGGCACATGTGCCATTTATCTGTGAATCTGTCTAGTACTCCATGAATATCTTGGGAATATCCACCAGGATGTCTAACATTGTGGTTTTGTAAAATGTACATCAGTTTTTGGAGAGTTGGATATTGATTCTTAAAATTTAAAGCAGTGTTTTTCAATGTTTTTAAAATTATTTTTACTACCCCACCTCCCTCCAAGAAAGCTTTTTAAACATATTTTTCCCTTATCAACCCCCACCCCCTCCATTAAATTTTAAAACCACAGATATGCTGTATATCTTTACTGTGGCCCTTTGGAAGGCCTGCCCATTGTAATATCTAAGATTATGTTACTTAGTGGAAATGGAAAATATTTTCAGCAGCTAAAACCTGAATAGGAACCACATTCCCACTGATGTTCCTGACTGGTAGTTTTAATTGGTTTGGTTTAAAAAGCACTAACTTGTAAGAATCATATCTGAAAACATGGTAATTAGAAGAATAAATACTATCATTGCTTTTATGGTAGTACAATTCATTCATAAACATTTAAATATTTTATTATACTGTAATGCAATAATGATTTACTAAGCACTGACTTGGTGTCTATTAGTGAAAAGAATAACAAAATGAAAAGAGAGAGAATTAAATTATCTCTAGTCAATGATGAAAAGGTTTTGATAAGATCCAATTTTTGTTAGAAATTTCACAACTCTAAATAAAAGTATGATTGGACACTTACTGTTGGGGGCTTTTAGAGGGTCTAATAAATCATCCTGAAAAATTAAGAAAAAAGGTAAAGCAATAGCAATTAGACAGCAATATGTGTTTATTACATTTAAGGAACACTACAGAAGATAGGGCTTGGTGAGAAAGTCAAATGGACCCATAAATTTAATATCAGAACTAGACGATCATATCCAGCAAACCTTCAGTAATGTTGTGCCAGGAGGGTCTGGTCCACATTGAGTGAGACAGCTGGAAGGGACAGCCAGCTAAGAGTTTTGGCATAGAGGAGAATTCCTTCTCTCTGTGAGCAGCTTGTTCTGAAAAGGCAAAAAAAGGCTGTCTTGAGCATGCTTGGTTTATTCTCACTAAATAAAGTAAGTCCTCTGAGCAAAATGGAAGCAAGGATATACTTCTACTTACAAGTAGAGAAATATTTTCTCCTACACATAAATTTTAATCTTATTTTGGAAATGTTAACTTCAGCCAAAGCCAGCATCATGCTTACTAGCAAAACACTCAGGGGCCCATTAAAGGGATGGATAAGTTTAAGAATGCTTACAGTCACGAATATCATGACATTGTTTGGAATTAATATCAATTTAATCTGAGAGAGAAGGAAACAAACAAGATATAAAAACATACGAGTGGAACAAAAATTGTTATGAGTTGCAAATGTCATGATTATGCAACTAGATAACTCAAATAATTAATCAAGTTGAACTTAATTTGGTACAGTTTGAAAGGTCAGCCACTTGATGGCTGTGAAATTAATCTGTAGATGTCAAGAGCTTTACTGTAAAAAGCAACAGCATATTAGAAACATAATGACGTAAAAAATCCCATTTTCAGTCGTAGTCATTACAACTAAAACAAAAATTGTCTGGAAATAAACTAAACAATAAATAGACAAGATTTAATGAGGAAAACTGTAAAATGCCATTAAGGGTGCATGTGTGCCCCCCGCCCCCACATACACATACTTGAATTAAGCAGAAGATATATTTTATCCTTAAATAGACTTAATATGATAAAGATACTTTTACCTAAATTAATCTATAAATATTAATAATAATTCAGATAATATACAAATAAGTTCATTTTCTTTGCAATTGAGCAACTTAATTCTAAAGTTCAAGTGGTAAAACAAACATTTGATCAGAGTCATGAAATCTTTGAAAATGAATAGTTAAAAAGGAGTTTTAGCAACATCAGAAATTAAATCATATAAAGTCGCAGTAATTTTAAAATTCTAATGGTGGCTGATGAAGAAACAGAGGTATTAGTAGAATAGAATATAAAGTTGGGAATCAAAGTCATGTAGAAATTAAATACACACTGAAGGAGGCATTTAAAACCAAGGGGGGAAAAGGATGAGCAAACAACTGAAGTTGGAACAAATGGTTAAACATTTGAAAAAAGATGAAAGTAAATTTCATCTGTCTCCTTATACCAAAATAAATTCCAGAGGGATCAAATTTAAAAACAAAAAATGATTTTTGGAATGGGGAAGTACTGTGGAAGCCAAACACAAACTCCAGACGCCACAAAGAAAAAAATTAATAAGTTAACTATGCTAAAAATAATATTTTTTCATGAGGAAAAACAGAAATAAAATAAAAATACAAATGAAAAAATATCAAATAAATATTCTGTAATTTATTTAGCAGAAAAAATATTTAGTTTCTTTATATATAAACATTTCTTACAAATATATGACAAAAGACCAATAATCAATAAGAATAATTTTGAGAAAGTAAAACAGAAATGGCTGTAAATACATGAAATGAAATGAAGCCCATCATCACTCATAATTAGAGATACAGACTCAAACCATGACATAGCAGCTGTTGATCTGTCAAAGATCAAAAAGTTTGATAGTACATCACAAGAGCGTTGGGAAACAGGCATTTTCATAGAGTAATAGAGGGAGTTTAAACTAGTGCAAAATCTTTGGAAATGTTTTGGCAATGTTTATCAAAATGTAAAATGCATGTAGTCTTTGACTCAGAAATTCTTGTTCTGTAAATCTTGTTCTGTCTATATTCTACAGATATAGTTGCACACGTGCTCAAACTAGTGAATACATAAATGTTCGCCCAAACATTAATTTTTGTAAAAAAAAAAAAAAAAAATCTGGAAACATCTAAATTTCCACCAGAATGGACCAGGTAAACAATGGTAGGTACTTGTAGTATAACATTCTGCTCCCATTTTCCATCCTGGGGAGGGATAGATGATTGATAGATGGATAGATATGCTGAAATGGAAAAATACTCCCATTTGTGTCACCAAATATGCTTGTGCATGCAGATACTGTTACTGAAAATATATACCAGTCAAAATTGGTAAAAGGCATTATCTCTAGAGAAAGAAACTAGACAACTGAGGGTCTGGAGTGGGAGGAAAAGTTATTTTCGTTTTTTTTTTTTAATTGTATAATTTCTTACACTGTTTAAATTTTTACTATGAACATGTTTTCTCTCAATAAATATAATGGATGCACCTAATTTTGCTCATGTAAGTTTGGGCCCACGGGTAAGAAATAGCAAGCTAAGTAAAATGATATCACAGTTGGGACTATGTTTTTATGGCCCCGGCAGTATCATAATTTGAATGACTCCAAGAGGACTGGGTCAGAGCTGGTTTTGCCCAGTGTGTTTTGAGGCAAACCTTAAGAACAACAGATGGTTTTCATAAAAGATCCGATTAATGGTCTTTCTGAATTATTGACCTGTGGCTTAGTTCATTCAGGCTGCTATAATAAAAATACCATAAACTGGGTGGCTTATAAACAACAGAAATTTATTTCTCTTGGCTCTGAAGGCTGGAGAGTTCAAGATCAAGGCACCAGCAGCGTCAGTGTCCGGTCAGGGACTACTTTCTGGTTCATAGACCACGCCTTCTCCGTGTCCTCACGTGGTGGAAGAGGCAAGGCAGCTTTCCAGGTCTCTTTAGTAAGGACACTAATCCCATTCATAAGGGATTGTAACCTGATCACTTCCCAAATCCCCACGTCCTAATGCCATCACATTGGTGATTCGGTTTTAACTCATGAATTTTGGAAGATTCAAGCGTTCAGACCAAGCAACCTATCACATAAATGAGGGAGCCATTGAATACTCTCAAGCAGGAGACCAACCTGATGAGATGCCGTTTTAGAACAACCACTTTGAGGTGAATAAGACAGACTGGCATAGAGACAGAATGGAGTCAGGGATGCTAGTTAGGAGGTGATTTTAGTGGTACAGGTGAAAATTTGAGGGCCAGAACTAAGGCAGCAGCAGAGGAAGGCTACCTGAGGATTAATAAGGATGGAAAGATGGCAGGACTGGCCGGGCACGGTGGCTCATGCCTGTAATCCTAGCACTCTGGGAGGCCGAGGTGGGTGGATCGTTTGAGCTCAGGAGTTCGAGACCAGCCTGAGCAAGAGCGAGACCCCGTCTCTACTAAAAAAAAATAGAAAGAAATTATATGGACAGCTAAAAAATATATATAGAAAAAGTTAGCCGGGCACAGTGGAACATGCCTGTAGTCCCAGCTACTCGGGAGGCTGAGGCAGGAGGATTGCTTGAGCCCAGGAGTTTGAGGTTGCTGTGAGCTAGGCTGATGCCACGGCACTCTAGCCTGGGCAACAGAGTGAGACTCTGTCTCAAAATAAATAAATAAATAAAATTAAATTAAAAAATAGCAGGACCTAGAATCTGGCTGTGGGCCAGGAGTAGAGGGTCAGTTTGTGATGACTCCTAGGTCCCTGGCTTAGGCAGCTGGGTAAATTTCAGTGTAATAAAATGAAAAGACAGAGGAGCAGTAGGTTCGGGAAAGATAATGCACTTCCTCTTCCTTAGGCTCCCCTGGTCCACGGGGTTGGGCAGAGTTGTGGGTAAATGCGTGTTTCAGCTGAGGGTGGGGACGGGGTACTGCGGGTGATCGTGGTGGTGGGGGCCACGTCTTTTCAGTAGTGACAGACAACGAATAAGGCTCTACGGAAGAGAAAAATTCCCATGAAGATGATGAGGTCTACAAGGAGATTTGGCTAAACTGAAATCATAACATATTTATGTTGGCACTCAGAAGAAAACGTAGGAGACACGCAAGTGTTCTGACGATGATTATAGCACCTGATTGTTCCCGTGAAGGGAGGCTGGCAGAACTGGCAAGGAGCAGCAGTCAGGATGTCCTAAATGGCCTGATGAATTAATTACTGTGTCATGGGGAAGAAATGCACCTCACCCAGAAATACACAGAGGGTCTCTTTCCGGAGATTGTATGTCTCAGCATCCCAGAAAGGTTGAGTATAACCCAGGGTGGATCTGGCTCTGCTAACTGAAGCGGACGTGTAGAGGTAATTGAAGGTAAAAATGAAGATTCTTGGCTTCTCTTTGGCTAGTCTTTTAAATTTAGGTTCATTTAAAAAGCTTCCTCTATGAAATGAGATTAAATGTGAAGCAATTGCAATTTTGGCAGCTCATGTTGAGGAGAAGGAGGAGGGAGACACCAACCGCAGGACCGTGGGAAAGCCTCCCACACAAGCTAAAGTCGTTCTTCACATCTTAGTTCCTTTTACTGTTAGGTCAGGGGGCAGTGCAAGGGGAATGGAGCCAAGCAGATGGAACAGTATGAGCAAAAGCTTTAAGCCAAGAAATAAAATAGTACTTTCAGAAAGACTAAATCATAAAGCATAAGTCGGTGCCCTAGAAAGACATTTGCTACTGTAGTCTTTTCAACCAACTTCAAATAAAATAGATGTTAAGGTTGACAGTTTACAAAAGGAGACTGAGATTCAGAAAAGTTACTTGTCTGAAAACGTATAACTTGTACATGCTAGAACTAGGGTCTATCTTCTCCAACCCCTGTTTTAACTATTAATTTTTCTCACTTCCCCACATTAGCACATTAAGATCATGGCTGAGGGAGCAGTAAGAATGGTGTCGTTTTCTCAATGTGTCCAACTGGTTCCACTCTGAAAAAATTCTTTAAACCTAAAGAAAAAAATCATAGTGAAAAAAATGTAAAATGTATGAGTCTTTATTTATACAGGATTTGAACCACAAACATAATGGAAGCAAAAAACATTACCAGTAAATTTAATCAATGAACAAATAAAACATCGATCTGGATGTTTTCATTAGTGGTTATATCTGAGAAACCATCTCACATTTAGGCATAAGTAACAAAAGCCAGATTTTGTGACCTCGATTCATCATTACAGAATTGTATTATAAAAAAAATACAATTTATTATTCTTCTACAACTCATTCATCCAAAGCAATTCCTATTTAGAAAAACCATGCATTTCCAGAAAACTGGGCCAGGTTTGACCTTTCTTTGAATCCTCCTTTAAGAGCACTTGCCACACGGTAGGTCGTGCTTATTTATTCTAAGGTCTTTTCTTTATCTTTTGCATCTTTCAGGTTCAGTACAATGTAGCTGGGTATGAATTTTCTTTTATTTTTCTGTCCTGCTTAGAATCTATTGGATGTCTTGAACCCAGGGGTTTCATCTGTCCTAGAAAATTTTCAATCATTATCCTTTCAAATATTACTTACCACCCATTCTCCCTTTCCTTGTGGTCTGGAATTCCTTTCGGAAATAAGTTAGGTATTTTCATACTATTTTTAAGTCTCTTAATCTCCTTTTTGTATATTCTATATTTTTATCTTTCTGCTGCATCTCAGGTAATTTCTTCAGATCTTCCAAAATAATTTTCTCTCTAGCTGAATCAAATCTATTTTCTAAGCCATCCTATGAAATTTCACATTGTATAACTATAAAGTTTATTTCTAGAAATTCCTTTTGTCTTTTTCAAATTTACTGTTCCTTTTTCTCTTATCTGTTTGGGTTTTCCCCCTAAATCTGTTTGGTTTCCCAATATAATATTCTTGTTTTATATTTCAGTTTCTTCTTTGATGTCTAATGATTTGAAATATATTTGTAATGGTCTCCTTTATGGACTTTAACACTTGCAGTTTTAGGGATACTGTTTATTTCGGGTTTTGACTCCTGTTTAAAGCGGATGGTTCTTTCAGAGTTTTATGAATTTGGACCATTAACTCATCTTCAGCATGAATTTAACTTTGAGACTCCTGTGGGGTTCATGTTGAAGGTACGGCCTACTAGGGCAGTTTTCATTTCATTTCTGCCAGGTATTGATCTGACCCCACTCTAGGCTACCAAGAGGTTCCAAGATCTTCCGCGTGTTTATAATGCGGCGGTCCCCAACCTTTTTGACACCAGGAATCGGTTTCGTGGAAGACAGGTTTTCCAGGGTATGGGGTGGGGCGGTCACCGCCTCGGCTCCAACTCAGAACATCAGGCCATCGTGGGGAGCGCACAAACTGGATCCCTCGCACCCTCACATGCAGTGGGGTTCACGCTCCTATGAGGGTCTGATGCCCCTGCTGATCCGACGCGGGGCAGGGCTGGGGGGGGTGATGCCAACGATGGGGAGCGGCTGTGGGTGCAGGTGGGGGCTGCCTCTCGCCTCCTGCTGCGCGGCCGGTTCCTGGAGGGCTGGGGACCATTGTCGTCCTGGGCCGGGGTTTGGGGACCGCAGCTATAATGGAATCCCAAAGCTACTTGAGGGCAGACTCTGTCTAAAGACTTCTCAGGGAAGAAATTTGTTTTCCTACCCACTGTCCACGCTGAGGCAGACGTGTTTCCTTATCATAAACCTGTGCTTTTTAGTACATTTGTTTCTACTGAAGGTTTTGATTTTATACAAGGACCTTTGTTACAACTCTCTGTCTTACAAGGAACCACAGTCACGTCTTCTGTCCTAATGTGAGATTAAAATGTCAACATCTAGGTTACTGATTGAGCAGCCACTTTTCAAGCCTCACCCTGCACAATCCATGGCACTTACCTATTTTCTGACTCTTCTGTTTTGAGGGGTCTGGGAGAAGATTGTGGGGATTTTCTTTAAGTTACTCATTTGAACGGATTTTTTCCAAATCTGGTGTTTCTAGGTGATTTGTATTTGATCCTTCTGGGATGAAAAATATCTACATTTATTTACTCTTCCCTTAGTTTTAAGAAAAGTCCTCTCTGAGTTGTAGGGAGGCCCCACTGAGGTGTCCACCAGCTACTCTGGAAGTCCCTTTCTTCACCCTGGGGCGACCCCGGCAGCCATGTTGTCACTCTCCTGTCCACGGGGCACTAGACTACAAGTGGGTGTACGAGTCAAACTGTACTAACTGGATCTTTTTCTCCTGAAATTTGGAATTTTACATGCTAAAATACTCACAGTCTTGTACTTGTCCTAAGATAGTTTCTTCAGAGAGCTCAATCTCAGAGGTCATTGTTAATATGTAGCTTAATAATGATTATCATTTTTGCCATGACCTATCACGGTAAAACTTTCCACCTGCTTCAGACGATTTGGTGGCTTAGTCTGTATACAATTGTGGATGAGACAATATGAATAGATACCATAAAACTGGCTTTATTAAGTATTAATTAGGAAGTGATTTTACAATTTTAGTAAGAACAACCCTTTACCGTTTTTCATGCTAACTTTCCAAAGCAACTTCAATTTTAGTATCCCTTCTCAACAATTCTGTAAGGGATGGAGATGTTTTGTTTTGTTTTGTTTTCCCATGACTTCACATTTACAACTGAATATAAAGAAGTTCAGATACTTCCTTGGAATCATAAATCCCAAACATCTGGAATTTTTGCCAGGTGCTTTTTCAATATATGCATATCACCTCTCTAATGACCAATAGTCTCTTCTGAGGTGATGTGCTTTCTTTTCCTGCCTATCTGTATTTGTTTTATTCTCTCTCATGTTCAGACACACATGCAGTGATAGAATGTTTTGGAGGTAACTGGCCAGTTAATAAAAACTCTCACTTCTCTGGGAACTGTTTCTACATTCTACAGTGATGGGCCCCAAATGGCCCTGTGTGACACCAGGTAACCATCTTCCCTTGGCCACAATCGATTAGACCTGTGTGCACACTTGAATCAATATGGCCAACAGGAATTGGAAATTGAACCTTAGGAAAAACAAGTTAGTTTTTGTGGATGATTTGCCACAGAGATGAGAGAAGCAGAGAGAATGAGAGAAACTAGGGCCAGCAGAGAGAGGCAAAGACACAAGAGATGACAAGAGAAAGTCCTAAGGGTTCCACTACCTGTGGATAGTCCCTTTCTGAGGCTGCATTCCTATTTATTGACTCCATAAGAGAACATCCTTTAACTATTAACAGATTCTTTCATCAGAAACAGTTTTAAAAATGATGTTTATTCATTTAATATTTGATGGTATTACATTTGCAGAAATTTTACCAGGAAGAAGTGAAATGCTTAGAACACAGCTTTAGTTGTATGTTTTTCCACCCTGTCATTCTGAGGCAGCATCCTTGCGATCTTCCCTGGGTCCAGATGGTCTTAAATTTCTTCACCCTCCTCTTCTCACATGATGACTTCATAGTTTCCCAGGTTGGATCACTTCAACTCTTGACTGATTCTATCTATTCAGTTTACTTTATTTAAAAGTAAGCTCTGGCTGGGCACGGTGGCTCACGCCTGTAATCCTAGCACTCTGGGAGGCCGAGGCGGGCAGATTATTTGAGCTCAGAAGTTCGAGACCAGCCTGAGCAAGAGCGAGACTCCGTCTCTACTAAAAATAGAAAGAAATTATATGGACAGCTAAAAATATATATAGAAAAATTAGCTGGGCACAGTGGTGCATGCCTGTAGTCCCAGCTACTCGGGAGGCTGAGGCAGGAGGATTGCTTGAGCCCAGAAGTTTGAGGTTGCTGTGAGCTAGGCTGATGCCACAGCACTCTAGCCTGGGCAACAGAGTGAGACTCTGTCTCAAAAAAAAAAAAAAAAAAGTAAACTCTTACAATTTAAGATAGTTCTGTTATACAACTGTATTACATCCCTTTCTCTTCTTCTTAAATGTAGTTTTATTTGGGATATTATAATGAATGAAAAATTCCTCTGAAAGAAGTGTTTCAGTTTTGGACACTGCTGAAAAAAACAACCAGCTTTATGCTGATATCTGTGATTGTGGATGCTTAAAATGGTGTGGAAGTTAAGGCCTTTGGAATTCAAAAGGTTGACCAATCAAGAGACCGGAGTGTTCATAAGTTCATAAAAGAAGCATACTGGTGTTATTAAGCATGATATTAAAGGAGGGAGTGGAGAAAAAAACAGCAGTCAAATGCTGTTGTCCACTAGGAAGTTAAATGGAGAAAGAGTGGTAGGGGACAGCTATGGAGGAGATGGACTTTGGTGAGATATTTTGAGCCTACAGGGAAATCCTCACCTGCCTTATGAGGTTTAAGGATTATCCTTCCTACATGATGGAAATGTCATTGCTCCACCTGCCATTATTCCTCTCTCAAGTAGCCAATTATCTGCCTGAAAACTATGAGTAGAGAAAGCAGTTCATTCTAGTCCTCTATTAGCATAAAAATGGTGCCACCTTCAAAGAAAACTCTGGACAATGTCTAAGCTCATGATGGCACCAAGAGCTCTTGTCACCCATAGGATGTGATGTTCCTTGTGTGGCCATCAGTTAGGGGCCCTGTAACACAAGCAGAGTGACATATAACTATACAGATACACAGGATTATTCATGTGTAATCCCTTTGAAGAAAGCTTTTTGAAAAACAATAAACAAAAAAACTTAAAAAATAAAGAAAAAAATATTCTTTGGTAAGTTGAAAATTAAAAGTCATAATTAAACACTTTACATGTTTTATCTCTACTTCTCCCATGATAGGACAAAGTAAGAACAAATGAAAGCATGTAAATCCCCAGTGTTAAGTGAATTATCCAGAATGATGTAACTTGTAGCTGGTAGATCTGGACCACTAATCCCCAGCTATAGAACAAAAAACCCCAAATTTTCCCACCACATTACACCTCTCTACCACCAAGGTGACCCTCAGGTGAATCATCAGTTTCAAATACCCTTAATTTGTTTTTCTTTTCATGTTTTAATTTAAAAAATCTCAGAATTTGTTTTTTTTCTGTTGTGAGTGATCACCTTTCCATTTTTGCCCAGTGGTATGGCTTAAAAATTCAGAAAATATTCTAGTATTTTTCTTATTAGAAGTTAATCCCAATACACTCCATTATCACCTACCTTTCCTCAATTACTCCTTCTCTATCCACCAATTTGCAGATTCTATTTGGAGCTTAATTTCTAGAAATACTGTGCCAGAAATTTTTTTTTTCAAAGGAGAAAATTTTTTTCTTAAAATTTTGTTTAGCAAATGAGTTTACTACCTACCTACCTGGTCTGTATAAGACAGATTCTAGCAATTTCATACCACTTTTACATTCAATGGGGATATTTATTAATGGGGATATTAATGGGGCTAACTTGAATATCATATTAAATAGAAGGTGTGAACTAATGCTTCTCAAACTTGAGAATACATTAGAATCACCTCAAGGGCTTATTAAAACACAGAGTTTTGGGCCCACCCACAGAATTTTTGATTGAGTAGGTCTGAGGTGAGACCTCACAATTTGTATTCTAACAAGTTCCTAGGTGATATTAACCCACTGGTCTGATGACTATCCTTTTAGATTCTCTAGAATAGACTTATTCTAATCTTATTGTGCTTTTATCCCAATCTAAGACAGAGTATGTATATATTTCTAAATATATATTTAATTAAAAGAAAAAAGAGATAAAAGTGAACATGAGAATCCTTGGCTAATAAGTATACCTGTCCATAATCTTTTTGATAATAGTCTTCACCCATTCAGCCTCAGGATCCAAACAAATTAATTCCTCAGATTTCAATGTGACTCTGAAAAAAAAAAATAGAGTGTTCTGATTAAATAATAGCTGTATCTAATTTCATAATGCTTTAAATGTATTCATTAGAATTTTTGAAACATGAAATGCATGTGCTTAAAGTGAACACACAGATTTCTCAAACTGAATTAATCATATTAGAAAATGACCTTTCGTCACATCAGGGTGTATAACTAAAGCTTTTTTATGAACCAAAGAATAACATCTTTTTTAGAGTCTTCTGAGATATCAACCAATCAGCAAACATTATTGGACTTAAAATGTACAAGGTGTAGTGCTAAGACTCCAAATCTAGTATCATTATCTTCCAGGCTGACAGTTGTCAACCTCTTATCATATATTCTTTATTGTTGTACCTTACTAATTTTGTTAGCTTTTAGGACCTCATTACATCCTTATTGATTATTGAGCAGGAAGAGCATAAACTGCTTATTTAAATTAATTCTGTAGTTTTCAACAGCACTTCACAGAACCACAAAGTTCCAACAGCAGATTCAGGACCCCTTTAAAGTTCATTAAATAAGGACTAGATCATCTTACCACACTCTGAGGGTTTAAGAAAATACTATCCAATTATGAAAAATAATAAAAATAATAATATAATAAATCCTTAGCAATTAACCAATACCAGAATAACCATAAAACATCATACATAATAGTGAAAACTTGAAAGTAATCCCTTTCAATGTAGAAACAAGACAAGGGTGCCTACTATTATTATAGCCATTTTAGCAAAGTTAGAAAGACAAATAAAAGGCATAATTTATTCCTGTATAATGTGGCTACTCAAGTAAAAAGATGGTGGATTATCAATACGAGATTTTATGTCTAAACACTAACAGCTGGTATGTGAAATTTTATAGAGATACCCTTTACAATATCATCAAGCAAAATAAAGTGTCTAGAAATAGGTTTTTTATAATAAGAAAGTATGGAAGGTCTTTATGGAGAAAAATATAAAATTTTAAGGACATTAAAGAAGGCCTTGATCAATTGGGAGCTAGTCTATGTTCTTGAAATGGAAAACTCAGCATTATAAAGTGTCAATAATTTCCAAATTAATCTATAACTCCAAAAAAGTTCCATTCAAAATTATAATTTAATTCAGTGCAAATTTGCAAGCTGTTTCTAAGATTTATATGGAACAAAAGTCCAAGAAGAAATAAGACACTCCTGAACAAGGTGGAGGAATTGTCCATTCCAAATGTTAAGAAATATTACAAAATGTTAGTAATGAAGACTGTGTACATATGTAGACAAATTAATCAATGGGACAGAATAGAGAGGTCGGAATCATCCCTCCACTTTTGCCTCCAGTTTATGGCAAAAATAGCCTTGTGGATCAGCGTGGAAATGATGATATTTTAATAAATAGTGCTGGAATGATTGATGAATCCCATGGAAAAATAACATAAAATTGGAGAATTCCCTCACATCATACAAAAAAAAAAAAAAAATCAACTCCAAATGGATTCAAGTCTTAAGCACAAAGGAAAAAATTATAAAAATTTTAGAAGATAACATAGAAAAATATTTTTAGGAACTCTACAAAGGTAATTGTTTTTTCAAATAAGACATTAAATGGCTAACCAGAAAAAAACATATTGCTAAACTCAAATGTAGTAAAAATACAAACTTATGTTCACTGAGGACATGATAGAAAGAATGAAAATATGAGACACAAGTTGGAAAATGAGCTTTGCTATCCATAAAACTGACAAGGGATTAATATTCATAACACAATAAGGAACACCTGTGAGTCAACAGGGACAACATAATACCCAAATAGCCCAGATGGTAAAACTACAAAGGAAAGCAAGAAACAATACAATTGAAAAATAGATTAATGCTTGCAAGGGGATGGGCAGTGTATTCATTTGTTATGACCCCCATAACATTATACCACAAACTGGGTGACTTAAACAACAGAAATTGTTTTTCTCACAGTTCTGAAGGCTGGAAGTCCAAGATCAGGGTGCTGGCCGATTTGGTTTCTCCTGAGACCTCTCTCCTTGGCCTGCAGATGGCATCTTCTCACTGTGTGTTCACATGGCTGCCCCTCTGTGTGTGGTCTGTGTCTTAATCTCTTGTTACAAAGACTCCAGTCATTGGATGAAGGCCCATGCTAATGACTTGCCTTTCACCTGCTTACCTCTGTAAAGACCTTATCTCCACATACAGTCTCATTCTGAAGTACTGGGAATTAGGGCTTCAACATATGAATTTGGGGGTGCCCAATTCAGCCTATAACAGGAGGTTCCTACATGGAGGCTTCTGATGTACTAGTTATATTCCAGAACTTGGCGTGGATAGCAAGGGACCGGGTGTTTAGTTTGTTGTTGCTCTCTCGACTGCGTACTCTTTTGTATTTGTGACAGGCAGGATCCTAAGAAGGCCCATCAACTTTTCCATCCATCTCCCTGGAAGTGTGACTATGATGAGATAGTATTAATATACCCATCATTATGTTACCTGACATGACAAAAGGGATTTTGCAACTGTAATTAAGGTTACTAATAAGTTGACCAAATTAATCAAAGCAGTGATTATTCAAGTGAACCTAATGGAATGGCTTGAATCCTAAAAGCAGAGCGTTTTCTCTGATTGATAACAGAAGAGGAAGTGTGAAAGATTTGAAGGGTGAGAATAACTCAGTGCAAGGAAACTTCTTCATTGCTCACGTGAAAGCTCCTGAGAGCAGCTTCCAGGAGTTGAGAGTGACCCCAGACCGACAGTCAGCAAGCATGTAGGACCTCAGTCCTATAGCTAGAAAGAACTGAACTCTACCAACAACGTGAATTGGAAGTGGATTCCTCTACAGAGTCTCCAAATGAGACTGCAGGTTGGCTGACACCTTGATTTTAGCTTCATGAAACCCCAGGCAGAGAACCCAGCCAAGCCACCTAGACTGCTCGCCTACAGAACTGTGAGATAGAAAGTGGGTTTATATGAAACCACTAAGTTGTGATAATTTGTTACCTAGAACCGAACAACTGAAATAGCATGTATAAGTTAAAGTAAAAAAAAGTTATAACAAAAAGCAGAAGTGTTCCCCACAGTCTGAAAGCTCTCTGTTTTGCAGATTTATGCCTCTGAAAGATTGTTTCTAGGCCATTAGACCATATTGAATTTATTATATATCCAAGTGTGTAACAGATCAATTAACTATTTATGTATCCTTACTGGGAAATGTGTACCTTTGCTTCTTGTAACATGTTCATTGACTTCAAAGTTAAGTCCACTCAAAAGAATTCGCACCCTATGTTTTCAGGAATGAGAGCATAAAGACTGGGCGATTATCTTCCCACATTGTGCAGGAATAACGCTCAGAGCCTTGGTTTCCTATACTCTCAGTCTAGCACATTTTTTAAGCAACTGCCGGCTTTGAAAACCCTGTTTTCAAACATAGAGGTGTCCGTACTCCCTCACGTCTTCACTACTCACATGATTTCTTTTCTGCTGCAGTAAGCACCTTCAGGTATCAACTGGATGTTTTTAATAACTTTGGGAGAAATAAAGTCAGAATGGGTCTGAATACACTGACATCGCAGCTCTTCACTCTCACAGGAATCAGCTGAGTAAGAAAAAAAATAGAAAAACCTTCAGTGAGAACAAATGTAGCTGTGATGCTTACTTCCACACTTGAAACTTGAAATCAACGCAGCAGGACACTGGACTGGATTCACAAACTCAGTACTGACAGACGTGTTCAGGGAGATGATCTCACAAACCTAATTATATGCTATTATGATCAACAAACACTCCCTGAGCATCCACCATGTTTAAGAAACTGGTAAATACACTAGACCAATAATTCATTGCTTGAAGGTATGTGTGGTCAATAAGAGAACTTATGTAATGGCAAAATCAACTTGATTCCCTCCTAGGAAAAGTTGTAAATATAAAGATTATATGTGAGTTTTGTCACTCAAACGTCAGTTTCTGTCTGCCTCCTATTACTACAATAAACACCTTATACCTATTTTCAGTAATGCTCCTGCTATAATCTCTAATAGGAAGAGCAGATTCTTACATCTACATATTTCTAGGAAGTTAAACATGTTCTTATTTAACTCAACAAAAAATTATTTGACATTCCACAATCTAAATACTGTATATATCTGCAGAGGTTTTAATCTCCAAGTATCTACATTTTGCTTAATGCCAGATACAATCTCATTAGATCTGGAATCTTTTCTGAATTCTTCCACTGCCTGGAGGGAAAAGATGAAAAGCCACAGTTGTCTTACCGAACGTGCCCAGGACAAGGACAGTCAGCAGGAGGAGTGTTGGTGAGCTCTCAGCAGCCATGTCTGCCCTTGATCTTGATCCTGGTCTATGTGGTGGAATCGATACTTCAGTCCACTTTTATGAGTTCTCTGTAACCCTAAGAATTTTTGGTTGCTCTCCTTACATACTCTCTTTTCCCATTAAAGAATGAAAGGTGTGGCTTATCGGGTGTCATGCTTGTCATTCACAAGCTAATAAGGAAGCTGGGTTTGTTTTTCAGGCTTTAACTGGGGGCTTGGCGGTAGGGTCAGATGCACTTGTTGAATAGAGAAATCAATCTATTATTTCCAGGAGGTGAAACTGCGTAATTATGAAGGGATCAACGCCAGCTGCAGTTAACAGGGACTTACAGAATGGAGTCATGAAAATGTCTACGCACATTTACAAAGGACATGTTTGTACAAAGTGAGGAATTAAGATGCTTTTCCTCAGCAAGTATTTGCTTTTGGCTTTAGTACATAGTTGCATAATCCCATTTAAGGTCTTAATAGAATCTGTCAAGCTAAAACTACACTTACAGTATAGAGATGCTATAAAAAGTGGAGTTCAGGTTATAACATTTTTATAGCATTTTTCCTGTCAAGAACAGAAAACTACAGTTTACTTGTGATTCCAAGGTAGCATTTTCCATGGGCTTGAAGCTGGATTAACTAACAATGAACTAAGAGCTTTAATTTTATTCCTTAAGCACTTTTATAAGTAACATTAATTAACCCATACTGAGTTTTTTTTTTAAATATATTAACAAGTCAAACAGGGAGGCATTTGTGTTCCTTTCCTCGGGCTACCATAACAAAGGACCACAGACTGGGTGGCTTAGACAACAAAAGTATTTTGTCTTATAGTTCCGGAGGCTGGAAGTCCAAAATCAAGGTTTGACGGGGTTGGTTCTTTCTAAGACTGTGAGAGTAGGTGTTGTTTCAAGGTGTCTACTTCAATTGTAGATGGTCATCTACATCTTTGCCGGGTGTTCTCCCAGTATGCATATCTGTCTCCAAATTTCCTCTTTTCACAAGAGCACCAGTCATATTGGATTAGGGACTCACCCTAATAACCTCACTTTAGCTGAATTACCTTTTTAAAGACCTTACTTACAAATAATGTCACATTCTGAAGTACTGGGGCTTAGGACCTCAATGTATACCTCTGAGAGGGACATGATTTAACCCATAATAGCATTTAACTGAAGAATCAGCGATTACTGAAGGGATGATTTAGTATGAAGGTAAACCTAGCCTAAATAATAAGGTTTTTTCTTTTGCCAGTTCTCATTGAGCATCTATTACCTGCCAGAGCCTTTGCTTGACACTAAATATTTAAAGATAATAAAAATTGAGTTTCTGCCCTTGAGAAGTTTATGGCCTGTTTGGAGAGACAGGCATGTGAACAGATTACACTAGAAGGTGATTTGCGTTATGACAGATGTATACCCAGGCACCGTGGAGGCAGGGAGGAGGCAGGACTTCGCCAGGGGAGTCAGGGAAGACTTTATAGGGGAGGTAACATTGGACTTGTTAAAAGATAAAAAGAAGCTCATTATAAAAAAAAAAAGAAAAAGACTGATACACATTTGAAACAGAGAAATGCACAGAGGAGTACAGCTTTGTGAAGGATCTTGGCATAGTAAAGAAGAAAAAAAGCTGTATTAATCTTAAAATGAGATGTTTTATTATAATAATCTGACAACATTCAATTAACTGATCAGTTCTTAACCTTTGTATAAACCAAAAAGCTGCAAATAAGTTAGAAGTACTATTCAGAGACAACTTTAATTTTTTGAGTCTTATTTTCCTTCTGTACCAAGTAAAGTTAATAAAATTCTGTGCAATCAATGTGTGCAGATATTATGATGATAATAAAAAAGTATACAAACATTAAATAGCCAAATGTTGGCTCAAAATAATTTTGTTTCCCAAAACTTCAAAGACAGGCTTAGGACATTATGATAGTTATTAAGGAATTATATATATATATATGTTAAAGAGATAGTGATTTTTCTTATCACATATGGGTCTCTAATTCTAGACCTATTAAAATTTATGCTAGATCTGGAGCAGAATTAATTTACAGTCAGGTCTAGTTTGTTTAAAGTATTTGGACTGTTAACTTTTCAAGTTTTATAGACAATCTATTTTTTAATTGAATTTTCACACAAGCCTGAGGCCTATACAAATATGCAAAGTGACCGAAAAACATTCCATTGTTAATGGCAATCATGTGTCTCATTCTTCAAAATATGTAACTACACTGAGATCCCACGTATTGTAATAATAATAACAATCATTTATTGTATTCTGCTTTGGGCCAGCACAGCTTTATGAAATTTTGCAAGTTATCTGAAAACTTTACAAAGGGTGTTCCTATCTTATAGACAAGAGAATAGAATTTAATAACTGTGAGAAATTATAAACGGCTATAAAGCTCTTCCCATTTTGAGGGTTAGAATCTATTTCCCAACCCCCTTGAGTCTATGCTGACCTTGCTTTGACCAATAAGATGTGGTAAAGTGATGTTGTGGGTGTTCCAGGTCAGGAAGGCAAAAAGCCCAGGGCTCCTATTCCTGCCCTCGTGGATTGCTGCTGCCACCATACAAAGAGAGTCAAGCTCATCTGCTGGAGATAAGATGCCCAGCCAATGGCTAGCACCAACCACCAGACACATGAGTGAGGCACTTTCACTCACGTCACCAAGTGACTACAGAAGAGACCATCAGAAGAACCACCCAGCTAGGCCCAGCCCAGTGATTGCATCACCTAGCCCAAACTGTTGACCTTCAAAGTTATGAGCCAGACCAAAATGGTGGTTGTTTTAACCCATTGCATTTTGGGGATATGACAGATAACTGATAATTTAGCAGGTTACATAAAGTGGCTGGACACATTTTATACTTTGAATTGTTTGGCCACAATATTATTTTCTCTAGACTAACCTACAGTGATATGAATGGCTAGTAGTTACCCTGAGGTTGGTTCTACAAATTTTAGAAAACCAACCCTACAACCAAGATAAAACCTAATAATCTTTGGCAATCATAAAAATAATCTAGTTTAATGTAAATAGTCCTATACTAAACATTGGAACGCTGAGTTCTAGTCCATTTTTGAAATAAAATAGTTCTGTGACGTTTGGTAACTCCTTTGTGGCCTCCGAACCTCCACAGTCTCATCTATAAAATGAGAAGACCGATATTTTTTGTGGTCTCTTAGGTTTCAAACAAAACTCCTGCCTGGGTGCTAAGAGATCGTTCTCTGGTCTTCATCTTTGATTTGTTTTTTCCTCTCCAAATTATCTGCTTTATTTTTCGGAGAATCATCGAAAGCAACAGGAACAACTCCAACTACCTCTCACTTTAAAAAGATAAGATCTATCACTTTTAATGTGGAGGGCAAAAATGTCAGGAGAAGAACCAATTCCCTCATAGGTAAAAACAAATAATGTGGTTTTGTAGACTCTTTTTCTCCTGCTGTAGGGCCTGGATCTGCTTCCAGGTTTTAACTTTAAGTGTAGCCAGAGAAGGGAAATCAGAGGCTGATGCCCTGCTGTTAGGATGATTTCTGACTCTAATGTAAAATGGCAGCTCTGATTTCTTGGTTTGAGTTGTTGTCACAGTTTCTGCAGAATAAAAAAGGAAACACTCACAATAGCACCTTGGAAGATTAAGAACTCAACTGTGCCTGGCAAGGACCAGAGTGCTTATATAGTCTCCTATTACCTTTCACTTTTTTCCACCTCATTTCACATTTTTCTTCCTCCTGATTCTCTGATATTCTTCTTCTTCTTCTTTTTTTTTTTTTTTTTTTTTTTTTGAGACAGAGTCTCACTCTGTTCCCCGGGCTAGAGTGAGTGCCATGGCGTCAGCCTAGCTCACAGCAACCTCAAACTCCTGGGCTCAAGCGACCCTCCTGCCTCAGCCTCCCAAGTAGCTGGGACTACAGGCATGCGCCACCATGCCCGGCTAATTTTTCCTAAATATTTTTTAGTTGTCCAGCTAATTTTCTTTCTATTTTTAGTAGAGACGGGGTCTCGCTCTTGCTCAGGCTGGTCTCGAACTCCTGAGCTCAAATGATCCTCCCGCCTCGGCCTCCCAGAGTGCTGGGATTACAGGCGTGAGCCACCGCGCCCGGCCCCAATATCTTTCAAGTTTTAAAGAATCACTTTCATAATACCGGGCCTGGTATTATTATTCTTAAAAAAAATAGTAGCACATAAGTCTAATTTGCCTTGAGGTCTAATTTCTTGGTTTCCTAATTGTTCGAGTTTGGGGTCCCCCCAAAATAGAGTCTGATACAAAGATTTATGTGCAGTAGTTTATCTTGGAGATGATCATAGAAAGAACAAGTGAGGGAGTGGGGAATGCGAGGTCAGGGAGAGAGAAAAGCTAATAAAGTGTTATGTAATGAATGAGATAGCACTGTGTGCAACTGGGGCTTAATTTTGCTCTGGAGCCTCAGAAAAACTGTGTAAAATGTTCCTCAGAATTGTCCCACCAAGACTTCACTTTCCAGACACATCGAAATAAAACAGAAGTCCTAACTTCCTGCCATAAACAACTAGAAAAACCAACAAAATATATGAAACAACTGTTTTTAGACTTTGCACAAGAAGCAGCAAAGGACTAGGATCCCTAAGAAAGGAAATAGATACGGTATACGGTCACTCTGGCTTTTTTCTGGAGTAATTCTGGGCCCCTCTGCAGGGAGGGAGATTCCAAGAACATAGGGGTCTTACTGAGTTGAGGGAACACAGGTTTGAATTCAGGGAAATCGGCGTGGCTAGAAGTTAAGGAAAAGAGTTGCAGAAAAGTGAGATCGTGCAGAATACAGAGCTCCAGAGATCTCCTTGATCAATACTAAGTCCCACATGCATAGGGCAAAACTCCATCAGGCAGGCAGAGTAACCGGGAATTTGAGAGCTGAGCAATCCTCAGATTGCACATGGACCAGGGAGATATTTGAGGTCTGACTTGTTGGTGTGGAGAGACCTTGTGAGCACTCAGGGAATACAGGAGAAGCATGACTTAGAAGTATAGCTAAACAGGCCCTAGACCAAAGAACACTCTCTAGACCGCCCTAATAAAGCTCAAAAATAAGCCTCAAAAAGATCAGACTGATACTCTAGTTACGTAACTGCTCACCAGAACAGGAGATCAAGACCCTAAGGAAAGAAAACAAAATCTTGACGCTCAGCAGCAACACAGGATTCAAAATTTCCCTGCAGCCCGTCAAACATTATACACATGCTAAGAAGTAGAACAGCATGAGCCATAACAAGGGGGAGAAAAGCAGTTAATAAACACTCAGAAATGACAGAATGATAGAATTAGCAGAAAAGGATTTGAAAATAGCTATTATAAATATGCTCAGGGATTTAAAAGAGAGTGTGGATACTGAAGAGAGAAGCAGAAAGTTTTATATATTTGTTTTATTTTATATTTATTTTAAAATAAAATGAAATTTATTTCATTTATGTATAAAATTTATTTTATTATATATACATAAAGAGAGAAGAACTTCTAGAATTATCCAGCCAAAAAGCTGGGAAAATAAAATATTAACCCATTAATTCCTGTCTCTCCATGAAGGTTGCCTCTGAGGGCACTAAATCATGGGTATCCCTCCTGTGAGCTGAGAAAACTTTCTCTGTCAAGCCCCCTCTCCCATCCCCAGATGAAGAAAGCCCCCAGGAAGAGAAGCAGCAGAACAGGGAGCTTAAGCTGGGAAGCTGTTGCCCACGGCAACTGCCGAACTCACTGGAAAGTGAAGGACTGTGGAGTGGGCAGCAATGGCGAAGACAGGAGAAGCTCTATGTCTTTATTATTTCCTTATTATTAGATAAAACATCTTTTTTCCTGGAGTGCCCCCACTGTGCTATTGTGGGTCTGCCACCCCCACCTTCTCCCAACATCTCTCCAGTTACTTCTGGATGTCCTGAGAGGATGTCTCAGGAGGATTCCCAAAAAAGGACTCACAGTGACAGAGTAGCATTAGCTACATTTCCTCCTCTCCTTCTCTAGCCCCCAGGGTAACATTGTTCAGGAAACCTCAGTCACTGCTGCCATCACTGTTTCCTGCTGATGGCTTCTTGAAACTGTGATGTGTCACACATCTTCTTTTCCTACTTCCTTCACCCCAGGATCACCACCTCACACACCCTGTGTCCTTTCCTGCCATAATACTCCCAACAGGCTGCCTTGCACTTCCAAAGTCTCAGGGCAATTTGGCGTGCAAACTACAATTTACGTGTCCACTGATCTAAGACTGAGACTGAGACAATGTCCATAGAGTTGGCCTGAGAACCAAAGATAAGAAGAGATTTCTGGAGCCATCAATAACATTTAATCCCCACAACACTCAGTAGGTGCATTCTGTTATGGTCTTCATCCTGTAGAAGGGGAAATGAGGTTGAGCGAAGTAAAGAAACTTGCCCAAGATCACAGTGATAGAGCTAGAATTTACTCCAACATCAGTCTTAACCCCTATGTGAATAAAAGCATCTCCTTTGTCTTATGTTCCATACTCCACGTAGACAAGAGCTAGGTAGCCAGTACAGCAAGCTCCAGACAATGTTTAAGGGTAAGGTCTGGTCTTGGGTGTAAGGTGTGGCTTTGTTAGGTCCCTGGGACACCACTCGTAAACATTTTGCAGCGTTCTCTAACTTGGGGTCATGGAGTGAATGCTAGCATTTCTGGAGCTCCTAAAATGGTTTGCATTTATTTATTTCTATACAGCCTACACATTTTCTTTCTTTTCATCGTATTCATAATTAACTAATAACCTTGGAGTTATGAAGAGTTTATTGTTTTTTAAGGTATTTAGGTGTGAAAAAACTCACATTGTTTCTTGCTACTTAGGGTCCTTATTTATCCAGCTACCTGGGACAAAGCAGAATTTGATCCCAAGCATTGAAGTTGTCAGCCTTGTTGTCTTGCCTCTGCTGGAGGTGGAGAGCCAGGGCTCAGGATTTCCTGAATGAGTTCAGAATCACAGTCAAGCACACCCCCCACACGTCCACAGACATCCCACCTTTTCAGGTTTGGAGCGTGGTTTTTTTTAGATTACTGGGGTCTTTCTTCTTTTGCATGACAACTTCGTTTCTGTCTTAGAAACCTGGAGTGCTGCTGTCATCCCAGAGCAACACTGACTACAGAGCTCCCCAGAGGGCTTTCTCGGGACAATCTATTGGGTCCTATAAAAATTTCATTAGGAAGGGTAGGAACTAGGGCAGTCAAATCTGAAAAATTATATTTGATGTATTTGATACCACATTGAATTTAGTGGTAGTTACTTATATACAAAGGTCAGAAGGTTGAACTCAAATTTCAATTAGATCTTTCCACAAGTGAAGTATTCAGCCACTCACCTTTTCTGCTTCTATTGATGACACAAATTATTTGAGTTTGGAAGAAAAAAAATCCACTTTCCCACAATTTCACTGCCAGCTTCATTGTCAACAATTGTGTGAAAAAAATATTTTATTTAGTGAAAGCAATGAAATGAGGGCTTTTGTTAAGATAGCTATAACAATGTAAATATTTTTAAGGAGGTAAACTTGAGTAGCAAGGTGGCAAGTAACTTCTTATAAAAACAGCAATACATCTCAGTGACTTTCCCATCAGGGGTCAGCCCACAGTTTGGAAATGGGTATTCTTGATAGGTAAAAACCAAGGGAAGTGACAGCTATCACCAGATTGATTTATCTGTGTATAAAATTGAATGCCCAAGAAGGGGAAAAAAAGGTTGTGAAACATTCATGTAAACCATCAGGGTCTCCAGTAAAAATAGTCCTTTTTTCCCTCCAAAAATGAAATAAGTATTGTTTATTTTGAAATATTTTATTTTCATGTTCTTTGTGAAAACACCAGTAAATATTTAAACCTCTTTGTTCTAAGACACAGAGAAACACTGCATAATTAACACACTAAACAAGGCATTATGCCTTACGAGAAAGACATAAAATGTCCAAGGAATATTTAGAACATTGTAGTTCTTAAAGCTTCAACATGAGAGGTGTTGGCCACGCACTGTAAAATCATTTCAATAAATAACAAATGACAGTCCTTTAAACAGTTACAGAAGCAGATATGCACACACATTCCTCTACCTTCACAATGATCTCACTGTCTGCTTGCTTATGTCTCTATCACAGTGGCTGACAGGTTGTGAGCTCCTCAGAAATATTAATATAATGACTGGAAAACACTTGAAAACCTTTTGCTTTCAAATTAAATAAGGATCATAAGTTTGACATGAAATAATAAATATAATGGTATAGTGTTTAAGCAGATTCAATCACACCCTTAACTATTTTACATGTAAAATATTAACGTAGAATCTTTGAAAACAAACAAATAAATAAATAGAAAAAGTCCCATAAGAGATGCTTAAATGCATTAAACTCAATCCAGGTAGTCTCAGGCACGATTTTTCTCTTTTCTCTTCTGTGCCTATAAAGGCAGGGCCTGCTTCAGGAACAGCCACAGATGAGCTTCCTTTTTCCCCCTGGTCAGCTGGAGTTGCCACTATAATGAGAAAATGGTTGTCCTTGGGAGGTGCTCAGGAAAGCTGACTGCACAGCGTTCTCCTCCTGTCCTGCCCCCTAGGCTCCAGACTTTTCTGAAGACAGTTTCCCCAGCCGGACACCCCTAGTGGCTATGGCTTGTGACAACTGTGGCAGAGACCTCTAGGCTCTTGGATGTTTTTATTTAGGAATGGAAATGGGGTGAGGTGCTGTGGTCTCCACTGTACTATTGGCTACAAACAGTCAGAACCTATTGCTCCCTGTCTGTCACGCTGAGCCTCACATAACCTCGGAAGTCTGTCAAACTGAGCCGTAGAGCACAGTCATAAGGTAGCTAATGTTACTTTCCCCGTTTTATAGAGGCTTAGACAAATCAATGTGTCTTTGAGTCACATAATTAACAGATCGTGGAATGCACATTTGTCCCTTGTGCAATATCATTGCAAAATACCTGCTTTTAAACACTAAACTTTAGGGTCCATGTTGCAGAAAACAAAGGGTCTGCTTTTCAGGTCTGAAGCCCAGAAGGAACTGGGGCAGGGGGAAGAGCCTGTGTTTCTTAACTGGGTGAAAGCTTTTTAGCATAACCAGCCAACACTCGTGAGCATTTTAAGGCAGGCAGTTCTACCCACATTCACTGGAATGGCCATAGGGTCAGGGTGGGGACGGGGGACACTAGAAATCCCCTGGCACCAGAGCAAATTAACAATCTTAATGGAAAATTTAATTGTGAAATAATAGTCACAACTTTTAGCCCTTCCGCTAATCCCTCGCTTTCCCTGATATAATTTTCAGGGGGCAGAAGTCAGTATTTCTGACCAACAACTCCAGCCTCATGTTTAAATAAAACCGTAACTCACTTGTTGAGCATCTTTTCGATGATTTTCTTAACCATGGGGGCTGCGGGGTTGAGACAGGCTTCCTGCCCATTCTTGAGCTGGGCTCTGCAGAGAGAAGAGAGGATCCCATGAGGCAGGAGGTCGGGCTGGGGGTTGGGGTGGGACAGCGGGGGGCAGGGCAGCGGGAGGGAGGGTCGCGGCGCATCTGGCAGCAGCAGCGGCAGTGAGGGGCGGCACTCACATGACTTCGGTTTCGGCGCAGTGGGGTCCCGGAGGCGTCACCTTCACACTTTGGATGTTCTTGAGGTGAATTCCCTGCAGGGTCTGCAGGCACTGGCAGCGCAGTTCAGCGACCACGGGCGCCCCTGCGGGGAGAAGAGACTGGGTTAGCGGGGCTGTCCCCGGATGGGCGCCACATAAAGCCGGATCCCGCCCCGGGGTGGGGTCCCAGGGCGCGGGTCCCACCTGCTGCGCGCTGGGCGGCGGCGACCAGGAGCAGGAGCAGCAGCGCGGCCGGCAGCAGCCGGGGAGCGCGGGGGACGGCGGGGGCGACGCGGGCGATGCTGGCCATGGCTCGGCGGGCGGGCGGCGGTGCGTGCGGTGGAGATCGGCGCGAGGGGCTGCGGTGCGGGTCTGTGGCTCCCGAGGCCGGCGAACCCCTTTTATGCACGGTTGGCATGGGAAAGCCCGGAGTCCGCGGGACCCGGGAAATTCCCGGAGCTCCAGGTGGTTCCGGGAGTCCGGGGGGGAGGCCCTGGCCCTGGGGTGCAGTGGGAGGGGACCCGCCGCTACCGCCCCTGCCTCGCCCTCCGGCTTAACGCCCGTGCACCCTGGGGCTCTGGGATACTCACTTTCCGCCCCGAATCCCTAGAGAAGTGAGTCGCCCGCAGCGCTGCAGTTACTGCCTGTCGCACGGGCAGCAGGGGTGCCCGAGACTCCAGCGTGCGCGGCGGGGAGGGAGAGCGAGCTGGGGGCGGACCCGGGGGACCCAGGGCAGGGAGGCAGGACATCCTTAGAGGAGGAGAATTGTGTCTCCTTCGTTATCAGACCTGGCGGGCATTAGGGAGGGATGAGGGGAAAGACTAGATTTTGCTGAGCTAGCTCTCCTCTGTCTATAATTCCTGTTACGTATCTGTATCTCTCTCTCTCTCTCTCTCACACACACACAGGCACACACATTTTCGGTTTTAAGTATTTCATATACATCTGAAATCAATGCTCTGTTAAAATTACAGCTTTATCTAGAATTCCAGTGAAGAATGTTCAGTTTGTCCCTCGTGCTATATATTCTTCAATCACTCTTAGAACATCTCGTTGAGTTCTCCATTTGGTGGGAACAGGGATCAGTGGCAAAAGTTGAACCCGGTGTGTTTCAGGGAAACCGAGGGCTATAACGTGACCTCTTCTTTCATAGCCTGCATTACTTCCTTCTTCCCTCTGGATGCTGCAACTCCCCAAATTCCCTGCAGATCTCCTTTTCCCTGGTGAGGGGTCCATCCAGATTTGACCTGTGAAACATGGGCCTGGCTGTCACCTGAAGCCACAGAGGGCCCGGATCAAAGCAGGCTCATCCCGGAGTTCACCTTTTCTTCTCTGACTTTGGACAGCACAGAGCACAGACACTAGGGAGTGGGTGCCCGGTGCGGAAGCACCCTCACCCCTGAAGCCGCAAACAGATGCACGTGGATGAAATAGGAAACTCCAGATCACGTATAAAATCACACTCCATTTACAACGGAATTTTCTGCTCTTCAGTGTCGGTCCCCCTTTCTCTAGCAACACTGACATGTCTCTGTTTTCTGATCAGGAATTTCAATGATGTTTAACCTGACGCTTTTTATCACTTTTTTTCTCCAGAAGTTTTAGAGAACTTATTTTGAATCCTCATTAGGTTTGAGAGGGTTTAAGTGTGATTCTCCAAGTTGGGTTCAGACCTCTCTGAGACTCGGAATCAGATGGGAGGAAGGAGAGGAGAAGGGAAAGGCGTCTGCCCCAGGGACAAATGTCTCCAGGACTGGGCTCTACACAGCCCAGCTCAAGGGGCAGGAGCCTGTGCCCATAGCCAACCACAGGGCATGCGACTCTGCTGCCTGCATTTAGTTGCTGTGTATCATCTGCAAGTTGTCAAACCTCTCTGTTCTCACCCCAAGGTGGTTATGACAAAGGAGTATAACATTCGTAGGCACTAGCAGAAAGTAAATGCCTTATTTAAATAAATAAAATGTTTGTTAAATAAAATGTTTGTTAAATAAATAAAATGAAAATAGCTTTTCCCAACGTTGCCTAAATGGAAACTTAACTTGGGAATTCTTCTATGAAGGGAAGAAATCTAATGGAAAGTTTCACTCCCCAGTTTTTTTTCGTATTTAAAACTTTCGGCATCTATTACTGCCACCCAACTATCCCTAACTCTGTACAACTTCAAATGGAGCAGTGTGAGCCCTTAAGAAATGAAGGCAGGTAGTAGAAGAAAGAATTTGCATATAAAACACCACTGTCTCTGTTTCCAAAAAGCCCTTGTGGTTACTGGTGGTCAGGGATATTTGTTCTGACAGTATAGTAATCTTGGTCAAGGGTGGAAAAGTGTGCAAGAATATCATGTTGCTTTAAAACAAACACTATAGATAGGATATGTGCAGCAGTCTTTTTCAAAAATTTCCTTTCTCACATCGTCCTAATTAATTAAATTCCTTGACAGAAAAGATACAAGAAAAGCATCGATCCAATGGAGTCCAAAATATTAAGTGTCCCAAAAATCTTCAGCGATTTTAAACCTGTAATAAATGCTGCAGACTTCCAACCTATTAAAAAAACTCAATTGAGAATTTATAAAATATAAAAAATTAAAATTAAATTTTATGTGTCAAGTTTTCAGAAAGAAAAGCATATCTGCAGTGTACTTGGAGGTACACTTGTGATTTTTTTTTTTACTATTGAAATGGATCATTGATTTATTCTGTTGTCCCACTTTAAATCACTTCATCTATAAAAAGAGACTTTGAATGAAAATCTCTCCGTTTTACTTAATGGAGAGGATGTACAAATGGAGATTAACATTTGCATTAAGGAGTAAGAAATGAGAAATAATCTAAAGGTTATGAAATATGTGACTAGCTCATGAATAATTGAGAATTTGTATGGTTACTTCTCTTTTATCAATATTTTTCTTTGATTTGATGGGAAACTGACCCAAAAATATGAAAGTGATTCTTTAGAACTTGAAAGATATAGGGGCCGGGCGCGGTGGCTCACGCCTGTAATCCTAGCACTCTGGGAGGCCGAGGCGGGCGGATCGTTTGAGCTCAGGAGTTCGAGACCAGCCTGAGCAAGACCAAGACCCCATCTCTACTAAAAATAGAAAGAAATTATATGGACAGCTAAAAATATACATAGAAAAAATTAGCTGGGCATGGTGGCGCATGCCTGTAGTCCCAGCTACTTGGGAGGCTGAGACAGGAGGATTGCTTGAGCCCAGGAGTTTGAGGTTGCTGTGAGCTAGGCTGACGCCACGGCACTCACTCTAGCCTGGGCAACAGAGTGAGACTCTGTCTCAAAAAAAAAAAAAAAAAAAAAACTTGAAAGATATGTTCTTTTGTTTTCTAATTGTAGTTGTAATACATGTTCATTTTATGAAGTTATAAAAGTCAGAAAGGCATGAAGAGTTTATTTCTCTAATATCTCAACTTTTGTCTATGAAACAAACTTTAACAGGTTACTGAAAATTTGCTTTTTTTCCTTCAATAAACGTAGCTACATTATAAAAGCTTAAGGATTCTGGGTAAATATGGAACATGTAGCTTCTTTTATTTAGTTGCCACATACCACACTCAAGTTGCTAAACCTCTGCACCCACTCCTGGAGGCAGGGCATTGATTCTGTGCTCTTCTAAGCACTTCACAAATACTGACTCATTCAATCTTCTAAACAACACTGTCAAGTACATACTAGTACCTTTGCAGGACATTTAGGTTACAAATAAAGAAACTGAGGTGCAAAGATGTTAGTAACTTTCTGAAATTCATATGTGGCGCCTAGGAAACAAATCCAGAGAAAATGGCTCTTAATCACGCTATGATGGAAAAAAGCTGTGTGATATATGATTAATAATTTCAGGAGAGGAATAGTTTTTAAATATCTGTTTGTTATTCCCCAGAGGAATGGTTCAAATTTACTTATTCTAAAACAAAAACAGCAAAATGGCCATACGTCTCCATAGTTTTGTTTCACTAACACATAACTCTCTCCTGTGGCATCGATACCGCTTGTTATCTTTTCTTAAAGTGCTCAATTCTGAAAAATAAAATAGTAACTTTACCATGGACAAACCTGGCAAACTACCCCTTTATGAAATGATGAAAGTTAACGTCATCAGTGTGATGTCACGTGGATATCAGGGACCCCCGCTATGATGTCATAAGAAGGGCATAAGAATATCACTTTGGTATTTGGTATTCTTTCCAAAAATTCATAACCAAAGCCTAATTATAAGAAAAATGTGCTTCAAACCCAAATTGAAGAATATTAAATAGCTGAGCAGTACTCTTAAAAGCTTTCAAGGTCATGAAAGATAAGGAAAGACAGAGAAACTATCACAGTCCAAAGAGAACTATGGAGACATGAACCCTAACTGCAATGTGGTACCTTGGATTGCCTCCTGGAACAGAAAGAGGACCTTAATGGAAAAACTGGTGAAATCCAGTTTAGTCTGGAGTTTAGGTAAATGTAATGTGCCGATGTTGGTTTCTTAGCATTGACAAATACACCGTGGTAATGTGACATGTTCACTATAAAGGAACTGGATGAAGGGTACACAGACACTGAATTGTCTTTTAAACTTTTGTGAACTTAAAATGACTCCAAAATAATGTTTATTTTTCAGAATTTTTCTCTTCCTAAATTAATTTGGAATGCCACCAAAATGAAATCAGTGGACATGCAGGCTTTACCTGTTGACTTTCTAGAAAGGCAATTGAATTTTTCTTGAGTACATATTTACTCAAATGTAAAAATTGAAAAATATCTGCTGCCCCAGTTTGGACACTTCATCATGTTTCATAGGATTAAATAGTTTGCCTTCGCATTAATCATGTTGACTCTCTCATCTAATTCTTGTAACTGAGGAAAAACAGAGAGTGTTGCTGTCATGGTGTCCAGACCCAACCCAACAATAACGTCACGAGGGAGCTCGAGAGAGTAGAGCTCCAGTTAGCCACAGGACCTGCCAAAAGGATGAAGCCAGTGAAGCGTGCCAAGGAGCAGATGACATTTGCAGATTATGCAGAACTTGATTCCTGGGAATGACTTAATCAAAAGCACTTGTCTTTGTCAATGAAGTAAAAAGAAAAGTTTTTTTTTTTTTTTTTTAAATTGTTGTTATTTTCCTCTTAATGTGCCACTTGAATTCAAGGGATCTCCATAAAGCCTAATTCCAAATTATACGTGCAGGAATGTTGTAGCCTAGTACAATAAAGAAGTTCATTCTCTCATTTGAACAACTGTTTTTCCAAGTCAATTACTTTTCAAGGGTTTCTATGCAGTCTTTAAACTGATGTGAGCAACGATCCTTGAAGAAATGAAACCATCGTTTCAAATGGAAGCTTTGGTGGTTGAATCCCACTTGTCCTCTAGTCATTATGGAACCTTTCAGAATGGACAGTCGAATCCAGGGTGCTCACTTCCTTGAGGCCACTGTTTCAACCCAGCCGTGGCTGCAGCAATCAGCTGGCTGCAGGTGTGACCTGGCAGCTCCTTGCCTCAGCTGCATCAGGCGTCTGTCACTTTCTGACCCAGTGTTTCTCTGTTGCTGCCAGGGAACATCCCTTTCTCATGTGCAATGGGAGCCAATTAAATATTTCCTGTTTTCTCATGTTTCAGCCAGAAATTCTACATTGTTTCACAGAGGGGCCCAGTTGGGTTGAACTTCAGTTGCCCCCACCCTCCTCTTCTATTTTGCTCTTCCCATTTCTTCAGTCCTATGAGTTGGGAACATTTTCCCAAATAAATAACCTGCATGGCAGGCTCATGACTCAGGCTCTGCTTTTTGGGGGGAGGCTAGATTGAGGCACTGCTCCACCCTGAGAAGTGCCCATGCTGACTATCGGGCACGAATAGGCAGCGTAGCCCTGCTCTACCCCAGCTTGCTTTAGAACCGTGTTCCTTCCCAACTACTGTTCCTGTTTCCCTGAAGTCATCTCTGCTGGTGCAATGACTCTGGCTCTGAGGGGAGAAGAATGAGGAGGTGTGAACATGGCACCAAATCCCTGGACCCACCCACCCCCACAGTCCAAGGGCATAGTGTGTGCCGGAGTCGGGTCAGACTCTCTGCTCAGTCTCCCCAGGGACTGCTTGTCTGGCTCCCCTTTCGCTTTTCTCTGGTAACACACCCCGATTGCCTGCTCTCAGTCCGTGGGAATGAGGTAGAATGACTCATTCCTCAGTGTCTTCCTGTCACCCCCATCCCCACCCCTCCGCTGATTGATTCAGAGGTGGGCAAGTCACCTCAGTGTAGCCAAATCGGAAACATTCTCTAGAATTTTTGCTGGAACAATTGAAAAAGAGGTTCTTTATTCCCCTGGGGTTGCTAAGCTGGTAAAATGAGGGCCTCAGATTTTGCAATGCTGTGGGACAAACTGCCGGAGAACGAAGGTGGCGGGGAGGAAAGCACAGGTCACGCATAAAGGGGGCAAGTTTCTAAGCACGTTGTTTGGACACCTGGGTCCTCTGGCTGGCTCTGGTTTAATTGCAGACTTTCCGATATGTAGGCTATAGATTTTCTTTCTTTTCTTTTTTGTTTTTTTAAGACAGTTTAAATTAGAAATCTGCCTCTTACCAGTGAAACAATCTTGCCTAACACCACCCGTCCTCCACACATCTGCTAAAGATAACTTCCAACACAGTTGCTCCATTTATTTCTTTTTAATGCCTCTATCCATTCATCCATTCACCATTTATCTACCATTTATAAGCCAGGAACTAGATTAGGCTCTAAATTGGGTTTAAAAGAGGGAAAAGACAGATTCTGCCACTAATGCCATTTCCTACTCACAGTCTATGGAGTAGGACAAAATGATACGGCGCTGTCTGGAGGCCCAAGACACTTGGCATGTCCAAAGCTTCATAGGCGCTCAAAGGAGACAGACCCTCTGTCTCGGAAGGGTGAGAGCTTCCAAAGAAAATGTTCCAGAGGAGGATGCTACCTAAGGTGAGTGGGTACGGGGACTCACTCCAGAAAAAGAAGATCAAAGGAGCAAAAGCGTGGAAGCTGGACAAAGCGTGGTATGACCTGAGAACAAAAATCAGCAGTTTATTTTTTTAATGTGGAATTTAACGTTGAGGCAGAGTATACAGAGAGATCAAACAGGGAGGTAGCTCTGGCCCAATCACGGGGGCTCCTTCTTATCAATTAGGGACCGTTACAAATGGCACATTCATCAAAAGCCCGTAATTCTTTCCAAGGGGTTGTCTTGGCCCCTGGATACAGATCACATGATGGGGGCGGCTGGTTTACATACTCCCATGCTGGGTTATACACTCTGCAAGGAAAGCTATCGCATCGCATTTCTCTTTGCATCCAACAGTCTCCGATAAGAGCCTAGTTCGTGCCAAGCACTCAGCATTTCTTTGTCGAAATACTGCATGAATAAGTGGTTTCTGGCCACTGTTTCATAACCAAAGTGTACTGAGGTCAGGATATCAGGAAACTGCCTTTGGTGGATTACAGCAATTCCTTAGGGTTTTTGGGTTTTGTTTTTTTTTTTTCCTATTTTGACCACTAAGTGCCTGAATAAAATCTCTCAGTGGACATAGTGGACATAATGAATCCTGATGAGACAAATGGGTCAGAACCAGGGGTGAATTCTTTTATAGAGTGAGAGCTGGGGAAGAGTGTCACTATGCTGGGACGGCCAGAGAAATGAGGCTGAACTAAAGTCTTTAGAGAGCTCTGAGGACAAGGTCTGCTAACAAGTCCAAGGAACACAGACGGCCCCTGGAAATGCATTCAAGCCAGCAGGCCTGAGCTGCCCAGTCTGGATCAGAATGAGAGCGAGGTCAGGAATAAAGCCAGGGAGCTCACAGACGACTGTCACTGATGGAGCAGGAGTGTCTGTGTGCAGAATTTTTGGATCATCTGCCCCAAGGGGATGGGAAGATCCACCTCATTAAAGGCACATGGTAGGCAGAACGTGAATGGATAGTAGTTACTCTTTTCACACATTTTTTATTCATCTATATGTATAAGGCATAATGATAGATCGAGTAGAAGAGGTAAAGTTGGAGAAAGTCAAACTTCTAATGTCAAATTCTTCATTTAGTCTATATACTTCCTTCTGCAATATTAGATCATTTAATCTTCTGTTCCTGGCATGACAATCTGATGATATGGTCAGTTTACAAATAATTAAAACTATTCAGGTAACACTGAGAATCATTCAATATATTCACTTTTGTCATGTTTGTGGGAGCAGTTATTACTTTTACAATTTTTTAAATAAATTGCTGCATATCTCCATTTTGTTAAGTTTGTTTCTTCAATGGGAAGTGATAATAAATGACATCACAGAAGCACAGAATTGGGAAAATTTCAAATGAGTAAGGAAATGAGAAAACTTCTCTTGGAAATAATTGCATAAGAAATTTGTTTTGGAGATGAAAACATTGTTATGGCTTTGGTATTACGGAAATAAAATTTGGAAAGTTGAAAGATGAATGTATAAACCACAAATGAAATTAGTATGCATAGAAATAAAATTTGGAAAGTTGAGATAAATGTATAAACCACAAATGAAAATAATATGCATAGAATAGTCTTCAACAAGGAATATTATTAATCATCAAAAAAATTTCATGTGCTGTCCATAATATTTTTTGATGTTCATTATCTCCCAGTTTTTTGGTCAGAAATATTTTTGTTTTTATTTTGTGTTTCTAGGCTCTGTCCATGTACTCAGGTAATCACTGAAGCAGAGCTTTTTCAACAATAATGATTTCAAAGGGTGGCTCTGCTATTGTGTGACTGAGTTAGCTCATTAATTAATGTTTCTGAAATAATTAAGAACAATAAATAAATATGTAATCTAATTAGATATGGTGGAAATTATGGTAGAAGTGGAGAAACAAGGGCTTGGTTGTGCATATTTTACATGTATGTATGTTACATGTTGAATGTGAATATCTATAATCAAATAATGTTTAATGAGCACTTATTATAGCATCTGTGTGTGATAGGAGAGTATGGATGGACATGAGGGGAACTTTTAACAGATTCACTAATATTTATAGATATGACTGTAATTAAAACATCAAACAAGTCATTGATGAGAAAAATGGCATGAGCGTGTTGTTATAATATCTATGAAAAACTTGGCAAGATCTCTCATGCCAACAAGGATAGGAGTTGAAAAAACTGAGTCTTTAATGTTGAACCATCTTTCTGTTGGCGAGATGCCTTATCCTCAGCACCCAAATGCACCATTATATCATAGTACTAACTGCTTTATTATTCCTCTCCAGGTATTAAATAGTTAATCTGCAACAAAAAATTAGCACCTACTCTGTCAGGCATTTTTCTGGAATCTAGAAGGAAGATGAAATAGGCTTAACCTTTATTCCCTGATATTTTTAATTTGTATAAATTTATGGGGTGCCAGTGTAATTTTGTTACAGGCATAGATTGCATAGTGGTGAAGTCAGGGCTTTTAGAATATCCATCCCTAAATAAAATACATTGTACCCATTAAGTAATTTCTCATCATCTACCCACTTCTCACCTCTCACCCTTCCAAGTGTCCCTGGTCTATCATTCTACACTCTACATTCATGCATACACATCATTTAGCTTGACTTACAATGAAAAGTTGCTGTATCTGTCTTTCTGTGTCTGACTTATTTCACTTAAGAAAATGACCTCCAGTTCCAACCATGTTGCTGCATAAGGCATGATTTTTCTTTTATGTCTATTATTCCACACTCTACAACTATATGTACACATTATTTAGCTCCCACTTATAAGGAAGAACATGTAGTATTTGTTTTTCTGTGTCTGACTTGTTTCACTTAAGATAATGGCCTCTAGTTCCATTCATGTTGCTGCAAATGTCGAGATCCTTTTTATGGCTGCCTAGTATTCCATTTTGTATATATAACATGTTTACCACACTTTTGTTAACCAACCATCCACTGATGGATACTTAGGTTGATTCCATATCTTTGCTGTTGTGAATAGTGCTGTGATGAACATATGAGTGCAGCTATCTTTTTGATATAATGATTGCTTTTCCTTCGAGTAGATACCCAGTAGGGGGATGTTGGTTGTGTAGGGCCATTGACTTTGCTTCTTGGTGCATACAGTGGTGAAGACTGTATGATTTCCTTGGCTATAAATACCCTTAGTGTTATCTGTGGATTCCTCTGTGTTAGGGTGCAGCTATTGATGGGGACTATGGTGAAGTTGTGCTGGGGACAGATGGCTTCTTCATCAGGTTTCAGGGGTAGTGGTCGTAGCCAAAGCATGTTTATCCTTGTGACCTGGGCAGCACATGCTAGCACCTGTGTTGGCAATTGTAGGAAGGCAGATTCTTGGGCCTGTGGCTGGCATCCTTGAAAGCTGGTTGTACTAGTGGTGTACTGGGTAGGTGAGTGGCCAGTCAGTAAATGTTACCGACCTCCTGGGAAGCCAGGAAGGCGTGGACTTCAGGGGAAGCAATGGCCGTGAAGAAGCTCTTCTCATTTCTGAGTGCTGTGGTCTTGTTTTAGGAGATGTACAATGGGCTGTGCAGGCCAGCCTCTGGGCCAGTAGGCGGCACATGTAGGTAAGAGTCAGCTGCAGTGATAGCAGTAAGGTTTGTGCCTGACCTCTGTTTCCTGGGAGAAGTGCTCTGATGTCCCAGGTGGTAGACTGGCTTGTGGAATCCCCAGGAGCCTGGATCCTGCACTGTCTCTGAAGGGGGATGGAAAGCTGGGCAGATTGGGACTGGGCAAGCTTGCACTCAGCATGCACCAGCCTTGATGAGCATGGAGATCCTCAGGGCCCTGGTGAAATGAGGGGAAACTTGCTGTGCAGAGAGCTTAGCAAGGGAAGGGTGGGGCCGTCCCAGTGGCCACAGCTTTGGCTAGTGGGAGTGGGGCTTGCTTTCCTCTCATGTCCCAGTCTCTGCAGGGATCCCTCCCCCCGAGACTGTAGGAGCTGATTAGTCTAATCAATTAGTCACAGCAGATTGTATCGCATTCATAATGCAGCCCCACAACATAGGAGATGCTGCCCAGCTTAATACCAAGCCTTCACAGCAACTCTCCTCCCGCTCACGTCTCGGTGGCTGAGGCTGGTTTAGGTACCAGTGGTGAAGTGCACACCACACTCCTTCCTCAGTTCTGGTTGGGGGAGCCCCACTCCCTCTAAAGCCCGGCGTTCACAACTGGCAGCCCAAGTCTCTAATGTGCCATGAGTTTCCAGGACCATGCACAGTTTTTGTAAGAGGGAGGGTCAAGAATGGCATCTTTCTGTAGCCACCTAGGTCTGAGGGAGTACATAGGATGCTCCCTGGAGTAATTCCTTCTCACAGTCTCCCAGCCACTGGCTAAGTTAGTTTCAGGAACTGGGAGGATCACAGTACTCTCCTGTGGCCTGGACTGTAGGATTCCCCAGTGGGAAAGTGGCCGCCAAAAGCCACTCACTCACCAGCTCCCATATTGGGGATTCACTCCCTGTTTTGGGCCAGTCCTGGCCACAATGGCTGCCTGTTTCCCCTCTCCTTACCGGAATCTGGGGCTTCCTTTGCTTTTCTGTTGAGCTCCTGTGTTCAGTCTTGGTTAATACATTCAAGATGTGATTGTCTACACACAATTTTGGTTCTCCTAAGTGGATGAGGTGTGCAAGAAATGCTCCTAGTGGGGCACCTTGGAAAAAAATCCCCAACTATTCACTGATTTAAAGTAGAAAAACAGACAGAAAAAACGAATAATCATAGTGTAGTTTAATAGCTATTCTTATGGATGTATGTATAATGTGTTTCATTCCTTATTTGCTAGTAGTCCCTATTAGTCATCTTTAAAATTACTGGAAAATGGAGACATTCTCCAACACAGTCGGTAAGAGCTGATTATTCCAACTCTGTTTGATGACTGCTCCACTTTCAAGTTTTATTGCCTCCTACTGCCAACTAGATAATGCTATGATGCCCGTGCTATGTCTTTCACAACAAAGAAATAACTGCTTGGCAGATTTACATCCAAAGTTAATTTTTTGTCCTTTTTATTCTTTCCCAGAAAGACAGTTAAAACAGGTTCCCAATCACCAGATGTTCTGTGTATTTTAATATCTTATCCCTTAGATATGCTAGTTGAAAAACATCGGAGTTTGGTCATTTGGTTTTCTTCTAGTTGTTATAGTGATTGGAAAACACTTACTAATGTCTATCGCGTTAAATGTTTTCCTTAACTAGCTTTCTGCACCCAAGCTTTGGGTTGTGGTTCTGTGCAGGGGAAGTTCTGGCTTTGGGGCTGTGTTCTTAATGAGTTGCTTGCTAGCTCAAGATCTGTGGCCATGGTTGTTTGGAAATGTTACCTGCTCTGAGAGCAAAGCTGCAAGTAAAGGGAAGGAAAGTAACATTCACTTACTAGATTCTGATTCTGTGTCAGAACATCTGCTGAGTCCTATTATATTAATAATGTGATTTACTCCTCTCAGGAGGCCTATAAGGTGGACGTTATTGCTCTTGGTTTGCAGATGAGGGAGCTGAGGGGACTCAGGGTCACAGAGTCATAATTGAGATGAAACCCAAGCCTGGCATACTGAAAAGCCCACTGGGCTAAAAAAGCTAGCGTCTACAGGAATAAGAGGGGAAAAAGCCATATGGGAAGAAGAAATGAGTATAAAACAGCTAAGTGCACTGAATATGAATGTGTTTGCTTTTTAACAAGCCCCCTAGAATACAATGTATTTTCTGCCCCGAATTTTAAAAACTGAAGCAGAATGTACATGGCCTGCAGCTAAAAAGGATCTAGAATCTCAGAAATGCAGACAACATCCCACTTGGTGTGACATCTTCCCCTTCAAAGCCGTTCCTCATGGAGTTCCCAGAGACTCTGACCCTAGGTCAGCAGTGGAGATTGAGATGGAAGGAAGGCCATGGGCAAGGGGATTTAACTATGAGCTGGTCCTGAGCATCCTGGCCCTGCCGACTCTCCTAGTATCTTATCTAGAGCGTGGGCTCCAATATGGAATGTCAAAACTTGACCCTTATTAATAAATCAAAGAACTAGAAGAGTGTTTGTAAAGTGCCTGTCATGATTCATCAGTGGGTTAAGAGAAAACTTTATAGGATTGTGGCCAACATCTTTGAAAAAGTGGAATATAGTAGGATAGGATAGTATAAAAATAAAATATCAGGACACACAGCATAAAGCAAGTGTAAGTATTATATTGTGAATTTGTTTTGTGTGTGTGTTTATGGGCATGTAAGGTAATAGATACATATATACACGCATACATATACACACACACACATACATACCTACACACAATGCATATAAACATACACAGGACCTACATATGTATAAGTGAATGCCAGATCATATTGAGTAGCGATTCATTCTCTGGCCAAGGAAAACTTATTCTATTACTCTGGGACTTGGTTTCCTATCTGTAAAATTGAGACAGGGATGTTCCCTAACTAGTTGCAAGGCAATTAAGTAAATACTAAGTGTTTTCCTTACTGATTATGTGCAAATAAATAACACTTTATTGAAAATTAGCCATTCACCTTATGACCACATCAAATGACTAATATTTTAAAAAAAGAAAAAGGACAGTTTTGAGGAGTGAAGTTATGGATTTCTAAAAAAAAAATTTTTCTCTTTATTTCCTCTATATTTTCTATTATCTATAAAAATGAGCATTGTATTTTATAATGAAAAATATGGCTATATCTTTAATACCAACTAAATCTTCAATGTTCTATGCATTACAGAGGAAATTCTCTTTTTACCAAAAAGGCCTTACATGGGAAAGAAGCAAAAATTACAAAAATGCAGAACCACTTCCAAGAGCAAAATATGCTCTGGCAGTTTTGTTTGATTGATAGGAGCCATGACTGTGCAGTAAATGCCTCATTTGTGGATAATTTCTGGTGACCACCTCCAGCCAGTAGGGTTGCAGGGTGGGGGGGCTGGAGTCTAAGTACATTTAATCTTTATTGCTCTGTGAATATAGAGCGTGAATATAGGGAGTTGCTTTGTGACTTAGGCTTTTCCCAGCAGGAAAGCCCTTCTCCCAATGCCCTTGCTGATAAAGAAAGCAACTCCAAAATGTTCTCAGAATAGTGTTAGACCAAGGTAAATCTGAAACAAGAATTTACGAGCCACCAGCACTCCATCACTGGCTGACTTTGCAAAATTTATTTTGGTCTTTGACCCTTTGAGTCACATCTACTAATTGTTGAATATAACTAAGCACATTTTTTGAGCAGACAGCACATGGGAAATGGGCAAAAAAAATACTATACCACTCACACCTCATTTCCAATATTTTCTGCACCAAAGTTCATTTGATTTGAGGAAGTTTATTGCTATTTCAACCTTTTCTGCTGCTTATCACCAAAAATTGCTCTGTTAAATGCCTGATTCAACACTCCAAACTGAGTGGGATGCTGCAATGAGAGCAATATTGATACCAATAACATAATTAATATTTGCTAATTTTTTAAGCACAGACTATGTACGAGGAACTATGCCAAGTGTTTTGCATGTATGATCTACTTAGTCCAATCGGCCTCTAGAAGCTGAGAAAGGCAAGGAAACAGATTCTTTCCTAGAGCCTTCAGAAGGAACACAGTTCTAAGGACATCTTGAGTCTAGCCTTATTTAGGACTTGTGACCTCTAGAATTGCAAGTTAATAAATTTGCTTTGCTTAAGCCACTGAGTTTGTGGCAATTTGTTACAGAAGCAATAGGTAACTGATATCTCCATGTTGCAACACCTTTCCTTTCTCCCCAAAGTATATACCAGTGTTTTCCTAAAGGATGAATGAAAACACCACCTGGCACCTCTCCTGGTTTCCACAGTCTTAACATCTCCAATGTTAAGGAATTCATGGGGATGAAAGCAGAGTCTGATTTATTTACTGTTTTTTAAAAGCAGTTTTGCAATACTTTATATTTATATTTATTGGCAAAGCTAATTATAACATTAAAGTAAATATGTAACTATGAAGTAAGACAACCATGTTAATATACCAATATGTATCAGCCAACATATAACACCAAGCAAAACCAGTCTTTATTAAACCAACCCTTCCTTCAAGATGTTTTTTGCTTAAAATTCTGAAAATTTATTCTTATATGAAATGGTGATGTGTCAGCACTATTTTTTGTTCTATCATTAAGAAATACTTTGACTATAACACAGCTTAATTTATTTTGTTTATTCAAGATTAGAAGAATACAGCCAACAGCAGAAAATTCTTTTAGTTAGACAGAAAGTAAAAAGAAACTAAAATGCATTATATGGCAAAGGCACAGATTAAGGTAGCTAATAGCTAAATCTCTAAAAGTTTCTTAATTATTTTCTTATATATGGAGGCCTGTCGGTCCAGGCAAATTTTCTGTCCATGCTTCAGCGTGGCTCTGCCAGGGAAAAGAGAAGAGGTGTGACCGTCAGTCTTTGGGTTTGAAGATGCGATTGGACAAGGGGAGGGGTGGGCAGAGCAGGCACAGGGTGGGCCCTGACTGTAGCAGTGCAAGGACTCACATCAGTTGGGCAGTGGGACAGTGGGGTCCGGCCTTGATCACCTCCAGGCTGGTGACATGCTTGGGAGGGACCCGGGAGATGGTCTTCACACACAGGCACCGCAGGTCCCCCACTCCTTCTTCAGGGTCAGCTGAGGGTGGAGGGGAGGTGGGGAGACAAACAGGAGTAGGGGAGGGTGTGGTGATTCCATAAGTGGCCAGAGGGACCTTAGCGATCGTTTGCACTAGCTTAGGTCCCCCTTTACTTAGCCATAGATCATACCTCCCTTAGAAAGAAGTTGTACTGGCTTGGTGGGAAAGTGCGCATGCAGCACTTGGCCATGTGCTAGCACACTTAGCAAGCATGCAATGAAATGTAGCTGGTATGGTTAGCGTTAAGGACTCCTCCCCGGCCCAGGGGCTTCCTGGAATGCCCTCCCTGCAGCTCCCAATCCAGGTCCCCTCCCTCCTTGCTTCTGCTCTCACCGCTGACGCTGGTGGTGGCAACCGCAGCGGCTGTCAGGAACAGCAGCCCCAGGAGCAGCAACCCTGGGCTGGCCCGGGGGCGGGAGATGCCTGAGCCCGCTGGGAAGCTCATGTCCTGGAGGTTCCAGCAGGATCCAAGTGTGCAGGGGATGTGGATCTCTGAAGGCCAGTGGCTGCAGGAACTCACCGGGGCCCTTTAATCTCCCCTGTCCTCCCAGTCCGGAAGCCTGGGGTGGATGGTAAGGAACTGCTTTGTGGAAGCTAAGACACCGCTGTGAAGAGCTGGGCTCTGGACAGCCAAGATTAGAAAATGAACAACTAAAAAAACTCAGCAAAAGGCTGTGGTCAGCCTTCTTGACTGGGAGCTGGTAAAAGAATCTACAACTCCAACTGAAACTTACATATATGCATATTTGTGGCGTTAGAAACAGTACTTGAATCTTATAAGATGTAGGTTTTCTTCCTTATGTGTGATAGTAGAGTTCTCTGTAGTCGTTGTGACACAGCAAATACCCTTCAGGACCCAGACAGTTTGTTTCCTTCCCAACTCCCAAGGCCATTACCAAGAAGTGCCCATTAGCACCTGTCTTTGCCCTTAATTACTATTGAATTGAGTTTGGCAGCTGTGCTTGCTAAAGATGTGTTGTTTGTAATTGTTTCCTGTTACTAAAATGTTGAATTTGGTCTCCAGGCAATGACTGTTCTGAATTTCACCTGAATTTGAAAGCCTTCCCCAGTCTCTTGGATGGTGTTTACCAGGCTCTACCAACAATCATCCAATAGACTGTAGGAGGCAAGATCTAGTATACACAGTACTCTTAGAAAAATTACAAAAGTAGCATTTGAATGCATACTCAATACGCCTGGATATTCCTCCGTTGGGTCCATCCTGGATAAGAGCCCAGAAGAGGGGGCAAGGAGAGTTTGCAAGGGTCATGTCTCCCAGTGCCTGCTGCACCCTCGGCCAGTATCAATGACAGGGGAAGGGGGCAGCACTGTTGGGGGGTAGCCGCAATGCTCTCTGAAGGAGGACACAGAGCACCGGGGAGTTGAGTGTAAGATGCTGGCTGGGGAGGTCAGGGCGGGGGGTATGCAATGGAATCCCGCACAGGAAAAGTGAGGTGATCAACACGGACTGCCTTTCCTTCCCTGAAAAAGAATGACTTTGTTTTCTTTTTTTCTTTTTTTTTTTTTAGGTCTCTATAGAGACTGTCAAAAATTGCCAACACCGATTGTGTTGCAAGTTGTCATGTAGAGTACTGGGAAAAGTTTTCACTTAGCAAGAATCACACCTTGGATAAACCCTATTGGCTGTGAGACTGCCACTGTGCGTAGCTGAAAGAGAATGACTTTGGCTCCTGATCAGGGCAGGTACACCCTCAACCCAAACCGGAGGCTCCCTGCCACACTGATCCACAGTGGAGAAGGGTGTCAGGGCCCCACTGCGTGGAACTAGCCGACGTCCTCGTGCTCAGCAGGACCAGACTTCTGCAGGAATAAGTGGTTTAATTATAGGGACTGGAATTTTCTTTCTCCTGCTCTCCCACCACACGCCTTTCCAGCTGGCTCAGTCCTGTTCATATCTCTGGTGTCAGTTTAATATCCTTTCCTCAGAGGGCCCTTCCCTGACAACTGTATCTACTTCTGTTCCCTTGGTTTTCTATCTTGTGCCACCTTCTGCTTTTCCTATTTCTTACGGATGATACACACACACACACACACACACACACGAATTATACTCACAGATACGTGCGTGTGTGTTTAAAAATGTTTAAAAGGGTTCTGTTCCCTAAATTAAAAACTCTACGACATTAGAGGTCATAAAGTTTATCACTACTTTAGCACACCGGTAGGGACGCCATAAAAAATAGCTTCATTAGTGAAAATAATGTGTTGAAAATGATGATGATGAGGCTTTGATGTGTTCGTGTGTCTGTTCCTTCATCCAGTTGGAGTACAGCTCTATAATAACACGAGTCACACATGGTTATAATTATTTACCTACCTGTCTGCTTTGCCCGCTGGATAGTGACCTCTTCAAGGGCAATTTGTTGTGACTTATATACAGTCGTGTGCCACGTAAGGACATTTAGGTCAATGATGTACTGCATATATCATGGCGCTTCCATTAAGATTATAATGGAGCTGAAAAATTCCTATTGCCTACTGACGTTTTAGCCATAATAAAGTCCTAGCACCCAAGATATTACTCGTGTCTGTGGTATTACTGGAGTAAACAAACCTTCTACACTGCCAGTTGTATAAAAGAATACAATGTACAATTATGTATAGTATATAATACTTGATAATGATAATAAAAAATTATATTTCCAGGTTATGTATTTACTATACTATAAATTTTATCATTATTTTAGAGTGCACTTCTTCTACCACTTATTTTTAAAAAAAGTTAACTGTAAAACAGCCTCAAGCAGGTCCTTCAGGAAGTATTCCAGAAGAAGGCATTGTTATCACTGGAGATGACTGTTTCATCCGTATCATCGCCCCGGAGCCCTTCCACTGGGGCAAGATGTGGAGGTGGAAGACAGTGACTTTGATGATCCTGACCCTGTCTAGGCCTGGGTATAATGTGTGTCTTTGTGTCTTAGATTTGAACAAAAGTGTTTACAACTAAAAAACTAATTTGAAAATTTAAAATACAAAAAAGCTTATAGAATGAGGATATAAAGAAAGAAAATATTTTTGTACACCTATACGATGTCTTCGTGTTTCAAGATAAGTGTCACAACAAAAGAGGCAAAGAGTTGAAAAAAATTAAAAGTTTATAAAGTAAAAAAGGTACAGTAAGCCGAGGTTAATTTATGATTGAAGAATGAAATTTTTTAATAAATTTAGTGTAGCCTAAGTGCACAGTGTTTATAAAGTCTATAGTAATGTACAGGAATGTCTTAGGCCTTCACATTCACTCACCACCCACTCACTGACTCACTCAAAGCAACTTCTAGTTCTGCAAGCTCCGTTCATGGTAGTGCCCTATACAAGTGTACTATTTTTCATCTTTTATGTTGTCTTTTTACTGTACCTTTTCTATGTTTAGATACACAAATACTTACCATTGCGTTACAATTGCCTACAGTCTTCAGTACAGGAACATGCTGTCCAGTTTGTAGCCCAGGAGCCATGAGCTATAGCATACGGCCTAGGTGTGTAGTGGGCAATACTGCCCATGTTTGTGTGAGTACACTCTGTGGTGTTTGAGCAATACTGAAACTGCCTAAGTATGTATTCCTCAAAATGGATCTCTGTTGTGAAGCAAGGCACAGCTGTAGTTTTGAACATCTCGTATCTCACACAATGGCTGTCCCAGAATGTATTGTAATTTATACTTGTTTATGGAACTGAAACTTGAGGCTCCACCTGGGTTTGCAACAGAGCGAATGTATAAAAGAGATGGTTTTGAATATGTACAACTTCATCCCTAGTCTTCAGAATTTGCAGCATAAAGGAATCGAAGGCATAGTGAGTGACAATTAAATTACCCTTTCTCTGCATCTCAACAGAATGACTCAATACATACACACAAAAATAAAAGACAACTGCGTCTCAGGACGGACGCATAAGCAGAGCACACTGTGTCATGTCTCAGAGGATCTGGCCCTGGCAGGTTTCGGGGGAAACCATTATGGATACGAGTGAGATGCCTGAGCTATTTTGAATTACTGGAGGAAAAAATAATGAAAATGATCACAATCCTTATTTACTGCTTTATGATGTATTTATGTATTAATATTTTTGGTTAACTATTACTTAACAAATGCGTTTATTTTGCAGAGAAAACATTCTAAGACATTGAGCCTGTGAAGGTGAGAAGATAATAAAAGGAGGCTTTAATAATGCAAAATGTGTGAACTACGTGCTCAGCACACGAGTGCTTCCCAAAGTCCATGCACCTGGTGGGGGGGAGGGGGAAGTGGGCGAACTCATTTCCTCTCCTATAACCAGTATGGCATATACAGCTTGCTGTTTGTGTGTCAAGTCCTATTTTGTGTGTCAGTAACACTATATAAATATATATATAAAACATATGTACAGTAAGCTCTTCATTAGAGAAAGAAGCATCACAGAAAGTGGTGTGATGTAATGGTTGAGAACAGTTTCAAATCCCCAGCCTCACCTACTTAGTGGCAAGTTTTTTATTCTCTTTAAATTTTACTTTTCTTGTCTGTAATACTGCGAATGCTAATAATAATAATAACAAATAATTATTCACATTTGTATATGGTTTATAGTATGACATGCATGATTTTAAACACCCTGAATGTATTAACTCTCTTAATCTTCATGTCAACTCTGTGAGGCAGGCAATATTATTACCCTCATTTTAGACCCAAAGAGATTAAGCAACCTGACCAAAGTCATATAGGTTGCAAATGGTGAAGCCAGATTACCTAGTTATTCTGACTTCAGAGGATGTGCTTTTAACTAGATCATAGCTGTCTTGTAAACAATCATTTAATTCCTGCAAGCAAAACACTTAATATGCCTGTCATATTAAATGTAATTAATGAGTTTGAGCTATTATTGCACTACATTAAGAATGGCAGAGATCATGACTACTGTTGGCCATCTTGTGAAAAACCAAAGTGTAAAAAAAAAAAATGAAGAGAAGAGAATTAATGTTTTTATCCCTAATAGTTCTGTTACAATTAATAATATATTATAGCAAATCAAAAGCAAATTTTGATTTCATGTTAATACTTCTAGAAGCATAATGTGGCTATAAGTTGTAGTAGTTAGGAAATGAATGAAAATTTTGTTGAATAGAAAAATTTAGTGGTCTACTAAAGCTTTAGTTCTCTGTAATATTTATTTGCAAGGCCAATTCTAATATTAAAATTATAATCATGCAGATATTAAATAACTGTAAATATATACAAACATGTCAGGGTAAAACATTTAAAATCAAGTTGTTCTTTCTTTATTATTGCAGAAAATACTGGAGTTTTTCTTAATGGAATATGTTAACACTTTTTCATTACATATTTTTGCTCTACTAGTGTTAAATATATTCACTTTAAAGGAAATAACCACTACTGACAAGACTCACATTCTACAACTTTATTATTTTTAGAGTTTGAAGGCTAAAATTAACATTAGAAAAACCTTTCAGAGAATTCTTTGAAACAAGACATACAACGGCTAAGACCTTGAAGAACTCTATGAAGTCCCTAAATATGACAACAAACATCTATTGAGCAATTATTCTACTCCGAGCTCTGTGTGATTCCTAGTGTCATTGACCATTATGAAATCTACTATTCATAATGGGCATGTCTAGTCTAACAGTAAAGTAGAGCAAGAAATTTAACATCAATGTGTTTGGAAAGGAATTTTCAAATAAAGAAATGCAAACCACTGTACAAGGTTTATGCAAGAATTAGGCAGTAATGCATATATTAGTTGTTGAAACTAGGTTTGCTTATTTTCATCTGCTTTCTGTCATCTTTTAAACAGCCTTCTCAGAAGAAAATGTGATTTTTAACACAGAACGAAAAACACACCCAGACTTTAATATAGTGAGAATAGGTATCCTGGATAAATAAGAACTTTAGAAAGTCAAGGCTTTAAATGCCTGCTCTTCCTGGATGGTGAAAAGATTTGGCAGACAGTGAACAGATTAAGCAGCTGATCCGTCACCTTTCAACATTTTCTGGGCTATTTTCTTAACCATTGGAGCTTCTGGGTCCAGGCAGACTTTCCTTCCATCCTTCAGCATGGCTCTGCAAGGGAGAACAGAATTATCTGTGTGTGTCCTGGTGAATATCAGAACAGATGTGTGAGTCAGGAGAAAACAGTGGAGGTGGTGGGCAGAGGTGGTGGGCGGAGGTGGTGGGCTTCCCGAAGGAGGCGATAATGCAGAGGCTAGGGACTTACATCACTTCGACTTTGTTGCAGTGGGCTCCTGGCTTGATAATCTCCAATTTCTGGATGTTCCTGGGATGAATTTCAGAGACTGTCTTCACACACGCGCAGCGCAGTTCAAGGTATGGCTCAACATCTACAAATCCACCTAGGGTACAAAATGTGATTCTATTACTGATCGTGGTTATTATCCTCACTTCCCTTATTTGCAAGTTGAGGGTAGTTGCACCTCTCATAAGGCCATCGTGGACATGGTCTGTAAACCTTTAGTGAAGGCCCGAGCAGAATGCCTGGCACACGGGCAGTGCCCACTACGCTGCCTCCTCCATGTAGACTTGTCAGTCCGTGGGCTCTCCCAGCCCCGGGAGCACCAAGATAGTCTTTGCCCCAGACACGGCTACAGCAGAAGCAGCCACAGCTGCAGGGAAGCAGGGCCTCCTCCTTCAGCTTTCCCAAGTTTCTCTACCTTTTCCGATGGTGGAGGGAACCAGAGCGATGAGCAGTGACAGCAGCAGCAACACCTGCAGGACACGCGGTGGTCTGGCACTGGTACAGGAGGCGATGGCATTGGGTCTGAGGCTCATGGTGGAGACTGAGCTAGAGTTGTTTCTAGAGCCAGGAGACCTCAGTGTGAGGGTGAGTTGCTGCCTAGAAGTCTGAGGCTAAGTGGTTTCTTATGCTGTCCAGATATCTTTTATATCCAGTCCCTCAAGGCCAATAAGGAGGAAGAGGTAGGGAAGGGGGAAATAAGGGCATTGGTGATATACAAGCTGTGTCCAACCCAAATAAAGACAAGATAGGTCAAACTTCCTGCTCAGTTGCAGTGTATACATCACTTCACATTCCTGCTCTTTTTCTCAATACCTGTCTCCCTTACTTACACATGTGTAAGCACTCTGCTTGGGTAAGTAAGAACTAGACTGAAATGCTACCCATACATCCTTTGTATGACTATGCAACAAGATGCTCTGCCATTCCTATAGTGCAGTTTATAGGCTTAATAGACACTTTATATGCACGTGTAACCACAAACATGTGGACTTTGAAAAAGAGAGTTATATTTCCTTTTTGGTTGTCAAAGAAGGCAGATGTTCCTGTTCTGGTTGCTGATAAATGTTGGGATTGGTTTGGAGTATGTGGGTAAAATGTGATCCAATTACCAACAAAGGCTCATTTTGGATGTTAGCTTATGGGCTCATTCTTTCTTCCAAACATATTACCTTGTGTAATTTTATCTCAGAACTACAAGCAGAACTCATCCTCCTTTATATTATAAAATAAGCTAGTTGTTTCTACCATCTGAGTATACCCTAAAAAGCAAGACCCAGCATATTCATTTTTTTCTTTTATTTTTATTCTAACAAAAAAATAGATATAATTTGTTGTAAAAGATTCATATACTACAGACATATGTGAAATAAAATATGCAAGTTCCTCTTCATCATTATTCCACATTACTAGTCTCTAGTGATAACCATTGGGAACAATTTGGCATTAGTTTCCTATTCTATCTGCATTCATATGCATACATGTATACATATATGCATTTAAATGAGATACACAAAATACATAGAAACACACATATACATGGAGGTATTCATAGGTTTTTTTTATATAAATGGGATGGATCATTCTACGTAGATCATTATACAAATTACTTTTGTCCATTAAATATATGTGTTCAGCATCCTTTCATGCTAGCTCAGTGGAGTTTTGTCCCATTTTTTTTAATGGCTACACAAGATCCTATAGTAGGGACAATAGTTGTTCAACCTCAGCCTGATTGGTGACCTTGAGCATATTTCCAGTTTTTCACTATTACAAATTGTAATAAAATCTTTGTTCCTGAATTCTCAGACCTTAATTAAACATCTTGGTCTGAGATGCTATGTGATATAAACTAAAGCGAGCAGAGATACAGAGGTGGACCTGTATGTCATGCTGCGTCCCATGCTGGCTTGTATGTTATTGTCTGGACCTCTGTCCCATCTATAGGACTTGCTTCATCAACTAAACTGTGCAGTTTTGAAGGCAGAGTCATGTGCTGGGTTTCTTTTAATGTCTCATGTATCATCATAGCATGTAAGATAATGCAATTCACATTAGATCTTAAACAGCATTGGTGAATAAATCAATGAATAAGTATCATATGAAGGAAAATTTCTCTTTCCTTTCTAATCAGCTACAATTCCCAAATCAAACTTCATATGAACCAAAGCACCTGTGGAATGAAAAGAGATTTGGAAGACTGGGAATAAAGGCAGAGGCAGGTGCAAGCAGCCGTGGCCCTAAATTGTCTTCCTGTCACAACTCTGTAACTCTAACACGACATTATTAAAACTTCTCATATTCTTGTTCACTTTTTGTACCTTTAAAATTTTAGAAGATATTCTCAAAATATTAAATATACAAAATTACTTTCTTTCAAAAGAATGAATATAACAATTTTTTTCCGACGGTATTATTTTTAAGTACTCAAACCCATGTTTTTCTGTTGTTTAATGGTTACTGACTATGCCTACTTAAGTTCTTAGGTCCTGTTTTTGATAATATTCCTTATATTTCTCCACCTCAACTTTTCTTTTTAATTATAGTTTAGCAGCAGAGCATGTTAAACTAAAATGATTTTCCACCTGTCCCAACAGAAAAATTCATCACCTAAAATGCAAGCTTAGAGGAAGGGCTTAAGCTGAAAATTATTACCCCTCTAACAGCTGAGATGTAGAGTCGGTTACAGAGAGAAGAAGCTCAGCACAAAACAAAGAGAGTTTACTTCTTTCTAGTTCTTCCTGAGTGATGACTTTACAGCCTTTTCCTATTATTATGATTGAAATATTAATTCTCAAGTCAGATGTATTTTTATTTAAACCTAAGCTCAAAACTATTTCCAGAGCAAGATATAAAGGTTTTTAACATTATTAAGGTATCTTTTTTTTTCTTTTCTTTACAACCCCCAAAATATACCACTGAGAATATTTATTGGCCTCACTGGATACTTTTTTCTTCTCATACTTTCACTACTCAAATTTCTTTTCCGTTTCACTCTAAGATTACTCAAAAGTTTCTAATCCTTTTCAGGGAACTATATGAAAAGCGAGCTGCAGTGATGATGCTATCTGAGTTGGTTAACACCAGGAAGGAGGTGGGCAGACAGCACAATATCACCAAGTCATTGTCTTAATCAACACATGTCTTGTCACAAAAGATACATCGTCAGCAAGCTTCATGGGGAAGTATTAACAAATTTCTTGGCATTAAAGTTTCACAAATGTATTAGTCAGCATTTGATATAAAGCAATTTTTTGCTATATTTCATTTATTCTAAAAATATTGATTGAGCATCTGTTATATTATGTGCCAGGCATTATGAAGTTCTCATCTTTGTGTGACTGGTCATTTAACTATTTCTTTTTTAAAAGTGAGACCTAAAATATTTGTGCAAAACAATGGGATATAACGAATAGTCTGCCATCACTACTACTATTACAGTTACTACTGTTAACTGGCATTACTGTCATTTACGTCATTTTCTTCAGTTTCCATGATGAGAAACACCATACCAATGGTGATGAACTGACTCTATAAAAGTGTTTAAAAGGTATTTTAAAGTCAGTTATTCAGTTAAAAGAAGTTAGCTTATTCAAAAATATGATTTAAATGAATGCTAGGAACAGAAACAAGTGTCAGAGTTTCTTGGGTTTTAAAATACGTTGACAGCCCTTTTTATGAATCTGACATTGTCACCCTGGGTTTTTGTGGTGGGTGGTGGTAAGTTATTTTAACTCTTTTCCCTTTAAGGCTTCTTATAAATAGAGTCATTTAGGAAATGAGCAAGTTTTCTAAGACACCAAACAGAACTTATCCATTAGCTATTAAAAAAATATCTAGAGACACTGGAGGAATATTTTGCATTAAAATTAAGACATTAAGATTATCTCTCCCTTACATGGAACATTTTGAGCTGACGATTCCCAAATTCTTCTTCCAAGTATAAAAAAAATAAGCTGGCACCTGCAAGTCCATCACAGAAGCAATTGATACAGAAGATCCTAGTAAAATATTGGGTCACTTTGTTAAAGTATTTAATCAGTCAGTTGAACTGCTAGCCAATAAAAGAATTTCTATAAGTGCTGAAAGCAAACGTGGTTTCTGTATAGCTCGGAGTTGACAAGAATTGCCCGAACTCAATTACTCTGGCACTTCAGCTAATTGAGGTTTTGTTGCCTACTGCCCAGGGGTGAGGAGCAGGTTGGGGATGGGGTACAGAGGGAAGGGGGAAGAAGGTTGGGGGGGATAGTTTCCTGGGTGTGGTTACATAGTACTTCTGCTAAGTTTTGCAGGCCTAGAAATTTTATTTTCATTTTATGTTGATTAATGTCACTTCTTGAACCTCAAATGCATGAGTTTCACTACATATTTATTCATTTGAGGACATTTTAATGCAATGTTGTTCTAAGGCCTGGAAACACATTAAGAATGTTTATAGCAGCACAATTCACAATTGCAAACATGTGGAAACAACCCCAGTGCCTATTAATCCATGAGTGGATTAATAAACTGTGGTATACGTATACCATGGAGTTCTACTCAGCCACAAAAACACTGGCGATCTAGCACCTTTTGTATTATCCTGGTTAGAGCTGGAGCCCATTCTACTAGGTGAAGTATCACAAGAATGGAAAAACAAGCACCACATGTACTCACCATCAAATTGGTATTAACTGATCAACACTTAAGTGCACACATAGTAGTAACATTCATGGGGTATCGGGCAGGTGGGGGGGGCGGAGGGGATGGGTATATTCACACCTAATGGGTGCGATGCACACCGTCTGGGGGATGGACAGGCTTGAAGCTCTGACTTGGTGGGGCAAAGGCAATATATGTAACCCAAACATTTGTATCCCCGTAAAATACTGAAATAAAAAATTAAAAATTAAAACAAAAAAGTTGTTACGAAGCACCAGCAATCCTTTTTTGCCGTGTAACAAGTCAGCCAGCATTAAACTTAGTGGCTTAAAACAACAATTTACTTATTTCTGATAGTTCTGCTTGTTCATGAGAGGTTCTTCAACTGGACTCACTTAAGTGGATGCAGTCAGAAGCAAATACAATCGCTGAAATGTCAAAAAGGGCCTCATTCACATGGGAGGTAGTTGATCCTGGCCGCCAGTGGAGATTTCTGTTGGGCCCCCTCTGTCTTTCTCCTCCTCTTGTAAGTAGCATTATTTTATGTCTTGGGAATAACAGAAATGAGGGAGGGAGAGGGGAGGGAGGAAGAGGAGGGAAGGGGAAGAAAAGGAAGAGGAGAAGAGGGAGGTCGAAGGAAGGAAGAAAATAGAAACAAAGTTTAAAAAAGACAAAATACAAGCCTCTCCACTCCTTCCTGCTTTCTTCCTCCCCTCCCTTCCCCTCCCCTCCCCTCCCTTCTCCTCTCCTCTCCTCTTCTCTTTCCTAGTCCTTCCCCTCATCTCTCCTCCCCTTTCTTCCTTTCCCCTTACTAGAAAGTTCCTGGGAAAACTGAATATATTTGCTCCCAAAAGACCTTAACTTAGACTGAAAACTCTTCATCTTCATAATCTCCAAATCATAAAAATTTACTAGGATCTCCTGTATCAATTGCTTTTATGATTGATTTGTGGGTGGACAGTTTATTTCCTTTATACTTGGAAGAATTTGGAAAATATCAGCTCAAAATGTTCTGTGTAAGGGAGAAATAATCTTAATGTCTTAATTTTAACGGATAATGTTCCTCCAGTGTCTCTACATATTTATTTTAATAGCTAATAGAAAAGGTCTGCTATGTAACAAGATTATCAATAAACGTCAATAAATTGATATTTGATGAATGTTTATATGAAGGAAAATATATTTTTATAGTTTCTATAAATTGACAGAGAATATATAGTTTCCAAAAGCTTCTTTAAAAAGACTCATAGAAACAAATTTTTAGGAGCACTAAAAATTAATCATTCATACATACATAGAAAGAATATACATAAATAAAAAAATAAGGGTCTCGGTTTTCTCGTTTGTAAAACGGAGTTTGGATTAGGAGACTTGGGAAAGGAACTGTTAAATAGTATCTATCAAGCATCTACTTTGTTCTAGGATAGTGCCTGTAAGATAGATAGTATACTGATTTTACAGATGAGAAAACTGAGGAATGGAGATGTTAAAACAAATTGTCAAGGTCTCATAGGTAGAAATACTCAGAACTAGATTTGAAATGCAATTGCTCTCACTTTGTACTGCACACAAACTGTAAAGAAGTATAACTAGCCTCTCTTGCTGTAATTAAGTCAACTATTTTTTTCTCTTTGTCCAATCCTAGAGATGGATCCAAACCAAACATCATAAATTTATGTGAGGGGAAACATGCACTAAAAAGGTAGATTTTCCAGGGAAAGTTCCATGTAATTTATCTGTATTTAATAAACAGGACTCTAGAATTTGTAGAAACAAAATTTTAGACATGAACTCTAGGTCTTTCTATGTTATTATCTCCCCCTACATATTTGAAGTATGAACAATCTTTCTTAATAATATGATATTAATTTTGCTAAGAATGAACCAGAACTGTCAGCCAAAATCAGAATCATGGTACACTCTCCTTCTCTTCCTTGATTTAGTCAGGGAGACAAGTAGAAATCCGATGTGCTCTTTATGTCTGGTAAATTTCTCATTTTGTAACATCCAGGAAGGACTTCTGACTACATGCAACATGAGAGTAACCCACAGCAATTCTTTTCCTTATGCAAGGATTAAAACTATGATACAAAAACAAAGCCACTAGTCATATGTTATCATAGATCTTGTCATACCTTTAGGAATTGGAGGATTATGTGAATGTGTCACACCAGGCAGGAAAGTCTGGTAGAATGAAGGATATTAACTACGTGTTGAAAATTGCCTGGATTGAGGCAGTAATATAGAGCAGATTTTAGCTGACCACTTGTTCAATTCCAAGTGATCTAACACATATCCCCAGAAGACATACACTATATTAATTTTCACCACATGTTAGTCCTGAGTTTGCTAGTGGCAGGATCAAGTAGCAGTGGTCATAGTGGTGAGCGGTAGTTGTCATTGAGGTTCTTGTATAGGTTTCTCTTTGGTAATAGACTATAATCTATTTTCTTTATGGAGTGACCAATTGTAGAATGGACAGGACAACTAGAATTGCAAGGATATTACAAATCAGGTTTTATTCTGTGGTCTATGAGTAAACTAAATTTACCACTTTTGCTTCAGGGAAAAACAAAGATCTTGAATGGTGATAAAAAAGAAAGTTGCTGGTAATGTTTATTTCTTCACAAAACTTGTATTTTACCCACCCAAAGTGCATTTAATATGGTGTAATTTATTACTCTTGGTTGTTATTTAATAAGTATTTCAGGGTGCCATAACAAATCAAGTATTGTTTAAAACACTGAAATTTAGAGTTCAAACATTTCTGATAATTTGGTTTGCTTTTTGGTGTTTCCCCAAGATTAGTGGATAATTCATAGGTTCAGAAAAAAAAGATACTATTTGAGAAAGCAAAGAGATATCACAGAAGTTTAAAGATTTTTAAAAAAATTAGAGTTATTTTGTACTTTTGTATATCATTGAAAAAATTGTCAGCAAACCCATCTCTTTCAATCTACTCTAGGTTTTTCCATATCTTTGTATCTCTCTCTTTCTCTTATATAGATATATCAATATATAATAGAAAACATATTAATCTGATTGATATTTTATATATGAGGAGAGAGAGATCAAGAAATACAGAAGAACCTAGGATGGATATAGATATGCTAACAATATATTAGCATATTCTAGTATATGCAAATAATGCCAATGTAAGCATATATGATATATTAGTCCAATCACAGTGTGAATGTGTGTGTTAACTGGATTAGCTTTTTCCTTTCCTTTCCTTGCTTTTCCTAAGAATGGGTTATTTATATGAAATTGACATTTTAATATTTGAAAGAAAGTGGAACTTGTTTAGCCTAGATCACTCATCTACTTACATACCTAATATGTGCTAGACACTGTCCTAGGAAATGAGGTGAATATGATAAACATCGTCCCTGCCCTCATGGGGCTTACAGTGAAGCTGGAATAGATACGCATTAAACAAATGACTACATGTGTATCAGCTCTGTAAACTCTACAGTCATCTTGGTGAGAAAATGTTCTGTAGGATAAGCACAAAATGCTATGAGAGGGCATAAAGGGAGGCTTTATCTGGTAGGAGGAAGGATCAGAGAAGTTGCGTCCAGAAAATGACAGGTAAGCTATTCCTAAGGGAAGGAAGGATGGGAATTAGCCAGGTGAAAGTGAGGGGTAGATGTTATAGGTTGAGGGGATTACATATGTCAAAGCCCTTGTTGGATTACCTATAGACAAGAAGGAGAAAAGAGGGTAAAGAAATTACAATTTATTCAACACCTACCATGAGCCAGGTTATTGATTTTAGAACACTATCAGACAACCTGAGAGTTAAAATACTTATTAATTCATTAAGTGTCATGCATTGGGGGTGCAGAGATGGATGAAATATAGCTGCTGCTGTGGGGGAGCCCTTAGTAGTGTAGGGTGAATACATGTATAAAGCAATAACAGCAATGCAATATATTTGTTATAATTCTGATATCTACAGGATAATAGTATGGGAAAATCAAAATGGAAACTACAAGCTCTGCTGGATGTGCAAAGGAAAACTTCATGAAGGAGATGTGTTCTGAAGGATGAATAAGCTTCCTCCTATAGGCAGAAGAAAGAGAAGTTCCTTCCAGATAGAGGCCCCAGCAAATGCAAAGGCAAGGATCCAGAAAAGAACTCGCTCTGTTAAGGAACTAAATGCCTGACTGCAAAGAAGGTGAGGGAGCAGTGAAGTTGAAGTAGGAGTCAGGAGTGCGATGAGACAGAACCTCCTGTGTCATGCCTAGCAACTTTTATCCCGTGTCTAGGAAATAGGGAGCCAGGTGAGGATTTAAGATAGGGAAGTCTCACACCCTATTTGTGTTTTCTAAAGGCCCGGAGGCCATTGGTGCCGTGAAGGAGCAACTGGAAGGGGAGTGAGGAAAGCTGAACCAATGCAATGGCTTTGAGAAATGAGGGCCCTCTCTGTTAGCCAGAGAGGAGCAGAGTTAATTTTCTAAATAATGTAGAATTAAAGGAAAATAAAATTTATTGTAACAATATAAGAAGGAAGAAACAACATGTAAATTTAGAAATCTTTTATTTTTTTTTCCAAAGAACAAAATGCTATAAATTGATGAGACATGGTTAAAAAGTACAATTTTAATATAGTAGATGTGATACATACATGATTGTTTATAACAAAATGGTCAAAACCTTTAAAAGATACACTATAGGCATCTAAAAATTTTAGCGATGCTATATATTTTTTGGAAGACTAAATGATGGATTTATACTCAAATAGTTAGAATATGTTTGCAAAACTTTCAGAGTAGATTAATGTTAAATTTGTTTTATTTTAAAAAAGACTGAAAGGATTCATTTCTATAAAAAGTAGAAGACATGAATTTACCTGTTTCCTAATTTCTTCCTCTATTCATAACATACAATTAGTGACCAGAATTATAGTATTCCTACGAAAATAATAAATAGCTCATAAAATCAAAGTTTGATGAGTAAATCATGACATTATGCCATACTAAGAAGACATTAAATGTCTAAATTTATATGAAGAGAATATGTTAGTCCTTATAGAACTTAAACACTTAGAAATTCTAATAAGGAAATACACTCTTTACAAATAATGGTATGATACTCCCAGCTTCCTAATGCAATGCAACTTAAATAGCATCCTAGGTTCAAAAGTAAGGCTGTTCTCCTACATATTCCCCCCAAAACAACACTAAAATATTGAGAGTGAGGATAACAATGTATGCCCCTCAGCAGTATTTTAATAAAACATCATTCACATAACACTATAAGAAATATATTCTAGAAATACAATGGTCACTTCAAGACACTTTAAAGATTAACAACCAGTGATTCTTGGCTCACAATATAGTTAATTACCAAATATTCCAATAACATAGCAGATAAAATAACGGTAAATAGCAGGAAATGCAATGATAAATACTTCATGAGCTGAGCTGAAAGTTCCAGGAACAAACATGGTTTTTCTCTACTCTCTTCAAAGTGTGGAAACCATGAAGAAAGCTGACTGTTGGAAAAAGCCGACCCTTCCTTCTTGTCTTCACTGGGTCTAGAGACCCGTAGAAAATTGCTCTGCTGAAGACTGGGCACTTTTTCCAGTGCATGGTTCTTTCTCTTCATCAGTTTTTCTTGTTTCCACTGTTGAGAAAAGAATTCTATCAGTTTAACCAAACTTCAACACTTTCCTCTTCACCACCTTTTTTTTTTTTTTTCCAAAACACAGTGTTTAAAACGTTAGGTGAAAACAAAAATACAAATCAATAAAAACAAACAGTAGACAAAAAGTATGTCTAGGTAAGGAACTCTGCGTAAGTGCTCAGGCGATTACATGTATGATTAGAGAGCAAGGTCTTCTCAGGGCATTCCAGAAAAACGTTCCCTTTTTCTTCTTAACAATCTTTTAATTCTAAGCATAGTCTAGAATGTGGTAACCAAATCCTACAGAGAGAAGGACGACCTTATGAAGTCTGTCCTCTCCCCAGAAGAGATTAAGAAACCGCAAAGATCAAAGTGACAAGTACCTGTTCAAATATTTCTTGATGATTTTCGTGATCAAAGGGGCTTCTGGGTCCAGACAGACTTCCTTCCCGTCCTTCAGGGAGGCTCTGCAGAGAAACAAAGAGGATGCATTCATGAGCCACAGGGGTCGAAGGCCCAGGCTGGGGGACTGCCCTCTTGTCAAAGTCACAATAGACACCGCGGTGCGGGAGAACTTACATCACTTCCACCTTGGAGCACTGCGGACCCGGGGCGATCACCTGCAGAGTAGCAATGTTTTTGGGGTGAACTCCTCTGGGAGTGGTGTTTAGGCAAATGCAACGCAGCTCTCGCACCACAGCCGCGACGGGACCAGCTGGGGAAGGAAAGAGAGAGACATCATTATAGGTGTTGCGGGGACCGCTCTTCCCCGCGCCCAGGACGCAGCTGCCGCGCGGAGGCTGGGACGCGCCGCTCCGCCCGGGTCGGTCCCTCGTGCCCTGCGCGCTCACCGCTGGCGAGGGGCCGCGGCGGCGTCAGCAGCAGCAGCAGCGCCAGCAGCGCACACAGCGACCCAGACGGGCCGGGCACGCGGGCGACGCCTTTGGGCAGGAGTTTCATAGCGGCCGAGAGAGCGCAGCGAGGAGGGTTCCAGAGGGCAGGAAAAGGCTCAGAGATTTGAGGCTCCAGAGCACTGTGACTGCCTCTTGCCCTCCACACTCCTTTTATCTGCACTCACCCCTTCCCGCAGGCAGGAAAGTCAAGTTTGGGGATGATGTTGGGGAATTTCCCTGATCTCTGGGCTGGGGGCAGGGAGGTGAGTGGGGACCAACTAAGGGGAGCTGGGCAGCACGAGCTGGGGAGGAGGGTGGCTGGGAGGAGCTGCTGCACCCACACCCAGGACTGCCAGCCCCGCCCTGCGGCGGAGGGAGGGCCTCCTCCGCCAGGCACGAAGAGCAAGATTTGCAGAAATCTCGTCCCCTGGGCCAGCGGGGCTTGCAGCGGCCAACTTCTCTAGGGGGACACAGCCTCCTGGGAGATGCTCCTGGTCTCCAGCCAGCAGAGAAAGACTAAAACCAAAGTAGCGAGAGCTTTGGAATTTAGAAAAATATCAGAATGTCTTTAACCCTTTCTGATTATTATTATTCAGGAAATGTAATCCTTGATTAGTAGTGTGCTAAACTGAAAGGACTTTCTCGCCTCTTTGCGGGCAGGTCATTCTAGGCTCCTTGAATTACCTTATGAGCCTCTGGGCCTCGGCCAGCTTTAGAAGCCAAGAAAATATGATGAAAGTGTCTTTACTCCCACTTGAAGTCAGTGACCTAAACAGGCTCCGAAATCAAGGCTGCTTACTGGAAATTCTATACTCGCAGTGGAGCAAGCATGTGTGTGTGGAGGTGGTTTAACAAACAAAAAACTCCAAAATGACCCAGCAAATTGCTTGGGGAAGATAAGAGCTTGCACTGGGCAGTTTAATAGGGTGTTGAATTAGAAGAGGTTTTGGTCTTCCTTGGGGTCGTGAGGTGGTGGCGTGAGGGCAGACTAAAGCATGCCAGGGAGCCCGAGCCCGCCCCAGCTCTGGCTCCTCAGCCACGTGTGTATTTGACAGGATTTGGAGAAGCTGTGGGAGGCTGATGAGATTGACGGTGTCATCTGGAAGTTTGGTCTGAGGTTTTGAATCAGTCTGGCAGCAAGACAGCATCCATCCACTCTGGCTTCCCTCAAACAGCTTCATGTGTCCCCCACAAGCTTCTGGAACCGTCCAGCTTCATGATTCCCGGTGAGCAAGGCTGCTCCCACAGGCCTGCTCTAGTCCCCAGTGAGAACAGAGCTGCCGCCTGCAATGGAAGGGCGAGGTAGCTTCCGGCTTCCTCTCCCTCTCTCTCCTTTCCCTGTTGTCTGTGGAAGTTTCTGTGGCCAGGTCCTCCACGTGTCTGACTCTACTGGAATGACACCTAGGCTTTCTTTCATGGAAATCTAACTAGATCCTCTTCTGGATTGTTCTCAAGACCCTCGTCCTCAAGGTGTGTGCCAGCTAAGGTAATCTGTAAACACGAAGGGAATCCAAAACCAGTGATGGAAGGAAAATCTTTTCCTTGTGCCCTGTGACACTGGGGAATTTTGTTCACTCCCCCACCCGTCACCTCCCCTGGTGAGCAAGAAAGAGGTGTCATAGACCTTTAGAACTTTTATTCTGGAAGGAAACTTAAGTAATTCTCTGGCTGAGGAAAGCTGGGAGGTTTGGCCCTTACTTTGTGGGAAGCTCAATGGGGAGTTCTCAGCGCTTCCTCATACCAACAGCATCATTCTTGACTCAGCACATGTCATCCTTCATCCTTCTGAGCAGTGGATCGGTAGGAAACAGCCTGCAGATGTATTATATTGGCATTTTAGAGGTAAGGACAAAAAGATAAGCCTCGCTGAAAATGCTAAGAAAACTTCAAAAAGTGATTCAAGATTTCGGACAATTAAATTCAGCGTAACCACAGGGAATAAACCACAGTACAATAGGACTTCGCTTAAAAAAAAAAGTTTAACGACATAGAGTTTTTGAGTTTTAAAGTGTGTGTGCATATGTGTGTGGGGGGGGTTAGTTTCAAATAGGTATTTTAAATATAGGTGAAAATATGAATTAATTTTTGGCAGCAAAGGGGAAGATCAGAGAAGGGTCACGAGGAAAGACTGCCAGTTCCTCCTGACGGTCTGGCAGATGTACATGTAGATGCTCATGCATCAACTGGTTTGCTCTCTAAATCGACTCACCATAGATTCTTTATAGGATATAAGGAGAAAAAAATATTTCTACAGCTGGCAAGCAGGTCGTAGAAAGTCCCCCCTTGAGTGGGCTGTTGGGTTGCCCAAGCTAATCAGGAAGCAGAGTGTCACTTTACCTGGCTTTGCATTGAAATCATTCTGGCCTGGTGCCCATGTCTGGCTCCTGTCTAGGCTCCTCTGATGTCGGCCTTGTGCAGACAGATAGGAGTGTGGATGGCCCAAAGACCCCCTCAGGTTGGGAATGACAATACCAACAACCACTGGAGACAGATCACTTTAAAAGTAATTGCTTCTTTCCTGCCAGTTTAAAGAGAAGCTATTTGTCTTACCCTCATTGTGTCCAGGTGGTAGAGAAAAAAATGTGTTATTTTTGTTCCCAACTATAGTAAAATAATCCAGATAATGGCTTTGCCATCCTGATAGCCTGAAAGATTTACTGTCTGTCAAAAGGAATCTAATTTTAGTCATCATACCACAGAGTAATGTGATAGGAATAAAGATATTCCGAATGGTGCGCAGCTTCCAAAACACTTTCATGCTCGTTATTCTTGAGCTTTAAATTGATTTTTTGATGCAGATCAGAGAAATTCTTTCCCCTACTTTCCAGCTAGGGAAAGTAAGGCCAGAGAAAGAGTTAAGTAGTAGAAATTCCAGTGTTAGAAGAGAATTTTGCCCCATGAAAGTTTTAATGGTTTCCAGATTAACAAACCGCTATGTTCACGGTCCCTGAAAGATACCCCCCAGCGGCTCTCCACAATCTGGTTAACCACTGAATTGTCTTGCCCAACAAACATATTTTAAGCTGTTGAAATCCTCAGTGTGTCCACTCCTGGCTTTGAGGCCACAATTATATCAAAGGTCCAGGAGATCTCTAGGTTACCCAGCCCGAACCTGTTCTCTGCTTTCTAAATCCTTCACTTTCTCAAGACAGATTCAAAGTCCTGCCTTCTCTGAGAGGACTCAGACAAAGCCATTTAAAACAAAGTCCTTCTACCTGTGGTCTCTGAACATCTAATGTACTGATAATACTACCTCATGAGACAGAGTTCAATTATTCCTTAATTTTGCTTTTATCTCCCTCAAGTTAACTATAAACTCTTTAAAATCAATGGTGATATCTTACATTTCTCACATAAGCTCCCATAAATTCTAAGTTCAGTAGTGAGCAGTCCATGACTGTTCAATGGTGGATAATGATAATAACTTCATATTTGACATTGTTTTTTGCCTTACAAGTAGAACTTAAAGTTAAGGAGGAAAGGATAGGGCTGCTTACTGTCATTAACTTCTTTATTTTATTTTAACTCTGCTATTTTGAATTGGCTTTCTTCTATGTTGAAATTGTTTCTTGGTTAGTCTCAGAGAAAATACAAATGATAATTTCAGTCTTTAAAATATGAACTGTTTAGAAGAATGCTCAGAATCCAGTAGGACATTTCCTATAAGAAGAAAGAAAATGATGGCTAGATATAGTGGCTTACACCTCTAACCCCAGTGCTTTGGGAGGCTGAGGCAAGAGGATCACTTGAACTCAGGAGTTCAAGGCTGCAGTGAGCTAAAATCACGCCACTGCACTCTAGCCCAGGCAACAGAGGGAGACTGTCTCTCAAAAAAAAAAAAAAAGAAAAGAAAAGAAAATTACCCAACTAAAGCGCCAAAGTATCAACCAAATTTCGAATTTTCTGTAACAAGTGACAAGGGAAAATTCTGATCAAGTGATACTATGTTCAATATTAACAGTATGGGAATGTCATTCTAAATTGATCTTTCCCAACAAATCAGAGAGGCCTTTAGTTATGTGGTTTAGTATGACATAGGCTTTTTCAAATATTTTTCTGAGTTTCTATTTTCCTTTATATCTACTATTCTTTATATTACCTTTTAGATGTGCTATACAATTGCAGTAATTACCAATGTAGACACAATTTTATCAGGTTAATAATACCTAAGATATCAGTATAAGGAAGAAAATAATTGTTTAACTGGAGGATAGAGTTACTTGCTTTGGATGCAAAGGAATGGAAAAAGCCAGTAACTCTTGAGTTTGCTTTGCAATGTCAGGGCAGTCTGTCTTCTTCCCCACTGGCCTTGGCAATCCACTGAAGAAGCAGCAGCATTCATAGAAAAACTTTGCTTCAAAGTTGCTTTAACTCTACTGTGAAATGTTAGAAGTATTTTTCTTCCTTTTGCTCATTATCTATTTTTCCTTGCTACCCATTACAGATTGAATCTGCTTGAAAAATGAGTAAATCAATAAAACTTCTTTGGGTTTTTACTGAACTAGATTCCAAGTAACCGTAGCTGGGCTTTTTCTTGCCACTTGCTGGGTAAATGGGGTAGCTAGATATCTTGTCTAGCTGTGCAAACCTAAAAAAGTTTTTGTTGACAAGAGATGATGCATACAAAAAAAAAGGTAACGATTAAAGTTTTAAGTGTTTCCAAAAGCTTTGGGTTTGCAGAAATAAGAAGCATTTGTTGCTTTCACTTCTTTTTTTCAGAAATTTTCAGAAAAGAAAAAAAAAAAAAGAAAGGAAATGAAAAGAAACGAAAATCTTTTTAGTGGTAACTTCTCTAAATAACTGTAAGATGGCATTTGTATGATATTGCAAAGGTCCTTTATGGACGTTAGACTTCCAATACTGTGCTTAATAATGGCCGTTTGCTATATCGTGTCTGACCACCATTACTTCACACCTTGTAACTTTTTAGCAGAATATTTATTTCTGCATAACCTCACAATATATCTCATTATTATTTAATATATAGTAGAACCTCATCGTCACTGCTTAAATAGGTATAATTGTGATCTGTTTGTATGTGTGTGACTTATATATATCCTGGACAGTCAAAACCATCTGTTTCCCTCCCTTGTCACTGCTTGAAAAGATAGCCAAGACCTGTCATTTGCCAAATATCCACAACAATGTTCATGAACATAAAGGACGAACATACTCACACACACAACCACGACCATCACTACCACCAACAAAAAACAAAGACAAAATGAAAAAAATAAGAATAGAAATTGTCTTACATCCAAAGGCTGGATATTTTTATAAAATATAAAAACTATCTTATGGTTGATTTTTTGCCACCAGTTTTTCATTAAATCTGATTATGAATTCCCAGTGAAAAACTACTTTCATGCACACTTAAAATGTTATTTTTATAAGAATTGGGCATTAGGAAATTGCTCACACTGACATAAAAGGTGTTGTAATACCAAGCCAAAAGTCACAAAATCCTAGAAATTCTGGCTAATGTTGGACTGTGAGTCCCTGACTAACCAGTTGGGATTTTAAAACATGGCTTCCTCTGAAAAGTAATTTGACTCAAATTGTTTTAACAAAATGTTTGACTTTGAATCATTTTGGTTTCCAAAAAATTCAGTATTAGTAAGTCAGACTGGAAGTCATTTTCATTGGAACAGAATGTTCCATGCAACAGTTTTTACTTTTTTTACCTAATCGAAGTTTGCTACCAGAGTGATGAATGCTATGACCAGAGATTATGTCATAGAAAAGAGAAATATAATAGAGGCTAATATATTAGAAATAGACCACACACTGGTATCTGACACAATATGACTATATACAGTTCTTTGTAATAAATGCAAGTGGTGAAAGTTTTATTTCAAAGTATATCCAGTTTTATGTGATGATTTAAAAATAAAATAATTACTTAAACTCAGGCAAAAATTAGGAAAAAAAAGGTTTCTTGAGTCAGGAATTATTCCTGTACCAAAAACTTTCTGTATGATCTCAAGCAATTTATCACTTTTTTAAATGAAAATACCAATACCAGATTTCTTCCTCATAAAACTATTAAGAAGAACAAACAAGATGGCTACAAAAAATGTTAAAAATATTTTTTAGTTTTTATATTTTAAGTTGAGGTAAAATTTACATAGTGAAATGCACACACCTTAAGTGTATAGTGCAATGACTATTGAAAAATGTAAACAAGATTGGAGCAAGATGGCTGATCAGAGAAACTAAGATGCCAGACCATCTTAGTAAGAAGTTTTAGATGAAAGAGAAAATATGAATATTGGGACTTTTTGATAAGGGCCATTCACACTGGAGTTAGGTGATAGTTCATTGTGGTTTTGATTTGTGTTCAACTTCTTATTCAGTGAATTTTTTATTTCTGATGTTGCACTTTGAAGTTCTAAATTTTCATTTTAGTTACCATTTTATTTTAATATTTCCCATCTGTTCACTCATTATGACTTTTTGTTTTTCTTTAAATCCTTGAAAATATTGATAATAGCTATTCTAAAATCTTTGCCTGCCAATTCTAATGTCTGGTTTACCTTGGGTCCAATTTGAATGACGTTTTTTCTCTCTTGATTTTGGGGCATATTTTCTGCTTCTCATACATCTAGCAATATTTGATTATATGCAAATATTGTGTGTTGAATCTTCCCAAGAATTGGGATGATGCTGCTTTCTTTTATAAGATGTATTGATTTTTGCCCTGGCAAGTATTAAATTACTTGCACATTATTTTGGTCCTTTCATCTTGGTTATTTTTCTATTTGATTTTGATTTTAATCTTAGGGCATGTCCTTTACTTTAGGGCAAAGCTTTTTTGGCACCTAATCTGAATATCAGAGATATTCAAGGTCGCTTTACTTTTCCTAAGCCAGAGCCCCAACATTCCTAATACTACCTGAGTCCGGTGTCACCATCCAGCTCTCAGTCACACAGGAGGCCATGTGTTCTAGGCCTCACAGAGTCTCACCCTATGCCTGCACAGCCCAGTCTTTGTCTAAGGAGCTGCACTGATTTCTTACAGAGTAACTTCATGAGTTTACAAATTTAATTTCATTTATATATCTGATGATGTACCTAAACATTAACTGCTCCTTTTTCTTTGTACACTTTAGCCTTTTGGCTCTCAAAAAGCTCCAGCTCCTGGGAGGAATATCTCATGTCCTTGCCCCAAAATTGTTAACTTGGTTCTTTCACTGGTAAGAGATTTTCATTGTATGTATAATCAGACTTCTTTCCTTTTCTTCCTGTACATTGTACATGGATAATATGCTGCACTATGCCATGACTAGGTAGGCTGAAGTTTTCTAATAGTTTGCTATTTCATGCCTGTTCAGGAGTCCTCAAATTCTATAAATGTTCAGGGTACAAATATTGAGTTTTACTACAGACTGTTGTGCTGCTTTGGCTCTGCACTTAATGACTAGTACATAAGCTGAGGGCTGTAGAATTGGCCAATTTGGATGCTTCTTGTCCCTCTTTGGCTTTTAAAATTTCTCCTTTCCTTTAGCTTCATATTGAATGGAACTTCTAGAATCTCCTGCCAAAACACATGCCTCTAGGCAGCCATAACCCTTAACCAAATCTAAAACAAACAAATACAAAAACCTAGCAACAAAGCCAATAACATCATTATTAGGGATATTATAAATATAACAGCCTAGTGTGTACGTGCTGTAGGAATGGCTGTTACCACTCTTGTGGTTTGAAATCGAGGGAGGGAGAACTGTCAGTTTCTATTTAGTACCACCAAGTACATGTTCAGGCAATCCTTTAATACCGCTATTGACCCTCTAAGAGGACTTCACTTTCTATTTTGAGGAGACTGTATAGCATACCTTATTTTATGTAAATAGTGCAGCAGTTTTAGAAAACAGTTTAACAATTCCTTAAAATGTTAAACATAGAGCTATTATATGACTTAGCAATCTCACTCTTAGGTATATAACCAAGAGAACCGAAAATATATCTCCACCCAAAACCATGTCCATGAAAGCTTATAGCAGCATTATTTGCAATAGCCAAAAACTAGAAGCAACTCAAATGTCCATCAACTGATGAATAAACAAAATGTGCTATGTTTATACAATAGAATGTTATCTAGCCATAAAATGTACTGATTTATGCTGCATCATGGATGAATCTGGGAAACATTATGCTAAATAAAAGAAGCTAGACACAAAAAGCTACATATTAGATGATTCCATTGATATAAAATATCCAGAACAGGTAAATCCATAGGACAGAAAAATTAGTGGTTTCCAGGGGATTGGCACAGGCGAAATGGGGAGCCACTGCCAATGGGTATGAGTTTTAGGGATGATGAAAATGTTCTGGAATTAGATACTTGTGATGATTGCATAACTTTGTGAATATATTAAAAACCACTGAATTCAACACCTTAAAAGGATGAATTTTATAGCATGTAAATCAAATCTCAATGAAAAAAAAAATTCTTGGGCCCTGCCCCAGAACTACTACTAAATTAGAATGAGAGGGTGAGGTTGCTAGGAATCTGTTATAACAAGGTCTCCAGGTGCTTCTTATGCACACTAATGTTTGAGAAGCATTTCTTTGAAGTATTCCTTTAAAGCATTCAAAAAAAGACTATCTTACTAGTGCTTAGACTATCTTTCCAGTTTTTTTTTTCCTATCAAGTCCCCAGAATATCCCTTTACAGGATCTCATAAAAATGAAATTTTTCATAAGTGTATAATAATAATAAAAATGGCTACCATATGTGTCTAGCAAATTTTTAAAAATCATGCAATCCTTAAGATCACAGCATGTGATGTTCTCCAATTTTTTCTGCTGACTCAGTGCCATGTAAAGACTTTTTGGTCTTGGTCAACTCTTTTGTCTGTTCCCATAAGGAATAACTTGAACCTTCCCTGGGCTCTGGTAAAAACTTTCTTAATTCTTTTGGCCTTCAGACTCTTCTATATTTGCACCTGGCTTTGTCTGTTTTCGTTTTATTCGTTCAAATATTCAGTTTCCATTTATTGACAATCTTCCTTGTGCTGAGAGTTCAAGATGCTGTTGTGAGTAGGGCTGTTGAGGACTTTGTCCTCATGGAGTTTCTAATCTGGTCGGTGACGTAAAAATAAAATAAACAAAGAAACAAGATAGAGACCGTGGTAGATGCTACGAAAGAGTCAGAGTAACTTCATCCCTAGATAAAAAGGTAGCGTGGGCTTGGAATGCCTATATTACAACAGTAGTCATTGAAAAGGTGACATTTTAAGCTGACTCCAGAAGAATAAAAATTACACAGGCCTGCGAACAGTCTAAAGAGGAGGGTTCTGGGCAGAAGGAGCTGCAGGACAAAAGTCAGAAGCAGGAAAAAACTTGCTGTGTTTTCATAACTGAAAGTAGGCTGCTGATGGTTGGAACTTAGAAATGAGTGGTATGAGTGAGGTCGGATAGGTAAGCAAAAACCAGGTCATACAGAAATTTCTAGGCCAAGGTATAAGGTTTGTATTTTATTTTATTTGCAATAGAAAGCCTTTCAAGGATTTTATGTTACAAGATATTATCTGTTTTGTGTTTTGAATAAATCTGTGACTTCAGTGTAGAACTATATCAGTGTCAAATTTGGATTCAGAAATTCAGGTTAGAAGGCAACTCTAACAGTCTGTCAAGAGATCAGCAAACTATCACCATGGGCCAAGTCTGGCCTGCCACATTTTAGTAAGTAAACTTTCAGTAAAACACAGCTGAGATCATTTGCATGCATTGTTTCCCATGGCAACTTTCACACTACAATGACAGTATTGAGTAGTTATGCCAGGAACACTGTAGCCTGCAAAGCAAAAATATGTATAATCTGGTTCTTTACAGAAAAGCTTGTCAATTCCTGTCTGCATGAGAAATTAGGATGGATTGGACCAGGGTGATATCAATGAAGATGTAGAGATATTGAAAGATTCTCTAAATATTTCATAGATACAAATTTCAGGACAGGCTGATGGGTTAGATGAAGGCAACGGAAGATTCAATAATTATTCCTAGTTGTTTGATGGAAATGATTGTATGTAAGGTGATGCCATTTATTGAGATGTAAAAGATTGAGGAGGAACATGTTTACATGGTAGTGGAATTAAGAATCCTCTTTTAAAAACCTGCAGTTTGAAATGGTTATAAAATATCCAAGTAGAAATGCCATAGAGCAAGTTGTTTATAAGAGTCTGGAAATTAGGGAAGAAGTTTGTGCTGAAGCTATTTATATGAGAGACATTGGCTGGAGAATTACTTATGGAATCCAGCTAATGAGAGATCCAGAAAGAAATCATGGCCTCAAACGGTGCATGGAAGACTCCGATACTTTCTCATCTCCAGTCTAAAAGCATGTGTGTTCTCAATTACAAGTCATTTCTTTCTTTCTGCATTACCTGACTCTTTTTATTTTCTCCAGGATCTGCCTAAGTTCTTCATCTCCATTTTTCTATAAATCTTATGATAGCCCTGAAAAATAAATGAATGCTGTTTTCCGTTGTATACATACAAGAATAAGAACGTCCCAAAGAGTTTAATCAACTTGTTTTAGATTGTATACATGGTAGTTCTGATTTCAAGGCCCATGATCTGTTCACTTTGCTACTTTGCTTCCATGGATGGTCTTTATGCTGATCATTGGTGAGATGTCAGGAATCCTTTTTGTTTGCTTTCTTGCTCACTCCCTCCTGGTGTGTAATCTGCTCTGTGTTGTATATAAAAGCCTCAAAGAACTGGCCCTCTCCAGAGACATATTCAAAGAGACTTTATGCAGGCTCTTGTGTAACCCCAGTATCTTGCTAAAGACAATGAGGTCATTGGTTGCAAGTAACAAATAACAATTTAAGCAGAGAGGAAATGTATTGAGAAGATACTGAGAGGCTCACAGAATTTCCAGGAAGGCCAGACAGCCAGTGTTAGAAGAAGCACTTTAAGAACAATGTCCAAACCCACACAGCAGAACCAGGCCAGTGAAGACAACACAAGCTTTTCCCGCTGTCCATAGACTCCACGGCTTGCCTCACTGACACACACTTACAGTGCAGGATAGTGGATTTTGTCATTAGAACTGTGCAGCTACTGCTGCTGGAATGTGATATCTCTGCCATACTGCTACTGCCCATTGCTGAAGTTACCACACCTGCTGTAGGTGGTTCTCACCATAGACCACCTTCTTCATTAAATATTGGTACCTATCAGGGGCTTCTGATACATCTCCTGGGACATTTATTTAAAGGCATGAGAAACTGCATTGAGCAAAAGTGGGTTTTCCCTATTTCTCACCATCTTTTGGTACCTGATACTATCTTCTTAAATATAAAATGCTCATTTTGTAGCAAGCTGAAAAATTTGTCTTGCTTGGCATGGGAGCCAGAACTACAGCATTTTGTCCAGCCTTCGATAGACAATTAAGAGTATCGCCAGGCACAGTGGCTCACGCCTGTAATCCTAGCACTCTGGGAGGCCGAGGCGGGTGGATCGCTCGAGGTCAGGAGTTCGAGACCAGCAAGAGGAGGCTCCGTCTCTACTAAAAATAGAAAGAAATTATCTGGCCAACTAAAATATATATAGAAAAAAATTAGCCGGGCATGGTGGCGCATGCCTGTAGTCCCAGCTACTCGGGAGACTGAGGCAGGAGGATCGCTTAAGCCCAGGAGTTTGAGGTTGCTATGAGCTAGGCTGACACCACAGCACTCACTCTAGCCCTGGCAACAAAGCGAGACTCTGTCTCAAAAAAAAAAAAAGAAGAGTATCATAATCGGCAGACATTTGCATGTTTTTTTCCAGCATTCTTTTTCAATGGGTGAGGTATGTGGCTAATGGGATCCTATGATAACTCTCTAGCCAACTGTTAGCCAATTATTTTATAATGGAAGTCCTTGGGTCACTAACCTCTAATATAGTAAACCTCTAAGGTTTATTCTAACACTGCCATGAATCATTTAACATTTTGATGTCTTGTCTCGTGAATAGCCAGCATTCATTTTGTGTAGAGAAAGTACCTAACTCGAGCCTTGAATCCTTGAATTCCCCTTCAGTATATGCTACTAATACATATGGAATGGAGCTTTCTTCAATTAAAAAGCTCAACTTTTGAGCTTTTAAATTAAAGATCTCAATTTTTGAGATCTCCTAAAAATATGCTCAGGAGAAAAAGAGATTATTGATTATTTTGTTTTTCTCCCCACCTCTAGCTTCTGGTAGTCAAATTGATTATTCTTTTACCAGCTTACTCTTGGGATAATATACCAGAACCTTAGCAAGGATAAAAACAGACCTGTTAATGCTATTGCTACTGTGGTTCATGTTGGATCTTCATGCAATGGAGAACCCAGGGCCATCTGTTTCTTTAATATAACAATTTGATCAAACGATTTAATCTCTCCATAACGTATCCTGGGTTGAAAAGGCACTAGAACTCAAACCACAAAAGGCCTGTTAATTCATTTCTCGATGCATTTATTCCACAGACATCGCTGATTACCGATTTTGTACGAGGGGCAAGGCAGTCTTCTCTTAACATTAAGTGATAGGAGAGACAGGCAATAATCAGAAAAGGTTTTTTAAATTGTCCTTCTTTCTATCTTCAGTTAATTCTCTGATACAGGCTTCCTAGTTAGAAAATAAACTTCAGTACTTCTGAGTCTGGTTTGTCAATAAGAGACTAAAGCTTTGTGCCATTTGTATTCCTCTGGTTCTCTGACTGGTTCTTAGAGGCCATTTTCTTAGTTCCAAATCATGGTTCCTCTGGTGGGTAACGACATTGACCATGGTGGTAGCAGAGACCCAAGTATATCACTGCAATGCTGGTTTTACATGGGTTAAGGATATGTCCGGTGTACTCAGAGAAGGAGCTGTGGCTACCCACAACCTCCAAAGCTCTTAATGTAGTGGGCACAGCCTCAACACGCTGTCACTGTCATGGCCATGGCAGTGCCTCCAGCCAAGGCAGGAACCAAGGCCTCAGGGCTGACTTTGTGTCTTTCTCTTCTTCTCCCTATGTTAAGCCTCTGATACCACTTCTCTCTCTTACTTCTCCTACAGTCTAATTGTAACCACCAAAAATTACGGTGATGTTGTGGTCACTCAGCATTTAGCTGTGGTTAGCATCTGTTCTTACATTTTTTACATGAACTTGATCTGTCAGAATCTGCTCTATTGCTCCACTGTCCTCAGAAATTGCTTTTTCAGCATCAGCACATTAGAGGTTTTTATTTTCCCCTGCCTTTTGATGGTATTAAGAATTTAACAGCCTTTCCGTCTGGCGGCAGCCATCAGGTAAGCCAAGATGGGCGCACACAAGTATATCCAGGAGCTATGGAGGAAGAAGCAGTCTGATATAATGTGCTTTCTTCTGAGGGTCCGCTGGGGCAATACCGCCAGCTCTCTGCGCTCCACAGGGCTCCCCGCCCCACCCGACCGGATAAAGTGCGCAGACTGGAATACAAGGCCAAGCAAGGTTATGTCATATATAGGATTCCTGTGCGCCGTGGTGGCCGCAAACGCTCAGTTCCTAAGGGTGCAACCTATGGCAAGCCTGTCCATCATGGTGTAAACCAGCTAAAGTTTGCTCGAAGCCTTCAGTCTGTTGCAGAGGAGTGAGCTGGATGCCACTGTGGGGCTCTAAGAGTCCTGAATTCTTACTGGGTTGGTGAAGATTCCATGTACAAATTTTTTGAGGTTATCCTCATTGATCCATTCCATAAAGCTATCAGAAGAAATCCTGACACCCAGTGGATCACCAAACTGGTCCACAAGCACAGGGAGATGCGTGGGCTGACATCTGCAGGCCGCAAGAGCCGTGGCCTTGGAAAGGGCCATAAGTTCCACCACACTATTGGTGGTTCTCGCCGTGCAGCTTGGAGAAGGCGCAATACTCTCCAGCTCCACCGTTACTGCTAATATAATGTTTGTAAAATTCATACCTAATACACAATTTAGGACGGTCCAAAAAAAAAAAAAAAAGGGAATTTAACATACTCGTCCTTCTATGCCATTCATTTCTTTCTCCCTCCCTTTCCTTGCCTTCTCTTCCCCATATTCCAGACATCCACACAATAGACTTTAAATAGTAAGACCGCAATTTCGGAAGCATTGAGAGTCTTCGGTCATTGAGCAACCTCCTGAGCAGGACCTTGTCAACCGATTTTCATCAATCTCCTCCTCTTTCAACTGATCATTCCTGCTCCATTTCTCTAGGATGATTTAGCCTCCTCCCGGGAAGATGTAGTCCTTAAATGACAGCTATACTTTGCAATACATCAGGGATTCTGTCATGGATATGGAGACGTATCCAATCACCAGTTCTGCAGCTACAGCTCAACCTTCAGAGAGGTCTTCCTGGGAAGCTAAGGAAAGGCTTGGGCTTCTAGTAAGAGAAAAATCCCTCTCTGGTTTGTTTGTAAAATTGGTGACCACAGGTGTAACTTACAGTTTAGTTTCCAGATGTCTTCTTTTCCTGCCAACTTGAACAGTTCCCATAAAACCTTCTAGGCTTTTCTCTCTTTCATATATTATGTATTAATTTGAGTGCTCTGGGCAGAAATAAGGGTAGTTTAATGGCTGCCACATCATCTCTAGGTGGTATTGTCAAGACCAGAAGATATAGGAGGGATCAGTATGGATCCTTTAGTCCTCTCAGTTTGTCAAACTCTTTAGTTCACAGTCAGGCAGCCACGGGAAAAATGCCCCTCCTGGTTCTATCTGGGAATTAGTGATGTCTCAGATAGAGAAATATGTGACTCCTCTCTCCTCCTCTAATGCCTGAAATATCATTTAACCCTGAAATTCACAAGGTTTAAAACTTTAAATATAACACCTTTTTACCAAGCTGTAATAAGCATCTGCCATGTGAGGCGTTGTTAAATTACAAAGTCTATTATTCCTTAGAAATAACTCATGCATTTATATTCTCCCTGGCTGTGAAGCCATTTTCAAATGCCATAGGTTCCAGACAGCTGATACTAAGTTGCCCCAGTTAGATCTGACTCATTGGAACCCAGGGCAGCACGACCCAGAGATGCCCTCCTGGGACAGCGTGTTTCCTGCGTGCCTCTACCCTGCTTTCCACTGCCCTTCGTGCCTCGTGTCCAGGCCAGTGCTACCTGTGTTTAGGATCAAGCAGCACCAGAGACTTATCCTCCTCATTTGTCCTCGGGGAAGCCATATTCACTTCTATCTTTCTCTTCTTTTTTATCACAGAAAGACCTAGCAGGGCAGTTGATCCACTCAGCTGCAAGGCTGGAGCCAGACCTCATCCTGCTACAGCCTTGGTTGGTTGATGGTTCTTTTACATACACCACAGTGGCCCACCATGGCAGGCAGTTGGGGTAGCCCTTTTTCCCTGCGGAGGAACATGCTTAGAGGGAGCCTTTCCAAGACTCATTCCATCTATCTTCTCTTCTCTTTCTGAGTAGATCTCTTTCCCTGGAGTCCTATAGCAGATGTGATTTAAACCTTTGATTTTACATCTAACTGTTTGCTTCATGTTCAACCACAACACCTTTCTGTTTCAGTGTCTGACTTAAAGATTCATTAGTTACTGGTCAACTCATCCAACACTGTGGCTTTTGGAAAACGCTTGATATTTAATAACAGTGGTAAGAATGAGTTGCCTGTTGATTTAGCAGTATGAGATGTTGGATGCCCAGTCAGAGATCTCCCATAAAAACAATATTAATGGCCAATGGCACATTTCCCTAAGATGTCATTTCTAAGAGAGGTTTCACCAACCTGGTTGCTTTAATCATGTTGATACCTGCAATACAAATCTTAGTATTTAACATATTGGTAAATGCTGGAATTGTGAATTGGCTCCAAATATATTTAAGCATGCTTATGAATTGTAGAAACTCTAAATAGTATGACTGCATATGAGCTAATATTGGGGAGATTTAATAACTTATTAAAGATATGTGTGTATATTGCAGAGTGGAGAGAAAATAGAAATAACAGAGAAAATACATTAAAATGTTCTAACAGAGTTTTGGTCTCTTCACTCCAATTATTACGATTGAATGTAAAAATATAATTCTATATCTATGACGTGCTATGGTTCATCTATTGTGTCTTCAAATGCTGGGATTATAAGGAGATTTCTCATTTGTTCTTTTCTTTGTCATTTGATGGCCATGTTGAAAAATGCAAGAGTTGGGTGCCTCCGGCAATCATTGCTGATGTTGAGTAAAGTTGGTCTGAACTATCCTTATGCTGCTGGAACACATAACATCGGGTAATGACCCAACAGAATAACAGGATGTGGTGTACATGACGCACTAAATCTTCTGCTGAATCAAGCTTTTTGCTTTTCTCAATTGCCTTCCTCTTTTCTTCTAGCACTTGATCTGATTATGCCTTACCCTCTATTCATGAAATACAAAGATCTAACTAGGTCAACCCTAGAAAGATTGTGACAGCTGGTATTCTACTTACTTCTTACTGTAAATAAGCATTTTAATAGGCAAGAAAGATGTTTCTTATCTAAATCTTTGTGGCACAGTAAACGCAATGTCTTTGATCTTCTGAACCTCTTCTTTTCATCCTTTCACATAATATTGGGTTATTATGAAATGTCCAATTTCCTTAAGTACTAAGTTTGACAGTTGATATCTCTGACAGTTCACTTTGACACTCTTGTTTTATTTTTATTGTGAAGCTACATCTTCATTCTTTCAAATGCACAGTTTGGCTTGTGATTATCTTTCAAAAATTTTTTAGAGCAATTTTTGTGAAACCACGGATAAGTCAAAATTTCGTGTTATTTTTGAATATGGGTTCCATCGTGAAACCAGTGCTCTGCAGACAGCTTGAAATATCAACGAAGTGTTTGGGAAGGATGTGGCTAATGAATACGCAGTACGTTGATGGTTTGAGAATTTCCATTCTGGTGAGTTTAATCTTGAAAAATGAACCATGTGGGCGACCTGAGACCAAGGTGGATAATGATGAGCTGCATGGTGTAGTGGAAGCGAATCCATCTCGACCCACCCGTGTGTTAGCAGTAAGGTTTGCCGTTACTAGGCCAACAATATTGGACCATTTGAAACAAATTGGCAAGGTAAAGAACCTGAATAGATGGGTAACACATGAGCAAGGGCAATACGTGTAACCTAAACATTTGTACCCCTATAATATGCTGAAATAAAAAAAATTTAAAAAAAAGAGCATCAGAAGAGAAATCATTTCGAAGCTTGCCTTTCTTTGCTGTCACGACATACAGGTGAACCATTTCTACACTGTATTGTTATGCGTGATGAAAAATGGATTCCTTTTGACAATTGTAAGCATTTGGCACAATTGTTAGATAAAGATGAAGTACCAAACACAGTCCAAAACCAAATATTCATCGAATATTCATCAAAAAAAGCTAATGGTGTGTGTTTGGTGTCCAGTGCTGGTATTATCCACTATAGTTTCATGAAACCGGGTCAATCAATTGCAGTGGATGTCTACTGTACCTAACTGGATGAAATGATGAGGATGCTAATGATTAAGCAGCCAAGATTGGTCAAAAGAGACAGGCCAATCTTCTTGCAAGACAACGCTAGACCACGTCGCACAAACAATGCTGCTCAAACTACAGGAGCTGGACTTGGAAACTCTTTGTCATTCACTGTATATTCACCAGACTTTGCACCAACTGACTACCACTTCCTCCAGGCTTTGGACCATTTCTTGTAAGGGAAAATATTCAATTCTCAACAAGCTCTGGAAAATGCCTTTTGCGATTTTATCGCCACTTGCTCTTCAGGCTTCTTTGCTTCTGGCATAAACAAGCTACCATTTAGATCGCAAAACTGTGTCAATAGTTTAGGCACATACTTTGATTAATTGTACTGCTTCTTGTTTGTGATATAATAAACTAAACTTTCAATGCAAAATCGGACATTTCATATTTAATGACCTACTGATAAACAGCTAATATTTGATGACATCTACTTTGTACCAAGTGCATTTTATGAATTATCTTCATTTGATCCTCCAAAGGACTATTTTCCCCCCATTTTTGGATAAGAGTATAGAAGCTGGTACAAGGACTTTCTGTGGGTTACCTGACAAATTAATTTATATTAATGAAGTATACCCCATAATTTGTCATCCACTTCCCAGGAACCTCTAAAAAGAAGGTGTGATGAATCAATAACAGGTGAATGGTAGAAAATATTCAAGGCTGGGGAAAGGGATGGAAGTCCCAGTAATTTTTAAGTTGCATAACCAGAAGACCTATTGTTACATCCATAGATAACATCAGTCTGGGCTTTTCATGTCATGATTTAATTTCTTAGAAGCCTTGTCACCTGTTTCTTTCTAATTGAAAAACGAGTTACATTCTCACTCTATTTGTGGCGGTAACTATGTATATTACCTTGGTACTTTCTGTCTGTTCTATTCCTGTCAGAACCTTGGCTAACTTCCTTATGAACTTAGGAATTTCCTCGGGGGCTTCTAAGAATTGAGCAGCAGACACGTGACCCTGTGTCTTATTGTTGGCAGTGTGGGAACCGTCACTGTACTTCAGGTGCAAAAATCACACACACAACCTCCATGCTCACAATCCATTCTCAAAAACGTAAAGATGCGTTAGGGCCACCACCGTACTTAACGTAGGATTAAATGAATTTTGGAGTTGGGAAATTCTAACAAAGATCTTTCCTGCCTCTTTGGGGATGTGGTAAATGCAGACTCTTCTATGTGTGGAATTTCTAGTCCTATCAGGGGAATTAATTTGGCTCTGAAATTGTGGAAATATACTACTTTTGTTAATTTTATTTTTTAAAAAATCATGTGTCTTTCTAAGCAATAAAATACTATAAAGTGAAAAATAAAAGGGGATACACAAAAAAGGGAGTTTCTATAGCAAGTCTGCATCGTGGGACACGAAGATATTATATTTTCCTATTGTCCCATTTCCTGTTTACCTCAGTTTGTCATAGTCATTTCACCACCTTAATCATGTAACAAATCTGTCTTAACTGCAAAGCTACTGCTCTGTGTTCCCTTTAGAAAAACAGATGAATAAACAATATATAAAATTTTCTAGGGGTTTCCACAGATCTCCTCTTCCTTCCATGTATCTGTAAAAACAAAATTATCTACCATAATGGCAGTGGAATGCATGGAGCAAGTGAGATTGCCAAAAGCACCAGAGACGAACTCTTAAAAATATTGTCTGCTCCTATCAAGCGATCACAGAGAAAAAAAATGAAATGGCTTTTCCAAGAATAATATTTTCCAGAACTCTTTTCTCGGAATCACCATAAAGGAAGGCACCATTGCTTAAGGAACTTATTTCCTGTAGGTTCGGTTAGGATAAAACATAATGCAAAGCCACACCTGTTTATTCTATCCGCTTAAATTTCTTGCTCCACCCAGAGCAATGAACGTGTGAAGTCTGTTTGCCCTCGGAAATGCTGCTCATTCCCCTCCGCCATACTAGGTAGGTTAATAAATAACTAGCCGTATCTCCTTAGGAGTGAATTACAGTGAAACCAAAAGCAGTGGCCACAGAAGTAAGTAGACCAAGCTGTGAGGAGGGGACTTTGTCTTCCTCTTCACCTAACTACCTTCTCTAAATCTCTTTATTTTCTTTCTAGCACTTCCCCATGATCAATTTTTTTTTTTACGCTGGGCTGAGTGATTGAGCCATTGTTTTTGGTATTTTAATCTAAGTGTTTAATGAAGGAGAATGAAGGGCAGTTATCTACACAAAAGAATTTCAGACATAGAGTAAACGGGGAATTTGAGGGAGAAAAGAGGTACTTTCCGAACAGAGCCTGAAATTGCAACAATCCTGCTAATAGAAAATTTGCAGTGTCTGTGTTATAAGGGGTCCTAGGCCACTTTGGGTAGAGTGCTTTGAAACTCCGACTACAGTGCCTTATGTCTTACCATTTTTTTCAGTCTTATTCTCAGATATACCACTATTACTAAACTTCATTAAATTCTATTGCATAATTATTTTTGTCATAAATTTATGGTTTTTAAAAATCACTTTATTGAGGTATTATTTACATATAAACAGCTGTACATATTTAATGTATATGCCTCAATGAGTTTGGGCATAAGTATACACATGCAAAACCATCATAGCTTCAAGGCCGTAAACATAACCGTTGCCTCCAAGTTTCCTCCAGAACCCATTATTATTGTTATTATTCTTATTTTTATTTTGGGGGGTAGAAACAGCATAAGGTTTACACTTGTAGCAAACTTTAAGTGTACACTATAATATTATTAGCTATAGGCACTATGCTGTATTATAGATCTCAGGAACTTACTTATCTTAAATAACTAAAACTTTGTACGCTTTGGCCAACATCTCCCCCATTACTCCTCCTCCAAGCCCCTGGCAACCACTGTTCCCCCTCTCTGTGATTTGGACTATTTTAGATTCTACATATAAAAGCAGTCTTATATGCAGTGTTTGTTTTTCTGGGTCTGACTTACTTCATTTACCGTAATATACTACAGGTCCTGATCCATGGGAGTTAGCCTGGTATTGGGGAAGGTTGAGAGCCTGAGTCTGCAGGAACAGGCCTGGAGCTTGGGTCTATAGGTGGCTGGTGTAGCACTGGGGTTCACTAGGATTGGCCTGGTGCTGTTGTCTAGGGTAAAGTAGAATACTCATTTCACTGTCCCTTCCCCAAGCCAGGGGGTATTCCTGTTGACACTGAACTGCACAAGCTTAGGGGAGGGTATCACAGCCAATATAAAACTGTCGTTTGTACCCTCCTCAATTCATCTTTTCTTGTTTCTGTCCTCCATCCAGGTGCTATAATTTCTTACCTGGAATTCAGAGCTCTTGTGAAAGTATTTTTGTGTATAAATGGTTATTTATATTGGTGTTTCTGTGAGAGGAAGAGGGCTGGAAATTTCTATTTTGCCATCTTGCTCACTTTAGTCTCTCATCAATTTGTGTTTTTACTTTCCAAATGACATATTTATTTGTCATTCCCACGGAGAAGCAGAGAAACTTTCAGATTGTAAAGTTTCAATTTTTTATTATCGCTACAGGCTTCCTTTTTCTCCTCTCTCAGCTGCGAAGCAGGATCATTTAATCATGACTCTTTTTCTTCACTATCACCTCCAAATTAATTATTTCTTATTCTACTGTCTCAGTAGCTTTGTCTTTCTATGATGGTACAGTATCAAGCTGCCTTCAGCCCTTTTATTTTCCCTTTAACTTAAGTATCATTTGTTGGCTATGTCATTTATGTGGTGGTTGTATATTCTCCATTGAAGGACTATTTTTAGTTTATCTTGTATTCATCTCATGACCTACTTTATTATAAACTTTTTGTGAAAAGGAACCATATATTATGTCTGCATTCTAGGTAGCTTGCTCCCTGAAATGTTTCATTGTAGTTGCCCAATATATTATTGTTGGATTTGAATTAAAAATCAATGGACATTATGTATCTTATAAAATACTTATATCAAAAATATATAAAGAACTTTTAAAACTCAATAGTAAGCAACCCAATAAGAAATGGGCAAAAATTCTGAACAGACACTCTAATAAAGAAGATATACAAATGGCAAATAAGCATATGAAAAGATGTTTAACACAATGTATCATTAAGGAATTACAAGTTAAAACAATGCAGTATCACTGCACACCTATTAGAATTCTATTTTGTTGTGGTTATTCCTCTGGCTAAATGGCTAAAACCCAAAACATTGACAACATTAAATGCTGGTGAGAATATGGAACAATAAGAACTCTCCTTTGGATGGTGGTAATGTAAAATGGGATAGGCACTTTGGATTACAATTTGGCAGTTTCTTGCAAAGATAAACACAGTCTTACCATACAATCCAGCAATCATGCTCTGAGGTATCCAACTGATGTGAAAAATTATGTCTACAGAAAAACCTGCACTAGAATATTGGTAGCAGCTTTATTCATAATTGCCAAAATGGAAGTAAACGTGATGTCTTTAAATAGGTGAATAGATAAATAAACTGGTTTATCCATATAATGAAATACTATTCAGAAATAAAAAGCAAGGAACTATCTAGACATGCAAAGACATGGCTAAATGTTAAATGAATACTGCTAACTGAAAGAAACCACTCTGAAAAGGTGATATACTATATTATTCCAATTATGTGATCAGTGGTTGACAGGAATTTTGTGGGGGATGGTTTGAATAGGTGAAGCACAAGGAATATTTCAGTGTGGTGAAACTATTTTACATGCTACCATAATGATGTATACAGGACACTATGCATTTGTCAAAAGCTATAGAACTTTATAGTGCAGAGAGTGAACCTTAAAGTATGCAAACTTTTTAAAAAGCATTTAGGAGATTGAGAGATCCCAGGATGGAATACAAAATGTGACAAAACGATCTAACTATATTACAAATATACGAAATAACTTCACTGAAGGGAAAAAAATGTGCTGATCTAAGCAACTTTAGAAATGAGTAGGGTCTGTAAGGATTTTAAAGGCAGAAGACATGGTACATAAGACTATATTCTTGTTGATAAAGTTGGCTACCATGGAGGTACAGGTCAACAAATCTAAAACCACTATATATGGAAGTGAACAATTAAGTAAAAGGATAGTTGATGATGGGTGCTTGTTTTCTTTTTGTGGAATGGGTGGTTACACATAGAGTAATTTATAGACACATGTATTTACTGTGGTTAGTATTCATACATATATTTCCTTGCATTGTCAGCTGAACGGACCTAAAAGCACCAATGTCCCAGTAGTAATGAGCATACCTAGTATCCAGATTTTGTTTTTTAATACCATTCTCCAATAAAAGGAAGCAAAGATCCTTGGAGAAACGGCTGATTCTAAGACTGTGGCACGAAATATACTATATGATTCAGGAGTATCTTGTAGTTCTAGAAAGCAAGAAAATCTTAAAAAGAAACCACACACACACACACACACACACACACACGGATGGGATATATCAAAGTGACACAGGAGCTTAAGAAAGTGTTTTAATGGCCAGATCTGGAACAATCTGAGCAATTAAATAAAGTAATATTGTATTATATGCCAAAGTATAGGTGGAGTCTTTAGAGTTTTCTAAATATAAGATCATGCCATCTGTAAACAAGGACAATTTGACTTCCTCCTTTCCAGTTTGGATGTCCTTGATTTTTTTCTCTTGCTCTGGTTAGAAATTCCAGTATTATGTTGGTGAATAAAAGCAATGAAAGTGAGAATCCTTGTCATACAGAAAAGGCCTTCAACTTTTCCCCATTCAGTATGTTGGCTGTGGGTTTGTCACATATGGCCTTTACTATTTTGAGGTACATTTTTAAAAATGTTTAATTCTTTTGGTCACATAATAGTTGTATAATTGAGGTACATTTTTTCTATGCCTTATTTGTTGAGCGTTTTTATCATGAAGGAATATTGTATTTTATAAAATGCTTTTTCTGCATCTATTGAGATTCCCAGATGATTTTTGGCCTTTATTCTGTTGATGTGATGGTATCATGTTTATTGATTTGAGTATGTTGAATCACCCTTGCATCCCTGGGATATATACCATTTGATCATGTTGTATAATCTTTCTGATGTGCCTTTGGATTTGGTTTGCTAGCACTGTGTTGAGGATATTTGATCTATTCATCAGGGATATTGGTTTGTAGTTTTTCTTTCTTGTTGTGTCCTTGTCTGGTTTTGGTATCAGGATAATTCTGGCTTCATAGAATGAGTTTGGAAGAATTCCCTCCCCTTCAATTTTTTCAAATAGTTTGAGAAGAATTGATATTAATTTTTTTTGTTTGTTCATTTTTATAATTTTAATAGAATCCAGCAGTAACATCATCCAGTCCTGGACTTATATTTGTAGGGAGATTTTTTTTTTTTTGAGCACTGATTCAATCTCATTTCTTATTATTGGTCTGTTCAATCTTTCTATTTTTTTATAGTTCAATCTTAGTAGGTTGTACATGTCCATTTCTTCTAGATTTTCCAATTCATCGGCATATAATTATTCATCATAGTCACTAATGATCCTTTGCACTTCTGTGGTATCATTTGCAACATCTCCTTTTCTTCTCTAATTTTATTTATTTAGGTCTTCTCTTTGTATCCTTAGTCTAGCTCAAGGTTTATCAATTTTGTGTATGGTCAAAAAAACCCAACTTTTTCTTTTGTTGATCTTTACTGTTGTTTTTTAGTCTCAATTTCATTTATTTCTGCTTTTTTACTAATTTTGAGTTTGTTTTGTTCTTGCTTTTCTAGCTCCTTGAGGAGCATTGTTAGGTTGTTTATATGAAATCATTTTTTTAATGAAAGCATTTATTGCTATAAACTTCATTCTTAGGACTGCTTTTTCTGTGTCCCATAAGTTCTGACATATGGTGTTTCTAGTTTCATTTGTTTTAAGAAATTTTTAAATTCCCTTCTTAATTTTTTCATTTACCCAGTTTGTCAATTTCTTATAAAATCATCTATAGAGTTATGTGACCCAGTAATTGCATTCCTAGGTATTTATCCAAAAAAAAAAAAAAAATGAAAGCATATGTCCACAAAAATATATAGTAAGATATATAGTAAAAAATATTCATAACAACTTTGTTCAAAATAATCGAAAACTAAAAACAGGGAAAGTATAAAAGATTGCAGTACAGTTCTATGGTATGGAATGCTATTCAGTAACTAAAAGAAATGAGGAACTGCACAAACACGCTGAATGAAAGAAGTTAAACATGAGAGTACATAGTGTATTATACTATTTATATAAAATTCTACAGTGATAAAATTAGATCAGTGGTTATCTGAGACTGTAGGGTGTCAGAGTGACTGAAAAGGGGCAAGAGGGAACTTTGGAGACATTTGTAAATCTTCTGTATCTTGACTGTGGTGGCTATATGGATTGATATTTAGCACTACAACACTTTAAAAGGATATATTTTTACTGTTTGTAAGAGACACCTCATTCTGCTTTTTCATATTCTTATTCAAATAGAATACCCGTATGGCAATTCCTAGGATTTGTCACAAATGGGAAACAAAATGTCATCTTCACTTCAAAATTACAGGTCCTAATGCCCTTTTAGAGCCATAAATATTGTCCGTACGCCATCTATTGCTCAGATTGGGATTTCAGCAGACTCACAGACGCAGACTCCAGAGGGCAACGCTGCCGTGTCCTAGATTGATTCATTCACTCCGTGATTCACAAAATATGAGACAGTTTGCCACTTCGCTTCATCATTTGCTCTTTCTGAGGCCCAGATGACATCAAGCCCATCTGAAATTTTCATTCCAGAGAGTTTCAGCAAATGGCGTGACAAATTTCAAAGATGACTAAAACAGAGCCCTCTCTTTTGGAAAACAAAATTTGAACAAAATAATTTTGAAGTATTTTAAAACCTTTTACATTTTAAAGATAAATGACAATGAATGACAATAAGCATTAAGCAAAAAGGTGAAGACTGATTTTAAAAATTAGTGAGTGTGCACCATTATTAGAATAAAATTTTATAAATTTAAAACATGGAAAAATAAAAACATGCTAGTCATTTATGAATTTGTCCCCTTAATCTTTTTTTTTTTTTGTCCTTGCTGGTTTCATTTTTTTTTTTTATTCTTATTTCAGCATATTGTGGTGTCCCCTTAATCTTAAAATACTATTTGCAAGCCACGGTTTTATTTGTTTTGCCTCAACATGCATTATTTACTTAAAATTTACTTTTACAGAAAGCGAAAGTAGTATGCTTTTAATGTTTCTCTAGTAATTTAAAACAAATTGTCGAACACTATTGTATTTATGATCTTTTGTTTATTTTACAATCATATACCAGTTAACTTAAAATCAACTATATCCACTTCTAGAGACTTTATGTAAAACATATTAAATAGATATTTTACATATTAAATAATATTTTGCAGGAAGTGTTTCTCTGGATTACAAGTATTTCACATAACACAGGTTAGATGTCATTTTTACATCTGCAATATCATAATTTTTTTCTTTTCTTAATAACACTGTCGTCATGAATGTTGATGAGCTTTTATTCAACACCAGTAAAGGTATGAGGCATTGTACAGAACATAAGATTCATCGTCTTTGTATAGGGAAACAAGTCCTTTGCTTCTCCATGCAAAACCACACACCTGATACATTTATACCTTTAAGAAAATAACCATTTTATAAAATATAAATGTATTAGATAAGCCAAAAAAATTAACATGCAATATACCATCTGTAGTAACAGGTGGCTGGCACCCTTTGGCTTGCAAACATTGAGATAGCCACTCGACATAAGTTTGAGAACAATTTCGAAAACAAATAAAAGCAGTGCATTAACTATTAAGTATTAATCCAGGAACAGTAACATACTTGATCGCAGAATGTTTCCACTCTGCTCTGAAGACCCCTGCACCAAGTGATAAGCAGGGCTGAGACAATTCCCAGGCCCATATTATGGACACCATGAAGGATCACAGACTCAGTGACCTACATGGCATTTCACCAGAAGTTGTGTCAACATCAACATGTTTTGGCTTTTCCCTGCAGCCCTGCCAGACAGAACTTCCTTTCAGAACCTCTAGCTCAGAACCTAGATTAATGTGGGCTGTCTATACACCAGCCAAATTTTCTTTTTCAGAATGAAACCACAGAAATAAATCATGGTTTGGGGTTACTAATCCGCATAACAAGGAAGAAGGAAACTTGGCAAATAAATGTTCAAAGGGATTTTTGAAGGAGAAAATACTGAAATTCCCCTTCTTTTTCCCTGATAAGTGACAAAAATGCCACATATTAACCCTTTTAACATTCAACTATAAAACCTTCTAATGAAAAAGTAAAATATATGTGCATATAACAGTTACCTATCTACCCACCTCCGAGACTAACAATTTTTTATATTTGGTCAGGTCTTTTTTTAATTTAAAACATTAGATAAGTACTAAAGTCTCATTCACCAGTTCTTTTCTCTCTCCATTGCCCAAATCCTACAATAATAGTGTCATTCTCATTACCTTTCTCTGAACCTTTATCACATATGCAGGTTTGTATGTATAATATTTGGTGCTTTAACATCTGCATGAATGGCATTGTACTGAATATAGCATTTTGCATCTTCTTTAACTGTAAAGTATGCTTTAAAGACCCATGGAAAAAAAGAATGCTGTCTTCCATTGCATTAATAGATTCGGATCAAAGATGAACATAGCCAAAATCCCTTTCACCTATCAGATAGCATATGGAATTTTCTAATCTTTGTGGATATTGGGGGTTACTGATGAAGTAAAATGGATTCATAGAACTACTGTCTGAAAACTAAGTTGAAGTAAATGAAGATGCTGAAGACTATAAATAAATAAATAAATAAAGACCCATATAAATCCAATCACACTGAATTGTTTCATTTTAATTCTGTATCATTACATTGTTCATCAGTTTGACTCCTGAGGGACAATAGGTATTTCCACATTTTTGCTACTACCAACAGTGCTTCTTGAGCATCCTTAGAGGTGACTTCTTATATATGAGGTTGAGAATTTCTGGCAGATACTCGAAAGGACTAATGCTGATGTGCTTATCTTCAACTTCAACTTCAACTAGGTATCACCAAACTGTTTTCCAAAGAAGTTACATGCATGTTTGTTTCCTCCAGCTGTGTCTGAGTTCCTAGTTCCCCACATCCTCACCAACACTCAGTGGTACCACATTTACCAATTGTTGGCCATCTGATAGATAAGAAATGTTGTTTCCTTGTGGTTTAAATTTGATTTTCGTTGATAATTAATGAAATTGAGAATCTATTAAGTTTCTGTGAATTGCCAATTCATATTCTTATTCATTTTTCTATTGGATTGTTTGTCTTGTTTTATTGACATATAGCAGTTTATAATATAGTCTAGATACCAACTGCAGAAGAGTGAAATTTCCATTATGTTTAAAACTCATCTGTTAGACCATTAGATGTGCCGATTCAATTTTAATTTCACTGGATCTTAGTAGAAAAGTTTTATGATTTATTTTACTTCTATTCTGAGTCTCTAGCCTTTCTCCTCAATATTATACAAAGGTTCTCTTATATATTTGAATACACCCTGATATATCTCTCTACCTATCCATTTACTCATAAAGAGGCAACGTAGCATAATATTTAAGAGGGAAAGGCAGGCTCTGTACGAGACTGATACCTCCTAGCTTTGAATCCCAGCTCTGTAACTTCCTAGGCATATAATAAAGGGTACATTATATAACTTCTCTGTGCCTCAGTATTTGCATCTATTAAATATAAACAATAACAGTACTTACCTCCTCAAAGAGTTACAATAAAGGCAGAATACTTGGAACAATGCCTGGCACAGAGTAAGCACTCTGTGTTACATATGATTATCAGTCTATAAAACATTTTATAATTACAATATTATTTAGAACTTTTAAAACTGTGATTTTAATACAAATTATATTTAATAAGATAAGGATATCAAAATTAAATGCCCATGGCCTCAAATTTTCTCCCCCAAAATATTTGTTAATTGTTGTGGTTTGAACATGTGACCACAAATTCTTTTCTGCTCCCCCCAGGAAGTGAGGCTTAATTCCCTTCCCCTTGAGTGTGGGGTGAACTTAGTGACTCCTTCCTAACAATAGGATACAGAAAAGAAAAATAGCGCTATTACAGTGGAGAAACTTGGCTGACAGCTCCTTAACCAAGTGATCAGAGTTAACATCGCCACTTAAAAAATAACACCTCGATATCCTGTGTAATGAGAAGGGCACTTGGCCTCTGCGAGAGCTTTTCCTAAAATCCATAACCCCGGTCTAATCATGAGAAAACATCAGACAAACTCCAGGGTGCTAAATGTAAATAGAATTATTTTCTATGATAAAGTGGAAGAACCTGAGGTGAGAGAGAAAGAGAAAAACGGTGGGGATGAACAGTGAGACATAGCAGACCACAGATTTGTAATGAGACGTTTTCCTTTGACTGTCTCTCCAGTCAATGTTACGACAGGTTTCTGAGTGCATAGAAACTCTGCAGTTAGTAGATTTTTGCAGATGCAATTTGGTGAAGACTTGGGATTTGTGCCACAATAATCACAGAAAAATGAATAAACTCTGGGATCTCATGGGACAGATTCTGAAGTCTCACAAAGCCTTAGACACAATGTTTACGTCAAATTACACCAGATTCCCAAGGACAAGAGGGCTTCTGCGAACATCTAAGTTACAAAGGTAATGGCTACTATACTAAATTCTCCCTTGGGTATTATCTATGAGGACTCAGGGTTGCACAGCATTTGCCAGTGCATATGGGATATAATATATTTGACTATACCTATGTCAAATATTTAATAATAGTACCTATAACTACTTTATTTTTCTACCCAGTACTTAAGGAAAGGAATTACAGCTTACTTACTCATATATGTTACCCGAAGTTTCCAGCACAGAGATTAAAGGTGTTTGATAATGATTCTTGAGAAATTGATTTGAATGAGCCTGGCATGATCCTGTGGTGCAATGGAGAGAGGCTTCATTTTGGAACCAGATATAGTGACAAAGACATTACCACATTTTAGAAGAGCAAATAGTTATTTTTATTGAGAGTAGGAAAAGTGTCTTTGTCACTAACTCTTTGCAGTGATACAGTATTTGCATAAAATGTCTAGCATTATCTGCTAACCATTTTCACAGAAACTCAGAAATCAAAAATAATTTTACGGATGCTATTAGCAGTATATCTCCTCAGGGCCCTTGGCCTCCTTAGATTGCTAGATAAATATAACAAGGATGGAAACTGGCCAACATTGCAGAATCTTGGGAAAATTTAAAGATCTCATGATGACTTGCACCATGAAGTTAGGAAATAGCACATTCCCAGCCCAACTCAAAACAGTAAATTAAAAAAAAAAAAATTGTTATGCAGACTAAAATCCTTTTTTCTACGGCAATATTTTCTCCTATGCTCTCCTCCCTACCCTAACAACCCACATCCAGTAATTACTTGCAGGGGAATTTCAGGAGAGATGGAGAAGACTGAGTCTCTTCAGAGGGCTTATTCAGTAATTGCATGTTTTCTTAAGAGCCCTTGGTCCTTGTATCATAAAAGAAGCACCACTGAGCAAGGGAACAATCCTCAGATGAATCAAAGAACTCCTTACGTTTTGCCTCTAAAGAGTCTAATTGTAGGTTTTCCTAAAAGTCTAGAACACAAGATAATATAAATTCTACAGACTATGTTGGAAAAAGATCTAATATTATAGAAGTTATAACACATATGGCACCAAAAGCACAGGCAACAAAAGAAAAGAATAGATGAACTGGACTTCACCAAAATGAAACACTTTTGTGTATCAAAAGACACTATCAACAGAGTAAAAAGGCAACCCCTGGAATGGGATAAAGTATTTTCAAGTCATACATCTAATAAGAGATTGGTATCCAGAATATATTAAAAACTCCTACAACTCAACAACAAAAGAAACAACCCAATTAAAAAATGGAATGCACATTAACGCTCCACCTTCTAGAAGGAGGAGTATCTACATAAATTATTTGGAATTTGTTTGCATGGGAGATGTGTCTCTTCTCCATTTACTTATTTGTTCAATCATTTATTTATATCAGTATGGACTCGTGAATATTTATACTTTGGGTTAAAATATTCTACTTAATTTTGTTCTCAAATTGTTCCAGCTTTGGCCATTGCTTTAGCTTTCAGTTGCCTCCCGGTTCTCTTTGACATACCCTCATCAATTTTTTGGAGGGTGCACTTATTTTCTGGCACTAGGAGATGCTCAAAGCTCATCTTGTATATTTCTTGCCCCAATCCTCAACGAAACCATTTCTTTAAAAAGCCCTGGTTTGTTTTACTGGAAAGTGATTTTAGAAACCAAGATTTGGATGTTAGATATGCTTGTTGCTACTGGAGTGTCATTGCTTCTAAGCCCTCTCAGCTGACAAAGCAAGGAACTATATGTGTGTATCCCAACCCTATTGTATACATATATCTATAAATATTTCTCTGTGTTTTCATTGTATCTACATTAAGATAAATGTGAATTTATACTGATTTGTCCAACTCTAATTCTTTACTACATGGGTCATTGCAGTTCCTCTCTTTGCTTATCTCAGAACTCCCATTGTAGCAATGAGGAACCTGGCTCCCTCCACCTGCCTTCAATTTACCGAATTGTTCCATTAAATTGCTTAGCGTGCGTGTATATTAGTGCCAGAAATATTAACCCAAATCCCCTCACACCATAGATTTTTCAAAGGTCAAATATTCAAAAGTTAAATCTGTAAAAGAGAATGGACTATATTATTTGTAAAGCAAGTATAAAAATGGCATTTATTCTATTCCAAATAAATATCTCATGGAGCATACCACATTTTAAAATCAGAGTTCATATATTTTTTTTCATTATAAAGTGAGGGGTCAAGAAAAATGTTGTACATGGTAAATACAATTTTGTCAGTTTAAAAAATATAAATAAATACATTAAAAAGGACATAGATTGAAAAACACACATAGCTTATATAGAATCTATGTAACATTACATATGAAAGATAGCTTACATTCCAATAAGTGCATATTACTGACTGTTGCCTCCATTTTGAAATAAGGAAAATGAGACTGTGGATTTTAGAAAGCTAGGATATCAAAAAGATTCTTTCAACAAAAAATTTAGTGGTAGAAAAGGGACTTAGAAGCATTTTGCAATCACTCATCTTGTGGATCTCATAGATAAGAGAATAAAAGAGATAACAAATGAGTAGTTTTAATAAAATGTTGATAGACAATGCACAGTGTTCTTTGGAAACAGACAGCCAGAGGTTCTCTCACTTAGCTAGTCTAGACTTCCATGAGAAAATCTAAATTAGAGTCTGAAGGGCGAGTAAGAGTTAGTCGCACAAAGGGAAGAAGGACGTATAGGAAAGACAGGTCTGGACGGCAGGAGGAAGAAATCTGTAGGCAAGAAGAGCATGACATGATTGGAGAAGTAAAGAATTCCAGTGCAACTGGAGTTCAGCATTAAACAGAATAAATGCTTGTGGATAAAGCTATGCTGAAGGGACAATTAATTGCTCTAAAAGGCTTCAATTTGGAATTGAAAACTTTTAGAGGATTCCAATTAGCCTCATTTTAAATTATGAACACTAAATGCCATTTTTCTTCTGGGGTCTCTTTCCCAAAGGAAGTGAGAGGCCACCATAGCAACCCCAAAAGTCTAATTTTAGGAGTTTTTAAATGCTATTTCGAGATGAATCAAAGAACTACTCCCAACCTTATACAAAACCTCTTAATGTGTAAGTTCATATCTTTAATATGATCAGTAAGTAAAGTAAAAACCTCTGCACAAATCGGGTGATTTTTTAATAATAAGTACTTAAAAAAAAAACTACCTCTAAATTTCATCATTATCACCTTTAAAACATGCCAAATGATTTTCTTCACTTTCTCATCTACACAGTCACTCACTGTCTATAAGAAAGCAAAGTGTTCCACTAAAAAGGCAATCAGGTAGGTTAAATTGGAGATTTCGTATCACATAACAATGCAAAAAAGGAAAATGAAAAAGAGAAAGAAAAGATGTGAAAGTAAGAATGGGAGAGAAGGAAAAGCCAAACAATTTGCTAAATCGAACATTTTTGCCTCATTTGGCTTCAATGATATTAGTAAAGTTATGTATGTAGGCATGCATTTTATTTGTATAGAATGGACTTAGATACAAACTACACGAAAGCCATTACCACATACCTTTAATCCATTTGTGTGAGCTTCAGATTACAAATCTAATTTTACCAAACAGCAGCATGAATGTAAACATACAGACATACATAAAATAAAAAGGTTTGGAGAGATAGTGATAATAATATGTTCGACTTAAAATTATATTAAATGTAAAATACCATAATATATACATTGTACATACAACACACAAAATCAAGTAATTTCCTACTTACCTCTTGTAGTTGAATTCTAACTTAATTGAAATTGAAAAATGTTCAGACGGTGGTCTGTATATCAATCTTTTGAAATTTGTTGAGACTTGTTTTATGCCTCAGAATGTGGTCAAATTTTATTAATATTCTATGGATAAGGTCTGCTTCGTGAGCATGTGACCTGTGTAATTGTGTAGGGTCTCATACTGAGAAGGGTTCACACTTGGTGTAATGCTTTGCTGTCACAATTATTATTACTGAATTTTTAATAACTTTTGAACAAAGTGTCCCACATTTTCACTTTGCATTGGATTTGCAAATTATGAAGCAAGTCTTTTTTATGAGTACTTATATAAGAATGTGTGCTCTAAAGTTGTTAGATGCTGTGTATGTTATATATCCCTTAGGTCATGCTACGTAATGTGCTACCATTTGTTAAATCCATAGTGCTTTTTGTTTGCTTAGATAAATCAACAACTGAGAGTTTATTTTAAATCTCCTCTTAAGATGATATATTTATATGTTACTCCTCATAGTTTAAGAATGTATCCATTATATATTTTAAGATTCTTATTTTTAAGTGTGCAGAAGTTTAGAATTGGCAAATATTTCTGATAAATTGACAATATGCCAGCAAAAATATCCCTTAAGGACAAGCTTGAAATTAAACTTTCTTTTTTTTTGAAAAACATGTTCTCAAGGTTTGCTTACAAAGATGTTTCTTCGTCAAAAACTTCCATTCACTAAAAGAAAACAGTGTATGATGCATCTGTATGGAAGCATGCTTACATTTGCCTTTGACACCCAGGTATGTGACCTAGTCTTATAGGTACTAAGGCAGAAGGAAATATGTTGTCATAACATCTCTTCAAGGTTTGCTTACAAAGGTATGTCTCTGTCAACTTGTCATTAGCAGATCATCAGGAAATTATCATAAATTCTAAGTTGTCTTTGTGATGGAAGGAAATTGGTCCTCAATGAAGGACTGAGATATAATCCAAGAAGGAATAGATAACAAATAAATTGGTAAATATGCAGGTAAATCTTCCTACCTACATGCAAGCAGACTTGTGGAGCTTTTGAAAAAGTGAACTAAAAATACCCAACAACAATGGCATATGAGCTAGGAGGTGGATAAATGTTAGTCAAAATTCTAAGGTCTTTGTTTATCGACTAGAAATATAAAGTTAATTATTGGTAAACTGGATTTCTTGAAACTGTGGATTGTTGTTTTTCAACATTTCTGAAAAGTTTTTGGTCATTATCTCTTCAAATGCTGTCTCTGGCCGGGTGCGGTGGCTCACACCTGTAATCAAGCACTCTGGGAGGCCGAGGCAGGAGGATTGCTTGAGCTCAGGAGTTGGAGACCAGCTTGAGCAAGAGAAAGACCCCATCTTTACTAAAAATAGAAAAACATAGCCAGGTATGGTGGTGCAGGCCTATAGTCCCAGCTACTTGGGAGGCTGAGGCAGGAGGATGCTTGAGCCCAGGAGCTTGAGGTTGCTGTGAGCTATGATGATGCCACTGTTCTGGAGGACAGAGCGAGACTGTCTCAAAAAAAAAAAAAAAAAAAAAACGAATTTGTCTCTGATCCTTTCTTCTCTCTTCTACTAGTAAAAATCCAATTAGACATCTATGAAAACTTATCCCTGTATCTTTTATGCCTTTTAACTTCTTTTTCCAACTTACTATCTCTCTGATGTGAATTCTAGAAAAAGTTCTTTGGTTCTATTTCCTAAATAGTTCTCCAATTTTTTCAGCTCTGTCTAATTTGTTATAAAACTCATCCACTGAGTTTTTTTAGTTAAATGATTATATTTTTACTTTTCAGAGTATTGTTTGATTTATTTTCATATATGCATGGTCTTTAATCATAATTTAAACTTCTTTGCCTCATATATATCAGTTTTACTCTTCGATCATTGATAAGCGCCTTATAATGTGTACCCTCTTCCCTCTTTAACCAAATGCCCAACCGTGCTAAGATATACAGACACATGGACTTGTTGATTGAAAATCTAGAGTCAGCTTTATTAGTAAAACGATATACAGCAGGGAGTAGAAAAAGTTTCTGACATTCTATGCAAGAGACTACTGTTTGTAACCCATTTCTTGAAAGGAGTTCTGCTTTTCTACATAAAGGTTTGTAATTTTCAATATAATATACAAAATGCTAAAGGAAATCATTTATGTTTCCTAAATTAAAATATGGTTTTTAATATAAACAAAGAGGTTCTCAACAAATTAAAACTACTAATGAAAGACAAACACCTGATGACTTTGATAATAAATTATATTTCAAATGTTTTATAGTTATGTTTATATTTCCATACTGTCAAAAATAGTAGAAAAAATCTTTGGGAACCATAAAAGCATCTTAAAGTTAAAAAAAAATAAAGCCTTGTGTTGAAAAACACAATCATTTGAATGTGAGAATCTATTTGAGATTATGAGAATCTATTTGTACATAATAAATAAGTTTCAACCACCAAGAAATTACTTTGCTAATATTGCCTGGTGAATTTTTGCTGTTTTGAGATAGTCACTCAGGATTCTGTAATTCAACACAGCACTGCGTAACAAGGCTGGCAATGACAAGATACCAGGAGTATCAAAAGTAGGGTTGTCATTTTAATTAAAATTTCAGGTAAACAATGATGTCCTTACTCTAAAGAATTACTAATTATTATCTGAAACAAAAATTTAACTGAGTGTCCTTTTTCTTTTTTGCTTAATCTGAAAACCCCAATTAAAAATTCTCCAATATAACATCACGTAAGATCTAAAATAAATATAAATCCACAGTATCATTATAACTATGCCATCAGCAATGCTTCTTCCTTTTCCATTTTTCCAAATGCATGCACAAATATGACTATATTGGATTCTTAAATAAATATATAAATAATAAATAGGAGAATAAGTTATACTTAAAAATAATTTACATGACCACAAAGAAAACTTAAAGTGCTTCCAGACGTCCTCACAACAGCCCTGTGAGGTAGGATGGTGGCTGATACTTTTTCCCATTTAGAAATAAAGGAGAAACCAAGGCAGAGTTGAACAGGGACTCATGGATCTTGGCTAACACACTAAGGTTGCCCAATTTAACAAATAAAAAATGCAAGATTGCCAGCCAAATTTGAATTTACAGCAAATTTCATAGTCCATGTGATGTCCATATTTCCACGTGACGGTTCAAACATCACATTTCTAGCAAACCCATTCAGTTCCTGAAATTGAAGGGCAGATACGTGCCTAACTTTTGACTTCAATTTTGTTCTTGCTTCTCAGCCCTAAAAATAAATGAAATGAAAAATGTAAAGATTAACAATAATCTAATAAGGAGGAAAGTAAGGGTCTTGAAAATATATTTTCTTGAAAACTTAAGATAATCTTCGGTATTCATTTGTTAGAAATGCTCTATATTTTCAAGTGTAAACAGGGAGACTAGGTAAGTTATCATCTAAAACAGGACACTTTTCAGGGTGAAAAGGAACTTTCCTGATGATACAGGATACTGGCATAAACCCAGACTGCCCTGGACAGACTGAGATGCATGATTTTCCCAGTCATGAGTACAACAAACTCACTATTGCTATTTTTTTTTTTTTTAAATCAAAGTGTCCTAAAAGAGATTTGCAGAAGCAGGAGATTTATAGGCTGACTTTTGGTCTATATGTCTCAAGATAGATGAAGAATTTAAATTAATAAAAAGCAACTTACCTCTTCAAAAATATCTGCACAACCTTCTGCACCCACTTTTCCTTGGGGTCCAGGCAGAGCTCTCTTCCGTCGACAAGCTTTACACTGAAACGAGAGAGATAATTAAAATCAATATTTATCTTTCCCATTCAAATCATCATTTCTTGAATACAGACATAAAATCTAAACCCAAAGCAACCTTCAGCTACTTGGCATGGAAGGTACCATATGTAAATGTCCTGTAGACAACGATTTTTGTTTTGTTTTGCTCACTACTGTAGTTCTAGTACCTAGAACTTCCCTGATTATGTCCACCTTCCTCAATGATAGGATTGCTAAAGAAAACTGTCTAATGCACTTTGAAAGTACTTACATGATCTCTGAATTCTCACAGTGTGGTCCACTCTCAATCACTCTCAGCTCTGTAATAAATTTGGGGTGGAAAGGCGTGGAGTGCGTCTTTATGCACTGGCATCGAAGTTCTGTGCCCATCCTCGCCAGAACGGCAGCTGTGGGGGGAAAAAATAGAAGTAATTAAGGATTGATGTCATCATCAGGCACCGCTCTGCTAGCCACACCCTCTTTAATTTCAGTTTGATTCCTTGGGGACCGTGGCAGCATCACGTGTCTAGCAAAGCCACATAGTCTCCTAGCCCTTGACCTCGATTTTGTTCTTTGACATCCTCGTGGTACTTTTTTCCTTCACTTGACATTGCGTGTTCCCCTGGGTTACCACAGTCCTGGCAAAACTAAGATTCTCCAATGTAAAAGTTGCCTTCAGAAAGAATTACTAGAAACATAGAAATGAGTTGTACAGATCTGAAATGGTCTATAATGAGGGTATCTTTAGACCAAACAGGAATTGATAGTGCCTGAGGCTTTTCAATAAAATACCAGATGGAGTAGAATTATCTGAGTTACCTTGCTCAATATTAATAGATAACATGGGTAACTGTGGCCCTCCATAGGATATACTGTAAATTACTGATTTATATTAAATATATGCATACTATACAGTATGACTTACAGACATAGAATGTCTATATTGATCCAACTTTATACTTTCCTAAGTGTTGAATAAATACAGCCTTAAAAAAATCCCTTCAGTTTAACATTAATTGACTGCAAAGATTATTTTCTGTTCTGAATACAAAGGATGTTTGTTATCAAAGCATTAAGGACAGGCTTGCTGTCTGAGGAGCACAGTTAGACACAGGGAAACTGTGAGTAGGAAAGATGCACTTACCTTCACACAGAGCTGCAGAAAGCAGGAAGGCTGCCAAGAGAGCCACAACCAGCTTGGAAGTCATGTCTACACCAAGTGAGATGGTTCCTTCCTGTGGTTTCTTGCTGGCTTCTGTCCTAGAAGCTCGTGTGCTCTGCTGTCCCTGAGGGTTTCTGCTGAAAGGAGCGCTCCCGTGGCTTTTTATATTATCGCCACCCTGGAGAACAAGTGCACCCTCATCTTCTCATTATGTCAGAGGAAATTCCACAATTTGCAACAACCCCAGCCTGTCTCCTGAGGCCAAACCTGAGTCATCAGACTTCCTCGATTGGTTCCTTCTCAAATATTCAGCTTGATAAAAGTTTCTTTGATCTTTAAGGTAATTTAATTTTGATAAACTTTTTTAAATAGTCAAGCTCCCGAGTTTCATACATTATTATCAATTGTATTCCTTTTTACTTGTAGATAACTTTATCGTGGTGCTATGTGACAGGCAGAGTGGCAGCTGTTAGAACAAGGTCATTGTTGATTATTCCTTTTATGGCATGGTGTTTATTTAAGTAAATGATATGTACTGTAATGATAGTGAAGGTAAGCCAGGCAACAGTTTTTACTGGAGATGGAAATTATGATAAATCCTTTTCTAAGTGTTTTAAAGAGTTTCCAGGAACTGTTACTGCTCTCAAGGAGTATATTTTCAAACTTTTTAAAAGATCTGGTTTCCCAATGTATGTTAATGGGATGAAAGTGCACACCTGCTGCACATGGAAATAATTCAGTCCACAAACATTTATTGAGTAACTTTCTGAGTAATGTAGAGGGCTAAAGAGATGGATAAAACTAAGTACTTAAAAAGTTTGGTCTATCAGAAGAAGAAAGCCATGTAAGAACCGACTCTATTACAGAGTAGAAAAGTGGTACTATTAATAATATCTTAATTCCAGCCAGGGCCGTAGGGTTAGAATCTCCCAAAAGCATTTTGAGCAGGGTGTTGAAGGACAGGAGGCCTCCAACAGAGGAAGATGAAAGGGAACAGCACAGTCCGTGGAGGGACACTGTTCAAGGACACTTAAGTTGTAAAGTCGAGGTTTGTTTGCGCTCCGGGAAGGGACGCACTAGGACGCCTCGACCGGGTGGGGATGGGTATTTTCTAATGGGAACGTGAACAGTATAAGCTTAGCGAGAAGAGCATCTGGGTTCAAACCTTGGTTCAGTCACCCTGGCTTTATGCTCCTTATCCAAGGAAAACAAAACTATCTTCTGAGTAACTGTCATCATCACTAACAAGAGGGATAGAGTAAGAAATTTATATGAGTATAAAAAGATGGCTTTATGTCCTAGAGTCCTAAAGAGAAGTCTTTTCCAGAAAGGATTTCCTTTGATAAGGAACACCAAGGAAGGGAATTTACAATAGTAGGAGTCTGTCTCCCTCTGGGCAAGTACACGCTTTATAAATAATCCAGCTTGATTGAATACTTTTCTTCGTTTTTAGGAAGTGCAATTGAACAGTGAGTTCACCCACACTGTAAACACACCATGGAGGGGGAATGCCATTTTTAAATGCTTTCCGAAAATGTTAGTCAATTTCTGAGCAATTGTGTTTCTTTATCTTCCTCCAACCAATCTAAGATGTGAGGACAAAGTATTGCATGGATTACATTATGTATCTTCTGTAGCAAAGTAAATGTTTATCCTACATAATGCAGTCTTTATTGTTTTTAACACTACCATTTCAGAAACTGAATTATCCATTTATTCATTCAGCCCTATCATCTGCTGATGGCAGGAATTGTAGGAGACGTTATTCACATAACATGAGATATAGTACCTGGCTTCAAGGAGTTCGCCATCTAGTGCAGAATATGGACAATTAGCTGCACAAGCAAGTAAAATACAATGACGAGTGTTCCAATACAGACAATTACAGGAAGTTCTGAAAGCAAATAAACAGGACCTCTGATGCAGTTTTGACAAATGCCAGTTTTCGGAAGAAACAACCTCAAAATTGTGACCTACATTGGTGATGAGAAGAAGAAAGACCAAAGAGACTGCTTTGCTGGTGGAGGGAAAAGCAAATGCAAGATGTAAGAGAACACGGCCCATCTGGGTTTCTCAAATTGTGTAGCATATGGAACACGACCTACGAAGGGACAAGAAGAAAAAAGTTTGGGGCAGATATGTAAAGAAGACCTAGATCTTGAAGAAAACCCCCAGTCTCTGTTTCAGTGATGTTGGCGCGTTCAGCAAAGACATCCTCATGCGGACACACCTGGCATGAGGGGTTCAGCCCGTTATCATTAAGACCCAATCGTATCTGCCGCACTACTGAGATACTCAGAGTTCTGAGGATGTGCAAAGCCTCCTTTACTTTCCCCGGAGGGTTGCCTTTGTATTTTTGCTGATCTTCACTTACATAGGCACCTGTTTCTCTCATTTCCGTCACCCCATATCTCCCCCTATACTCCTCTCACGGTCCCAACTTCATCCTGATGGCATCCTTGGAGGTTGAGCTAGTGAGTTCCATTTAACCTTGATGTTCACATTTTTTTTCTTAGAATGGAGCATTTACAAGGCAAAAAAAAAAAAAAACCTTTGCAAATGCTGTTCATCTCTCACAACGTAACCTTCAATGTATTATGTCCCAGGACCCTCCCCCTCAGAGGTGAGGATGGCCAAAGACAAAGTGACTAGAGGGGACAGCATATCTATCTTGTCCTACTTCTGTAAGGGTAAGCTTTGAGTCATTGTATAGTGAGGAGAAGGACTAAATGGGCTCAAGGAGGAAAAAATGGTAAGACTAGTTATCCTCTTTGGAGATATCCTGCTTTAAAATAGAATGGGGTACAAAGTTTAACTAAACTATAAAGCTGCATATAAATACAAATGGTGTCTTATCATCCCTTAGAAATGAATGAAGAGCTCATGGAACTTCAATAATTGAGCTGTTTATTTAAGGTCCAACTGGCTCCTGAGCCATGAGAATCATTTAATGAGCAGAAAAGAGCTCCCAGAGATCCTCATCACCAAGAGATGCGTGGTCATTAACCAAGTGTATCACCCAAGAAAAGGAAGAGCTCAAGAAACAGCCAAAACAAAGATAAATATTTACTTTTCCCACATTGATACATAACTCTTCTTCTTGCGTCAAACTCCCCACAGGAAACTGGATGTCTCTTTGCTGTGTTAAACCATCTAGCCTCACCCCTCAAATAGGTATTTTAGAATTAGATCTTTTCATAAATCTGAATAAAGTTGTGTTCACATAACAAAGCAGAACATGGTAGGGAAAACATGGGCTTCCGCGGTCAGCTGAACTTGAGTTTGAATCATGTCCCATGATTATTAATCAAGAGACCTGAAGCAAGTTGATTCTATGCCTGTGTTGCAACTGCTGCTGCTAAAATCTGACGCTCCTTCAGAGCTACCTTTCTCAATCCCAAGATTAAAGTCTCAGCTTACACCTGGAATTTTTTTTCCCTTTGAGGAAATTAGTCTGAGCTCAGAAGCCCTTCAGATTAACAGAATCACAGACAAAATGCTAAACATATATCAATGGATTTGACTTATGATGTTGTCAATGCCAAGTGTCATAAACATAAACATACCTGCCCACTGAAATTGTAGTCAATAAAACTTTGAGATAGTGGATAGATTTAAAACATGTTCTTAGCTGTGTACTTTGTTAATATGATAATTTAATGTGCTCCAGTTCCTCAAGGACATTTCAGTTCCCTCTCAAAATTCAAATGTTTCCAGTTAACAGTTTGTAAAAATACTTAACAAAGTTGGTCCATGCTGTTAAAATTGCCCCCTACCTTTAAAAAAAAAAAAAAAAAGCCATGTTTCTAAAGTCTTGCCAATTAGAGAAGCAATCAGCTCAACACATCGGTTTTGAGCCACAGGAAGTCAGGATAACTTAAATTTAAGGGTATGCATGGGCGTTGGAATAAGGCAAGCCTGCCTGCCTTCTGTCCTAACTCCTCCACTTACTATTATTAGCCAAGCAACCGCCTGAAGTTCTTGAACTTCACTGTGTCTCAGTTATCTTATCTGTACAATGAGAAGAACACAGTTCCACAAGATCACAGGGAGAATTAAATGAGTGAACATAGGGAAAATGCCCAGAATGGTACCTGGCACACAGGAGGTGCTCAATAAATGTTAGTTTTCTTTTTCTCTAATCTGTCACTTATGGTACCCTTATCTTTTCCTGGAGTTGGAGAACCACATCTCTCTTTAAAAGTTTACCAATCAAAAGGTAAAGTTGCATTAACACAACAGATCTTGTAAAGCTTATATCCGGCTGCTTATTTTTCTTCCATGCCTAATAATTCAATTCACATTTATGTGTTAAAAAAAAAAGCACTATAACCATCGATATATACAGAGAATTGGATATTATTTCTGATACTATTTTCCAAATCAATGGAGTTTGTAGTTTGAAGAACAGGTCTGGGGGAAGAGCCTGATTGTAGAAACAGGTATTTATTATGGACTTCGGAAGTGTAATGTCAGCCTGTCTTCAGTATGAAAAACAAATCAAATGTAAGTACTTATTTGTAGTCATTTCTTTTTTTTTTTCTTTGTTAAATTCATAAGACAGAAGTGTATATACACCTATTTTTTTGGTTAGATTTATTCTAAAATCAGTGAGACATTATTTACTCCGATGTTTACAATAAAAAATATCTTTAAAATGACAATGATTATATATTATGTGTTACTAGGATTTCTTGCATGCAAAGTAAGGATCATAGGAAATGAAATCACTTGGCAGAAAGGGAAGTTGCTGTATTAGAAGTGACTTAACTGATGCGTGCGTTTAACTATGTCTTGGTGTGAACAAGACCCACACCAAGTAATTAAGTCCAGTGACTAAGGAAAAAAAAAAGGTTTCAAAAATACTGATTCAAGTTGACATGATTTCATAGTGATATTTTTCTTTTTCTTTTCCCTAAAGTTCCTTTATTATTTTGATCTATTACTTTGATAAGTAGATATGTGATATTTCAAAAGCTGAGTTGAGATGAAACTCAACAATTTGAAGGAATTGGCTTAAGGGGAAACACAGGTGTTATGCTGTAATTCCCATGTTTTTTTTTTTTTTTTTTTCTCACAACTCTCACTCTTAAAGCTTTGATTTTTTAAAAAAGTTTTTGTGTCACAATAGGAGCTTCACGTTAGTTATTTCTTCTCCTCGCTTTGGCCTTAAAGATTGCGGAAGTATTTAAGGCAAAATTTGAGCCCGATACAAATTCCACATTGATGGATTCCATTTAGATGATGAGCCTTCAATCCATTTGTGTGACTGTTTTTTGATATTTGTCTCACCCACTTGACTGGAAATTCCACAAGGTCAGAGAGCAGTGCCAGCTTCCAGCCCAGGGCCTGCATGTGACAGGTGCTCTATAAACAGTTCTTGAATGAAAGCACAAATTCCCCAGTTCTCACAACCTCTCCAAACAAGAGCAATATCCACAAAAGGAAATGAAAGAGTTTATCTTGGTCTGTTTTTTGTTCTCCCTTGGGGACAATTATTTTATTTATATGAACCCAGAAGAATCCAGTATGGAAAATACAGTTTTAGTCAATGTTCTAATTTAGCAGTGGCAGATATTAATGGATAAAACAGTAACCAGTATAGCCAAACAGCTGTTTCCTCCCTTGGGAAATTAACCATCCAATCTCTTCTAGGCTCCTCTAGGGCTGGGGAAAGAGGTGATACAGCAGGACAGAGCAGCATAGGGATGGAGAGCAACATGCATGAACTACCAGCCACTGGACCTCCACTGGGGGAGGACTCTGCTGCTCCCCTCTTCCCACCCCCCAAATTGCAGACTGTGGAGGGTCCAGAAGACTATGTAGACAGTATTTCTGGAGGCCAGTGAGTGAACATGAATGGTGTTCTACAGACTGAGTCTAATTAACCTTGACTGTGCTAAGAGGAAACAGATTAACTTCCTTGTTAAAGTTTATCTCAGTGGCTCCTAACCCTTTTTATTTTAACCATTTAATTCTTTAAAAAAATATAATGAAATTGATATATCTTTTACTCACCCCCAAATCCACATAAGCCCAAAGATGCATATTTGTGTATAAAGTTTCAAAAAGCTTATTGACCCCCCTTAAAAATCCTTAAAGACTGAAATCAATAACTTAACAATAATAAGTAAATCCTGAATTTACCATTTTTACATCACATTAATTGAAAGAGAAATGGTATATTTTTAATGATCCTTGCTCTTTCTGGATACATCCAGGACAGAGAATTCAGAAAAATGTGTCTAAAGTTTTCCAAAGAGAAAATAAGGATGAATTACCTTTCATTTTCATGTCATCCACAGGTATAAAACCCAGATCCATTCAAAAAAGATGAAAACTGAGTACAACTCTCAGTTGATTGCAGCCTCCTTAGAGAATCTGCTAAAATTCAGTACAAATGGTAAAAGGTGACTGAAATAAAGGGTTATACTTTAGTCCTTCCATAATTTTCTTCATTTCCCCAAATATATATATAATTCAAGAAAAAAATTGAAATTATAATTATTTTTACATAAAGAGAAAAAAATCAGAAAATAATTCAGATCGGGTATGGGTTTGGAGGTGTACGCTAGTCTCTGAGAATCCCCCAAAATGTATGGCAAAATAAGGTTATAAAACTTCTTAATCTATTTCTGTTTTATCTGGTACCCCATGTGTCTGATTTCCATATCTGAGCCTCTTTCATTTCTAGGTGGTTTATCTAGTGTGATTTACTACTTGCCACAACAATTCATCTAAAATATCTTTCTTAATGGTATCACATTACTTATGAACATTAATTTCTTCCATGTGGTCCCTAAACCGGGAAGGAGGAAATCACTAACAGGACACTCCAGTGGAGTTTTCAAACAAAGGAAAAACTGTCTACTCTAAACCTGTTGAATAAACTTTTCATGCACTTCCTTTTCCCCAAGAGTGGGAGGTGGACCTAGTAAACACCACGGGCACCTTGTCTCCTGGAAAGTTAAAGATAAAACCAAAATGGGGAGGTTGAGGGGAGGTAGGTGAGAAATAACATACCCAGCCAGAAAAACAGGACCATGAAAGCATATGGTCAAGATGTTACAGCCGGTGGTTTGGAGGACAAACCGAGGGGCACACAGTCGGAGAATCAAGGTTTATTTGCTGGCAGGCTCAGAGGGGTCTCACCACTGAATTCTGAGCCCCTTCTACCCGATTTTTCCAACTTTTATTAAGTTGGGATGCTTCGAGGGGTGGGATCTCAGGTGGCTAATGCATCGCCAGGTAATAGATTAGTTAGTTGATGCGCCAGGTAATAGGTTAGTTGATGTGCCAGGTAATAGGTTAGTTGATGCACCAGGTAATAGGTTAGTTGATGCGCCAGGTAATAGGTTAGTTAGTTGATGCGCCAGGTAATAGGTTAGTTAGTTGATGCACCAGGTAATAGGTTAGTTGATGCGCCAGGTAATAGGTTAGTTGATGCGCCAGGTAATAGGTTAGTTAGCTGATGCACCAGGTAATAGGTTAGTTGATGCGCCAGGTAATAGGTTAGTTGATGTGCCGGGTAATAGGTTAGTATTATGCTGATGCGGGTCTTCCGTGGGGGGCGGGGGTCTCCAGTGGCTGATGTGCCAAGTAATAGATGGGGATTTTCCTTATCAAAGAGACCCAAAGAGAAATGAAGCAGGTACTAGGAAGCCAAGATTAATGAGAAAGTCAAAACAGCACATTTCTTTTCTGGGTCTGACTTACACTGTAGCAATGGGTACAGAAAGTTGTCTCTCAAGAATAATTGTACTAACAGGATCTTATCACGAAGCACCATGATATGTTTTATTTTTGTGCAATATTCACAATGACCTGTGTTTCGGTATTGTTTATTCCCTCTTAACAGAGGGGTTAAGTAATTTACGGAAGGTCACCCAGCAACTAGGAGGCAGAGTTAGGATCAGAACCTAAGCAGAGAGTCTGTGCGGCCTCAGGACATTTTTCTCGTGTGTCTGCAGGTCTCCCAGACTTTATTGTGAGCACATTTCTCTTCTTTCTCCTCTCTTGAATGAGAGAATTTAGAAGATTTAGAAAAGAGTATTTTGATCAATGGTGGGAGAGGGACATCAAAATCCTGTAGAAGGACCAGTCCCGCCTCCTGTCAAGGTCTCAGGCTTTCATTTTAAAATGAGGGCGTTTGCCTACCCAGCCCCTTCTGTTTTATCAATCTGTGAAGCTTAGTGTATGCGAAATAGACAGAGAACATCCTCTGGGAACTTGCCTACTTCTAGAGGGAGAAGACATTTGCCCAACTCTCAGATTTAGCAAAACTTTAAGAAAATATATACTTGTTCTTGCAAGTGGCTAACTAAAAACTGTCATTTACAACGTTCTCATCAAGCAGGAGGAGAAGGGCATGGGTCGAATGAAGTAAAGGCCTAGAATGAGAGGCCATGGGGATGGGGTGCGTTGCCATCAGACCCGTACCCCCTCCCCCCTGCACTGGAAGGAAGTGCTTCCTGTGTCCTTCTCTTGCCTGACACCATTTCCTCTTGCTTGACTTCCTCATGACTCTTAGACAAGTTGCAACTGTTGGACCCTTTGTTGTGAAACAAGTAATGTGGTTGGAGTTGGGGGAAAAAAAAATTTAAGAAAAAAAAAAATAAGAAAGAAGGGAAAAAAATTCATCAGATTTGCTCCAAAGCAAAGACATCAAACGTAGTGAATACTGCTTGAAAATATATGGGAAGAAGCCTAACTCCCCCATCACTCATCCATTGGACAGATATTTACAGAGCACCTTCTCCATGCCAGCACCTTTCTAGGTGCTGGAAAATGTTAGTGAAAAACAGAAATAGAAATGTTTACCCTTAGGGAGTGTCTCAGATGGATAAAGTTATGGAGATAAAATGGTAAATCAGGTCGGGGGATGAGGGGTCAGGAAGGTGAGGAGCGAGCAGATTACAGCACTGATGAGTCAGGGGAAGCCCCTTGTAGAGGGTGACGTTGAGCTAAGAACAGAAGGATTTAGGAACTGGCCAGTGACTACATGGGAGAGCATTCCAGGCAAAGGGGAAGTTTGAGGTAACAGGGACAGCTGGGAGCATGCATGGTGTACGTGAGGAACAGGTGGCCAGTGTGGCTGGAGCAGGGAGAACTGGCAAATAGGAAAGGTGGACAAGAGGCAGAGGACACATCAGACAGGTGAGGGGACGACCATTTGCAGTGTCTTAAGAATATCAAGGACATGATCTGACCCTCTGTCTGCCAGGAGAGAAAAAGAATTTGGGGGGGGGGGCACAAGAAAAGCAGGGTGACCCGTTAGAAGGTATTGTGGAAATCCAGGAGAGAGATGATAGCTACTTATACTAGACCAGGTGGCAACAGCAAGAGGTGGTAACTGGTGGTCAGATTCTGGAAGATTTAAGAGAGACACGGCACAAAGGGACTGGATATGAGATGTGAAGGAAAGAAAAGTCATGGATGACGAAGACTTTAGGTGTAAGCAATTGGAAGAATGGAGTCTCCAGCAACTTAGAAACTTGACAGAGTATCTAAAGTCGCAGGATTATTTAGGTGTGGGGCAATGCTTGTTTGCTAGAGCTCTTCTGACTGCATCCTGCGTGGAGCTCCCCCAGTTAGGCCCCGTACTTGTATGCAGTGGCAGATGTGGCTGGTGGCAGAAATAATGAGGCAGAGAGAGGTGAGTGGGGGGTGGGAGGTAGGTTAATATTATTGTCTTCCGGTCACTGCATTGGGTTCTTCACCTAAGTTAATTCCTTTAACTCAAGCACAAATGTAGGTGCTTGGTGCTCTTATTTCCATTTTGCAACCGAGAAAGCAGGCTCAGGGAGTAAGAATGGCATACACACGGCTAGCAAGCAGCTGAGCCGAAATCTGAGTCCAAATCAGAACCCAGATCTCTCGAACCCAGAGCCTGGACTCTTTCCCCTCTGCAGAATGAAGGCCCTGGCAGCCCACGGAGTGTGCACGTCCCAGCGGCCCACATCTTGAAAACTGTCTTTCAAGAAGATCATGTTCAGCTTAGAAAATAAAGTTACAAGAGCATCAGGGAAAGCATCTGATAGGTCTGAATTTTGCTGCTTTAAAAGAGTGAAACATGCCAACGTGAGTCACTTCATCTCCATTAATCTATTCAATGACATCGTGTAAACAGAGTTTATCAATTGGGTGGGGTGGGAGGAGTACATTTGTCAGGGGCCTTGCATTCACAAAAACCCTCAAAGCTGCTCTTCGGTATTAATAATAAACAAGGTCACACCCTCTGTCACAGAGATACACTGATAAGACATTTAATGTTCAACTTTTTTTTTTTTTTTTTAATGTACAGGACAGCAATTTCACAAAGGAATCAATGTTCAACTTTGAACTCTTACTCCATCCTGAACACAGAGTCTGGATGTACTGAAGTGCTTCTGTTTTTAATAACATGAATATATTGTAATGTATTTGTGAAATCTAAAAGCATTAGTTTATTAGAGACAGTTAATTTATATTTAAAAAAAACCTTATAATCCTGTTTTGACATTTCTTCTTCTCCTCTGCTCCCCTCCTCGTCCTCCTGTTCTTCGGCACACTGGTATTCTTTAAAAAGAAGAAAAGGAAAAAGAAAGGGAGTGGCTCAGGCCCACCTTGGCCTTTCAGGGACTTTGCTGCAAAAGCTTATAGTGCAGCAAGGCACCGTGTACCTTCATAAATATACCACGGTGAGGGAAAAAGAGATTCTGAAAATATAACATGTTTTTTTTTTTTTTTCTGTGATAAGTGTTCTAGATACAGGTTTTAAGCTCTGCACGAATTCCATCCTGGTGTTTTTGGAATCTTGCAGCCCCTCCTCATAGCCAGGTGGCAGCGTGCGAAGATTTCTAAGTGGGAAAAGCTTGGTGCTCAGTACGTCTCAATGCGAGCCCCACCTTGTGGTCAGAAGGCAGCAATGCCGCTCCCGTCTGCAAAAGAATGGCCGAAAAGTGGGACGGGGAGAGTTTTCGGAAAACGCGGCCAGGATTTTAGGCAAGCACGGTGTCCTCTATTCCTCAGCGTTTCTCATTTCTCTGGACTGGTACCAGTTCACTGGCTCACTTCCTCTATACGTGTGTGTGTGTGTGTGTGTGTGTGTGTGCGCTGGGGAGGAAGAAAATCTCTCTGTCTTCTGTTCAGGGTCAGGAAGGGGGAAAGGCGACAGACAGGGGAAAAGGAGAGAGAAAGGAGACCTGTGCCTGACGTCCCTTGAGCCAGCCTAGGGAGGGTGTTAGGAGCCCTTGGTTTTTCTCTCCGAAAAGCAGACAGTTCCTTAATGAGGGGCCTGTTAAAACGGTCACATTAAAACATCTTTGGGATATGTAGCAATGTAGTGTACAATAGTACAGACTTCTTTTTTTAATTGTGGTAAAATAGAACATAAAATTTGCCACCTTAACCACTTTTAAACGTACAGTTCGGTAGTATTCAGTACAGTCACCTCGCTATGCGACCATCAGTGCCATTCATCTCCAGAACTGTCCGTACCGACTTGTGAATAAACATCATCTTGGTTCAAACTGAGGCTCTGACACGTAGAATCACTTAATGTCCGAGGCCTCAATTTCTCTCCTCTATAAATCATGACTTTAAAATTAAAAAAGCAAATAACCAACAGGGTTGTTGTGACGATTAAATAATAATGCTTTAAACTGCTTAGTATATAGTGATAAATGATAGCAGTCATTATGGCTATTATAACTATGATTTCCTAGAATTCTAGCCATTTGTTATCTCTCCATGAACAACACGATCCCAAACCTTCCCACTATCACCTAGTGAAGCTACTTCCCTCACCCTTAGATCCCTGGCAAACATATCCTATTACCCCATAGGTTTCTTAGAATATTTTTGTGTAGTATTTTCTAGAACTGTTTATCATTTCCTATGGCCCTGAGACATGGGCCCAGGGGGGAAGAAAAAGTAGCTACCAGGGCAATCAAAGGGTGTGTCTTTAGCGCAACTCTGTTCCAACACATGCAAATTATCAATTCAGCTCAAAAACTAGAGTATCTAGTGCTCTGAGTCAGCGATGCCAAGCCTGGAGCAGGGCAGGGTCAGGGCAGCCAGCCACTGGCACGGCTTTGGCAGGGCAGACTCCATCCAGGAAGTCCGGACTCAAAGACCTTCCTTCTTCCTCGTGCACACATCTTGTGGCGGCGGTGGCTAGACCAGCGGGCAGTCAGGGAGGGCACACCCTACCCGCTCCCCTGGCTCAGGCTCCTCCACGTCCAGTCCCCCTTCAGACACTCCACAATATATTTGAGCTTCTTGTCGTAGCCTGTCAGGCCTGCTTTGTAGAGAATTTTTAAGACAGGTGAAGTTTAAACGGCTCCAGCAGAATTGTCATTTCTATTTATGGAACCATTCAGACTCCCCCACACATCATTCCATTTAGCTTTCAAATATGACCCTTCCTTCCTTCTTCCTTCCCTCCTTTTCTTCCTTCTGTCTCCCCTTTCCTTCCTTAACATTTAGAGTTCCTGATTGTATATATGATTCTCCTTTAGTTAAAAATTTGGGGAAATAAAGAAAATTTAAAGAAGGAAACAAAAATTGTCTGTAATCTCACCACCCAGAGATAAAAATTTTGTTATCTTCCAATATTGTATGTATTTATGTGCATATATTTCAAAATTGGTATTACACTGTATATCCGATTTTATATGCTGTTTATTTCACTTTCTACCCTCTTGTCAGCATTTGCTGCCCGTCAGTACCTCTACCTCGTGATTTTTAGCATCTGTAATGTGTTGTCACATGCAGTTCTACCAAGTCACTTTTCCTGTTTTTCCCCTATTTGCAGCCCGTCCTCTTCCTAGCCCCACGGTGCTAGGCCAGTCCTGCTTTCTCTGGCCCAAGATCACCACAGAAATCTCCTGACTGGTTGGACCTCAAGCTTCATCCTCTCCACTATCCACACACTTCTGCCAAGTGAACTTTCTAAAGTATGAAACTTTTAGAACTTTTCTGCAGATCTGATGGGGTCTTTCCCCAGCTTTAAGCTTCGGTGTCTACCCAGTGCCGTAGCCTTCAAGATACAGTTTACACTCCTCGCCCTGATAAAAGAAAGTTGTCCCCCTGGCCTCTCCAGACCCTTCTCTGGGTCTGTCTTCCTCCCTCCCAGCCTTTGAGTCCTTGATCATCTGCACCCTGGTGCACATTCTGTCTGGGACACCCTTTTTGTGCTTGCCCACCCCCCAAAAAGTCTAGGCAGCATCACGTTCTTAACCTTGCCCTCAATTTGCCCCATGTGGGTTAAGGTCTCCAGAGCTACTCTCCCCTAATGCAGTGAGCCTTCCTCCCAGCCCAGTGGGCTCTCAGACTTCAGAGTGCATCAGAATCATCTGGAAACTTGTTGGAACACAGATCACTGGACCCTACTCCTACCCTATCTGCTTCAGAAGGTCAAGGGGGACCCCAAGAATTTGCTTTTCTGACCAGTACACGGGTGATGCTAATGATGCTTGTTCAGGGACCAGAATTTCAGAACCACTGCTCTTTCCCAATGTGCTGTATCACAGTGATTTCTTGGTTTTCTCTCTTCTGAACAGTAACCTATGTGTAACACGATCTGATTTGAATCCTAAGATCCTTATACATGGTGAGTACATTAAAAAAAATCTCCGGAGTAGAAGAACTCTTCCAGGAGTCTTCATGCTCAGCAACGAAGTGGAAACTGTGACTGAGGACAGTCATCCTCCTTTTGCAGACCCCATTCCAGTGTCAGATTCGTGAGGTGTGACTCAGCATAAAATCCTGTGTGCAGTAACACTTGCTGACATACCCCAGGAGTCATGTATAGGAGCCCCTTAATCGTGCGTGGAATTTCCCAATAATTTGAGAAATTTCCCTTTAAATTCCCTTTCCACAGTGAATTTTCCATCACAGATGCCTCAAGAATAAGAATGAGGCATTGTTTGTGGATACATCACCAGTTGCCTAAACTTTCTCCTTAACTTTGCTATCAGGAGCCCCAAGAGAACATAGAGGAAGCAGTAGGAGGTTTATTTTTAAATTTTGCTAAAAAAAAAAAAAATTTTCACATGAAAATTATTTGTGTTTCTGATAGAAGGTAGGAAGAAAGCAAAAAAGGCTAAACTCTCTGTCGAGAAAAATATAGTGTCACGGACAGAAAATCCCCTTTGCACATGACCTAATAGAAGCTTTTTATGGAAAGAATTCTGTTCTGTGCACACCCTACTAACCACATCTGCTTTCACACACACGAAATGTCTAAACCTAAATGTACCAAATTCAGGAAAACGACTGTTTATCCAACTTCCCACAACCAGACAAAGCCAAAAACCAAAGTGCTGCTTCCCTAAAGTGTTCCGGGTGTTAACACAGTCTTTTAAAATGTGCTAATAAATTGTACATTAGTAATTTCTATAAAAAGTGCTAATAGTTTCTATAATAGTAGCAAATAAAAGAACTCATGCTGGCTCCATGTTTTCGAAGAAATTTTAATTTTCTTAGGCAAGCTTGGACTAGGCAGGCTTATAAATTAGTTTTCCTTCCCAGTAATAAAAAAGATGAAGCAAGATCATAGGAGCCACCCAGCTCCTTCAGTACATGCTTTCCTCAAATTTCTTTGGAATTATCGTCCAGCCTTTATGAAGCCACCCAATTCTCATTGTTTTCTTCTTTCATTAACACCTTTAATCACCAGGGCACAAATGACTTAATACATGAAAATATGTGCAAGGAACTAAACTCAAAAGTGACAATTCAGAGTGAAACATTCATGATGATCAATAATGAATGGATGACTTATAGATATTTAATCAAGAGAAAAAAACATAGCCAAGATCATAGACATATTTCATCTGATTTTTATCTATAAACAATATCAAGTATGGGTATAAGGCAAGACCTTTTTCCTCCTCCCTCCTGAAATATAAGGAGGATAAGATTTACCTTGAACAACTCAGGTGGCTCTTTCTTGAGTTCTAGCCCCTTTCTAAGCATATGCAGTAACTCAATAACCAACAAATAAAAACTCAGGAGTTCCAGCCTGTCACTCTAGCAAAAAATGAGCAATTTTAGGTCTTAGACAAAAGAAACACACTCATCAACATTATTCAACCTTGAGCTGGAATTCAGAGAGAATTTAAAAACCTGTACATAGAGACACATACATATAAAAATATTTTCTAGTGATAGTTGACCAAAATTACAGAATGACAAAAACAAATGATTTCTAGGTAAAAGGACAAAATAATTTCTTTGAAGTTTTGATGATTTGATCTTATAATATTAATTTATCAAAATACACAAGTAATAGAAAATGCCATGAATTTACCTAGAACAGGGATGGGGAACCTTTTAATGTTGGAAGCCACATTAATTTAGCTGTAATCAAATAAGGCTGCATTCAAGAAACTTCAATCACATATACTTTAAAATGTACATTATTTTGTAAAAATCTACTACATAATAATTTCAAAAAATGAAATTAACTAACTTTTTAATGACTTTGTTGCGTCTGCTTTTTGTTGGGAGGCATTTGAATATTTGGTTGCAGCATGGAGGTCTGCCAGTTATTGATCCAAATGGTGTTAGAATGTCAGCAGGTTGTAATTAGTGTATGGAGGAGAAACATAGGCCACTCTTAACACTTGCTTCCTTCCAGACCATGAATCATAACCTTTAATGGAATATACAGGCAACTGAGGGTGATGAATGAAGGCACGAACACAGGGAAGGCCACAGGTGGTAGGCTGTGTGCTTCCATACACCAAGCACCAGACTGAGGCACCCCATCCTCAGGGTTACAAAGCATTACGCCAGACTATACAAGAAGTCACAGGGTGAGCATGGACCTCTTGCTGGAGCATCAGTTTTCATCGCTGCAAAGTAAATTATAACATTACTTTTATGCTGCATTAAAATAAAGAAAAATTTTCAGTAGATAATGTTATTTGAATCTTTAAGTTAGCATAGATGCTTTGAAAGGAATTCCACACTTGTGCAGGCCATGAGGCTTCCACCACAAGCTCTCTCCTATGCCATTGTAGGCACTGTGGTTGCAAGAGGGAGCAGCAACCAGTCATTTCCCATTGACTTCTGCTCATTCTCATCAGCTCTGCTGTGCTTAGCATTTTGTTGTCGTTCCACATGTGTTTATTTTCCATCTCCTACTAAATTGTACACTCTGTAAGGACAGAGACTGTGTCATTTCCATCTTCTGCCTCCTCCACTGTGTTCAAAACATGGCTCACTTGCAATGCAAACACAGTAAGACTCATTCATGCCAGGATAGATGTTACTTTAGGTATATTCAAGTGGAAAGTTGATTGCGGGCAAAATTATGAAGTCTGCCATGACAGCTCACAAACCACCCAATTCTATGCTCACTTCTAGTGTCCGGGACCCTCGTTTTCCCTTCTCCTTTCTCTTTTTCCAAAACGTGCCTTTAGATTTGTCTTTTATAATATGGCATAAATGATTTTTACAAGCTTAAAGTGTTCTACCTAATGGAAAAATGTATGTTTCAACAAGGAACAAGCCTTTAAACTAAAGAAAACTGCAGACATCAGTCACTGCGTGGAAATTATTTTTGTCATGGGGCATTCTCAGATCTGCTAAAGCCACACCACATAGACGATTACATATTCCAGTGACTTATAAGGCCAGCCCTGAAGTGACCCCAGCCTGGATCATATGAGTCAAATTGGACTCATTCTTGGAAAAAAGTAATCTTCAAAGTACAAAATGAGTTGTCAGTACAAGATGACCTTATACACTGTAGAATCTATGGGGATTTATTATATGGATTTATATCTGTGGCAGATAAAGCTCTGTTCTCTGAAATATAAAGAAGATCATTTGATACTGATGAGTTTCACTTTACTCGTCTATTAAATGAGAATTCTGGGAAGTTATAACAGAAAATATTTAACAGTGTATTTTCTATGTGCCCGGAACTGTCAGTGCTTTGTATGTATTAAGTCATTTAATCTTCACGACAACCCTATGAGATCAGTACTATTACTATCACCATTTGCAGATGAGTACACTGAGGCAGAAGTTATGTAGCTTGTTCAAGGTCCCACAGGAAGTTGGTGGCAGAGAAAAATTCAAACTTTGATATCAAATTCCAGTGCCTGCCTTCTTAACCACATGCCATGAGCTACAAATCTTTTCCAGGACTAAGAATCTACAAGTCTTTCTCATTCATCCATTGTGTACACCAAATATAGCATCATTAGCCCATGAAACAACACAATAAAGAAACTGTACAATATACAATGCCTGCATAATAAAGAAATTATGAAGGTAATGATATGTACCTTGTTTGTCCAAATTTCAGTATTATAATAACTGTTTGAGAAAGGTTTATCTAAAACTCCTTGGTTTTAGGCTATTTTGAAGTTCTGTGGTATTTGGATTCTGAAATACTGAGACCACTAATAAATAATCATTAATGTTGAAAAAAAATTTTTTTTTTGGCTGATGCTAGCAGAATGGATAAATCCCATTGTACATAAAAGATAGCAATTACTGGGCTACTCAGGGTCATACCTAGGATTTGAGAACTCTAAGTGTCCCTAGAGGTCAGCTAGTCCAATCCCACATTATAGATTAGTCTCCATTTTTCACTTGGGCAAATGTTTTGTTGTGTATTCCAAACCTAAAATACAGTTACAATTCAAGGATTTAGAAATATTTGGCTGTGATTTTCATGGCCAAGGGGTTTCTACTTACAAAGTAAGACAAAGGCTCTAAACGTTAAAAAAGACAACATCATTAGTGGCACAAAAACTAAGCTATATGTCGAGACCTCTATAAAGAGCCCTTATCCAAGAACCTGATTTGGATGTTGGATTTCATCTCTGGACTAACCTAAAGTCATCATCTGATCCTCTATTTCCTTCTCACTGAAAGATTTGGGTCACCCTTTCACAATAAAGCATTTATAAAACTCTTAACTATTAAAATCATCTTGATGCATGCTCACCAGACCAGGTTAATCTCAGATAATGGAGTCTGTCCTAAAATATTAAAGGATGACAATTAAACATATTAGATGATTTGACTCAATTTATCCTTTCCTTACAGCACTTTCCAGGTAGTCTCAACTGGTCAGGACTTAAGAAAATGAGGTTCTGAGCACTGGCTCAGCAGCTCACCTGCTCTGTGACCATGAGAAAGCCACTCAGCCTCTTTGGACATCAGATTCTTCATCTACTCAACTAGGGGATGAGACTCGTCACCATCATTCCTTTCTGCAGGTGTCCTAGTGATGAATTTACACATGGAACCTCAACAGTGTTGGTCTCATTTGTGGGAACTGTCAGAAAAAGCTCATGTCGTATCCTTTAAAGTTCCTCAACCAAATCACCCCCCAAAAGTTGAGGTTTCTCAAAGTATAGCTATAACCAGGCCATGATATGGTTTTCTTTCATGGCCTCTGTCTCTTTAAATAAAATGTGAAATTTTGTATATTTCAGAATTTAAATTCAAATTTCTGGTAAGTATACATGCTTATTTTAAAATCATAAAAACCTTTGAGATATATGAGCTGTTATAAAACTAATCTTGAAACTGCTGTTCTAAAGGATAACCAAGTATTACTGGGAATGTTTTCAGTCATCTTTAACTATATTCAGTCTAAACTTTGTATTTATTCAAACTACCCTATTAGGTCAGCTAGACTTCATTTTACTGGTTTGTTACTTAGATATTTCACCCCCAGCTCAGCATAATTTGACCAGCCTTAGGAAAAAAATTAAAAGAAATAAAGAAAGGGAGAGATTACAATCTATCTAGTAAAGGTTAGTTGAATTAATCCCCTGATTAAATATCCTTTAATAAGCAAATAATAGTTGTCAGCATCCTAAATTTTGAGAGATTGTTGAGAATACAATTAATGTGACTCCAGGGAGAATTTCCACTGGTCATTCATTAGTGCTTCTGAAATATATTTTCAGAATAGACTCACATTATCAGGCACCGTATTGTTTGAGCGTCATCCTTGAAGGGGAAAGCGATCAACTTTCAACCTTTCCTAGACAATAACCAATTTTAGAAGGCATCCTTTGAAAAGAAAGATAGTGCCAGAAATATTTCATGGGAGACTTGAGGTCCGACTGTATAACAATAACATTCTTACCTCACTTCCTCAACTCAGGTTAACCTGATACCACTATTGGTATCCCATGTTTGTATTTGACAGCCACAGAGTCTGCCAAACCTATCATTCCCCACATCTTCTTTCTACCTTCAAACCACGTACCCACAATGACATTGAAATATTGAGCAATCCTACACCCAGGCCTGGGAAGATTTTCTTACCTAATCTGCAAGATGTACGAGTATTAAGGACAATCCCTCATGTTATCCCCCTTTCTCATGTTTTATAAAATAATTGCACAACTCAATTCCTCAGTTATTCACCAATAAATGAGAATCCTCCTTTAGTCATCCATTTGGTGGTTCTCTGTAAATATCTCTGCTCAGAACAGTTCATACAGGTTTCTCGCCTCTCTTTCATGTTCTGGTGTTTAGGCCGGGGTCTGATTTTAGCTATGCTGGTCCTTTCATAGTGCCTGAGTTAAAAGGTAAAGTTGCCACAAACCACTGTCAGTTTGCCAGAATATTGATACTAAAAACAATCTTTCAGATTTGAGTCAATTTTTTTCATGGTTCAATGACTTCACATTTTTCTCTTTAGAAACCAAACACATCTACAAAGTAACCTACTCTTTTGACTTTCAACATCACATTTTCTCTGAGATAATTCATAGTTTTTCTTCCTTCCCTTGTTACCACTAGATCATGATAGGATAATGGAACTAAAATGATGATCCTTGAAAAAGAACGATGACAGAAAAAAGTGGAAGCAAAGCTTTCAGATACTTCGGCAACATGCCACGATGTGAACTAAAGTAACAGAGTTTGGAGTTGGGAGCATCGGGCTAAAAATCCTAGATCTGCCACACACTGTGTGACTTTGACCAAGTTATTCATCTCTCTTCTCCCAAAGGTTCTGATATATAAAATAGGGCTAGTAATTACTACTTCACAGGGCTGTTTTGAGAATTAAATGAGACAGCATTGGTAAAACATTTAGCACAGTGCTTGGTCTCCTAAATGTGATCAGAAATACCTCTGTTTCCTGCAGTCGACATGGAAATATCAAACTGTATGGAAATTAGAGAGTCATTTGAGCAGCCTAAGGAGAGGCCTATTAGTGACTGCTCCTCCCAGCTGTAGCAGTCACATTTTGAGTTTTGTTTTTTTTTTTTGTTGTTGTTGTATTTTTTAATCATGTGGTCTAAGAGGGAGAGAGGAAAACATAGGTTCATTGTGCAAGTCTTGTGAGGGGAAAAAAGTGAACTTATAAAATAAAAATGTGGACATGATCCTATCGTCTAGCAGTGTTAATTCAGCTCTACAGAGTTCAAGAGCACAGTATAGACTATGTATGGTCAGACAAACCTGGCTTCCAACCCTGAATCTGACACACTTAACAGTGGTGTGACCTTCAGCGTATTTGATGACAGAGTCTTTTGTTCCTTCTTATGCAAATTTGAAATAATTATAACTTCCTTGAAAGATGAACTGATACCACCAGTGTATGTAGTCAATATACAATAGGCATTCAACAAAGAGTGCAAATGTTGTCCCTGTCGTTTACTGAGAGAATTAGTTCCTTGTCTGGGAGACCTAAATCAAACCAAATCTTAAATCAGCTTCCAGTGGGTCAGTGGCAGCAATGAGCCATGCCAAGTGTTCTACTTATTTAAAAGTTAAATATTTGGAAGTGTGTAAGGAAGTTGCTAAGGAAGACAGCCTGACATGAAGGACGACATCCTCTTATCTCACATGTTATTGGCACTGCCACGAGACAGCATTTCTTCTCACGATTCAGAAAGCTGCTTCCACATATGAGAACATAAACACTGTCACTCTGGATTAGGTTTGCCAACCATTCCACCAGAATTTCATCCTAGAAAGTGTAAAAAGTTATGACTATCCTCTTTGACATCATGAGTCCAACTTTATAGGTTAGCTAATGGGCTATGATTTTCTTGGTTTCCTTTTTCTTCTTCTTCTTCTTCTTTTTTTTTTTTCTTTTCTAATTTCAACATTTACTCTAGCATCCTAGGCATTTTCATGTATGCTATGTTATTTCACCTTAACAGCTCTGTGAGACAGGCATCGTTACTTCCATCACCGATGTCAGTATGGGATGAGAGCTGGCAGGGGAAGGGAGTGGGGTACATAACCACCCCACGCAGGAGCATCTCTCCTGGCAAAGGAGCAGCTGTGAGCCATTATCAGCTGATGCTCCTAGTAGCTGGGAGTGGGTACACTGGGAAAGAGGACAGGGAAGAGCACCAGTAGAATCTACTATATCCCTGTTTGGGGGGATGAGAAACAAGGATTAGAGCATGGAAGTGACTTTACCATGCTCGTGCTTATATAGCTGGTAGTGAAAAGCCAGATCCTAAATCAGACTGCCTGATTCCAAGCCAGGTGCTCTTTCTCCCCACACCACTAGCTGCCTGAAGGAAGAGGGGCAGCCATGAATGTACACAAACCTCTTATGAAGTGGAAAATTGGAAGATTGACCTCATTAAGTGCATTCATCACTGGAAAAAGTAGAGGTTCCTTTAAATTTTCCTATATTTAGACCATTTCAACTTTAGCTGATGACCCTTCACCTTTGTTTTCTGAGAACCAAAAAACGAATCCATGGCATTCTATTTCAACCACAATTGCATGAACTTTGATTTCAAGCCTTCTCAGAACTTGAGTCCTGTTCTTGGAGTTAGACCTCACAGAGCAGATTTTTATTTCCTTGGAGTAGTGGTCAAGTTTGACCAGGTAAACAGGCCTGTTATCACGCTCCATCTGTCCTATAGCTCCAGTCTAGATGACACCTACAGTCAGCACTGGCACTGTGACCACCACAAGGCATCACAATGGTGGAATCACCAGCACTTCAATTCCTCTTTGACGTCTTAGGTCTACCATCACAGGTTGGCAATGGCTTACACCATCTTAGGTTTCTTCTTTCCTTCCCTTTCTTTCTTCTTTCTTCCTTTTTTTTTTTTTTTGCTTTCTTTTTCCTATTTACAGTTCTAACTCTTACCATCCCCTGCTCCTCATCTCTAACACCAGCAGAAACTCCCTTGCACCTCCTCTGCCTTCTTTTATCCTTTCATACTTATGAGCATTTGACATACTATAGATTTCATCTTTTCATTGGTTCATTATCTGACTCTACACATTCCCCCCTTCCCCCTACACACAAACTTAAAAAGGTAAAGTTTTTTTCTGTTTTGTTCACTGCTCTATGCAGTAGCTAGGACAATGCCTGGCACATTACAGGCATTAATATATACATGCAGAATAAATCCCCATTTCACAATTAAAGCAACTTCGGCTTAAACCTTGGCCTAGATGACACTGGGTATGAATAAAAGAGCTTGAATTAAAGCCCAGTCTCAACTTTCTCCAACCCTGAGCTATCAGCACCATTTTTCCTTTAATATCTTATCTATCTACCTATCGACCTACTTGGTACTGAGTGATTCCAGACTTGAATATTCGACCACCAACTGGACATCTTATTTGGGAAACAATACGAATCTCAAATATAACTTGTCAAAAACCAAATGTGCTCATATTCAATGGAAGACCAACAGTTCTGAGAACCAGGAGCTGCCAATGGCACTTCTCTTAGAATTGTTAGGCTCCCTGCTAAGGGAAGATGAAAGGATGGAAGATGAAAGGATGGAACCAGAGCTTCTTTCTCACAGGCCCAGATGATTTGGTGCTTCTCTTGCCCTCCTGCCATGAGGGCATAGAATTGTGAGTGCCACACGCCTTACTTCTCCAAGATGTCTTGTTTGCATGTTCATAACGCTTTGAGGAAACAATAGGTATACATCAATTCAATTACAGGAAGGAGATACCTACAAACCGCAGAGTATGTTGAGTTAGAGGTTTCATCATTGTTTGGAAAAATCTTCCTCTTTATGTGATTAAGACACGTGACACAGTCTACATCCATTGTTTATTATACATTAAGACTTTATATCAGTATGGAAAAAAATTCCTTTGGGAAAAATAAAGAAGTGCCAAATATGAAAAAAAAAAAAAAAGACTTTATAGCATAAAAACAAAATCATGGATGTAAAAGTTGGAGGTTTGATAAAAGCCTAAATTCAAATGTTGTATCAATTTTTAAAATATGCAGAGTAATTCTTCAGAAGAATTGCACACATATTTAGGTCACACTAATTAAATTAATAACTCAGAGGGCAGAACAGAATTGTGGTTAAGAACATGGTTTTGGGAGGCAGAATGCCTGGAATTTGCATTCCGGTTCTGCTGTCTACTCTTGTGTGATCTTGGGCAAGTTACTTAACCTCTTTTCATTCAGTTGTTGATCCATAAAATTGAGATTAAAAAGAGCACTTACCTGAAGTGCCGCTGCTAGGACTTGTGTATCAACGCAGGTGAAGTGCTACGAAAGTGTTGCCATTATTGTTATGAGTCTTAATCTGCAAAAGTACAGTGTGCCTGCAAACCTGGTTCAACTTAAAACTTAGAGGACAGAGCTTAAGAACACACTCTAATGTCAGATATCACCAGGTCTGAAGATTCATTTCCAAAAATTACCATCAGTGTGGACTTGGGCAATATCTTATCCTTTCCACATCTCCTTTTGCAGGCTAAAAAATGGTGCCAGTAGTACCTACTTCGTAATATGATAAAAATTTAAGTTTGAAGAGAATTAAGCTGACACTTGCCAAGCTTTCAGATAGAACTTGGTACACAATTAGTGCTAAATACTTGAGAGCTCTGATTCTCACCACAAATTAATTAAACTAAATTTTAGATGAAAATTTAAATATTTAGTTTAAAGAATTGTCTGATACATGTAGCCTTACGTACTATCCCTTTGCAAAAAAAGAAAGAGGAGAAAGAGAGAAAAGAAAGAAAGGAAGAAAGGAAGGAAGGAAGAAAGAAAAGAAAAGAAAGGAAGGAGGGAAGAAAGAAAGAAAGAAAGAAAGAGAAGAGAAAGAAAGAGAAAGAAAGAAAGTTTGTTTACTAAAAAAGCTTTAAATGTTCCATTTTAGACAATGCTGCTTTGTCACCCTGGGCCCGGATGAGGCTAGTTGCTCAAGGCACTGATACAACCAAAATTTGAGAATTCTTGATGGTCTGAGCAGCTTGTTCCCCAAACAAGAGAACTCATTTCCTTTTTAACAATGACGTCAGTCCAATTCAGCATCCCGGCAAGAAAACAAAACGTTCTTATATTTGTGACTGGTGTCATAGTTATTTACCTAAATATGAGGATGTGTATTTTGGAATAATTTAAGCAATGGTGGACCAGACCTTTGTCAGAGTAGGCCTCATTCTTAGAAATCTTGCCCAATCTCTCTATTTTTTTTCTTAAAAAATTGCATGTGTACTCTGTATTCCTGTTACTGTCACGGAATGGGCAAGAGGAAGCAGAGTGCCACCCAGCAGGGAGGCAGCCCTCCCTGGGCTGGAATCTCACCTCTGTGCTTCTCTGTCCCCTTTCCTTCCTCTACACGATGGGGAAAGAGTAGCACTCCAGACTCAGATAGGAGCTGGAAAGGCTGCCGTAATTGTAAAGATCTTAGCCAACATCAGGCCGCCATAGAAATATCGATGTCATCGTTATTATCATGAAAGTTGTCATAGATCGAATTAATCTTATTAAATTAATAATCCACCATTTTTTGCTAAACTATAATCTAAATGTTCCAAACTAAATCTTTAAATTTCCACTGGAGTTTTCTATTTTAGGTTCCTATTTTCAAATAGGATGACACTCAGAAGAATATTTTTTTAACACATTGACTGCCACGAAAGTTGTATTTAACTCACTGTAGTTTTGATTTCAGGGCCATGTGAAGCATATATAAAACCTTACTTGTTGATATTCTTATTGTTACAATTAATATTGACAATTTAATTCTAAAAACGTGGATTGAATGAATAGAAGTCAATAAATTTTGTTTTTCTATTTATGTTTACCTTTAAATTACACAGGAAGTTTTTATTCTGTTTTTGTAATAAAACACTGTGGCCCCCAAGGAAAAGTTTTCTGATTTTTTTGTGTGGCAGTCAACGTGTTAAAAAGATACATAATCCTTGTATATTTTTGTGTAGTTTCAAAAATGTCTTCCCGATTAAAAAATGTTATTGTTTCTTTGTTCAGGAAAATTGCATTTTAGTGAAACACTTATATAAGAGATTGCCTGATGGTATTATTTACTGGCAATCACCTGGTCCAGTTGAAAGAGCACAGGTATAAGGCCAAATAGTCCAGAATTAGAATTCTAGCCCCTTTTCTTGTGGCCTGTATGACTCTAGATAACTGATTCCCAGTTATTTTATCTATAAAATATGACTAATAATCTCTTCTTACAAAATCGGTGGGAAAATCAAATAAACAGAACCATACAAAAAAAATAGCACATTGCCTAGCCCAAAGTAGATTCTTAATGTTGATTTGCATTTTCACTCTCTTTATAGCATTTGTCCTACTATAATCTCAAAATTTAGTAATCTAGACATCAATATGCATATTTATAATCACTCACATCAGTGTAGAGCTTTAGATTTTACAAATTGTTTGCATTTACATCATTGGAAACTGAGGCTCTCAGAGCTTGTCTTTTGCAAAGCTGCTGAAGCACAGAGCTGAGACCTGGGCCCAGCTCTCCACGTGAAGCGGTTGTCTGATTTTGCGGATCAGCATCATCAGCTCCCTGAACAACCTTTACTAAAATGGGTTTTGAGAGTAGCTAATTTGGGGCCATATCTTTGGTTTTGAACGCGGCAAGGTGGAAGAGCATGCCTGGGTTGACACAAGACCTGCAGCTCACTGTGGAACAATCACACACAGGAGGTTGTCCCCGAGGGAACGGCCAGCCTGATGGACTGGACAAAAGCCCCTATAAGGTGTGTTTATCCTAAGAAGGAGGACTGCCTAACTTTCCCATAAATGTAAGGTGGAGCACCCCAAATGAAGCAGCTGACATTCTTTATATGCAAGTGATGTGAAACTGGCTTTATAAATTAAAAATAAAATTCAATAGAAATGCTTAAGGGAACATTTTAAATTGCAGGAGGAAGTCATTTTTGCTTTCCTGCCCTTGTCTTTTCTTTCTCAGAGTGTCTGCTACCCAGTTCTGATGACTCATGTCCTTAGCTGCAGGCACCTGGCTTCCCTCGAGTGCTGCAAAGCATCCTGGGATAGGAGCCCTCATGGGGTCTATCAAGCCTCTGCTAAAGTGTAAGTTCTCACGAGATCGAGGAATTTCGTCTGTTTTGTTTACAGGTGAGTTGCAATTGTCTGGATTGGTAGCTGGCACATACGAGATACTCAATATAGACTGTTTTAATGAGAAAATTCTACTTAACATCAATGGGACTCTGTGACTTCACACAGAAATCACAGACAGCCATGATGTGGTCATTAGTCCGAATCGCTGCTAAACTTACAACAGTTCACCAGGCATGTCTGTCTCACGTTGCCTCACCACCTGGACTATAAACTGTCCTAGGACAAGGGCTAGGTCTTGTTTCCCAAGGAAAGAATATCTAGCATAGCATATGTGGAATACCTTCTTTTTGAGGAATTACCTTTGCCTAAATTAGCAAGTCAATTTTTATAGACACAGTTGTTGCCCAGAAGAATTCAGAGTATTTGGTTCACACACAGGAGTATAGATAACATTTTCAAAAGAAAGGAAAGAAAGAAAGAAAAGAAAAGAAAAGAAGGAAGGAAGGAAGGAAAGAAAGAAAGAAAAGGGAAGAGAAGAAAGAAGAGAGAAAGAAAGAAACAAACAAAGAAAGAGAGAGAGAGAAAGAGAAAGAGGAAAGTAAAAGAAAGAAAGAAAGAAAAGAGAAAAAAAAAAACCCAGAATGCCAGTGTACTAGTGTATAATCCAGTCAGTGGAACACTGATTTTTGTTTGTTTGTTTGTTTGTTTTTTATTTTAAAGAAAAAAAAGATTGAAATAAAACACAAAGGAGCTAGAGGGGTTGAGGGCTATTTCTCCCCACTTGGGGCGAACACTCTCCACAGAGAAACCATCTTCCAGTTGCTTCATTGCTGAAGTCTCTTCCCTGCTCCCCCAACTCCTTTATTTTATATTTCATGAGGTAATTATTTTTATACATAAATATTTAGAGGAAACTCTGACTTAATATATAACCCGTTAGCAAGAAAAAAATATTATAATTAAAAAAACTGTAAAACAAATGTTTCCAATTGGTTTTGAGTAAATTTCTGCTTTGGCTTTCTGTCGGTGTTTGTAGCATGCCTTCTACGCAGCCCATCCCACCGCCTGCCACGGTCACTGAGACGTCTTCAGAACCAGAGAACTGGGTATCTGGCCATACACATGCACTCATAGAGTGTGGGGATTTTTAATTGGGAATGTCACCAAAGGCAGAAGGTATAATAGCATGTTCACCACATTTGTACAACAGCATGCAGCCAGACTTTTCCAGTGCAAATTATCTCACTGTGTAGTGTGACAACTAAAGATCATAGCCATAATACAAAGAGTGTTTTTCTTGCAATCTACTTGCCAGTTAAATGTGAAGTCCAGGAGAGCAAGGACACTGTGGACACCCCCAGCACCACATCTGTGAGTAGTATATAGTGAGCTGTAAGTGTACATAGTGGGTGGTCAGTAACTATTTGTTGAATTGAACATACTTTATTGAGGCCCTTGTAATAATGTTAGCATAATAGACATCGTGGTATAACTAACAGTGCTCAGAAGTGGAAATCAGGGACTTGGCTACCACCGGCAAGCAATTATGAATAACATCTCTGAATCTCTCTTTGTTCATCAGGAAATTGAGAGAAAGGGGTAGACTATTTTTCAGGTCCCTTCCACTTGTGAAGTGCTACTGCTCTCCAGTGTCACTTGGGCTCATTCCATTCACCAGGACATGCAGACATTGGTGATTGCCTAGAACTCAGTGTTTCCATTAGGTATGTATTGAGAGCAATAAAAGTGGACCCAGAGCTAGAAAGCAAGAATTCCTACTTGGATACAGAATGCCACACCAGGCTAATACATTTGGGAACAGATGTCTAGGCCATGAGAAATGAATACTCCATCGTTTACCATTTTGTTTCTAGAGCCTTGGCTTGTGGCAAAAGAACTAGCTTCACCAATCAGTCCAAGGAGAACAAACTCTTAGAACAAACATTCGCATCCAAGATGGCTGCCTGGAGGTGAAAAATGATATAACTGAAAGCCAGGGGGAAAAAACGAAGCCACTCGGCCGAGGACAGTGCAGACAGAGGGGCAGTGTTTATACAGCACTGCAGGTGGAACTCAGGGAGACTGAAAGTGACACCTGGAAACACTTGCTGACCAACAATGAGCTCCTATAGAACCAATGGGCTGTAATTTTCCTATTGCAGAGTACTTGCTTTTTCTGGATGTTTTACTTTATTTTAATGAAACTTCCTTCTGATGTATTAATGACCTTAGGGAGCTGGTATTCATATCTTTTTAGTTTAGAGGAGAGAGTTTTTTAAATGGGAGCTTGAATAAATTGAAGTGAGTCACCCCTTATGTGCCAAGCACCTCTGTTCCCACGTTTAGATGACAGTTACCCTTCCTTCCGTGTACCCTGGCCACTCTGAGATGAGAAAGGTGGGAAAGAAAGGAATGGAATGTCAGTGAAACTACCTCCTGTTCTCACCCCACCCTGGGGCCTCTCTCACCCACAGCCTTACATCTCGGACTTTGGCCTTTTTGTGAAATTAATATTCCTTGACCCTAACTTCCAGGAAAATTGGAAGCTAGACTCTAAAATAAGCTCATACCATCCATAGGCCAGGCCAAAAGAAATCCAAGAAACATTTGGCACAAAAAAGGTTTCTTCAGGAAATTATCTCGCATGCCATATTTGCACACATTTGTCATGGGCCTGCCATTTCAACAGAAGGGGAAAAACAGCATGACCTTGAGTCTGCTGGCATCCTGTTGCCCTTTGCACCCAAGGTCAGATGGTTTCTCCTCTTGCTTCATTTTTGCTCCTCCTAGTGAGCTAAAGACTGGCAGATCTGAGGCTACTGATGATTATATTCAAAATTGCAGGGGCTGTGAGTGAGCAGACTGAATTGCGCAATAGCATTTCATTTGGCTAATATTTCAGTTTGTTGAGTCATCAGGCTGACAAGTAGCTACAGACCATGCAGCAGCATTTTCTGAGTCAGTGCATGTGAGAACAAAGTGGTAGGTAAAGGTTTAGCACAGGAGGCACAGTTGGCACGTCCATCTGACTCCACAGCCTTATTGTAGGATGTAGATTTCTGCCTAGTTTAATAGTATTGCTTCCTATAAATTCTGTGTGTGTCCCAGACCTTCAGGAACATATCCCAAGACACATGTTTACCAGCACCTGGTGTTTAGCCTTCTCCTGCCCTAACTGTGAAAGTGTCCCACCAGGAAATGATAATTGCTTTAAGCCTAGTAATTCATAAGCAATTTAATGCCTTTTACGTGACAAATGCGTGTTGAGAAATGAATTTCCTGCTGTTGAAATTCCAACACCTTAGAAACTTGCCAATGAACAAATATAAGTTTGTTCTTTACAATGTTAATGGAAAAAAGATTTTCATAAAACCAAACGATTTAAATGTCTTGCCAAATGTTCATATGGTGGATTAGGTTTCTAAATCATCATACAATGGGTTTGCCATCTGTTGCAATGTTTGAAGGATCCACTGGGGAATCAAGATAGGAAAGACTATGACTCTTCATTTTTCCCAATCATGCCCCATTTTTCTATGTTATCATAAAATACTTTAATTAAAATGTTATTCCATTAATTGCCCAAGAGGACATACTTGAAAAAACTGTATGTTTCCTTATATGTGCTGACATGGGTGTAGATGTCCCATCTGGAAGTCTTAACCATTAAAACTGTACCCAAGTCCTTTTGCCAAATGTTCTCCCCCAATTCCATAAGTACTTACAGGGTTCAAAGCACTATACTATGGAAGCTGTAAGAAGAAAAACTATACATAGAAGGAAAACTTTTTTCAAAAAAATAAACTACAAAGTAATAATAACCACTTGTTTTCAAAATTAAGTTCTTCAACTATTTCTTCTAGAATTTTTTTTCTAAAATTCTTTCTCCAAGTCTAACACTGCTCCATCTCATACCCATCAAGAAAAGTACATATTATGCAATATTTTTCATCTTTATTGATTATTTATTTTAACTTCGGGGTCTACTCTTTAAAGACAGGAGCCATGTTTACGCCTTTCTTTTATCCCTAAGGTCTAATCCACAGCATGGCTAAGGCCTGGCACTGTCCTTGCCGGCTGACTGCTGTCTCCTCAGACATGCTGTGAGCTTCCTGATAGAAAGAACTGTCTCATCTGTGGATGTCAGAGCCCTAGTCAGACAGACACTTGATGTTTGACATATGCTTGTGGATTTGGTAAACTGAATACAGGTGGAGCCTCCAGAATTGTGTTCCTATTGAGGATGAGAGGGAACAGCACAGTCTTTGTCCAACATGGACTAAATTTTTAGTTAGTCAACAAATAGCTGAAAAAATTACAAAAATGTGAAGTAGGAATGGCTTGGGAGTCCACAGTGGTCCCTGATCCCTATTCCACAGCCTTGGCCACACATTCCTCATACTATTGCGATGTCGCCGTTGCTGACTTTTGGTTCACCCAATTGGTCATCCCCTTAAAGTTGGTTGAGGAACCTCATACTCCTTCCACCTACTGTTTTCTGCCACCCCAAAGCCCCTTTCTCCTTTTCCACTCCTTTGCTCAGGACTTCTAGTGGTTCCATTCCTTTCCACCTTCACGTAGGTGTGGACAACAGGAAGCTGTGCTGGAGGGAAGTGGTACCCGTAAGGTAGTCCAATCTTTCACACTGCTCAGATTAGCCATCCTGTGGGCATCTCATGTATTATGTTAAAAAGATGCCTGTCTCACTCATCATCTCAGGCTATATGAACTTAATCCCTAGAAGGAAAAGAAAAAATTTTAAAAGCTCATCCTTCTACTGATGAGTTTTATTTCAGAATGTTGATTCTCAGGTGCCTAATGGCATGCAGGAGAGAAAGTTATACAGGCAAATTAAAACATGGGAAGTTCAGCTCTCTGTGGCCCCATAGCAAGAGGGATCAGAATCAACACCCCTCTGGACCACCAGAACTTCAGAGTTCCTCGCTCAGAGCCATACAACTTGGGGAGGCTTCTGGAAATGTCCATGGTAATGGCCATAAATACAGCACATTCTGAAGTTCTCATGCTTAGTCCTCTATTCATCTCAGTAGCGCTGTATCTTATTTAATTAGAGCTTTGCCGCCAAAACTTACTGTGCTACCCAATTGCGCCTGGCAGGGCTAACAATGCAGTCTCTTACTGGTGCCTGGAAGAAAACAATGGCAAACTCCACTGGTGTGTTCTTGCGGGACTGCAGCCAGGATGGCCTACTTCCCTAATGCCCTACTGACCTACTAAAGCCTTTGAGGCTCCGAACTGTGTCATACAATCACCTAAATATTAATAACATCTATTCAGGAGATTAAGCCTCAAAGGAGGAAGCACATTTCTGCTTCACTGAGTTGAGCCATGATCTCAATGTAATGGTGCTTTCAGTGAAGACAAAGGTGGCTCCAGGAAAGAAAAACCTCCTAATTCATGGGACTCACAGAATAAGACTCATAACAAAGGGAAAATTCTTTTTGACCTTGTGAATAGACTCAAAGAGTTCCTTGGCTCTTGAGTTTCTCCAGCTCTGAGCTAATTTTGAGCGCCATGACCCTGGCTTGAGGACAGCCCTGTCAGCTCTCCCTCTGTGCTGCCGTGCCTCAGCCTAGGCAAGGCTAGGGCTCTGCAGTCCAAATTCACTGGTTAATTTCACATCCATTTTCCAAAAGAAATTTCTAGAAATCAGAAGGAAATTTTTTCTATTCCATTTTCACCCTAGTGAAAAGTTTGAGATAAGAATTTGTTTAAGATGATCTTGAAGGTACCTTTGTATTTCACATCATCTGAATCTATAATTTTATTTGCTTATTATTATCAAGAAGATTTTGTGATGCGTGTTCACATATATGAGTGTTTCCTTACAGATATTGTCAGCAGTATCTGTGCTTCTTTTATAGCATGAGTCACAGTGCTCTCTATTAAAGTTACTTGGATACGTGCCTGGCCTCATTGCAACATTCATATGATAAGAGCCTACAAGTCGACTAGTCTCAAATGCAGAAGGAGGTATCCTGCAAGTCATCTCTACTTTCTCCTCCAGAATTTATCCTTCCACCTCCTTCGATTCCATTTAAATCCAGTGTTGACACCAGTTTTCCTCTTCGCCTGCTGCTGGTGATCACCCCCAGGAGATGACCTCATAAGAACGTTCTTTCTCCTCACCAGTCCTCTAAAGCGGCTTTAAGTTCAGACTTTGGAAAACCCCACACCTCCCTCATTCCCTACTCTGGAGAGTGCTCTGGGCCCAGCCAGCTCATCTTTGACATCCTTCCATGGCCCTTCCATTCCTAACATTTACTCATGTGATGATCAGTCTCCAAACCTTATCAATAACTTTTGTCTAGTAAAATATCATTTGAGATTCTCACCACCCAGGCAGTAGCAAGTATAATTGCTCTCAGCATTGGAAAAACTTACACTTATAGAAGTCTATGAATATTCCTATTGGTTAAAATAGAGATAGGGTGGGCCTGTATATAGACCTAGTACTTCTTTCTCTTTCTTTCCATATGACCTCTCAGGAACACTTGACCCTGCTGCTTACACCCCTATTCCTGAAAATCTTTCTTCCTTTGGTTTCCCTGACATTGCGCAATTCTGCTTACACTATTTCCTCTGTGGCTACACTGCCTCAGTTTATTTTGCAGAGTCTTCATTCTCTTCCATTTTTTTTAAATTGCTGATCCTCAGGCTTTTGTCTGTGGTCTTTTTCTTTTCGCTTTCGAATTCCTTTTACTCAAGTAACCATTGATTTGCTAATAACTTGTAAACCTCTCTCCCAAGTTAAAGAACTACAGATCCGCTGTCCCCTGGACATATTCATTTAGATGGCTTATGATTCACCCCAACTAAGTAAATCCAAAGCCATTGCCTCCTCTCCCTCTTGGCTCCAGGCCTCTCCTGCACTTGTCTGTGAATCGAACCACCCCCTACTTCATTGTTCAAGCAAGAACACTGGAATCTCTTTCTGACCATCTCTCAACCCCGCAAATCCCATCAACAACCCTCTAAAACCTACCAATGTCCACTGACATTTCACCTGTTCACGTCTACCATTCCTTGCCTGGATTATTAGAAAATCTTATTTCCTGCCTCAAGTCTTGTGGCACTCCAATCCATTCTCCACACTGTAGGCAGAAGCGACATTCCTGAAACACAAAACTGATCATGTTGTTTCTCGTCTTCAAATTCCATGATGGCTTCCAGTCTTAGGATAAAGACTGAAGCTGAGTTGAGAGTTATAAGGGCCACCATTAACAGTCCCTACCAAGTTCTGCATAGTCTTCAGCCACACTGCCCACTCATGCGCTAAGATCCAGTCAGATCGAACTTCCTTCTGCTCTTCAAAGTGACACATTCTCTGTGGTGTCTGGACTGCTCTGTGAGCTTGTCCCATTTCCGGGAATGCTCTCCTCTCACCCACAAAATAAGACTTTACACATAAATTTCTATAATACTTATATCTCAGTTCTTGGATTATAAGTAGTTTAAACAGTTTTCTTCTTTTTGCTATCAGATTTTAAAATGTGATAGAATGAACATGTATTATGTTTATAATTATTAAAGAAAAAGTAATCCACCTATGCATAACCTGTGATCCAGTAATTCCACTCTGGATATATATACAACAGAAATGCGTATGGTTTTTCCACCAGAAGACCCAATTAACTGTGACAGAGGTATTGCCTTTCAAATTAATTAAAGGCAAATACATTAGAATTTTTTAAATAACACTTGTTACCAGATTAAGGGTACAGTACTGGACTCCCTTGTACTATCTTGGCAATTTCCTGTGAATCTATTTCAAAATCAAAAGTTAAAAAAATCATAGTCACTGACATAAATATTATCTAGTAACTTTAAATAGCATTCTTCTGGAAATTAAAATTCAGTTGGCAACTGAGTGCATGAAAGAAAATAAATCATTCATAAGATCTGTCTTCAGTGTTACTTTGTGGTTTAAAAAAAATCCTTTAAATGAATCACTTGAGTTATATTCATTGAAATATAAATATCAAGGAGATAAATGCTGGACTATGTGAATAAATATTTTCTTTTGCTGGTTCCTAGATCTCAGTGAACCCGGAAGTTTATAGACTAGCGAGCCTTAATGTGACAACTGGAATGACATATAAATCAAGTATGATAATGTTTCAAATATAAATTAGGGTCTCAAAAAAAAAAGAAGATATGGGCCAATCACTGTTTTTCTGAGAAGTCCCTCATTTTAGCCCCCAGAAAGATGGTTTGAGGAAGACACGGGAGAGGAACAAGGAGTGAACTTCTTCACAGGGGCACGTGGCAAAGCCACAGCTGATCGCAGCGTGGCCTTCACCAACAATTGTCACATCCGTGAACAAGAACTCCTCCCACTTCTGTGTCCCCTCCTCTTCACTCAAGTCTCCTTCTCACCCAGCTCTCCCCATCTGCCCATGCAATCAACTCATCAGTCACACAAATAAAAATGTAAAACTATATGGTATATTCAATAAATGGAAGGCATTATCATCAGTGATGTTCCGCTTGGAAGTCTTAGGGTTCTGGCCAAGATCTTATGGCCAAAGCAGAGCTCTTGATGCTCTCTGCAAACCAGCTCGCACCCAGGGCTTCCTCGGTGTGGTGCGTGATACCACTATCCACCCAGTTGCTCAAGTCAAAAGCCACGAGTTTATCCACACCTCCTCCCTTTCCCTGCCACAATGCCACTTAATCCATCAACAAGCTCTCTTGCTTTTACATTCCGAATGCATCTCAAACCTGTCTGCTTTTCTCCATCCTCATCGCAGCTACCTTATTCTACTCACCATCATTTTGCACTTGGGTTATTTATTACAACACCTTCCTAATAGTTTCCATGTTTCCACTCTATACACCAGCCAGGGTGATCCTTAAAAAAAAAAAAATGAATCAATAGAATCATATTGCTGTCCTGCTTAAAAATCGCCAATGACTTCTCACTGTAACTAAAGTACAGACTCCTTACCGTGTCCCCTCCGGGCTCTCACGCTCTGGCCCATGCCTGCCACTCAGGTGGCACTGACTTCTCCCGCTGCCCAGGCCTTCTTTCCCACCCTCAAGCATTTTGACTTAGAGTCTTGTGCTCTGCCTAGAACACTCTGTCCCTGGTGTGGATGGTTTCAAGTCACAGCTCACTATCATCACCATCTGAGGCCTTTTCTGAGCCCCCAAACTAAATTAACCCCTGCTGTGTGGAATAATTGCTGTGTTCATTTACTTATTGTCTATCGCCCCCCAATCCCATGCAAACTTTCAGTGAGTGGGTTTTCTGGTTTCCTGGTCCCTAAAACAGTCTGGCACATAGTAGGCTCTTTAAAAGAATGTGCTAACAATTTCTTTTGTCCATTTTTTCCTCTCCTGCCTTTCATCAAAACGATTAAAATCCAAGAACAAAGAAGAAAAAGAAAGATATCAAGAAACAATCTCAAGAAAAATAGAATAGTTCTAGAATCCAATGTTCAACATGAAATGGTAAAGAGATAAATGTTAGTGCTGAATGAGATTTATGCAAATGGTGTCCAAACGCAGTTCAATGGAGTTGTCTACTAATTTTTGGTTAGTATAATTATTATGCAAACATTTTTGTTTGCTTCTTACTATAATGAGTATCGTTTTTCATTGTAAAATTTGGGTGGAGTAATAACTGTGCTTTGCAAAGAGCATTAATATCTTATATTCGAGAAAAAATAAAATGAAGTCAAAGCACTGCTCACCCTGTACCTACTGCCACACCACCCAACTTCCCCCAATTTCCGTAAGTCTGTTTCCATCTGAAGTATCAGAGCTTCTTTAAAAAAAAAAAACAAAAAAACAGATCGCTGAGAAGAAGGGAAGATTTCAATAATCATCCATTGAACTTTGCATGTAAAATAATGAGTATATATTATAAATAGATTTGTGACAAAAACCCACCTTAAAACTGAGGGATTTCCTTCTCATTTTTAACTATATATTTGTTCTTTATGAGTCATGTATATTAAAAGTTACCCTTTATAAGACTCTATTGAAAGCAATGAGTCAAAATCTTTTTCCTTTGTTGTTTTTTGAGCAGAGAAGTTTCTATTTACCTAAGATGTGTCCTTTGGTCTGTAGATAAACAATTGCTAACACGAATAGCGGCTTTGTTACCCCAGTAGCCAATGCAAATAAAAGAATAACGAACAGAATGAACAGTCATTCTTTGTGACTAGCAAGAAAGGAGTTGGTTACCTGTGTGCATGAAATACCAGTTGAGTGGCTATTCTGTCATTGCACAGGACTCGGGACTAACGGTTGGAGAGCTCCCATCAGGTTGTTCTTGAGCTAGAAAGGCTACTAGAGTTCTGTCTGCTGACAAAACAAGTTCAGTCGAAAGAGTGACCTGGTCAATGAGTATAATCAGAAAGCAAAGCAGGCATCTTCCCTTTGAAATAACTATTGGTTTGGAACATCAGTACATCTACCTGCATCCAGTCTCAACCTTGGGCTAAATTATGGCCCAAAAGTCTAGTAAAAACAAATCCATTCCCTTTAGAATTCCAGATTTCCTGGTGTATGTTTTATCTCTGTATTTACTGTTGACAAAAAGGGAAGATGCTTCTGGAATATGAAGCAATAATGGGAAACCGTGAAGGGCAGAATGTTGTAATGGAAAAAAAAAAATCCCAACTTGAGAATCAGGAACTTGGTACCCAACCACACATATAACCTCTCAGGGCCTCACATTCCAGAATATAAAACAAGCATAGCGATCTTTTAGATTCTATTAAGTTCTAAAAACAAGTGTCATTGCAGTAGAACTTTCCTTAGGCAATAAATGATTAAGATTATATCTACACTGAGCTGTCAGGACAAGAATAAAGACATTACATATTCTTAAGAAGTATTAATATCTCATTTACAACATCTTCTCTAAAGATGCTGTTGTTTACTGGGAGGACTTATTAAAAATGCTATTTGCCAAGGACGATTTCAACACAAAGAGCGGTAAATCTGCCACAGGATTTCTAAATGAAGTTCAGTTCAACTTGACCAATATTATTGAGGTTCTAATTTTCGAGAAACATTAGCTTGACCGTGGACACCACCACCGAGAGCTATGTTTCTCGACATTGTGGATTTGTATGTTGTGTATTTATTTCTACAATTAGCCACAGTTTCCCTCATTCTTTAGTGGTACATATTGAGCTCTTTTTGAGGGGTCAGGGAGGGGGCCTATTGCTTCAACCTTTCCAAATCACAATCTTTGAATCAAGACCTTTACTTTCATTATATCCGCACTACCCTTATGTACTTAGATGTGGAGGACACCTTGGAGCAACAGAGCTACTGATAGTTCACGTAGAGAGAGAGAATCTGCACCAAATTTCGATTAGCTGAAAGAGAAACATGTGGCGTATGAGTATCTATATGGAGGCTGCAGCCAATGATGAAGAGGAGGCTTTGAAAGGGTCAGAGCCCTGAAAGCATGTTCAACCTGAATGTCTAAAATCTGGGACAGCACAGAGCTCTTCTGGCAATTAAGTCAGTGAATAAAACAAGCGTTTTGCAGCATACACGATGTTCTCAAATGAGTATGCTTTATCCATTCATCCACTGATGAACACTTAGATTCCACCTAAGTTTCTACCAATGCCTGCCTTGGTGCATTCTATACTACTCTCTGGCTAGTCCCATGGTATTGTCACCAGCTACTACCATTTCAGTGGAAATGAAAGTCCAACTCTTTGCATGACCACGTTTTAATACACAGAGAATGGCTGCAGGGCCTTTGCACTTGCCCTTTGCTTGAAATGTTCTTCACCCTGATATATGCACACTCACTTCCTTTGAGTCTGGGCTCAAATGTGGTGTAATCCAAGAGGCCTCTCTTCCCCCTATTTAAATTGGACCTTCCCTATTGAACTCTATCCACTCATCTGCTATATATTTTTCCTAGCTCCCATAATCTCCTGACATATATATTCATCTAAATACATTCATTTGTTTCTATTGTTTGTTTGTGTCTGTGACCAGAACGTAAGCTCCATGAGCGTGGGGAACATTCATTTGCCCATTGTTATGTCCCAGCTCCTATAACAGTGCCTAGCATATAGTAGGTGCCTAATAAATGCTTTTTGAATGTATCAATTAAATGCACTCATTACATCTGATCATCCTTTATCACAAGTCAAACCATTGAGCAGGTGGAGAAAGAAACTGTCAAGACCATTGTCATGAATCTCTGAACATCTACAGCAGATTTGTGTGTGTGGTCTTTAGTTTCGCCTGATTGGAAGATCCTCTGGGATAGGCCTATCAATGTCAGTATATGAGACCACTAAGCAAAGAGCCAGGCGGGGTTCGAATCGCTCTGCGGCTTTCGAAAAATGAAACAAGAAAATTGCAGTGAGCTGAGCCCAGCTGGCTGCCCTCCGAGGTCAGCCAAAGTGTCTACGGGCAGGCGACAGTAAAAAAAAAACTTAGCTAGTGAGTCTGTAAAAGAAGAAAAAGGAAAAGTTCAGCAGCAGTTAGCATTTTTCCTCCCAAAAGTATAAGCACCCTACAGGCCTCAGAGAGACAACAATGATCAGACACAAAATTCTTGCATCTCACATTGTGTAGCGTTCAAAACACGCACCGGTTCTTATGAGTGGTGTGGGTTTGGACGAACTGTACACCTCTCTTTAGTTTCCTCATATGAAAATGAGATAAGGAAAGTCCTGTTCCAAAAGGTTTCACAAGGATCAAGCAAGGTAAGGCATGCAAGGTGCCAGCAGGTGGCTCTCATTACGGTTGGCTGTGATGGAAGCAGTGCTAGTAGTTATGCAGAGACTCCGTTCTACCTGCCCTCAGGCACGTCACGTCCTCCTTCCAGGAACCCGCTCCCATGTCCTGAGAGTTTTCTCAATAACTCCTTGGCCTTTCAAAGAAAACAATGGAGGGAGAATGGCCTCATTAAATGGAAACAGTATAAGAAGGTGACAACTTGTCTCAACCTGACTCACAGGTTCTGACAGAAACAGGGTGGGTATCCAATTCCTGGACTTTCTGGTCTCACCGGTATTAAAAACAATTAACGGAAACACAATTAGAGTTTCCTGAAGAAAGCAGATCTCAGTACGAATCAGGAGGAGATTTCTTTTCATCATTATATTATTCGCCGACGCAGGGTCAAGGTGGGAATTGTCTTTGAATGATAACAAAAAGTAGCAATGGCTAAAATGTAGCGAGCTCTTACTGTACGGTCTCAGGGCTGAGCACTTGATGTACATTGTCATATCTGATGCTCACAGCTATTTAACGATGTAGGGACTACTTTTATATCAATTTTCCAGACAAGATAATAGATCCTTAGATAGGTCAAAGAAGCCTTAGATAGGCTGCTAAAATCACACACAGGTAAGTGTGATCTGATTCCAGGGAGTCCAGTTCTAGAGCCAGTACTTTTAATAACTCCATCTGCTCGAGCTAAACCCACTGCCCTGCTGAGATAGTGCGGCCTGAGTAGTCTACAAGAAGCTGTGTGCATGCGATGTATATGCAGCTTTTCAATGACCAGAGTAACAACCAAAATGCTATCTTTTAGATCAAGGTACATGCTCGTGTTTGACCAACACTTTGCTATATTGCCCTGATTTCCGACCATCAGAGACTCTTGCGTTACTTCAGTAATGCCAGCTGGATATTTTATCAGTTAAAAAAAAAAAATCCTAACTGCCTATGACCTGTTTGTGAGTCTTCCTTATCACTAACTAGGGTTGATTCCTCAATACCACCTCTGTTTTCAGCTCTCCAGGCAGTAATCCTACCATGCAATCTTCCTTACAGTGAGAGGCAGTGATATGGTTTAGTCATCCCAAAGTCAAACGGATGTTAGGTGGAGAGATTATGTGATAATGTGATCAGATCACTACACCGAAAGCAATAAAAGCAAACCTAGAATTTAATTCCCCTGAAACTAGGGGCCTCGTACATAAATTGGTTGGTCATTTTTTTCGCATTGTACAGGGCTTGCTTCTCAATAGATGTCTTTTTTTAAATTCTGAAAATAGCCCACTTTTTATCTGACATATATGTGGCACTTCTGCCCTGCATCTTTGAAGAAATTAAGAGAGAAAATCTTGCATCTTAATTTGAGAATAAAGAAGTTATAAGATACTTAGGAAAAATTTAAAACAAAAATATGGATGCAAAATAGTGCGCACAACCAAGTAGCCATGCGGACTATTTTGGCACCATCTTGCATAGGCCGGCAGTTTTCTAAGTTGACGCTATGGGCGTACATGCCCTGTCTAGAGCTGCTAAGGTTGAGTTACAGGATATCTGAGTTGGGAGGGAGGCCAGTGAGGAGAGTCCTGCTCAGACATGTTTTCCACGTGGCAGATACTGCTAATCTTCATCACAGCCCTGTGACGGAGGTGAGGAAAGCGAGGCGAGGAGACGAAGGGAGGTGATGCCATTCCTCTGAGGTCGCAGAGCTGCTAGTGGGAGGGCCGGGAATTAAACCTGGGAGACGTGGCTCCAGACCCTGAGATTCGGATCGCACGCTGACTCAGTGTGACTCCCAAACGTCAGCTTCAAGCCCAAGGCAACTCCTACTCGTAAGGAGCCCTCGGTGAGGAAGTTCATGCCCTGGGCTTCCTGTCAGGGAGGATTTCAAGAGCTGCCAAGAAGAAGGAAGATGGGAAAGGCACAAATTGGCCTTGCCAGGGCCTGCCAGAATGGCCAGGCCTCACCGAAATGCCGTCCATCAAGAGAATGCGAGGGCGGGAGGACCGCCCAGAGCTGCTGGTGGGTGCACACGCCCCTCTGGTCTGCACTGCACACGTTTCAGGATGGAAGAAAGGTCTCTGGTACATCGGAGCCCCCCGCCCTGGGCTGCCCCTACAGAACGTAAAGTCTTACATCAGGTGACAGGGACAGAGGGTGAAAAAGTCATAGGCTGCGCTCTGAAGTTCCTTATTCGTAGCTAGCTGTTCTTGATTCTCACTTCCCTCAGACTTGCCTCAAATATCTTTAAATATTGCATTTTCAAGGAATTTCTACTATTACACACTGATTTCATCTTTTCAAGCTGAAAAATGAGTTGACCGTCAGAGTTCATTGGGCAACCCGTGTAAACCAGCCAGACAAGTTCCAGTGGCTCCTGGGCACTTGTGCTTTGCTCTGACTCAGACGTCGGCACCACTGAGCTGGTCCCCTGCCCTGCTGATGTCCCTCAGCTATGGACTCTGGGACCGAAGTGCACCAACAAGCGTGGCATGATTAGAGTGCTCCGTGCTATGAAAATAAACTAATCCTACACCTGTGTGCCAAATAATGCCAATTCAGGAGTTGACACTGCCAACACCACTTGGTGCCTTCACAATAGGCTGGAAGGACATTGCCAAACTGCCTACAGTATAACAATAGGAAAATTAAGAAATATTCATTAATGTCAAGTTATATGAGAATCTTATTTGTCTTGTAATTTTTCCAAATGACTTTGGGTGAAACCATGTGTTTGGAGATGATTTCAATGCAAGATTTATTGCAAATCTATGAGTAAGAAAATGTGTTAGCTTCCTAGAATATAAACGTAAGACATCGTCGCTTCCAGTAAAAAACTGGCAATATGGTATTAGCGGAAGCAAAAACGTCCATGACGTTTTAATAAAAGAGGAGGAAAATTTGTCTTCTTCCCCTCTCTGACACAGACTTACTTTGATGTTAACTTTGAGAGCTTGTTTATAAATAGTTTACTCCCTTGGCCTTAGATTTTGAAACGAGAGACGGGGATCACGCTGCCCTTAATTTCCAGGTAGAAATGTTTTTTGAAGTTTTTGATGGTGAAAAAATAAGAACCACGCTTGTTACAAGAAACAAAATCTCCATGATGCAAGCTAAAGACCGTCTCGCGTAAAGACGTAAGTCAGGTCAGGGTAACAAGCCTGCTGGTGCCAAGCCCATGGGCCACTGGCTAACTGCCTATGTCAGGGATTCGGGTAGGGAACCTGTGGCCTTAAGGTCACTTATGGCATTCTAGGTCCTTATGTGCGGCCTTTTGACGGAATCCAAATTTTACAGAACAAATCCTTTTATTAAAAGGGATAGAACAGAGAAAGTTGAAGCTTTTCTTGCCTCCTTTGGTGCTTAAAAAAAAAAACCAATCCTGAAATCAGATGGCAGCAGGTTCCCCACCCCCACGTGGGGACAGACAGTTGTCAATCCAATAGCCTATCCCCCTTTTCCCCTCTAAGAGGATTCTGATTTGGCCATGGGCTCTCCAGTGGCAATGTGAATTCTGCCCCTCGGGAATGAATGATGGCCGATCTAAGTCCTTCATGATAACCCTATTCTCTTTTGCCAGTGATTGGTTAAGTGTTAGCCTGTGACTATTTCTGGTCAGTTAGATGGAAGATGGTCCGTAAGAGGTTCGGATGCTGGTCATACAAAGATCCAATTATTGAGACAACTAGGATTGCCAAGGAAAGAAGGAATTTTTAATACAACAGACGTCTTGTTGGGAGAACAGGAGAAGCTGCCTCAAGTCCGTCTCCCGGACTAATAGAGATCATGGACTTTTAAAGGAGGGGCCACCTGCGAGGGGCCACATGCCTTGGGGCAGGTTGTGGTGTAACTAACAAAGGGGCTACGTACATTGGGGGCAGGTTGGAGGGGAGGGTGAATCTTGGTGTCCGGAAGTCTGCCCTGGCCACTTCAGAATCTCAGCTCTTTTGTCTTGCAGAAAATCCGTCATTTCTAGGAAACAACTCAAAAGTTCAATTATTAATTAAGGCAGAGGATTATTAACAAAATATATAGGGGTCATTGAAATTTGTTCGTAGAGCGGGTTACATAGGGAGGCTTCTAGGAAGGACTTTCTTCCCTGATTAGATAGAGCTATACGATAGGTATGTTCCCTTTCTACTAAGGATGTTGCCCTGGGAAGATGTGGCAGGTGGAGGTGCCACAGCCATCTTGTAACCATGAGGAGTGACATTGTCACTATGATGGGATCAGTAAAGCCTCAATAGCATGGTCACACTAACAGGCTGAGGCACTCTTAGAACCAACCATCTCATGACTTCTGTTGATGTGAAGTCATCATAAATAATAATTTATGCAAATAAGCAAAGTACCTTGTCCTAGGCTCAAAGAGGACAAAGAGGAAGGCTGAGGTTTCAAACCCAGATATGTCTGAACTCAAAAGCCATCAGCTTCGTCTGCTACGCCAGGCTTAAAGAACTAAAAAACCAAGATGGTAGGCAGTAGATATTCAGTATCCTGGATACCCCCTTTGAAGGGTGTCCTGGCCCACCACTAAAGTGACTGTCCCTGTAACACACCGGGCAAGTCCCAGCTTTGTCCAGGAGTTTCTGCTTCATACGTCCAAACTCAAGGTCAGCTGTAGAGCAGCTAGCAACATTCTGACTAGTAGAGTTCAGCCAAGTGACCCAGATAGACAGTCTGGTTTAAAGCTGCTTTAGGGATACAAATCCAAATGGCAGAAGCATCAACAATTCTTGACACTTTTCAACCTAAACAGTTACTACCTGAATAAGAACGCTTCTTGATTTTCAGTTGTGCAAAATTCTTGCTTTTAAATCTTTCCAGAACAGTCAAATTTCTGAAAGTGTCCTGGTTATGTTAAATACTTTAAACAACTTCTTCTTCCTGATGAAATTATGTCCATCTATCTTGTACTGAAAACAGGTGTATGATGCTCACAAGTCAAAAGCACTTTAGGGAGGGTGGAACGGTTTGAAACACTCCCGGAGAAAGGAGCGACATTCTACTCCGATGAGCAAAAATGACGGAGGTCTGCCCCAGGATCAAAAGTAATTCCTACGAAAAATGTTGTATCTTTTATGAAAGGTTTTTTTTCCCAGAACCGGGTAGTGGGGGGAGTTGGAGGAGGGAGAGGGCAGGAGGGGCAGAAAGGAGTAGACAAGCATCACAGCGTCAGTGAGCGTCCCCTGGATCAATAGTACCAGAACCTGGCTGCCCTAAGCGTGTTCCAGGAACCGGCAGCGCTGCCATCGCCTGGTGTTGGCAATGCAGCATCTCGGGCCCCAGCTCCGACCTCGGCAGCAGAACTGCAGGTTAATGGGCCCCCAGGTGACTCAAATGCACATTACAGCGCCAGATGTAAAAGTTTAGAGCCATGATTGATCACTTCGGCTGCACTTTGAACTTTCTGCTGAGCTTTTTTTAAAAAAAAAAAAAAATCACTGCTACTTGGGTCCAAATCCAGAACTTTTGATTGAATTGTTCAGGGGTAGAGCTGCATCACTGGAGTTTTTTTTGAAGTTTCACAAGCGATTACAATATGCTGCCAAGGCTGAGAGCTGCTAACTTAGTAGGCTGATAGTGGCAGTTTCAGTTTATTTGTTCTCCTCGGGGGCACTAGGAAATGCGGAAATTGCTGTTTTAGACTTGAAGCCGTTGAGACCCTGTAACAGGAGAATTCTTGATGATTAGGTGCAGGATGCTTAAGAACAGGTCATGGAATTCTAGCGCTTTGCATTATATAACAGATCTTTCCTTGAAAATGTATATGTACCATAAATCTTTATAAATAAGAATTATTTTTGTGCACGTAATCTTTCATACACTGTACTAGACAATCATGTACATTATTTCATCCCTCAGTCTCTACAAAAGGAAGGTATTATCATCCTTCTTTCATAGATCTGGAAGCTGAGGCTCAGAGACGTTAAGGCATTTCCAGGGTGACACGTCTGACAGTGCTGTCAGGATTTGGGGACAGGTCTTCCAGTCTCCAGAGTTGAAGCTCTTTCCCTTGTCATAACTGCTTCCATATAAACAGAAGTTATAGTTCAAAGTCACCAAGTTTGTCACTTCAGTAAATACATGGATCATTTTTGAGGCAATTCCCCCCTAATTTGTCTGCTTCATATGTTACAAAGTTTGTGCAGATTTCCCCAAACGAATGCAGTCCAAGTTCTGATTTTAGCCCTCACATGGGTGAGTTTTAAAATGAATAACTAGAGTTATTTCACCTCCTTTCTTCCTGTTTCCCCCACCCCACCGCCAAGTCTTTTATGAGGTGAAGCTTAATTATTAATAAAATGAAATAAAAGGGTTACCGGCCAAAAGAAAATCACTTGATTATTTTCATGTGAGTATATTTAGCCTTCCAATTACCTGAGCTAAAGAAAGTAATCAAGGACTAATCACAACATGATTGCACTGTATGGGTTTAGTGGGCCTTGTGTGGTAATTTTCCCAACAGAAGCATATAAGACCATCATTCATTAAAATGCTGCTGTATCCTCTTCTCAAATTACTTAAGAATGATATTCACATTGCAAAGACAACTCCCCAGGGGGAACCTTTCTGAACGTGTATACCACAGTGTACCAAATACACCACTTCCACAGCATCAGGCCACACTCCAATCTCTAGGTCAAAGAACTGAGTCTGCTTAAAATGAATTTGGTAGTTGACAAAAATGACCCAAGAATTGGAAGAGAAGCTTCCAGATCATACTGGGCACCACACAGATGCCCAAGCATATAAAAGCGATGCTTGGAGAGTCTATCAAATAGCTACTCCACCTGCAAATGTATTGTTGCAAGTACTTACAAAGTGAAGAGTGCTGTGCTAAGTGCTTTGTATGAATTATTCCATTGAATCCTCATAGCAACTCTACAAGTTTCTACTAATTTCATTTTACAAATGAAGATGCCCAGGCATGGAGCGGTTAAGTGACTTGCACAAAACTACGTTGCTAGTAACAGAAGAAACTAGGAATGGAATGGCCACAGTCCGAGTCCAGAGCTCATGTTTGTTAGCTCAATACTGCCGCTTATAGGTAGGATGTAATATCACTTTCTATAGGGATACAATTAACATGGCAGGTCCTGGACAGGCCTGACCTCCACCTATTCTGTTTTCCTCCCCAACAGAACTCTGATTTTCCTTTAAGGAAATACCTGTGGTAAGCATCTAATAGTTATGTGGTAACCATGATGTTTGAATGGACTGACCCACTTCCAGCTCCAGGCCAAGGTCAATCAACATATTCTCACATCCCTTGCAACACTGATTAATTTATCTTGGTGCAAGCTGAACAAAGATCTGGATTAAATATCATTTGGCGATTGTGAGAAGTAGCACTTTATACCCTGGAAACGGACAAGGAAGCAGGGCGCTGCTGTGGGCGCCATCTTCGTGACCATGCGATTACAGACAGCCTGAAGATAAAGCCAGGATGAAGAGAACCAAGATCTTGATCTAAACGTGTCTGATGCTGGATCTTCCTTTGGTTTACAGTTTCATGAGCCAACAAATTCACGTTATTGTTTAATGCCCATTGAGTTGGGTTTTCTGCAACTGAAAGCTCTTAACTGATACACAGATACCAATACTGTAGGCTTTGTTATGTGAAATAATTTTAAATGGGCAATTTACTTTCTACATGCTATGATTTGAATAAGGGCTTCCTTGTGGACGTCTTCCTGAAGATAAAGACACCGAATCATCTCTAGACCAGCTCGGTGCTCTGATCACTGTTCTGTTGCTAATTTAGGTTTCGTAATTTGAAATTCATCACAATAGGCTAATATGAATAAAGGCATTCACGCTGAGTCAATCATACTGCTATTCACCAACTTACGTAAGTGCATGAAATACAATTTATGTCAAACTCAGGGAAGACAAGATTCATTTCCTGAAAATTTGGGAGAAATGGTATCAGTCATAGGTATATAAGAGCAGGAAATTGTGTTGAGAAATAAAACATGACCAAACAGATTGTTTCTCCTTTTATTCAAAACCATCTTCCCCATGAAGCTTTCCTCAGGAATTCAGAGTTGCTTTGTGACTCAGTCTTTCCACCAACCTCGGTTTTCAAGGGTTGCAGAATTTGGCTCCCCCATGCGGCTCTGATACCCCACCACAGCCCTCGCCAGCATAGCAGACCCTCTCCAACCCATGCGCCATTTTGCATCTCAGCAACTTTCCTGTTGGTGTCCACTAGTCTTTTTGCTTACGCCTGAGAGGATACTTGGATCAGCTCTACTCAAGTTCAAAGGAAACCTCAAAGATCAAAATCCTCACACAAGCAAATGGCAAGAAATGTACCAGCCACAGACAAACCGGATTGTCATCTTTCCTTAAGCAGTTCTAGGATAAAATTGTTTAAAAGAAGAAGTATATAAATATATACATGAATATGCATATATATGTATACACACAGACATTAAAATATATTTGGGGAGAAGGAAGATTGTCAAGAATTTAACAAAATTTTTGTTGGCCTATTAACTTGTCTGCAGAAAAATGTACTGGAAATTGAGGAAACCAGGAGAGGAAATATTACACAAGTCAAGAAAGTTAGCTGGAAGGCTAGATTATGATTAATCCGTCTGTAATTATCCCCTGGGATTCATTTGAGGAAGACTTGTTTTGTCTCCAATGAATCCAGCCAAGTAAAGTTGAAATTACTAAGAGGTGAATTTAAAAAATTGTCAATGTCTTCCCCCAGGAATACACGTGTGGTTGAACAAGCAGCGTGTACGGCTCATTATGGCGAGAGAGAACGCATACCTCGGGGAAGGGGCTGTCGCACTAGACGGGCATTGGAAAGAATTACAGAATTTGGACTTGTTTTAGGTGATTTAGAAGAGGGTTGAGAAAAGAGGGCTTTGCTCTGGGTTGGACGTTGTTAGGAAGTGCTGTGATTTAATGATTGGATCTCTTAATAAAGCTTACCCAGGAAGAAGGAAGATTACAGGGAGACTAAAACTGTCACTGGTAAAGAAAAATAGCCACTCTAATTAGCCAAGGTTCGAGGATGTTGGATCATTTTTGTGGTTTAAACAATGTTTGTGCTTTGTATGTGTCTAAATACAAAGCGTGGCCTTGTTTCTGTATTGGTCCATCATGGTCACAGAGTGCACTCGGGGGATGTCGGTGTTCTCTGAAATCGTCCATTTCAAGAGGACGCCGCTGAGACATGGCTGGAGGGCCAGGCAGCTCCTGGGAGCCAGGGGCAGCTTTCTGGTTCTGAAAGCCATGCAATGTTTTCAGTTCCAATCATATAAAGGAAATCTTTCCATTAAGCAAAGAAAAAGGCTCAAAAGGCTGAAAAAGATATTTGCAAACTTATAATGTAAGTAGGGAATTGTTTTATCAAGTTACCAATAGCTTTCATTAGAGAATGTTGATAAAATTTCTCATCTTCATTCAAATTTGGATGACATTTTTAGACTTTGTCAACCCAAGTTTTCAAAACTAGCCATTAGCTAAACAAAGTTGCTCCAAATTCTCTCCAAAATTTGATATGGTCAATCTTTAATTTGTGCTCTTTTAGTGGGAGTGTACTAGTATCCCATTGCGATTTTATTTGCATTTACCTAATAACTAGTGATGTTGAGTATCTTTGCATGCCCTTATTTGCCATTTGTACGTCTTATTTTGTGAAATTTTTGTTCAAATCCTTTGCCCATTTTTAAAATGTGTTGTTTTCTAAAAATAGGTCGTAAGAGTTCTGTACATATCCAGATAAAAGTTCTTTTTCAGATATGTGTTTTGCAACTATTTTTTCAGTCTTCAGTTGTTAATCTCTTTTTTTTTTTTTTTTTTTTTTTGTTGAGACAGAGTCTCACTTTGTTGCCCAGGCTAGAGTGAGTGCCGTGGCGTCAGCTTAGCTCACAGCAACCTCAGACTCCTCGGCTTAAGCGATCCTACTGCCTCAGCCTCCCGAGTAGCTGGGACTACAGGCATGCGCCACTATGCCCGGCTAATTTTTTCTATATAGATTTTTAGTTGTCCATATAATGTCTTTCCATTTTTTAGTAGAGACGGGGTCTCGCTCAGGCTGGTCTCGAACTCCTGACCTTGAGCAATCCACCCGCCTCGGCCTCCCAGAGTGCTAGGATTACAGGTGTGAGCCACCGCGCCCGGCCATCAGTTGTTAATCTCTTTACAGTGTCTTTCAAAGAGCAAGTTTTTAATGTTTATGATGTCTGATCAGTTTTTAATTTTATGGTTTGTGTGTTTTGTGTCCTATTTATTAAATCCTTGCCTAAATCAAGGTTCTGTATTTGTTTCTAGAAATGTTTGTAGTTTTAATTCATCTATGATACTTTTCTAATTAATTTTGTATATAATACAGGATAGTGATCCAGGTTCATTTCTGTGTATAAAATGCCCAATTGTTTCAGCACCAGCTGCTGAAAATACTTGCTTCCCCATGGTCAAGATTATTTGACCATAAATATATGGGTCTATTTTTCGACTTTATTCTTTTCCATTATCTGTCTTTTTGCCAATATCATAGTCTTAACTATATTGTAGCTTACAGTAAGTCTTGAAGTCAAATAATATATCCTCCATCTTTATTCTTGTTTTTTCAAAACATTTTTGATATCTCTTGCATTTTCATATAAATTTCAGAATCATCTTCTAAAATCTTATAAAAAGAAAAGTCAGCATAGTGGGATCTGAAATCCTCATTTTCAAAGCCCCTCACACCTTAAAGCAAGGGCTCCACTGTTTCTGAGTCAAAAAGATCATAGGCAGGGTGACCATATGTGCCAATCTGTTCAAGAGAGTCCTCATTTACACCCATTGTTCTGGTATAATGTTAATAGCATTCCCTTTAATTCTCAACAGTGTCTCTGTTTGGATAATACATTATATAGTCCTCTGAGTCTTGGGTATCTCTGCCAAGCCTGGAAGCGCCCATGTCTACAATCTCTAGGTGCACCAACACTTCCTCCTTCCTGCCCCTCTGGGGGCTGCCAGGGGCTAAGGAACAGCTGCTCTCGGGATCCACTGACACTGTCCCCTTCGCAGTCTGGAGAAATATCTCCTCTGTCTCTTCTGATGCTCCAGAGTTCTGCTCTATATTTTTCCCTTTCCTCCCTTCCACAGCACAATCTCTTCAACACTTTAGCCTTTAAGAAAGCAAACTCTGAATGAAGATTTTCTCTAGCACCTTCTATTTTCCACCTCTCCTAGGACAAATGAGCACCAGAGCTAGGAATCCAAAAAGGAAAAAAGGGGGGGGGGAACATAAATCCATATCTCAGTAAATTGCCCTGCATGTTTGTAATTTCACTGTAGCCAGTGCCTGGTACTGAATAAAGATGCTCTATGAATACTGGACAGAAGGAAGAGAGAGAAGAGGACAAAAGGAGGAAGCTCATACTGGGAAAGAGGAATAACAAGTCATTTCATGAGTTCCCCAGGTGAAACCATGGTGAAACAGGCTGCTCCAAACTTTCATGCCCTTTTTACGCCACAACATATCCGCCACCTTGCTAATGAATGCATCCAAACCGGGTCCTGCTGCCTACCTGCAGGGTGCCCTTGGACCTGTCATTCAATCTCACTAAGCCTGAGTTTCCTAAAATGATGCTAATGATACCTACCGAATCAATTGATTATAAGGCTTAAATGAAGACAGCGTAATGAGGTATTTAACACAGTGCCTGACACCAAGAAAGCCCTTGCCACCCTCAGCAAGTGTGTAGGGGAGGAAAAGGAGCCTAAAGGCAGATACAGTGGCTTAATGTGTGTTTGCTCTTGCATGTGTGTGTCTGTCATTTCAGTCTGAAGTATACTAGGTGCTCAGTAAATATGATTTGAATAAATTATAATTATGCATGCTCATTTTGCAGAATAAGGAATTTTAATCATTAACATACTCCTTGCTATCTCCAAACAACGTAGGAGCAGTGGCTCTCCAATAATGAGGGGGAGATGGCTCTAAATTAAAGTATATAGAGTTTTTTATTTCTATTATATTCTATTATATATCCTATTTTTCTATTTTCCTTATATTAATCCTTCATAGAATTTCTAACACTCGTGCATTTGCCACTCCAGTCTCCTAACGGCAGGCTGGAGAATGAAGCTGATTACTATTCTTCCTTTATTTGTCACAAATTAAAAGAATATGGTGAAAAACAATCAGTGCTGTGGACGGTACGATTATCTTATTACTAATAAGTTATCTTATTACTGGCTCAGGTGGAAGCTCAGGTAAGTCTCTTAAATCCAGGACCTCTGCTTCAGAATATGACAGCCAGCTGGACCTCAGCTCCTTTCCATTCTATTAATACTGTAATAGGCTGTTTGTTGACAGTTATTTCAATGGGAGGTGCAGCTGTAGCGGCCATAAAAGGCTATTTCAGTTTTTGTCACTAGAGGGCGCTGCAGCCCACGATCTGAGCTGAAGCTGGCGCTACCGCCGCTACAATGAGGCTGCGCTGCAGTATTTTGTTACACTGCATTGGGTTTCGCTGTATTGTACTTTCATGTATTGCATTCGATTAAATTGTCATGTTATATAAATTGATATGGTATCTGATTACTTAGAGAAACACTATTTGCTATTTTATTTTTAAACGGATGCCCATAATTATCATTTTCTTAATTAACAACGGCTGAAATCGAAGCACAACAAAGCGTAATTCACCTCAAGACTGCCTCAGATTCATTTGCAAAGACACAGCATGTTATATCTGAAAGAGCATCGATGATGCTCTTCAGCTCCTAGAATATTACTTGCATACAGCAGGCACTCAAGCACATATTTGAAAGAATTAGACATGATTCTGTTTCATGTATGCTATATCTGGGTGAACTTGGGCAAAATACGTGATCAAAGAATTCTCAAAGCCAATCCTCTGATTACCCACAGTCGAACCATCTGGGTGTTATTTAAAATGCTCTTTCTTGACCTGGCCTAGGTCTAATAAATCAGGACTGCTGTGAGGCCGTGGTGGTTTAGTGGAAAATCTGAATTTTTAGTGAGCATCCCAGGTACGTATTGAAGTTTCAGAACCGTTGGCTCAACCCACACCCTGTCTCAGTTTCCTCGCTTTCTTCATCTGAAGAATTAATTAATTAACTCCAGCGATTCCTTGGTACAGGTGCTTCTGTGACGTCATCGCCTCTTGTAAGGGAGAAGAAATATTGGTCCCCCTCACTGCAGAAGCTAAGCTCACTAGGAAGGGTGAGACCTAAACTGACTCCCATCCGTCCTTGTCTAGCCCTTCTCACGCTCCGCCACAGCAGGGGCCAGAGCCAGCACCAGGCAGAGGGTCCAGCAGGGAGGACGCAGGGTGGGTTTGTACCCAGCCATGGAAAAGAGAGAAGCAGCAAACGTGGTCGATACCCTATTCCAAAGTCTAGTCCCAGAACCAATGGCACCAGCATCACCTGGGAACTTGTTAGCAATACAGGTTCTGGAGTTTCACTGTGGACGTACTGAATCAGACTCTAGGACTGGGGCTCGACAGCCTGTGTTTTAACAAGTTCCTGGGTGATACTGACGCACACTACAGCTTGAGAACCAGTGTTCTGTTCTGCGTGTAGTCCCCCAGGGCCAGCTGAACCTGGCGAACTTGAAGTCACGTGTCCCGATTTCCCTAAGTTCCCTGTGAGAGCTTTCAGGTGTGCATTGGCCATCAAGCCTCTCCTTCATGAATCAAACAGGATCCTTAGCCAGAAACCCCTCTTGAAAAGTCACAGAGACCATTAACTAATTATCAAAAATACTTTTACAGACACAAATGCTTTTTTTTTTTTTTTTGACAATGCCACTTTGAAGCAGAAAGATATTATCACCATTTCTGTTAACAGCTTCCATGCAACTGAACAATGTGAAAAGGGCTCAGCTTTGTTAAGGTTCAGGACAAACATTCCTTTTAGAATTCTCTATCAGAGCACATTGTCTCTCTTAGGCTAAAAGTTTCCCCTCAAATATAGTATTAGCCTAAAATAATTTATATGCATGACTAGGAATAGTACTCAATTTATGTTTGGGGGCTTTAAGAAGGACTTTATGTTTGGTAAACTGTAAAATTAGTCAATCATCTGCAAAAAGCACTTCCATCTTTATTAGAAGGCCCAGGGCCCTTTCTCGGGAGTCCTTCAAAAGCTACTGGACAGTGAGACTACCCGATTCTGCAATTCAACTCAATTCTACTGATACCACTGGAAAAGATTTTCCTGCAGTAGCTTCCTTGTTCAGAGCTTTGCTTGCAGCAACATGTTGGGAGGTTGGAACCTTTGCCTGCAGGATAGAAAATGACGGATTGGAGGAATGGAATGTCACATTTCAAAACACGTCTGGGGAGAACAATTAGAACGTGGAGTTTCTTTGACTTTTTCCCTCCTTCCTTTTAACCATGACTTTTCAACTTACTTTTTCTCATTGACAGGCTTCCACGACCAACAACGAAAACAAACAGCCCTTTTCCTCTCCTTAACTCTTTCCTCCGCTAAACTCTAGGTCTACTGGGCGTTGCGGGGACAGAAGCACTTGTTTGCCAGTGGTCTGCTTTAAAGAGTGAGCGTACCTAAAATGTTCAAGGAAAGGTAGGTCTGACATTATGTAGTTCAAGGAACTTCTTCACCTCTTCAGCACCTACTCAGTGATAATTATAACCACATGTACTGAATAGCCATTATTGGTTAGAGAGTACCGTATGCTCTCACTGATCCGTAAACTAACCCTATGTGATATGCTCTCACTAGACCCTAAAATAGCCCCCAGTTTACACACAAGGAAACTGAGGCTTCTGCATTCTCCCTGGCTGTCTGCACTCTTGTTACATCTGCTTTTTCTCAACCTTTCGATTTTCCCTGCTCCTTCCTGCCACAGATCTTTTGCACATGCTATTCCTTCTGACTGTAATTCCCTTCCCACCCTCTTATTTATAATACAGTTTAGAACTTACTCCAGTGTGAAATTACACAATTGTTTGTGTCATTTTAAAATAATGTCTGTCCCACTTGATACTCTGAAGTCCATAAGAGCGGGTATTATAGGTGTCTTTTGCTCACTATCATAGCATCAAAAATTAGTGCAATACCAGGGACATGGTAGGAACTCAATAGTACAGGTTGCATTCATTAATTTGCCCAAATTGGCAGAGCTAAAGATCAACCCCAGTTCTGTCTAGGTCCAAAGCTGAACTCTTTCTATTGTGCTGTGCTGCCTCCAACATATCCATGGTACTTTAGGAAAATAAATCAACCTTAAATTAAAAACATATAAAGAAATGCCAAGAAAATGGAGTCTGGCAGATAACCACACAACCACAGTTGAAAACCTCAGGACTTGGGCTGAATAACATTGCCAGATCTTTCAGCTTTTAGACTTATGGAGATACCCTGTCCTATACACCTATTTTCTGTCGTAGGTCTCTCTCCATGTTTATCTAGAAATCTGGCTTTCACCTTTTTTGCTATTCTTTCCTCATCCCGTGCTTCATTTCAGTTGCTCTCAGTCTGTGTTTTTCAGTCAGATAGATATATATGTATTTGTGTATATGCTTTTGGAAATGATTAAAATGGATATTTGAGTCACAATGGAAAAACAAAATCTTCAAACTTTGAATTTTTTTTTTTATAAACTATTTTTCTTTTGGCTCCATCCCTCAGTTATAACACCTAACTTCAGTCCTGGCAGCATAAGTCTTAGCAGCATAAGTTTCTTGCTTCTGAAATCTTTACCTTCTCCTTCTCACACCTCAATAAACAGCAGTAACAGTTGCCATTTATTGAGCATCTACTATGTGCAAAGAAAGTGGTGCTTCACTTACGCTTCTGTATAATATGGCTCCCATCTGAGGTCTTTATCAGTGTCTTCATTTTACAGGTGAGGAAACAAGGGCTCCAAGAGGTTGAGTCACTGCCTAAGGTAACACATCCAGTGTGGAGCAGGACCAGAATCCAAGTCACATCTGTTCCCAGTGTTCTTGTTCTTTCTGCCACACCACAAAATAGCTAGAACACTTAAACTCAATTTAAAAGAAGTAAGAAGATGAGTCAGCTCCAGTGGCAGGGGCTACTTGAGCCAGACAAATCAGTAAGGGCAGATGGCAAGCTCCAATCACCTCTCTCTTCATTGTCTCACGCAATCAAACTTTCTACCTCCTACTTCTCCTCTCCACTTGTTCCCATGTAAGGAAAACTAAGAGTGCCCGACTAAATACTCACCTGGAAAATGCCTAAGAAACTGGTTCTCTATTGTCCCTCAGAGAAAGATAAAAAATAAATATTATTTATTGGGTGCCAAGTACTTTACAAATGCTAACTCATTTACAACAATGCATAGGATATTACTTACATTTTGCAGGTGAAGGAAACTTGGGAAGGTTAAGAAATTAAATCTCAGGGTCCAGTTAATAGTTCTATCTTATCCCTTTATAAACTCTTTCTGGGCATGCTGATTACTCCCAAATTTAATCCTCTAAGCCCCACCCTTCTCTCTGTTTCAAACAGCGATTCTCAATTGTTTCAGTTTGTGGACCCCTTTATACTCCTTAGAATTATTGAGGACCCTAAAGAACTTTTGCTTATGTGGATTATGTTTATTAATGTTTGCCATGTTAGATTAAAACTAAGAAGAGTTTTTAACATTTATGTATTAATTTATTTTAAAATAATAATAAACTCACTACACATTAATTTTATATTTTGTGAAAAAACTATATTTTCCAAAACAAACAAAAAAATGTATGAAAAGAGGTCATTGTTTTGTGATTTAAAAATCTATTTAATATCTAGTTTAATAGAAATCATCTGAATTTTCCTACCTGATCCTGTTATAATACTGAGAAAAACTGTAGTTGGAAAGATAAGTCCTTTAATTGGACATTTACAAGTCTGGGAAGCCATAGTTTACCTGTCTATTTTTCTTTCAAATAAAAATAACTTTCCATAAAAAGTGACCAGTTCAAATGGCAATTCAAACAATTCTCACAACTTCTTTTTCCTCAAGATAAGCATTATAGGACGGTATGCAGCACAAATGTTTTATGAAATTAAAAAAATATAATTTAAAATCACCTAAAAATATAAAATATAAAGGGATAAATCTGCCAAAAGATGTACATGACTAGACATTGAAAACTATAAAATATTTTGGAGAGAAATTAAAGATGACTATAATAAATAAATAGGTACACCATTTCTTAGGTCAGAAGACTAAATATTGTTAAGATTTCAATTCTCCCCAAATTGATTTATAATACTGACTCAAACCCAATCAATATATTCGCTAAATTATTTTGTAGAAATTGCCAAGCAATCCTAAAATTCATATGCAAATGCAAAGGACCTAAATATCCAAAACAACTTTGCAAAATAAGAATAATATTAGAGACCTAACATTATTTAACTCCAAAATTTATTATAAAATGATAGTAATCAAAGCAATGTGGTATTGGGATAATGATAGGCAAATATATCAATGGAACAGAATAGATTTCCTGGATTTCACATATATGTGAAAACAAAAGTACAAAGGAAATTCAGCTGAGAAAGGAGAGTATAATAAATTTCATCCTAGCTATGAAATTCTCTCCATTTTCACTGCCATCACCTGCAAAGACAAGAGGATGATTAGAAGATTGGTGGGAAATGTCTGGCACATAATAAGAATACGAGAAACATTTGTTAAGTTAAAAAAATATATCTCTAGCAGAACCCTCTGGCCAATCCAAGTAAATGGACAAGGTAAGTAAGAACACTGTGCTAACTATACAAATGCAGTTTCAAGACCAGCAAAACAGTCTCTGATGAGAAGGGACAGATCACCAGTTGCCTGTGACTAGGGGTTGAAGGTGACTACAAAGGGATATAAGGACAAATGTTGAGGTGACGTATATGTTCTTTATCTTGATTGCAGTGGTGATTACAGGGTGTGTAATTGGTCAAAACTCAAAACTGTGCATTTAAAATGGGTGCATTTTATTAAATATAAATTATACCTCAAAAAATGTATTTGAACAGAAAAAAATAGGTAATAGTGCATGAGAAATTTGGGGACTACTCCTCTAGATTCCTGAGACTGTTGGACCAACAAAAAACAAAAGCAGCAAAACCACAGAACATTAGATACCAAAAGCAAAGGCTAACTGTGGAAATTAGAGAAAAAGAATACGCAGCCTAAATGAGAGTGATTCGGGTAGATTAATATTTATTTCACATTGGGACTTTATTCTAACAAGTAAGCAGACACTGCCCAGAAGATATATAACCACATTACTCAATTGTTCTGTCAATACACTGTGATCTACGTGACATAGCAAGAATTTAGCCCATAAAGATCCCTTAGTGCAAATGGGATATGTTCCAGGAGCTGCATGTTGTGGCTATAACCAGCACAAGTTCAACCACATCCTGTTTTCTGAAACTGTGCAAACACCTATGCTCACAATATATGACTTATAGACAGCTGGAATTATTAAGGGTGGGACAGAAAGCAGTTTTGGATCCTTCTAAAAAAAAATAGTCAATAGTTCATAGCATTTTAAGTCTGCCATTATGCATGAGAAATTTTAAATGAAAAACTAAAAACACAGAACAAAACAAGAAAACATACCCACCCACACTTTGTACCCTCAGATATGACTACTGAGTTGAGTGTGTGCTATAAGCACCAGGATGGTTTGAATAAATGAGGGATGATGGAAGTTGTCAACACTGTGTCCTTTATCATTAGGGCAAGAAGGAAGGGCCAAATAGAGAATACACCATAAACAGTCTTCATTAATGAGAATGTGTTATTTGTTTAACACTTATATATCCATGATTTCCTAGTAAAATCCTAATGTTCTGTATTCTGTCCAAGAGTCATATCAAAAATATTCCAATTCTTTTGTTTGGAAATATCATCCCTATAACAATCATAACACTATGATAGCCCTAAATAATGTTCAGGCTATACCTTGACTTTCACTATTATGCAACTGCTGGTATTCATGTGTAAGCCCATTGACCTTAATTGCTTACAAGCTGTTGACACTTGGAATTAAGCTTTTCATACAAGATAATATTATTATCATTTATTTATTTATTTTATTCATTCTATCCTAAAACTTTGAGACATCTTATATGATATTAAGAAGTGTATGTGTGATTGTGTGTTTGTGTGTGTGTGTGGGGGTGGGTGGGTGTGTCGAGGGAGTGGGAATGGAGAAGCAGAATCAAGTACCAATCAAAATTGGCTAGAACCAGATGACTTACTAGAAGCCCCTTGCACTCATCCCCCACAACAAAGACAGCCAAAGTAACGAATACACAACTATATTTTATTGAAAACGTCACAGGAGTAGCAGTGGTTTGGCAGAGCACAGAAACCCAGGGTGGCCACACAGAAAAGAGAAGAAAACACCTTGCCTCTACCTCCTTATCCCCCAGTCAGGATCAGCTTGGAACCACGGGGGGCTTCTCCCTGCAGGGAAAAGGTAAGCCAGATAATTCCAGCAGACCTCATCACCACCCTGGACACCTACAGTCCTCACCACTGGGGACTCCTGCAGTCCCCATAGAAGCTAAATGGACCGAAAGCCTGACTCGAAAGACATAGGCTGGCTGAAAGGATGAATAAACACAACCCACATGCCTGCTGTCTCCAGAAAACACATCTAACCCATAGGACTCACATAGACTCAAGGTGAGGAGATGGAAAAAAAAAAATCCACACAAACAAAAACCAAAAAAGAGCAGGTGTAGCCATTCAGATAAAATTGACTTTAAATCAATAGTGGTAAAGAAAGACAAAGATGGCCATTATAGAAGGGTAAAAGGGGTAATTCAACAAGAAGACATAACAATCCTAAGTACATATGCACCTAACACAGGAACACGCAGAATCATAAAGCAAATCCTACTCAATCTAAGCAAAGAGATGAACAGTAGCATCATAATTTCTGGAGACTTCAATACCTCACTGACTGGGCTGGATAGATCATTAAAGCAGAAAATCTGTCCATATAGTGCAACACAGTTCAGCTAGTCAAAATCACATTGCCAGAAAAACACTAATATTTGGTAACTTGTTCATAATATGTTTGATATGATAGAATCAAGTTATCAAACAACAAACCTAATACAATAGCATTTTGGTAAATATCCACAGAGAAAATATGCCAATAATGGCATTCAACAAAGTGTTTGTATTTGAGAGAGAAATTACAGGTGATTTTTTTTCTTCTGCATTTCTGTGTTTTGCAAATTTTCAACATTGCATGTAAGCAATTATAGACTTTTTATGCTACAAAATAAAAATCACCAATTTACAAAACGATAAAGCACTCAAAAACAAAAACGAATCAGTGAGTCTCTAACTAAAGGAAACCAGTCGGAAAGCAGTAATAAAAATAAGGGCTTCAAGGATGCTTGCAGATAAAAGATGCAAAACAATGTTGCGCTGATTCTGAAAATAAGCAAATGATCCCCTCACGGTACAGACAATGGAGGTGGAGCAAAAATAAGAGCAAGGCATCCTGGAGCGTAGAGCTGTAAACTCTGCAGGTCCTGTTAGTCATCATTCAAAGGTCGGTCCACACCAGGGAGCCGTGGGGCCAACATGACGATCAAACTGTCATCAAAGCCACAAGTATTACCAAGTTACACCTGTCTTTATATGATTGTAAAAGCTTTGATTGTGATCCAGTAAGACCATTTGCCCAAAGAATTATAAACCTCATAGTCCCTGGTGTCCACACACCACAGGTTAAATAGATTAACTGACCTTCTACACTCATAAAATCCGAAAGTACTGTATCCAACGTGTAACCTGCAAATCTAAGTAACAGTCAGTCATTCTGTTAATTTGGCATTTGAACCGGAAGGAAGAGACACCAGACATCAACTGCTGGCTGAATTCTTCGTAGGAATCATATTGAATTCCTTTCGAGGACTCTAAGGTTTATACTTGTAAAATAACCTATTATGTTTGAAAAACTATCAATAGTTGCTTTACATAGTAAATACCAATGACACTAAAAATAAGAGCACTTTGTGTTTCCACAGCATCTATCATCTGACACTGTCTAAGTCTTTTTGGTGCCCTGTTAAAACTGGAGATAGTGGGAAAAAGCGAAGTCCCCACATCCAATAAAATAGGTAACAACTAAATTACTGTTTTCTCTGTTGTACTTTACTATGATCATTTTCAAATTCATTTCAATTCATACAGTCATTTCAAATGATTCAAATGTCTGGTAGACATTTGATGTCTACCAGATTCTTGTGTGGAGCTGATCCAAAATATAGATGCCTGAAGAGCACTCAAGACCTACTAAATCCGAGTCCCACAGGTAGTGGGGACCCTGGGTGCCAGCTTAGTAAGCTACCTAAGCGGTGCCAGCGCACCCTGACCTGTGACATCTGCTGCTCTGGGGGGAAGAGGTGTGGCAAGGAAATGGGTTGGCAAAACCAAAAACAAAACAGGAAAAGAAAATTAAGAAATTTCAAATTGAGGCTGGGTGCGGTGGCTCATGTCTGTAATCCTAGCACTCTGGGAGGCCGAGGAGGGAGGATCGCTCGAGGTCAGGAGTTCAAGACCAGCCTGAGCAAGAGTGAGACCCCTGTCTCTACTAAAAATAGAAAGAAATTATCTAGCCAACTAAAAATATATATAGAAAAAATTAGCCGGGCATGGTGGCGCATGCCTGTAGTCCCAGCTCCTTGGGAGGCTGAGGCAGGAGGATCACTTGAGCCCAGGAGTTTGAGGTTGCTGGGAGCGAGGCTGACGCCACGGCACTCACTCTAGCCCGGGCAACAGAGCGAGACTCTGTCTCAAAAAAAAAAAGAAAAGAAAAAGAAAAAAGAAAAGAAATTTCAAATTGAAACAGAAAATTTTAAAAAGAAAGCCATGTGAATAATGGTGTCCAGTCCTAACTTGTTCATTTCTCATAGACCAATTGTCTACGGTCCGGATGGACTAGCTAGAGAGTAGAGATCAGGATCCAATTCCGTGGTTAAAGCGTTAACCAGAATGGCAATCCACTTCTCAAAGAAGTGTGGCAGGGAGCAAAGGAGTGTCACCTGTCAGCTGTTCCTAAGAAAGAAAGTAAACACTCCCAACATGCACTGAGGCACAGGGAGTGGCTCAGGTTTCTTGCCCTTCCCTGCAGTGGAGAAAAGGAGTAATAATTAACAGGTCCCAGGGCGCTCAGATCGCTGCTGGCGTGGGGGACGCTGCAGGCGCGGAGCCCGGGCTCGGGGAGGAGACGGCCCCGCCCCTGCACCGGCGCTGGCCGCGCACCTCCCCTGCAGGTGAGTGACCGGTGAAGCCCAGGCACAGGCAGACAGAGAGCGCCGCCTTTGCCTCAATCACAGTTCCTCACCCAGCCCGGGGACAAACTCTCCAGAGCCAGTTCAGCCCAACAACTATGGTGAAAAGGCTCCTCCTGCTCACGGTGTGAATAACAGGTGAAAAATGGGGGTAGGGACAAGAACCCGCTAATCCACTCCCTGGGGTCAGGGTGAGGGCAATAGTAGAAAGCAGAACCCGTAGGCAGCAAAGGTGAATGTGTGCGTGGATCAGAACAGCCTGAATCCAGGACAGTACTTTTCTCTTTTATTTTCTCAGAATGCCCTTTCCTGACCAAGGTAAGCTTGTGGGAAGGGTGAGGGGGGGAGGAGGGAGGGAGTGGGGAGAAGGGGATGGAGGTAAATGTGGCCAGGGAAGCCCTCCTCCCTCTCCTCCAGCGAAATAGCTCAATGAGCCCTTTACCTGGAATTTTACCTGGATTTGTGCCTGGTGCTTACTCTTGCAAGGATACTGGGCTCCTGGAGGATATGTCCCTTTTTCTGAATATTCTTATGGTGAGAATACTGTGTTGAGTCATCGGATTGGAAAAATCTTTTTATTTGAAGGATCAGCTAAACTTATTTGTTTCCCTAAAGCGACAGACAGATGCTCCCCTCCCTCATAAAAAAAAATCGAAAAGGACTTTTTACATAATTTAAGATCTCACCAAACAATGAAAGAACAATCACCAATAATGAAATGGGAGTCTGTGAGTTAAGGCTATAAATTCCAAAGCGGGAGAGTCTTAGGTTCAAATCCTGGCTTTGTCGCTTACTGGTTTGCCCTTTTGCAAGTGACTTAACCTCCCTAAGCCTTAAACATTTGTCATCTATAAAACAAGCATCATGACAGGATCTGCCACGGAGGGCTGTGATGGGAATTGAACACTTGAGCAGCTGTTCTGTAAACAGTTATAAGCAGCTCTGCCAAAGGGACCGTGTCAGGGAAAGTGAGCTGAGCTGGGGACACCAGACAGTAGGTGGGTGTTGGAATCGATTGGTTTCCAGAGAGGGGGTCCAGGACCTGTCAGCAGGTGGCAGGTGGGCAAGCACCATCTCTCTGGGCAGCAGTGAAATGACCTGGCTTCTTGCCACTTTTCAAGTACAGTACTTGGTGGCAAATTCCAACTTAATTCTTACTGAATCACTTTTAGTTTGGACAATTTGTAGTATTAATGTGTTATTTCTGAAAAGAAAACAGAATTTTATAGTAGGAGAGTTACACAGACTCTCATATGGTGGAACCAATGACATTTGAGTTTTATAAGAGAGACAGCTTTTGAGTAACTTTGATCAAATTAGACCATAGAGTCTATGTCCTTATATTGTATCACATATTGAATTGTTTGTACTGAACTAATATTGACTTCCATTTGTGTTTATGGACAAGAAACATAAAAGGATGATACCTGTGTTTTGTCAGTCTTTACCTTTTAAGCTTAAATTATAGGGAAATGGCTTTATTTTATGAAGTTTTATTTAAAGGGCACTTTTGTTAATGTTGCTGTTAGCTTTATTAATGTTCCTAACTTTGAGGAGGGGACAAACTTAGTAACTGTAACTAGCAATTTCCACTGATATCATTTTATCTTTGTATTTTATTAATATAAAATATTTAACTGGTTTACAGTTGATCCTAACTTAATATTGTCACTGTTTTAATGGATTCTTTTTTCAAATTGCAGAGTTGGAATTCTCCGGTGTACTTATAATTAGATATTGACTGGAGAATTGTGGCTAGAATTCTAAAGCCAACCTAACTGAACGACTTACCTTGTTATTGTCCTCTGAGTCCGATTGTGTTTAGTAAAGTTTAGTTGAAAACATTAGCATCAAATTAATTTAAAAAATTAGAGTATCAGTATTCACTAAACATTTTTCAAAGAGGAAATATACCTTTATGCTGAATATATATTGTTATAACTCTTTAAACCAAGTTATTTGATTTCATATTTCTTAATAAACATATGTCTAAATAAGGAATAGTAGTCCTAATTGAGAAATCTGTCCATATTTGAGATTAATTTGAGGTTAACTTAACAACATAACTGGGTATAAATCTTCCTAAAGTCTGGTTAACTTCCTAGTTAAACTTTTAGTATATATATGTTTTTACTCTTTCTAATGTGTATAACATTTTATGATAAACTATTAAATGTATTGGTCAACCAGAGAGACAGGGAGGACCAGCAATGATTAAGAAAAAGGTAACTTTTCCAATTATTAATATATTCAAAATAGAGTAACATGTATGTAACATGAACTTTTAGCATGTGATTAAAAGTTTTATACCTGACTCTTGTTTTAATTTCCTAAAATAAGCACCGTCCTATACTTTTGCTTGAAATAGAAACCCAATGCTAACCGTTCATTTGCTTGTACAGATTCACTGATTACAATGTAGGTGGGGAATTCAAGGTTGCTAGAGATACACGGGCTTCATATAAAGGTTCAGATTTTTTAAAAATATTTAAGTATAAACCATTTGAAAATGTTAATACACCCCTGCGAAAGGACTTCTGAATATTCTCCCTTTGCCCTAACTAAAGTTAGAGGGCTATTCTGTTGCAAAAATTCATCTATCTCTTCACAAACTATCAATTACAGTGATTTCATCACTTTCATAAGTTCAAGTACTAAACTAACACCACTGCCTTCACTAGTTGAACACGGAGGTGTCTTCTCTCTAAGTGATGCGAGTGTTACCGTAGTAGCTTAGATGATGAAAGGAAAATTTCTTCATCACTCAGAGCCTAGTGAAGGAGCTCAAGAGGAGAAGTGCTGATTCTTTTGCGGCCAATACACGAACAGAAAAAATGAATCATGACCTTAGTGAAATGAACCTGAAAATTTGCCCTCGGAAACTCAGAGGAAGCAGAGAGTCCTTGTGCTCCAGCACAGCAGCAATTCCAGAAGATGCCTTCGGCAGACTGAGCAGCTCAATGCCAGACGGAGTGGTGGCAAGACACCTTAAGTCCTTAAGTGGCTTAATACTGGTTTGTTTTTCCTGCTGCTCCTGCTTGCCTCCCCTCCCCGAGGGCACTTTGGGCAGAATAAAGTGCATGGCATTAGCACCATGCATTATAAATATGCAATAGAATATTAAAGGTATGGCATTTCAAATTAGATTCTGTTCTAACTGAGGCAATGGCATGCTCACGTAGAAGTTTGGTTGTTTGATCCATACTCTGTTTAGTCTTGCCTTCAATTTAAGGATTGCAATAGATTTCCATTTGTATCTCAAAACAATTCCTAATTGTAACCAATATCACTTGATAAAGTGATAGTTTTTATATTCCAACTCTGGACGTTTACCATTTCTGCAAATGAAGCATGTTCTTTAGGGGAAATATGGAGACAAACGTTTCCCAGAAACCATACTTCTATTAACTCTTTTTCTTTTTTCCAAAGAACTGGATAATTATAGATTCTTTGTCTCGTCTCCATGAAGCAATGTAACTGCATGTGGCTTTGCTCTTTTCAACTCCAGGTTCAGGTCAGAGGTTTGAGGAAACAGCTTTATTTTGGAGCTGACTACAAATTGTGTTTGTAGCTTTCCATTGCCTCTTCAAGCTGAAAGAATATATATTTTAAAAACTCCATGTGTACAGCCCTTGATATAATCTGACCTCATAATTGAAACACATGCTTGTTATTCCAGTGTGATACTTTCTAATTATTTTTAGTTACTTTTATTTGGGGGGGGGTGTTTGTGAGACTTAAGATATACACCTTGTGTATGATTTAGAAACTATATATGACATCAAAAAGAAAATAATTATCATTCATCATCTCAGAGCTCTTAATTTTACTATTAATATTTTAATGTGGCCAGGCGCGGTGGCTCACGCCTGTAATCCTAACACTCTGGGAGGCTGAAACAGGAGGAATCGCTCAAGGTCAGGAGTTTGAGACCAGCCTGAGCAAGAGTGAGACCCCGTCTCTACTAAAAATAGAAAGAAATTAGCTGGACAACTAAAAGTACATAGAAAAAATTAGCCGGGCATGGTGGCACATGCCTGTAGTCCCAGCTACTCGGGAGACAGAGGCAGTATGATCGCTTGAGCCCATGAGTTTGGGGTTGCTGTGAGCTAGGCTGATGCCACGGCACTCTAGCCCAGGCAACAGAGTGAGACTCTGTCTCAAAAAAAAAAAAAAAAAAGCTTCAATTTTGCATTTGGGAAGGTAGGTTGGGTGGAATTACAGAAAGCCTGGATGTCAGGTAAAGGGACTTAGGCTTTATTTAATCAGATCTCAGGAAGGTTTGCGACCAAAAATGTGATTGATGGTGAGAATGATAAAAGCATGAAGGGAGACTGGGGCCGAGCTTTCAGCTTAGCGATTGCTGCCGCAAGATGCCTGGTGAGATTAACAAAGTACTATAAGGAAAAAGATGCGCCAGGGATTTCATGAGAGAATAGATATTCTTTTTTTCTTTTTTTCCTGGTATTCCGGAGATCAGGATATAAAACTTTTTCTCTCATCTTCCCCAATCAAAATAACCTGATTTGAAAGAAAAAAGGAAAAAATACACCCTGTCTTGTTTTTCTTTTCTTTTTTTTTTTTTTTTAAGAAAACTAAATTTTTCTCTCCTGCCCACCTTTTAATTCAAACTATATTTCCTAAGATTCTGTAGGCTTGGAGCAATGGGAATTGACTATTCAAGTTCTGCAAAATGGAACAACCAGAAAATATTATACTGTAAATCTCTGGTCACACCCTAATGCCATTTATATGAATTATAAAGGAAGACATTATTCACATCTGAACACAATTTCCAGAGCCTGAAGGAGATTGGAAGGATGTTATGTCATATTTAATCAACGCTTCTAGTCAGAGCTTGATTTTTGCTGCCTGGAAATGTGAAGTTGTGTTCACCTGACTGGGCCAGGGTTCAGCCCGTTTGGTTTGAGTTTTTGCAATAGAAGGAATATGATCCTTTGCACAGAATCACACAAACTTGCAGAATCATATTTCTCTTACTAGAAATACATCAAAAACAGACTTACCCAATTGTCCGATCCTTCCTTGCCTTGAGTCACTGTTTCTGTAGTTTTTCAATTTACATAATACGTTTTTTCTCTTTTTTGCTACTTAAAAACTCTCCAAAATATTCGTATACACTAGAGACACAAGAAAATATTCAATGTAAATCAGAAACTAATTTATGAATGCATCACAGGAACAAATCATTAACATCATTCTGATATTTAGGGTACCTTCCCACCATCTCAAAGAGGAAAGAAAGGGGACTCTGATGGCTCACCAGTACCCTTCTTGGATCTTCATCAATGAGAGGACGTTCATAACCAGGTAACCACACACCTATGTTATGTATTATCCTATTCACCAGTCATTTGTGGGATATACCATTCAGAGTTTTCTAAGCATGACATATGATCAACAGGATCAATAATACGATCCCCAGTCGAAACACAGGGTAAGAAGTTGAAAATGTAAGTTCCTAAAGACTGCCACGCCATACCTCCTCATGGAACAATCAGTTATATGTCATTAATAGTGATTTAATTTCATTTAAAGCTACATTTCTGTTTTAATCGTTGGCATAATTCTGAAGAGCAGCATTAAGTGAAGGATCTGTGGTTCCTTATAAATGATACACAGAAAGAATTAGCCCAGGGGCCAAAAACAGCGTGCCCTGTCCTCGCTGCTTCTCCCTGCCTTGCTCCTCGTGACACACTTTATTTTTACAGACTCCCTCTTGCTGTAGCCAACATTCACAACTGTTTTCTTATGCATGGCAAACACCGTCTTATGTTTCTTTGGAAACCATAGAGCAGGGGCTTAAAGACGGAGAGAGTAAAGATGATGAACCTGGCCGAGCTAGAACGGAGGCTGAGGGGGGAAAGATGAAATCGTAAAAACACAAGTGGCACTGAAACGTGACCCAAGTCTTACGGGGAGTGGGAAAAGAAACAAAGCCAAATAAATAACGGAGGGAAGTGGAGGTGAATGCCGCAGGGCTGGGCAGTAGGAAAGCAGAGGAACAAATATGGTCAAAGAGGGAATTAAAACCACGGCTGGAGGAAAAGGAGGAAATATAAGGGTGGGAAAAGGATTCATTTGTTCATTCCTCAAATAGTTACTGATCGCTCACTATGAGCAGAAACCCTTCTGAGCTTTTCGCAATGAACCACACAAAACCTTTACTCTCATAGGGTCATATTCTAAGATAAATGCTGAAAGGTGTGAAGAATAAAAATGAAGGAGGCAATGGACTAAAGAGTGCTGGGGGTCGAGAGTGGGAAGGGTTCTGATTGCGTATAAAATGGCCAAGGAGGGTCTCAAGGAGAGGGTAACATTGGAGGAAAAACCTGCAGAAGGTGAATATAACAGCCATGCAGGTATCTGGCTGGGGCATTCCAGACAAGGGGGACAGCAAGTCCCCAGCCCTGAGGCAGATGCAGATCTGTAAGGGTTGGGGGTCCAGTGTGGAGAAAGTGAAGCAGAAATACACTAGGAGAAGGTGAGGTCAGATGGAGCCAGAACCTGCAGGGTTTCACAGGCCATTATGAGACTTGGTCTTTCCCACTAAATAAGACCAGAAGCCATGGAAGGGTATTGAGCACGTGAGTGACAACATCTTTCTGGCTGCTTTGTTAAGAAGAGATTGAAGAAGGGACAAGGGTGGAAGCAGGGAAACTGCCAAGGAGCTGACAGTCCACAGCAGAGATGATGGTGGCCGGACCAAGGTGGCAATAGTGGAGGTGGGAAAAAAATGGTCAAATTCTGGATATATTTTGAATGAAGAGACAATAGGATTTCCTGGGTGTGAGAGAAAGAGAATAATCAGGGATAATCCTAAGGATTTTTGTCTAGAAAAATGGTGCTAACAATTTCTGAAATTATGAAGACTACACAAGAAGCAGGTTTGCGGTAGAAGATTGGGAGTTCAGTCCTGGACGCATTACATCTGAGATTGAATAAGAGGCATTTCTCAAGAATGTGGTCCATGGACCGTCTGCTTCTGAATCAGATGTTTCTTCATGGTACAGCCCTTGGGCTTCTCCCCAGAATTAATCAGGTGATTCTGATGCATACTGAAGTCTGAGAACCGCTGCTCAGAAGGGGAAAGGATTCAGTTCTGAGAACTTCTGACCTCCTGACATAAACAAAATTCCTGGAGCTGAGGGAAATCTCTGCCAGACTGTCACCAGAAATTATAACAATGCCACTGACCAACTGTGATATCCAAGAACCACCAATGTAGCAAATACCTCCCCTCATTTATTCACTTAACAAGTGGTTTTTCAACTCTCTCTCTGTACTAGGCATTGTTGTGGTGAACAAGAAAGAAATTACCAATTTATTAAAGGATTTTTATTTTTCTGCACAGAAATATGTGAAAATAATGGAGATTAATAGTAAAATAGGATCTGTATAATCGAAATATTGGTTTCGCAAATTTCATGAGACTTGCATATGGTCAATAAGAGGGTCTGATATTAATAGCACATAACATTTGTATCTTACTACTTCTCTGAGTTTAGAAACCTCCCTGATCGATCGAAGGGTGTTGGTGTAGGTTGGCTTCACGCTCAAATGACTAAGGTTCCAGTTGCTGATTTATTGCCTGGAGTCATATTCTAAGTGAGCTGAGTTAAAAGAAAAAAAAAGGTTCCTTATGATCTCTTTCAAAGTACTGTCATTTCAGGTCATAGGCTGAAATCAGGGCAATTTAGAGGTAAGTAAATGCTAACTCTGTATTTTAAAAAAATAACAACAACAAATAAACAATGAAGTTCAAATCCAGCTTTAGAATACAGATCAGATTTCACTCTCAAAACCTGTTAGACTTTTTCTGCTACTTAGAAATGAATATATAACCTTGCAGGCTATGACTCTTCTAATAGCAGCCCAAAAGGCACGTGTAGTTTCCTGTCCTTAGTAAATAAGTTTAATTAGCATGATGTAATAAATTCTAGCAGAAAGTGCATTAGTCCAAACAGTTTTTTTTTTTTTCCCCAAGCATGTTGGCTGGCACTTTTTGCTGAAACAAAGGAACCAGCCACCTGCACCTCTAAGCACAAATTAAACACAAAGAGCCAGTGTTCCAGAGCTGCCTCCTACCTGGCTGGTAGTCCCAGAGGGCAATGTCTGCCCAGGTTTCATGTCCATGGTCTTCTCCTGATCAAAGGAATCAGAGCTAACACTTTGTGCTCCAGCAAGTCCTGAAGGTGGGTTTATAAAGAGAGGGCATCACTGTCCTGAAGAACATTGAATTTCTGTCTTTAATAAAGGATAAGTGAGCCCTTTCTAACATATTTTTACAAGGAGTCAGGATTCTAAAATATGCCAGAGGCAAAGGGTTTAAAACGTGGTTTTGAGCATCTCCTTTAAGAATTAGAATTTTTCCTCCCATGTGCAGATTGTTAAAAATTCACAGTATTTATGTATCATGACCTGGTGAAATAAAAAGAAATTTTTATTATGAGAAACTGGATATCACATCAGTTCCTATGTCATAAAAAGGCCAATAGCATCACCTCCAGATATGTGAAAAAGGACATTCATTAAGCTTTCTTTATATCCGACATTTTTCAATAAGCTTATATTGTCAACAGTCGTTGAACATATCAATATGATTCAATAATCTGCTATGCCCAGTAAAGCTTATCGACTTCACAATTACCCAGGAGGTTTAAAAACAATAAGATCATCTGTCTGCCCAAGAACTGCTGAAAGTGTTTCCCTAAAAAATCTGATGAAGTCAAAATTCAAAGACTCCAGAAATACATTACACATATGAGATTTACTTGAATTTCTGGATGTGTCAGTCACACTGGTAAAACACTTTCCCCCGCCCCCCGCCCCCCACCAAGAGTACATCAGGATTTATTTTCTAGACTGTATTTTGTAAATAAATAATTTTCGAGAGAATGCCATGAGCCGGCAGCTGTGCTGGAGGAGAAGCTAGGGGGTACAGTTTGGAGCGAAAAGAGACAAGGGCCCTACCCGGATGGAGCTTGCAATCTGAAGGTGCCGATCTCAAACCTGAGCCTTTATCAGAACCTCCTGGTGGGCTTGTTAAAATGAAGGTTGCTGGGCCCCATCTCCAGAGTTTCTGACTCAGTAGGCCAGGAGTAAGGTAAGTGTTTGCATGTCTGAGTTCCCAGGTGGGGCAGCAGTCTGGGGATCACACTTTGGGAACCACAGGTCTAAAGGGCTGAAGGAAACTGCAGTCAGTGCTCTGAAAGAGACGAACCCAGTTCTGTGAAAGAACAAGGACTTGGCCTGAACAGGGGAAGCCTTATCCCTGAAAACGATGTTTGCACAGAGATCTGAGGAGGGAGCTAACGCCCCTGGAGTGGGTGGGAGAGCATTCCTGATGCAGGAAGTCTGCCCCACCCATACCCTTATGGCCAGGAGCTCACAGTTCCAGCAAGCCAAAGGTGCCCAGGTGGCTGAGGTGCAGATACAGGGAAAGCGTCTCTTGCAAGGAGGCTGACGAGGAAGGCAGGAGAGAGAGCAAGCAGGATTTTACCCGCCATGATAAGGATGTTGGGGGGTTATCCCAAGAGCAATGGAAAGACATGCAAGGATGTTGAGCAAAGCAGATAGGATGAGACACATTCTGTATACCCTGGATATATAGTGTGGAGAGTAGATGGAGGATGCCCAGAGTAAAAACAAGGAGTTTGCTCAACATTTTTTGTCAACCATTAAGAGAATCCGTGAAAGTCACGGCAGCATCACCAAAGAGCAAAGCATGTCAGGGAAGCTCCCACCTCCGGTTCGTGCTCATGGTGACAGCCTGAGAATCACTGGCCACCTGTTGTATTACAGACCTTCTAGTAACCACCCCGAAGGCCCAGGCGGCTAAAGGCCTATCGGTAAAGTCAATGAAAGACTGTTAAATAGACTAGACAGATCGTTTCTCCTCCCAAGGGAACGAGGGGCATCAGACTGTGACAGACGAGGGTCTCTCCAGCCATCCTCAGCAGGCACAAGAGTCCCCAGCTGTTCATGCATGAAGGTTTGTTTTACAGCGAGCTTGCATCTGCTCCAGTAATGGCTGGTGTTGTGTGGCACACCTGCGTTTACTTTTCCACGGGCTTCTAAAAAAATCTACAACGCCTGTATCAGAAAAACAAATGAAAGACCAAGCCATGGAAGAATAAGAAGCAAAAGACCCAAGTATGAGCTAGCTACCAACTTAAATGGTCCCATTTCTCATTTCTATACCCAGCCCCACAGCGAGTCCAATCAACTCCATTTTCAAAATCCAACCACTTCTCACCATCTAGTCCAAGCCGCCATCATCTGTTGCCTGGACAACTGCAATAGCCCTATTTTGGATTAGAATGAAAATTTAAAAATTGGCACGGATTCGTGAGCAGTGCCAGGGCCTGAACCAGAGACCACGCTCCTGTGTGTCTTGGGCTAGAGGAAGAGGTTATAGAGCAGGGGCTTCTCTCATCCTTTGTTTCCTGCCCACCAGCCGCATGGGCCTCCCCTGGGAAGGCAGCTGTTGGTGAGACCAGAAAACAGGTCTGGGGTGGTAGCAGCTCACTGCAGTGACCAACTGGAACTATAGGTTGTGAATTTTACAATTTTTTTTTTTTCCTAAGCCCTTAGAAGCCAAACACAAAGGGAAAGAGAGTAAGTAAATGCCTCCTCTCATTTAAGGTTGGAAAACATGCCAGGGTGTTAAAATATCAAATAGTGACATTTACCTTCATAAAGGTATCCTGTTAAAAATGATCGGATATCAGACCCAGAGCACATTGCTGCTTTCTTCGGAAGCACTGGCAGTGAAACCAAGAAGTATGCAGTTCTTCGCCCCTCCCTTTTTATCTCCCTTTCCATTCTTATCAGCATCTAGTGACACTGTTCTGAGTCACTGAAGCCCTTCTTAAATGGAGGAATTTTTATAGTTAAAACATTTTGGATGTTTTCTTCGTTTTGTTTCTAGCTATCATTTCAAGTTCCTTTTTAATACTGTGAAATTGTTCCTTAATCTTTAATCCTTTTGCTCTTATCTGAGTCCTAGGAGCTGGGGACCCAGCTATGCATTGGCCCCAGGGCCAATTTTTAACAGGGGCAATGTTGAAACCATGAATGTCCCAGAAAATACAGAAGTTCCAAAATAGCCAAAAGCAGTCAAGCGTGGTTATGTGCGGGGAATGAGACAAATGTGGTTAAATGACTGTTAGGGTGGAAAGCGTAGTAGGTGCTCACGGGGCAGGTGGAGAAAGAGTTCTCATGCAGAGATTGAGATACGAAAGTGAAAAAGTTTATTTTATCTTCTTAGAAAGATAGAGAGACTGAGAGAGTGAATGAGAAGAGAAAGGTGGGGTAAAGGGAGCAGGGGGACCAGGTGGCATCCCAGAGAAAGAGAAGGGGGGTGGGCAGCCCTGAAGCCAAGTGGCCCGCGGATTTGGCTATCAGTTGATAGCAAAAAACAGCAGCAGGATGGGCAGGTTGTCAAAGTCCAAGAGTTGGTTTCCCGCCTTTGCTTGGAGAAGGGATTAGTGCAGGAGATATGACTCTGTCCTCTGAGATGGTTGAGGCTTGGAGCTGTTCTCCTGCTATTTACTTAGGAACTCTTGTAAAAGCAGATTCTCCAAAAAACAATTTGGAAAGAGAGAGATGTACATCTCTTTTCTGTCTCTTCAGCTCTTTTCAGAAGTTGTGCAAAACAGAACTCCTGCAGGGTGCCTGTTAGTGAGAGAACTTACAGGATGGATCTTTAGCTGTTCCTGGGGAAATTGTAGGATTAGGTATTTTCCTGTTATTTTTGCAAGTCTGCCCTTTTCATTACCTTATTGATTTGATCACTAATAGATTGCATGAAACTCCTAGGTCCTTTTGTTTCAGTCTTTAGCACTGAAGGAGTTAAGGTCTGAGGTTAGAACTGCTTGGAAAACCGGAGCAAACAGATCAGAGGAACTGCCGTCCCAACCACCAGCAGTCATTAATGATACTCTGGCACAGTTGCTAGAAAAGTTAGAAACTTTTCCTCTTTAGAAAGGGCAGCCCCTTTGGCACCTGTGCCCCTCCCCAGGGCTTTGAAGTCAGGTGAGTTAGACAGAATTCAGAGCTCCCTGATAATTTAGTGTTTGCATTTTTACTTCAATCAAGATAGCCCTCCTCTCTGCAGCTTCTCAGTTTTCAGACTTTGGAACCCAATCCCTTCATTTGCAATGGAAATGGGAATAACCTACTTTGCTAGCTGAGGAGGGTCTCTATGCAAAGGTTGAAAGCCATTCTCTCTTCATCCTTTGAGTCGGGAAATGAGACCAAAGGCAAGAAGACCTGGAGCCATGGCTGTTTAGGGAAGAGGGGCTGAAGTGTGCAATTTTAATTCCAGAATTCAGTGGACAGCAATGTCAGGAAAAAGCGGGTTCAGAGAGTTCTGCCACTGCTTGCAGACGTCAGTAACATAGAATGATGGTTTGTCTTGGCAGATGGCTTAATGATAAGGCTTTCTTTAATTCTTTTCTGTTGCCCTCTTATTTCCTGATTCTACCTTTCCAGAAACATACAAGAGTTTATATTATGTTTTTAGAGACCTAAAATTATGGAAAAAAATCATGAATGTATTGCACACTTACTGTAAAGTATTCAGAATTACAACACATGACATAAAAATCACAACCTTAATTCCCAGCAAATAATCAACTTATGTTATCTTTATGTTTTATTCATAGTTATTTTATGAAAACAAACATAAAGTTTTAAATTCAGTTTTTTGAACCTGACATATGACATTGTTCAGTCATCTCATTGCTAATATTTAACATTATGAACAAAATCAATAGGGGGATAAGAACTAAAGTGCCCCAGTTTTCCATCTGCTAAAGAGACCGTTTCAAATGTTTTACTTTCCTGCGTGGCAACGCACACAGCACGATGCTGTTCCTTGTGCTTCTGTTCAGTGACTGTCTGATTTGAACTACGAACATCTTTCAGCCAGTCTCCAAGAAGCAGAAGTCACACAAACTCAGGAAGCACACACGGCCGAGCATGGCCAAGGGCCAAATGTGCCTTTGGTGGCTACTTTGGGTTGTGTTTTCCCCTGAAGTTTATTTGTATCACGTGGAAGTGTCTGAAGTGTGCGTTGGGTTGCACTGTACAACAGTATCTCTGCCCTGCCCTCAGTGGATCCAACTTGTAAGAATCACTTTGTAAAGAGTGGGACAAGGTTCTTTGATTTCCGGGGAATTAATAGGATATCCAATTAATGATGCTGTAAATCATTATGAAAACAAGAGGAAAGACTTTGTGACAACTAATATTTGACATCCATTCTATTGGTGACTGCAAGGCATATTTCCCTGCCACCCATCATCTTGTCCCATGTCCATGCAGATTACAGTTTTATAAAATCAAACAAAAATTATTTCTTCTGGCCAGCTAAATGGCCTGATAAGATTGGGAAACTCGGTTCTTGCCAAGTCCATTATTCATGGCAAACGTCAGCATGTGGGTAATTCCCATCTGCTGAGCAGCTGCAATTCAGGCCACAAAGTACAAAGGACATTTAAGCATTTTACGGTTGACTCTGGGTCCATTATTACTCATTAAAACCAAGCTGGAGCCTTAAAGGAACAGGAGCCCCAGGGGCTCCTCAGCATTCCTCCCCCTCACCTGCTACCCCTGGGGTACATCCCTCCCTGGCCAGCTGTCCTCCAGGGGTGAAGAATGCTGGGTGTCCCTCAGTGTCTACCTGCATCCTCTCCCTGCACTGCCTGTGGCAGCGTGCCAGCTTCTATCCTGGGGAAACTTACCAATCACACCTTCATTTAGTTAGAAGTCCAGTTTATCTGAAAGTTTGGTATTCCTCAGTTCAATGAAAACACCATCCCTATTGGATAGTGTGTGATGATGTTTAAAATATCCTTGTTATATATTGGGATGCAGTATTTAATGTTCCAAAAACATTAGGCCTTTTCTTAGAAAATCAATTCCTTGTGTGTCACATATAAAATGTGTTTGAACCATGTCTATTTCTTGGACATCCCTGTGGCTTCTAGACATCACAAGGCTGGGAGCTTGTAAACTGAGAAGACCGGATATATTAATCGAATCCATTTCTTATCACCCACTTTAAGGCTTTGTAAAGCCATTGAAAATCTATGCTCAGCAGTGTGTTCTACGCTGGGTAGCAAACTCTTTAGGAGTTGAGGGGGAAAGGTGCACATATTTTATTTCTCTTTTTGGAGGGGGTCCACATGGAACATTTAGGAGGATCCTAGAAAAACAAATCTGTTAAAATTACCACTGATCGGTCACAGTGTATATTAAATCAGTGTCGCACTTACTGACTAGTGACTGCCCCGATAACACTGTGGTGATTGCCTTTAATCTTCTAAACCATACAACCCCTATAATTATTTTAGGTCCCTTATAGACTTTGGATCCTCCCACATATGTGAGACATTCAATCACCTTTCCTGTAACATCAGCCTCATTCCTGCACCTCTGTCCTAATAATGTCACAATGATCTCTCTCATCTTGCTGTCTCCCTCTTGTCTTGTGTTGAAATCCCTCTTCCACACTCTGCCTAGCAGTATCATCATGTCTTTCCCCTGCCTAGAATCTTTAACAGCTGCCCAATCCCTTCAGAGTGAATTCTAAGTTTCTTAAAATGGTTCACAGGGCTCAATGCTCACCACTCTCCATTTGATATGTTATGGTCTTAGAGTCCCAACTCTCTGAGCTTTCTTCACAAACTATAGAAATAGTAACATGTCCTAGTAAGCTCTTTGCACTCTTTTCTTGTTTAATTTTTATCTATCAACTTTCACTGTAGGCAGCAACTATTCCTTGAAGCTCTCACCCACCCTCCAAATATGACTGAGACCTCTTGCCTGTGCTCACACAGCAACTATGGCATGTCTGAATGAATAAAGGACCATTAGTGCAGGCCTTCTGCCAGAGAGGGAAATGCGAATCAGATGCAGATGATCAATTTGACCATCACTCTTTAGCTCCTTGTGCCCCTGATGCCAATAAGTCAAATTAGAATGTTACAGGCTAACATTTTATTCCCACGTTATATTTGACCCATTTTTTCATTGGGTGCATACACTAATCATCTTCAAAAGATCCTCTGGTAGGGTATACATGATTAAAAGAAATATTTGGAATGTGTTCACCATTGCCATCATCTGTTCACTCAACTTCTGAATTTTCTTTTCTAATTCCTTACTTTATATTTTGCCATTAGCTTACCTAATTTCATTCCAGTACTTTAGTTTACTGAGCTCTAATCTTCTTCCACACTTCAAAATGCTTCAAAATGCCATTAATACTTAATCAGAAATATCCTGCTCAAGGTGAGAGAAATATGGAAGATTTCTATAGTATCTTATTACACATGGGTTGTGGGTTGGCAGACTTTCTCTGCAAAGGGCCAGGTTATATTAATAAATATTTTAGAGACAACTGCTCAGCTCTGCAGTTATAGCAGGAAAACAGCCATGGACAATAAGCAAACAGATTAGAGTGGCTATATTCCAATAAAACTTTATTTACAGAAACAGGCAACCCGAGACCACAGTTTGTCAACCCCCTGAGTCATCTGGAGTCTTACTGCAATTGAAGAAGATTTAGTCAGGCTCTGTTCAGGTACAGAAACATTTTCCAACTGTACATGGTCCTGAGGTACAGACTTCGAAGGCTATTTGCACCACACTATATAATGCGGTTTTATCAGAGATGGAAGCTGAGGGAATATGGTCATGTAAAACTTCATTTGCTTTCATAACAACTCTCCCAGCTCAGCACATCAAGAGTAACAAACCCACATGAACCTGCAATTTCTGGATGGTGCCCTGGCACTAAATAATGAGAGTTATAAAAGTGTTTGTGCTCTTTAGCAGTAGTATAATTTTTACAAAATATCCCACAGAAACGACCCCAGGGGAACAAAATCAGTGTGCCCAATGATATTTAGAAGAGAAATGTTCATTAACATTAAAAATTTAAAGTAATCCAGTTGGGAAATGGAACAATAGCATGAAAGACGTCTGTGGAATCTTTTTTATGATAACTATGTGGCTTGTGTCAATCTTTGGAAATGTGCACATTGAAAATTACAAGTCAGAAGAGTCCAAGGCAAAAAACACATTTATATGATTTCAACCATGTAAAAATCAATATATATGAATTCTGTCGTTCAATATTCAGCAGATGTCTTTTGAATAAGAGCCTGCTATAAGTAAGTTTCTGCTCTAAACACTAGGAATACAGAAATGAATAAAATAGACCAACCTCCCCACTCTCATGGAGCTAATATTCTTATGAGAAGGAGACAGATATTGAAGACGAAAGGGACTCCACTTGAAATACTTGCAATTTTAATACCACTGGATTTTTTTTATATTAATAAAACTACTCATATAAAAAAGCTTTTCCACCTTTGTTTTTTGTTATTTTGTCTTTTAGGAATAAGAATTTTCTGATAATTTCATTCAACCAGAATTTGCTTGGTTCCTACTGTGCGCCAAGTTCTCTTCCAGGCACAGAATAAGTGTGAAGAGAACATACAAACACCCCTACCCTTGTGGAGCAACACTCAAGAATGAGACAGAACATAAGATAAATAAGTAAAATATAGAGAGGGTTAGATGGTGACTTAGGGACAGAGGTGTAGGAAGAAAACAGGATATAAAATGTTGAGAGAAGGTGAACTTTTAGATTAGGTGATCAGGAAGGATTTCTTGAGAAGGTGACTTTGATTAAATAATTTAAGAAAATGAATGATCTAGTGATGTGAAAGTGTAGAGAGAGATCATTCCGGGCAGAGGGACCAGTAAGTACAAAGGCCCCAGGATGGGAGTGTGCCCTGAGTGGTTCAAGGAATATCAGGGAGGCCTGCAGCTGAGCGTAGCAGGAAATGAGATGGAAGATGGAACAGAAGACCAAACCACATGTAGCCTTTTAAGTCACTGTAAGAATGTGGGTTTTAAATCTGAATAATTGGAAGACATTGGAGAATTCTGAGTAAAAGAGAGAGATGGTCAGGTTTGCACTAAAATAGTTCCTGCTGTTGAGAATGGACAGCAGATACAGCGAGGCTTTTAGGAGGCTGTTGCAATAATCCTGGGGAGAGATGATAAACATCTCAAGATCTGCAGACACAGAGGGGAGGGGAGGGGATCCAGGTGTGGCAGGAGCCAATGTTCCCACTGCCAGAGCCCACCTGCCACTAAGGGTGGGATCACTCAGGAACAGCGACCATTCCTTAACCACTGCTGTATCCCCAGTGGGAAGCTCACTATCAGGCATGCTCCAGGGGCTTAATTTCGGTTGGTTAAATGTTGCAAAACAAAAAGAAACATGAAACCAAGTTTATTCCATGGCTGCCTGCTGCTACAAAACACTTTTCTCACCACTCTTGCCCTCAATTATGTTCCCTTATTTATTTATGAATTAGCACCTTCAGTATGTGTTGATGTTCTCAGAATGCTTCAGTTTTTACTGACGTGCATTAAGTTAAAGGGATAGAATAGTACAGATTCCATGGAACCATTTCTTTCTATCTCATACCTTTATGAACTGAAAGTACTGTTATCACATTTTATTTTTATTTTTGTTGTTTTTTGTTTGTTTTCTTGTTGGATATTTATTTTTTTTATTAACTTTTTTAAATCTTGATAGATTTAGGAGGTACAGTGTTTTTTGTTACATGGACGAATTGTATAATGCTGAAGTCAGGGCTTTTAGCGTAACCATCACCAGAATAGTGTACAAAGCCTAAGACAGATTGTTACTGAATGTATTTTTTTTTTGCAGGGAACAACTTAATTCTTTATTGAAGACATATAACATTTTTTATGGGAACCAGAAAAATCTACATATTTTATATGATCAGGTAAGCTCCTCAAAGAAATACAATGCAGTTTGATTCAACAAAAAAAATATTGGGGGAGAAACAGGTGAATGTTTAACTTGATTATGATTTTTATTTTTAGACTACATCACAAAATCCCAGGCTTGGAACATTTGTGACTTTCTAGGCATTTTTGAGATAGGAAAGCATTTTAAAACAATTTTAATGACATGTTTGCCTTCTGTTTTAAAAATGGAGTATGGGGCCGGGCGCGATGGCTCATGCCTGTAATCCTGGCACTCTGGGAGGCCGAGGCGGGCAGATCGCTTGAGGTCAGGAGTTCGACACCAGCCTGAGCAAGAGCGAGACCCCATCTCTACTAAAAAAATAGAAAGAAATTAGCTGGACAACTAAAAATATATAGAAAAAATTAGCCGGGCATGGTGGCGCATGCCTGTAGTCCCAGCTACTCGGGAGGCTGAGGCAGGAGGATCGCTTGAGCCCAGGAGTTTGAGGTTGCTGGGAGCTGGGCTGACGCCACGGCACTCTAGGCCAGGCAACAGAGTGAGACTCTGTCTCAAAAAAAATGGAGTATGAATATCTTTTGAATAGCAATTCCACTAGAAATCTATCATACTACTTCCTTACAAATGCACCAGAACTCATATAGAAAGATGTTCACTGAGGCATCATTTGTAATTGAGAAAATTTGAAGATATCTTAAGTCTCTAGCAATGGTGGATCATTCAAATAAATCCTGACATATCTGTAACATTGAGTTTTTAATCTGGTTGTTAAAATGAACAAGTTAGAGTCAATCAATGTGTACTGTATCATAATAATTCTTCAGCATGTGTTGATATGCTAAGAATGCTTCAGTTTTCAATGACCTACATTAAGTTAAAGTGATAAAACAGTAAAGATTTCATTGGACCATTTCTTTCTATCTCATACCTTTATGAACTGAAAGTACTGTTATCACATTTTATTTTTGTTGGGTGTTTTTTGTTTGTTTGTTATTATCATTAGAATTTTCTACTCCTGACATATCTTCAAATCTGATGGCACAGCATGGACTTTAGGCCACCAAGATCTGGCTTAAATCTGCAGTTTGGACAGATGGAAATTTGCAAAGCAGTCTGCCCTGTACTACTGTGCTTACATGATTAATTCAATTGGTATTTCAATTACTTTTCCAAATTTAATAATATACTGAAGCAAATCACTACTCCCTTTATAAAGAAATGGGCCTAATTTTAAATTATTTAAATATTGTCCTATATCTTAGATCTTTAATATATGTAATTATAAAAATATAAAATTTGGGAAAAGGTAAAAGTTTAGGAAAACAATGATTTATACTTTAATTCAACTCTCTCCACAAAGTTCATGCTGTAAGTTTGTTTCCTTTAGGAAAATGTTTGAGTTTAGGTGTCACCAACATCTAACTTGCATTTTGAAAGGATCTCTCTAGCTACTGGGAGTTTGTGGAGGGGCAAAGAAAGAATGAGGTAGACCAGTTAGAAAACTATTGCAATAATCCAGTCTAGCAACGACAATAGATTGGACCAGAACGGTAGTGGGGAAAGTGGCCAGATTAGGTACATATTTTTAAGGTAGTGCTGACAGGACCTGCTGATGCATTGAATGTTAGGTGTGAAAGAAAAAAAAAAGAGGAGGATCTAAAATTTTTGACCTGAGCAACTAGAATGAAGGGCTATTTACCAAGCTGGGGAAGGGTGAGGAAGGAAAATATCTATGTCAGAAAGAACAAGAGTTCAATTAGGAACACATTAAGTTTGATGTTGAGTAGGCTGTTTGATAACTGGAGTTCAGGGGGAAAGTTTGGGCTAGAGATATAAAGTTTGGAGCTGTTAGTTTAGAGATGGTATACAAGGATCCTTGAGATGACCAAGGATGTTGGTGCAGAATAGATTCAGAAGAGAAGAGGTGTAAGAATTGAGACAATGAGACTAGACAGTGTAAATAAGCCTTCAGGGATGGTTTATTTAGTTAATCTCTGAGGAGATACTTTCTGATATTAGAAAATATTCTGAAATTCCTTATATAAAAAACAGCCTTGTTTGATAATAGTTGGAATATTTCTTCTTGAAAGTAAGAATTAGATAACCTCAGAAGAGCAGTTAATCTGAGTTTTTGATGTAAAGGATTAACTGGGATCTAATTAGGCAAAGAAAGGATCCTATACATAAATAACTAACCCATGGAATTTGCATCGTATCTGGCCATTTCAAAGAATAAATTATATTTGTTGAAAATAACTGACCTCTTAGTAATCTGAAATGTGAACTCAAAAGTGGGAGAAGGAACAAAACTTTATTTCAGGAGTAACTCCAAAGTAGGTTGATCAGCCAAAGAAATAATAAGTGGCAATATTTACTGAGCATCTACCTGTGAATTAGGAATTATTACAATGTCCATATTTCAGAAGAGGAAGCTGAGGCCTGAAAGTGGTCAGTGATTAGTCCAAGGCCACACAGCTGGTAAGTGGCAAAGCCAGGGCTCGAACACAGGTCTGGCTGATTCCAGAGTCTGGAGTTTTCCTTATGCTCTCAAATAAGAATTGAGTATGTATGTTGTCTAACAATTGATTTTTCATATAGTAGTTAATGGCTGCTACAACAGTAATTCGATGATTGGCATATGACTCTTCTTAGTTTCTATATTTGCCAAAGTTTCTATAACAGTAACACATTACTTTAACAACAGAAAAGAACTTTTACACATAAAAGAGAAAGATAGATTATATTTTTATAGAAAATATATTCTATGGGAATGCACTTTGGTTATATTTCCTTATATCCACAGTATAAGCAATGTTCAATCCATGTTTGCTAATTTTTCTTTGTTTGCATGGTATTTCCTTCTTTTTTTATACTATAGTATTTCTAATTTAAAATAAATCCTTCAAATGCTACTGACTTTACAAAAATATTTCTATAAGGTTTTGCATTTACAGTGTGTTTTTCATGTACATTATTTTACTTGTTCTGCATAATAATTTTGTGAGTTGCATTTTTTTCTGTTCAGAAATGAGGAGACAGCTGCTAAGTCTCTCAGCTGTTTCTTCTGATTTCTAGTTTAGTATAGTTTTTAAATTTGCTTTAATTTTAAATTAAACAGAATTACACAATTCAAATTCCATTTAATCGAAGAATCAGAGTTCAGAAAACATTTTAACGTACCATGCCCTCTCTGCTGGACATGCCATCACCGTTATAACTTACTTTGCTGGACATAGCTGTTTTCAAAAATAAAAGAATGTTTTAAAAACAGAATTATTTTTTAGAGAAATTTTCAGAAGGCAAATAATCTACCCTTGATTTTTTTTAACATATTAATATTTCTTTTGGACTTAATTTCTACATCTTCCGTTCATCCTCAGTGAAAACATTTACCTTTTGTAAATAATACAAAAGCAATTTGGAGGGATTATTGATTTCTTCCTTAGACTGAGGATGGCAAACTAATTGTTGAAGGAATGCTGGACATTTTCTGGGGAGTAAAACGACCTATACAGCTGAAAATACAAGATGAGAAGCAAATTCCTTCTTTTATGATGTTGACGTCACCAGACTTCCTTTCCAGCGGAGGGTAAGCTGTCTTTCATGTTTTTAATTCATTGGAAGATGATCTGCGTACCTACTTTTATTGTATGCACTCTTAAAGAGGGAAGCTTAAGCTTTTGCATAATTCTCCAGTAACTCCATGAAGAAGATGTTCAGAAACCAGTGTTCTTTGCAGTGAGGTAATTGGTACAAGATCCCAAAATTACCACGTGGCGGAACTGGACTGGACTTAGTCCTACAGGCTCCAGAGCCTGTGCTCTCGGCCCCTCTGTTGTATTGCGTCTCTCCTGGGGACGGCGCTCCTTCATCGGAAAAGACACAGCAAAAGGCAGAATTTGGTTAGCCCCGGCCTACTCTCCCCCAAAATTTATAATTTATAGGGGATAAAATTTAAATTTCTCCACTCCTTGGAACAAAGGGCTTTTAATTATGTTCTATCCAATTGCCCTGATCCCATTCAACAGAGGACCGCAAAGCACATTTGAAGTTAAATAAACAGACAAAACTGTTCCCTTTGTGGGTTTATGCAACTGTACCTTGATATCCAATTTGGACTGATTTTTTCATTACCTCTTACAATTTTTAGAAAAATTAATAAATATTCTCAGCAAGAATCATACCCATAAAAGTTTCTTCCTTCCTTCTCCCTTCCCTCCCTTCCTACTTTTTTCCCTCCCTCCCTCCCTCCCTCCCTCCCTTCCTTCCTTCCTGCCTTCCTTTTTAGTCCTTAACTTTCCAACTCATCTCACCTCTGTGCACACATTGAGATACCAAGCCTTCTCTTCATACCATTCATCCTCCCATCCATTATTAGATGAGTTGGAGTTCTATCAGAGGGAAGGATGGAGAAAATGCTGCCAGGACAATTTTCCCTCTCTGATCTCTGGCCACAATGAAGGAAAACAAGATATCACCTTCAGGGAAGTCTGCTTTTCCTTTGGAGAAAATATTTAAGCTCCACAGTGATTTTTCACCTTGCCAACATTTTCTAAACATCATGCTCCAGCAATGCTAAACATTTTGCAATCCCCTACACATATCTTGTAGTTTCTTGCTTTCCTGACTCTCTGCCTGGAAGTCTACTGGCTTTGTGACACCTATTTGCTGAGTCTCTTCTATCAATCCTTTAAGAATCAGATCAGGTAACATGTTCTCCAGAAAGCTATTTCTGATCCTTTAGTCTGCACTAGGTGCACTGACAAATTTTCTATATCACGTTCAGAGCACACAGTCAATTATATTTTTATGCACCTATCTCCACTCTCTATAGTGAAAGCTTCTTGGTGGTGGGGAGTGTGACTTATTCATTTTGCATCCCAATGCCCAGCGGTGTGCCCGGCGCAAGGTGGGACTTCAAATTATAGTGTAGAGCAAAGCCCCCAGAAGCCTGTGGTTGAATTACCTCTGCTTTGTTGTGACAACTCTGTCTCTCTATCTGTCTTGTCTGACTAGTCTCCCAAGCAAGCTAAGGATTGCCAATGAGCTCAGGGTCCAGCACTTAGGGAAGAGCCGAAGAGAGGCTGTGGCCTTAGGCCACCCAAGGAAGCCCTGCGTCCCTCACTTCAGGTACCAGGTGACGGATGGGGCTGATGATCTGAATGTCTAGCAGCAGCACTTAAAAGGAGAAATTACTGGCCGGGTGCGGTGGCTCACGCCTGTAATCCTAGCACTCTGGGATGCCGAGGAGGAAGGATCGCTCGAGGTCAGGAGTTTGAGACCAGCCTGAGCGAGAGCAAGACCCCGTCTTTACTAAAAATAGAAAGAAATGATCTGGACAGCTAAAAATATATATAGAAAAAAAAAATTAGCCTGGCATGGTGGCACATGCCTGTAGTCCCAGCTACTCGGGAGGCTGAGGCAGGAGGATTGCTTAAGCCCAGGAGTTTGAGGTTGCTGTGAGCTAGGCTGATGCCATGGCACTCTAGCCAGGGCAAAAGAGTGAGACTCTGTCTAAAAAAAAAAAAAAGAGAAATTACCCAGGGACCCTGCTTTTAGAAAACTGTACAAAATATGAATTCACAAAATTAGCTATCATACTTCATATTACCTAAGAACTCATCACAAAGTTCTCTGAGCAGCCAGCTCCTTTTGATGCATTCTAATTTTTTGATTCATGAAAACTTAATAAGTATAGAGAATTAAAGAAAGATGTCAAAGAGATGAAGTAAGGCACTTATAATATCACATTAAGCTATTATTATTTTGAGGCTATCTCAAGATATTTTAAGGTTGTATTTTATTTTTAATTGACAAATGATAATTATATATATTTATGGGGTACAATGTGATGTTTTCATACATGTATACATTGTAGAAGGAGCAAAAGAGGCAAACTGGCATATCTATCACCTCAAATATCTATCATTTCTTTATGGTGAAAACATTAAAAAAATCCTCTTTTAGCTATTTTGAAATATACAATATATTATAATTAACCAAGGTATTTTTTAATTTCTCAAATTCAAAACACTTGTTCCCAGCAATTCTGACTTTTGGGATGAGTTTCAAGAGCCCAAGTAGACAAGGTAATATTGATGCCTCTCCATATACTGTAGCAGATTACAAAATAATATCCTCATGACACACCTGCAGCTGTCCCCAACCTTTTTGGCACCAGGGACCCGTTTCATGGAAGATAATTTTTCCACAGGCCAGTGGGGGTTGGGAGGGATGGCAAGCCGTGGGGAGCGGCTGTAAATACAGACGAAGCTTCGCTGGCTCACCAGCTACTCACCTTCTGCTGTGCAGCTTGGTTCCCAACAGGCCACAGACCGGTACTGTCTGCAGCAGCTGGTAGGTAGGTTGGGGACTGGAGTTCTATAGAATCCATTTGCATTTGCATTGTTTATACACACTTACAGTGCATCAGCTTTTTCTGGTGCACAAGAATTAGCAGAAAAAAAATTTCACTCCTTTTACATAAACACAGACTCATATACACCCAAGAGCAACATTAGATTCAGTTGTGATTTATTAGCCAATAATAGTTCATGAGAATCAGCTGAGCATTCAGGCAGACAGGTACAACATAATTTGGAATGACTTTTTCCTGGCCTCTGGTTCTCTAACGGAGCCCTTAGCCACCCAAGGTCCTTTTTTCCCCCTTCAATTCAGTCCTAGACACCCTTACTCTGGCTGCCACCCTTAAGGTAACATTTATCTAAATTCTGAGCCTCGTATTCAATTGTATAAAGAAATGAACTTTTCCTTATTCTTAAACTTCTCCCATGTTCCTTCTCCCATACTGGGCATCTGGGGGCAGAACTTGCACCTCTGCTCTTTTAGGACCACAAATTTGATGTCCCAGTGGGTGAACACAGAGTGAATGACGTGGAAGTTGTCTATTCAGCTGCAGGAAAAGCTGCAATCTTGTGTGTGTCTTTCAGTTCACCCTTTGAGAGAATCATCAGTCTTGTCATGCTCGTTTAATTATGTTTGACATGAGTCACGCTGAGGAAATATCAACTTCATGGGAGTGGTAGGAGCTTAAAAATAAATCAGTTTGTTTGAGCTCTGACCACTTGTTATCGTTTATGGGAAGGTTTCTATGGGCAGTACTTTGATCTTTCAGATCTGGTCCAAGTGTTTTGGAAATTTTTCATTAATAAAAAGAAAAGAACAGCCTCTTTAAGGTTATGTTTGCTTACACTATTTTTTCCATTTCTATTGTTAATATCTTTCCAAAGTCAGATTTTGCATATTTTTGACAAGTCACGGCAGCATGACTTAAACAGCAGAAACTGGACAGGTGTACATTTGAATAATGTCAATAGTGTTTTTTTTTCCTATAATAAAGGTGGGGACGTGATTATATTCTATTTGTCTGTCAAATTTCTACCTCGTTTTTATTTGGCAACTCATAGAAAAGTTCCCCACAGGTGAAATTTGCAAATGGTTTACATCCTGAAGTTTGGTCACAGCAACGCAAACAGTTCCTATGTTTGGGCAAGTTAAGCTATTAATATTGGATATTACATAAAGTTCTAACCAGTTTTCTCTTGAAAACTCTGGATAGCTGCCCTCAAGCTTAGTCATGTGCACAGTTGGGGTGACACTTCAAATTATACAATGCAGAGCTGAAAACTGGTGTGCTCTGATGTAGATAGTAGAGAGGAAAAGGAACCAAACTCTGAATATGGCAAGCTATGTGTGGCCCCTGTATTCGTGTGGCACCACAAAGCTGTAAGAAAGTGAGGAGGACAACTGCCACATCTTCCAAGGTTGGGTCTGGCACTGTTAGTGTTTCTTATCTTCCCCCGTGTGGAAACATCAGGTGGCTTTGCATTTTTAGTTTCTGTTTTCATTAGTATTCTGTCTTTTCTGTTGCTAACCCTCCTTCTATGATAATTATACCTGCCCCTTTTGATTATAAATCTGCTATCGACTGGAGAAAATGGATAACTCTATCAGCCTTAAGAGTAATGAGATTCTGAGTCAGGACCTAATAGTTCTCCTTTGAGTTAAAATTATAACCTGTATTTGGACTGCATGACATTTTTTTGGATTGGCTAAATTCTGGATAGTAAAGCTTGCTAGAAATTTAACAAATATATTGGAATTGCCTTATATACTTCGTAAGGCTATTGTGAAAGTCAAATGATATAATAAGCATAAAAAGACTTCAAAAGAATTCAAAAGTAAAGAGGAAAAAGGATGATTTTTTAAATATTCATTACTATTAGTATTAATAAGTATTTTTTGTTGCCACCAATGACATTTGGATAGAGTTAATGCCACAAATTCCCTATAGGTGAATATTTTTCATCATAAGGAAAACAGACATTATAAAAGAGACTCTCAAATAGTAGTGTCCATTTGCCCAGAGAGATCCAAGAATGCTTCGATCCCTAATGGTTTTTGCCCCACCATGAATGAGATGGTTACAGTTGATGGTGATTATGATGATGACGACAATGAAGACGAGGATAATTATAATGATTTTAATGCATATTCAGTGCTTACTCTATGCAGGGCACTATTTCAAGAATTTTATACAAATTAATTCTTTTAATCCCCACAACCACCATATTCTACCTCATACTAGTATCATCCCCATTTTACAGGTGAGGACACTGAGACACAGAAAGGATAAGTAACTTGTTTAAGGCCATATAAATAAAATACAAATGAGTGTTGACCAGTTGTAAAAATAAGCATTTGTCAGGATTTATTTATTCTGGGCACTAGAATGCATCGAAAACTGCTAGTATTCTGTACAAAATCAATTTTCCATCAAAAAAGTTTATCATATATTTTCCTCCCTTGTGAACTTCATTCTTCATAATAGTCAAGGGCCTTAAAGATAGGTACAATATTTTATTATTTTAGAGCCACTCTACCTAACAATGCTTTGAATACAGTAAGTACTCAACACATATTGGCAGAAGGACACTTTTATATTTAAACTTTCCTAAGAATATTATGAAATATCTTTATAATGATTGATCATATTGGCTTCTACTAATTCCATTTGGACATTTTACAGAATATACAATATGTAACCTTGTGTTTCAGTGTGTAACTGAATTATTGTGTCAAGATGACAAGATACGCTTTTTTAATAGTATAGGAAGTGTTTAAAACACATGCTGATCACTCTGGTGTGAATATAATTTTAATAAGATCATAAAATTGTTACAACTTTATGATATAGCTATCTACAAAGGCCCACAAGTAGTATTATATTAATATTGTAAATCTAAATACCATCCTAGGCCTCCATATGAATGGAATTGATGTCATTTATAAGATTTATTACTTTTCAGGAGAATGACACGCTGGGGAGAATTTGATGATCTTTATCGTATTAGTGAGATGGACAGGACCCAGATTCCAGTGTCTGAAACAAAGAATTCCCAGGAAGGTCAGTATCCGTGTAAAGTATGACTCTTAACATATTGATATCTAACCACTTTTACACGCCACTAGTCAATAAACTCATTTTATATATATATATATATATATATGTACATATAATTTAAGAAACTCTCTTAGAAGCATAGTAACTTAAGTCACTACAGTGCTTATATGATGTTTAAGAACCTTACTTTGCTATATAAAAATATGATTATTTTTTAAAAATTACATCATCACTTAGATTTATTAGATTAGGGAGAACTAATGGTTTGAAGAGTTTGTATCCATAAAATCATTCAATATTTTCCCCAAGGATTGGGATCATTTATTATTCTCAGTAGCTTTGTATGTTCAACCAAGCCCTTCAGACCTAATCCTTTATCTTTTTAGAAGTCAAATGTTTTAATTAGTTAATAGATATTTAAATAACATCACTTCTCAGAGAGAAGCAGATATACTGGAGTCAATTTATATATGATGTAGTTCTTTCAAAGATTTATTTAAGAAAGAGAAATGTACTTAAGTATGAAAGATTCATATCAAACTTGGCAAACCAATAGGAAATGCCAGCGCCTGTGACATGTACCATTTGTAGTTGTAGTAATAATGACTATAGTGTGATAGTCATCATAATGATGTTGTAGCTGTAATCTGCTGAGACTCAGGCATATTTTGTGTTTCACGTGGACTTTTGATGTAATTATCACATAAACAGATTCAAGGAGGAGCAGATGCTGATGACTGAAGCTGGAAGTGGGAGGGGGCGCAGGGTTCATGGACCTGAACTGGGCTGCAATATTACCAGGGGGAGGTTAGACTGAACAAGGGTGTCCTACTGGTATAACTGCATTCGCCTAACAACCACTTCCAGCATTAGTTGTTTAGTTGTTTGTTTGTTTGTTTGTTTTTCAAACTATTATCAATTTTGCCTCCTCTGCTGACTCTATCAGAACCTAGATCCTACATAATGTTCCTTCCAGGTTTCCCTTATCTTGGACTTAAGGGATCTTGACATCTTGTTATATATGGGCCCTTCCAATTATCTCTTTAAGAGTACCCATTAAACCCAAGGGAATCCCAATATTTTAGCATTAAAGATACTACAAAAAAATCTATTTGTATTTTAGCACCAGCACTAAAGAAAGATTAAATACTTCATGCCTATTTGATGATACCCTAATTACAATGGAAAATGATTTAAAATCTCAAAGTAAAATAGAGCACAAATGCCACCAGATGGCCCTATTATTACATAACAACATGCTTAGTTGAGGAGATTGGAAAGGTGCATCTATCATCTGGATACAAGCAGAAGATGGGGAAGAAGGCAAATTTGAATCTTCTGTATCTTAGGCTAGCAATACACCGTAGCTTTGCCCAGTTCCATTTAAACACTCTCTGCCCACCCAGTACAGACTAGGTCAGTACAATGCTAAGCTATAATTTTATATTCTAAAAATCTGCTATAGAAATCGTAATCACTCAATAAGCAAATTTTGACTAGTAGATTATGGATCATTGTTGAGTATATAACCCAATGACAATAAATAATAGAATGGTGGGCAATGAAGGGGAAAAGTCATTCATATACTTCTGGAATGTTCTGGAAAGACTATTATGTGAATTATCTCTGTGATATATTACTAGTAGGCACTAGTCCAAAATATCCTATTCCTTTTGCTTTTTTTTTTTTTTTGAGACAGAGTCTCGCTCTGTCACCCAAGCTAGAGTGCTGTGGCATCAGCGTAGCTCACAGCAACCTCAAACTCCCAGGTTCAAGTGATCCTCCTGCATCAGCCTCCCAAGTAGATGAGACTACAGGTGGGCGCCACCACATCTGGCTAATTTTTTTCTATTTTTAGTTGAGGTGGGGTCTCGCTCTTGCTCAGGCTGGTCTCGAACTCCTGGGCTCAAGCAATCCTCCCACCTTGGCCTCCCAGATTACAGGCCTGAGCCCCCAAGCCTGGCCTCCTTTTGCTTTTATAAAAGATGGGAACAAATTTCAAGGCTCTACATACCACATAAATGGCTTCTCAAGGATCTTTCTGTAGTTCTGTAGGGAAAACAAGGCCCAATGTCTCTTTTTTAGGGCAGGCCCAATGAACTGAGGGCCAAAGTAAAATAGGGATCTAGACCTGCTTCTGTCATTGATAAGTATGGTGTCCGTGGAAAGCCACTTCAACTCACTGTACTTTATCTCAACTATAAGAGATCATACTCTGATAGAGTATCAGGCTTCTTATAGCTCTTATATTCTGAGATGCCATGTAATGCACTCTCCTCAAAATAAGATTGAAAGAACGCTCAAACACCAAACATGCGATCATCATGCTCATTTCTTATGGGACCTAAAAATTTCAGACGAGACACTGGGAGGATTTGCTGAGTCAGTCTCAAACAACATTTAGTAAGCAGACATATAGCCAAGCAGTTGACTATAATGCTTTTTAAAAGCCAGGAAATAGCAATATTCTTAAAATTAATGAGAACATATACAAATCCACCCAGGATACAAGGAGATAGGCAGCTAAATGATATGGGCTTATAATCTTTATTCTTCCCAGACTATTTATCTTATCACAGCAGCACTCTGAAGCCACATGCAAATGAAGAACCAGAATCCCCACTGCTCTATAGAACCATGAGTGAAGCCACCCTGGTGAGAAAAAGGAGGAAGTCTCCAATGATGGGCAGAAAAGACAGACAGAACCACAGGGCCTCTATTAACGGACACTTCTATAACCATGAAGTGAGTGATAATTCCATTAATGTAATTTAAAATAATGTTGCCTATTGCACTAACAATACCACTCAATTTAACTTAGAATTAAAAATAATAACAATAGTAGTACTATGTCTAACATTTACTGGGCACTTCCTATGTTCTAGGTATTAAATTAAGTGTTTTAAATAGATTTTTAATGAATTATCTCATTAATCACTGAAACAATCCTATGAAGCAGGTACCATTATTTTCTGTACTTTACATATGAGTTAATTGAGGTTCATGGAGCTTAAGCAATTTGTTTTAGATCACACCATTTTGAAGTAGTAACTCTGAACTTGAACTCATGTCTGGATCCAGAACTCAAGTTCTTAACCAACGTGACAGGTGAACTTCACCTAAGTGGCAGGCACTGTGCCACGCATTAGAAAAATACAGATGAGTCAGCTGATGCCTCTGCCAGCATGGAGCTCAGGGCATGGGAAGAGAAACCAACATGCCAACAATAATGTCAGAATAATGTAAGGGCTACGATAAAGGTTGGTTCAAAGGACATTTGGACACTAACATTTACATAAAAAAAGAGTCAGCCACAAGCCTACTTATTCCCATAAATCAAACTTCTCATTTTGCCAGTGTGTTCCATTGGCTATTAATATGTATTATATTTAAGAGGGATTTTATTTATTTTAAAATAAAGATAATGATCAAATTGTGAGTACAGAATCCATGGTTATATGTTTGTTATGATGGTTTTATGGTACATTACTAATCCCTGAGAAGCATGTCCCAAATTTATCTGATCATAGAAACTTTTTACCATGTGTCATCTGAAAAACTGACTCTTGATTAGAAAAACTTGTAGGAAACATTCTCCTAGAGCCTCAGTTGTTAGTACTTTTACCCCAACACTCAGTTGAAATATACGCTGAACCATACGAAATTACCAACACTGGAACGTTTCTGACCTACCAAAATGCAGTTACTTCATATAGTTCAAGCTAAAATCAATTTAGAATGATTATTCTCAAGCAGTAGGAAGGCATGGCATGTGAGTTTGAAAAAGCCTATTCATGTTGCTTTTAGTTTGTTTTTGGTTATAATATTTGATTTATTTTGAAATCTTAAACTACCCTGAAGAGGGATGTGATTACCTGGTGAAAATGTCCTGAATGTCCTCAAATGATGTTTTACCTGACTTACTCTCTAAATAATATAAAGCTCCTTAAAAGGATACATAATATTCAACAACCACAAAGAAAAGCAAAAACAAAAACCCAAATATTTTTAAACAGGTGACCTTGTATTTTTTGCCCCATGAGAAGACCAAAGTTCAAGATAATGACTATTGTTAGTTTGATATAATTTTAAGGACTGATATGACAATTTTTTTTTCTAGACATCAATTTTTACTCCAGCCTTTGGTTCAGAAACTAAGGTCAGAATAAACAGTAACATGAGAACTGAAGAAGTAATAAAGCAACTTCTTCAAAAATTTAAGGTAATCTTCATCACTAAACTGAGCTATAAATATCTTGTCTATAATTTAACTGCAGACAAATAAATGCACTCTTCTAAAAAAGATCTATGAACGTGTAAATCTAAATTGGATGTTCAGTGCTGAAGGATTCTTTCTTGTGTATAGCACCATTTAGTAACTATTCCCTGAGAAATTACATTATCCCCAGGGAAGCCGAGAAGGTTTTCCGTCTGAAAGTGAAAAATGGAAGTGAAGAAACAAGATGCATAATTTGGGTCTAGTCAGCTTAGACTACATCATATGACAACAAAGAATTCATGTGTGTTCATTTTTTTCCCATTGACAGATTGAAAATAGTCCCCAGGATTTTGCTCTTTACATTATTTTTGCAACAGGAGGTAAGAAAGCTTGATCACTCTTTGTGCCTGATCCAGCGTGTTACGGTTTTCTGCCCATGGGAAGGCAGAAGGGCAGTTTACTTCATTCTGTGGAAAAAAGGGAGGAAGGGTAGGAGGGAGGGAGGGAGGGGAGGGGGTTTTAGACCATTATTTATATTCTACAATTTCAGGAAAGGTAACCTAAGAATAATAAGAGTTTATGATACAAAAGGGTTCGCTCTTTAGCCAGACATTAAATTATCTGAATGGAGACCAGCACCTCTGGGAATCAATGGAGGCTTCTCCAGGAATTGCTAGGTACCCTTGTCTTTGCTCACCTCTGTACTTCTTTCTCTTGGGCTTTCACTTCTTGCTCTGGCTGTTATGGAATTCACGATTGCACACCTATTCTCTCTCTCTCTCTCTCTCTCTGTCCTTGTTGTTGCCTCTTTCTTAGCATGGGGTCTGACACACTGGGGGGGCTGCTCTCTCTTCCTCAGTAGAGAAGCATATTCAGAACTCTGTGATGGGGGTAAAGGGTTAGAAGCAGAATATTGGGAAGGCACTATGCGTGGGGTGCTACCAGCGGAGCATGATAGATTAGAGGATATAAGGCGATACTGAAATTTTTTAAAACCTCAAAAATGAAAAATTTTAAATGTCAGATTGTAGAAACAGCCCAGGTTATAACTTATGTGCCACAATGCTTGAGCCAGAAGTTGAATAAAATAATACATTTTGATGTCAGAACAACTTTAAGAAACAGAAAGCTGGATCTCCAAGCACATAAAAAAAATTAAAGTCCTTATAAATTAAAAACTGAAATATACGATATTATTTCTTTCCATGTAAACTAAAGAAAGAAAATGAATGGGAAAATTATCTTCCTTCTTTTCCTCTAGTGCGAACTCCTGACTGTGGTTGACACTTGTTTTCGTTTGCAGAACAGAGACGGCTAAAAGAGACAGACATTCCCCTACTGCAGAGGCTCCTACAGGGACCTTCCAAAAACAATGCTCGCATTTTCCTCATGGATAAAGATGCAGAAGAAATTAGCAGTGATGTACGGATACTGTCACCCTAAATCTGTCTTTGCGTCCCTTCTGACTCAGCACCTCTCACATAAACGTTCTGCTTTTTTTTTTTTTTTCTTTCTGTCTTAGGTGGCTCAGTACATTAACTTTCATTTTTCTCTCTTGGAATCCATTCTTCAAAGACTAAATGAAGAAGAGAAAAGAGAGATTGAAAGGACAGTAACAAAGTAAGTCAAGAGCATCCACGCTAGGTACTTGGTTCTTTAATAGGTTCAATGCACAAAATGTGTCCAATTTATAATACTTTTTCTCTTCTTCTCATTTTCAGATTCAATACAGAAAAGGCTGTTATACTGAAATGTCTTCAAAGCAAACGGGCAATAAAAACAGAGACTACAGTTTAGCAGTACAGGCCACTATTGCTAAAACACTTCAACAAAGAGATATTACTATTTGATGAATGCATAAACTCTGTACTTGCATTCATACAAATATATATGACCTTGAATCTATAGAAAATTGAATGTCGGAAAAGCTTGTTTGATGAGGTTAACTCGGGTTCAGAACTGGACTAAAATGAGCTTGAATTTAGTTTCAGTAACTGAAATAAGCCTGGATACTGTGTATTCCAAATTTCTTTTATAGTAAAACATGTAATGAACTCAAATATAAATGGTGTCTTCAAATAGGCAGATTAATCTTCTTTTAGCTTGAACTCTCAAGAGAACTGAAACATCATCAACCAACTCAGAAATGACTCAGAAGTAAAAGCTGCCAGTTCTTGAAATAAAAAAGAAGTACATTTTTACACTGTCCAGGAATCTGATGGTGACAGCGTTTCACAGCTCCTTGAAAACTCTGGCATTTTCATAACATCTAGGACTATCTTTATATGGTAGGTGACTTCAGGCTGTGTGGAACACCAGAGCTATCTGTCCTTTGGGAAGGAAAAGATTATGGACTCTTAAAAAATCCAAATCGTAGTTTCTCAACCTGGGTCCTTCTTTTTCTTTCTCTCTCTATTCTACTGATGACTTCCCAAACTATTCTTAAGGTTTTTTTTAAAGGTTAGTCGAACTCTTTTTCTTTCTTTATTTTTCCAAACAAATATAACACGGATACTTAATATATTGCATCAGCTAAAACAAAACTTGGTCCATAAGTGCTTATTTGTTGCTGAATGAATGCAATGGATGAAGCAAAGCTGTTGTAGCTGAAGCTAGGCAGACAATCTGGAGCTTTACCCTCCTGGTATCTTTCTTATTCTACAAGACAGCTCTCAAGGTACTTGCAGGTCTGCTTAACCCATTTGAAAAAACACTGACAATGAAGAAATGCCACAAGTATCATCTATGATTTCATTATGAACTCTATATTAAAATGGAGTTTTACATAGCATTCTTCCATTCTCTAAACTAATTTCAATAAGCATTGTATTAAATTATTTGATCATATTACCTGTACTAAGGAATAAGGTTGTATATAATAAGCCCAGCTGGAAGATTAATTATCAATGTTAAAATCTGAAATATTTTTAAGACAAAGGTATTACTTCTCAGTATGAGCAAAACCAAAACTGGACAAAGATAAAAGTGTACTATGGCCTTTTTAATCCTAGGAAATCTCTCTTACTGAGTAAAACAGAGGCTTATCCTTTTATCTATTCATTAATAAGAAAATAGTCTCATCTCACTAAAATAGGACGCCTGTAATAGTTAAAATTCAGAACACTACAAAAAATTTATAGTGTCAAGTGCCTGCCATAAACATGACAAAAGATTAATCTTTAATAGATAGAAAGTCTATAAATTGCGTAAGAAAAAAAGTCTTGCATAGAAAAAAAAACAAGGTCGATAGTGTGGGGAAAAAAGTCACAGAAGAGGAAATGCAAATAGCTACTAAATATATGAAAAAAAAGTATCTTAACAGTGATCAACTGTGTTAATCTGTATCCAATCAGGAGACAGAACCCATGCAGTAATTTAAATAGGGGGAATTTAACCTAACGAATTATTAAGCTGTGATAGCAGAGTAAAGATAAAGATGGAAAGAGAACTCTAAAGGGTACTCTAAAGCTGAGGGAGAGAAGTCTAAAAATGAAAAGCTTGGAACAGAGGTTTCTGAATTCACTGGAGAAGGTGATATTATAGTCCACTGGATAGGAGAAGTTTGCTAGATTGTCCAGGCCAGAGCAGGACCACAGGTGCCAGGCAAGCAGGTACAACTCTCTGGAGTGTAGGTGACCTGAGGCAGGTGGGCAGATGTCCAGAGGAACTTGGGGCTTGCTAAAGGGTGGCACAAAGGAGTCAGGGGTGCTGCTGCAGGCTCTGCTGGGACTGAGAGCTGGAGGGGCCTCCTTTGCAGGAATCTAGTACAACTCTCTGTGTGATTCAGGGTGGGGCATCTTTGAGGCTGTGTAGAACGAAGGTCGGGCAAGTGGCTCCCTAGTTGGCCTGCCTCACAGGACTGTCTCCAGGAGTGTGCACCCAGCTGAGGTGAAGACCTGGAGGGCGGTGATTGGAGCAAAGGGACAGCCTATCCTGGGGCTCTAGGTTTTACCACCACTGCCCAGATCAAAAGCTGGAGATGCACATAGGGGAACAAATGCTGGAGAAAGCTGCACCTTACAGGCAACTAGCCCTGGGAAAACCACTCAGGGCAGAGCAATAGAGGGAAAAAGCCTGCTTTTCAGGATTCTGGTCTGCCAGTACCTAGGAATCTGGAAAGATCTCTTCTTCCTGCAGTGTTTCTCCAGTGCCCTCTACTGACAAAGCATGACGACATGCAAGCTGCAAAGGAAATTTTCAGGGAGCAACCGACAGTGAATTTGGAGCTGGGCGACAATAAAATATATAATAGTAACCCCTAAAAGATATTTGTTATATTATTATTTATTGTGACAAAAGGAAGTAAAAAGCCTAAGCATTCAAAAAATAGAAAAAAAGATGAAAGAAAGAAACATCTACTCATAGAATGTTATGTAGCCATTATAATTGTTTCCAAATAAACTTTAATTATAGAGATAAGTTTTCATTATATATAAAAATAAGAATATATACACATTTATTCTGAAATATTTATTATAACCATAAGGTTTATATAATATATGTGTGTTGATATGTGTAAGAGTGTACGCCAGTATCTGTACACAAACACACTGACAACCAAAAACATGCTAAAAGTGGTCATGTCTGGATTGTAGAATTATGAGCCATTCATGTTTTTCTAATTTTCTATATTTATTAAATGTTCTATAATTAATATTTATTCCCTCTTAAATCAGGAAATAAAAAAATTATTACTTAAAAATTGTCAACAAAAAAGAAAGTAGCAAGTACATGCAATCACAGAGTTCTACTAGATGCAAAAAAGTTCAAATCAATTATTCAAATGAAACATTAGCATCACTTCTGTGGTAGTTTCAAAATATATCCATAAAGTCTTTGTTACTCCTCCTCTCAAGAGATGGCGCCTAATTTTCCTCATCTTGCAAGTGGGCTGGACTTAGTGACTTCTTTTTATTTCACTTTATTTTTAATTGCAAATAGTAACTGTATATATTTATAAGGGACAGTGGGATGTTATGATGTGTACATTGTGGAATGATTAAATCGAGCTAATTAACATATCTATCACCTCACAAACTTATCATTTCTTTGTGGTGAGAACATTAAAAAAATCTACTGTTTTGGAAATTAGTGTCTTCTAATAGAGGAAGCAGAAGGGACAGTGTGAGACTTGGAGACTAGGACATAAAAGTCACTGCGGCTTCCTCCTTGCTCTCTCTTGGGTTACTCCATTTGGGGAAAGCCAACTGCCATGTCCTGAATAGCCCTGGGCAAAGGCTAAGGAACTGGATAAGGAACTGAGACCTCTGCCCAAAGCCAGCAAGGAATGGAGGCCGCCCATCAAGAGCGATGTGAGTGGTCATATTAAAAGTGCATCTTCTAGCTTCCGTCAAACCTTCAGATGGCTGCAGCCTTGCCTAGTGGCTTTAGGAGGGACCCTGAGCCAGAAAATCCAGTGAAACCAGGCCTGGATTCCTGATCCTCAGAAACTGTGTGAGGTAAGCAATGTCTGTTGCGGTAGGCTGCTAAATTTAGGATAATTTGTTACATAGCAATAGATAACTTATGCAGTTTCTGAGACAAAAATCTGTTTATTCTAGCATCATTTTTACATAATACAAGAATATAAGTGTTTTTCACAAAACCATTTATCCTTGCTTTAGGTGGTCCAAATATTTCATTATCAGTTACATATTAGTTCAAATTATGATCTAGATAACATATTATACTTATTGATGATAGAGAACCTGCCACATTCATCTTTGTATACTTTGTTGTACTTAATATTATGTCTTATGCGTAGGATGTGCTCAATAAAAATTGACTGGATAAATGAATGAATGAATGATCTGAAACATTTTTATAAAATCCCCTGTACATATGCCTTCTTTTTCACAAATCTGGACCTGTGGCTGAAGAAATATATGTAGAACCTTTTATATATGGTTTTCCCTAATATAGTTTTATACTTCATCATCTCTTGGTTCTATGAAATATTCAGTTAGGCATTACTACTGTGGAATTTGGTTTAAGGCTGTTCATGTTGGTTTTAGGAACTGAAGGGAAAATAAGTCCATTTGCAAGGCAGCTGATAAAATGGCAAAGACAGCAGGTGTAACTATTAGGTTGAGGTGTAAGCGTGGGAAAGAAAGAGAAATAGGATGCGATTAGGGAGGGCAAAACCCTTCAGTGACATCCATTTGTCTTCTAAATCAACAATATCTAATACCTGACTGAACCATTAGAAATTGTCAATATTTGTCCTAAAAGGGCGGCAATTTTGTATTGTTCAAACTAATAGCATTTATCATTTGCCAGGCCCTATTTTAAGCACTTCACATATATTAACTCATTTAATGCTCATTAAAATCCCATGAGGACATTTTAATCTTGTAATTTTATTCTATAGATGAGGAAAGTAATCCAAGGAGAAGATAAGAGATTTTGTTAAGCCAAGCGCGGTGGCTCATGCCTGTAATCCTAGCACTCTGGGAGGCCGAGGCGGGCGGATTGTTTGAGCACAGGAGTTCGAGACCAGCCTGAGCAAGAGTGAGACCCTGTCTCTACTAAAAATAGAAAGAAATTAGCTGGAGAACTAAAAATATATAGGAAAAATTAGCCGGACATGGTGGCATGTGCCTGTAGTCCCAGCTCCTTGGGAGGCTGAGGCAGGAGGATCGCTTGAGCCCAGGAGTTTGAGGTTGCTGTGAGCTAGGCTGACGCCATGGCACTCTAGCCCAGGCAACAGAGTGAGACTCTGTCTCAAAAAAAAAAGAGATTTGTTAAGGTCTTTAGTAGAAGAAATAGGTAGGATTTAAACCACACCTCCAGAGTCCATACACTTCACCACCACATCTATGGCCCCACCCTAAACTACACGCCCTCAAGCCGGCATTCCTTAATGTGTCCTCATTTGTAAAATGAGAATAATAGAACTTACTTCATTGGACAGTTTGGGAAGTTATAAGAATAATACATGTAAAGGCTCGCATTTTGCACATAAGAAGTGTGTGATAAATGTTGGCTATGTTATATTTAAACTACAGTATATCCCCACTCACCATTGTAGCCTTATCTTTCAGTAAGTCTTACTGTCCACAACTACTTCATTCTTGTCCTAACACCAGCCAAACTGAGCCACTCAGCCTTTCCTAAAACACCTCACACATCACCACATCTCTATCTGTTGAAACCACTCCCATGTGCTAGTCCTTGGCGAGGGTCACTTCCTCCATCATCCTTCCTGGGCTCTGTAACGATGAGTGATCTCAAATCCCTCTGCACCTCAATGGCAGTTAGCGCTGCTCGTGTGACACCAGAAATTTGAAATTTGCCTTTTGTTATAATTCTTATGTGCTTATATCTTGTGTAAACTCATTAGTGATCTGGTCTTATCACATTCCTATTTGTATCATACTCCCCGCAGTATCTAGCACAGTATATTGAATGCATTAGGTAGTCAACAAATGTTTATTGGATTTAATTTGCTAATGCATATGAACATGTTGAAGTCATTGGAGTGAGGAAAAACAATTATTTAAAACCAAGTAAAGCTGAGACTTTTCATATACTATAAGGTTACTTAAAAAATATTTCAGCCTTTTTATCCTTATATATAATATCCTCAAATTCTTTCATTTCCTTTTATAAATATGTTATTTTCCAGTTGTTCCATTATTTCTGTTACCATCCTTGGTTTTAACTTCTCACCAAGTTAGATACACGTAAATATTGGGAGGAAAATGGGGAACAATTTGTTGTTTTTTCTACCTTCACCTTAGGAAAGTGGTTCCTAAAGTGTGGTCCCCAAATCAGCAGCACTAACAGCATGAAGGAACTTTTCAGAAAGGTAAATTATCGGCCCCACCCCAGATCTACTGGGTCCAGAAACTCCGTGAGTGGAACACATTCACTTTGTTTTAACAAGCCTTCCAGATGATTCTGATGCCACACTAAAATTTGAGAATTATTGTATTAGAATAATCATGCAAAAGTAACTTTGACCAGACTTTAGAGATTATGCATCATTATATATAATCAGCATTTTTATCTGAAGAAGTAATTCTAGAAAATTTTAAATTAGCACGATGTAGTCTTCAGATAAACTTTGACTTTCTCCTTTAACTCAGGGAGGAATCCTAAGAGAAAGGAGAGAGAGAAGGGGAGGGAAGGGAACAATATTTGGGCTTTTCAACCATTAAGGTGAAGATTGACATTGGGTGGAAAGTGTAAGAAAAAGCACCCAGGAATTTTCCCAGAATGTCGTTGGTGAAATCATTTGAATGAGTCGTTTTCAAACTCCAGAGCAAAACGCTTTAACAAAACTGCCTAACTCACAGGCCCAGGCCCTTCTGCAGAAGTGTTTATCTGAGTGGATATCAGGCTGTTACTCAGGTGGAAACACGCTTTCTGATTGTTTTACAAGAACTAAAAAGGCTTTAAAATAAATAAATTGACTCTAGTATAGGTTATTATTATATATTCATTCTGTGCTAGTCCAGGGGTCAACAAACATTTTCCATAAAGAGCCAGACGGTAAATATTTGGGGTTTTACTGTTCGTACAATCTCTGTCCCAGCTACTCAATTCTGCTGTCATAGCCTGAACTCAGCAGCCATAGACAATTCCTAAATAAATGGGTGTGGCTATTTGCCCATAAAACCTTGTTTATGTAAACAGGAACTGTGGCTGATTTAGCTCAGGGGCTATAGTTTGCCTACTGTTGACTAGACTATAGATACATGACTTTTAACATAAGCATGTGTACAGTTTAGCTGAATAGGTAAAAAAGAAGCCACTTCAGGTAATTAAGGCATTCAAGGAAATTATTACCTTTGAAAACATTTCCCAAGGCCATTGCTAAACTTTACCCAAGTCCTAACCAGCCCCAGCCTGTTTTGCCAAAGCACAAACCTACTTTGTTTGTTTAGGTTTTTTTTTTAACTACACACTTGCATTCCTCTACTCAGACACCCTTGCCTACCGTATGTGAGTTTCTGCTCCTGAAGTCTTGTTCCCGGTAGAGCAGTTCATCCCACGCCCCCCTGCATTGATTCCCCTCGGTGAATTTACATGGATTGGCCTCATCCTACCGCGATATCCCCAGCAATTTAAATTGCCCAACTTAACTATTTTATGAAAAATCATTTACTTGTTAACTATGTGCAATTAGACTAATTACAGAAAATAGTCTCCAGGGAGTTAGTTTGGTGTGTGTACATAGGTAGGCACTCTTCTCTCTTGTCATTGTTGGTGACACTTCCCTATTTTGCCCCAGAACTTTCTAGAACAAAACTCCAGTTTTCCCAGGTAAGTGTTTAAACTGTTATTTCTATGAAATTTTTCTATATTTTCCAGGGATACCATTTCTCTACAATTACCAATGGTCTTCAATTCATCCTTCTTCCTCCCACACCCAATTCTAAGCAACCCACGTCCATCTGATGTCATGACTGTTGTATTCATCTCTAGTCATGTCTAATTCTCCTAGCTTCCCCAAATATGCATAAATATTAACATATTGTAAACCCAAATATAGGCAATTACCCCAGTCCATCGAGACTGTGATTTTCTCCTAATCCACTCATGACTGGAATGGGAAAAGGGTTTTTCTTGTATTCCTCTATTTTTTTACTTTAATAAACCCTAAGAGTGCTAAGAGGAAACAAGGAAACAGGGGTGTCTCTTCTTGAAAACACAAGACTTTGCTCGGCAGCACATCTCGACCAGGTGAGTAAAATCCACAACTTACTGGGCCTGCATCTCTGTTGGATATGGTTTCTGCTTCACAAGGTTTCTGAGGAGCCTAAATCAGAAATGAGAAACAAAACCAAGCACTCCCAGAGTTCTGGAAGGCCGGCCCACAGCCTGCCTTGGCTATTGAGAGCTGCAAACCACCCACACCTTTTTCTCATGCCCACTCTTAAGGCTAAAAGCCCTGAAAATGCCCTGATCTTCAGTGTTCACAATGTCCATCCTATCTTCATGTTTACTAAACACACTTTTTCTGCAGGCACACTTCCTCGATATAACGACTACATTAAATTTAATTCTCTTCATGTACTTAATACTAGGATAAACACTTTTGTTTTCTCCTATTTCGTTGCGTATGTACTCATATAGTGGAAAATTACAGAGCCGTTAAAATGCTGTTTTAAAGAATAGTGACAAAAATGCATGTATTATATATTTTTTAAAAAGCTATATTAAAAAATAATGGCCACAGCCAGTATCTTTGGAGTGTACTAATATTGGCAGTGTTTCAGGCAATGTGCTGATAATTTTAAGTATGTTATCTCGTGGTATGCTTTCTGTTATTTTCTAAAAGGGGCTCTATATCATCTCCATTTTGCATTTGTAACTGTGGTTTTAGACTTCTTGGGAATAATTTAAGTCTGGCCATATATAACAAACTAATGGGGTGAGCGTCCTTCTCAGAAGGCATGAGGATTAAGAACAAGTTATGAGATTAGAAGCCAAGCTCGAGGACTTCCACCCAGTAAGAAAGGTTTTCTTGGTCAGTGGAAGACAGGAATAATTCTGTGGTTTCCGGCTGGACCTCCATTAGACTCGTTTCTAAGCCACATAGGGATCAGGGTAACTCTTTGAAAAAGGACTGAAAAAGCACTTTCATTAAAGTCTTGCGAACCATTAAGGAACAAGCAGCTTGGCCGTGGCACCCTCTGAAAAAGTGTGTAATCCTGGGGGTGGTGGGAGTATTATCTTCCACTCACAATAAAACATAAATCAGCTTTGCCACTTCAAGGGACTCAGTCTGCAGCTGAGCGGGAGACAGGGGTACCTGGAGGGCACGACTGTACCTGGAGGGCAGGAGTAGCGCCAGGGAGAGCAACCCTGAAGAATTCCTGGGGGATGGGAGAGGGAAGGGGAGTTTCATAAGCTCCTCTCTGAGGATTCTGCAGATAATTGCTGGAACTGAAATTCTGTATAAGCAGGGAGGAGCAAGAACCTGAAAAACCTGCACTATTAATCAATTTGAACCAAAGACTGATGGACAGAAGGCAATTGTAGAAGTGTGCACAGGTATACATATGTGACGTTATATATTCCTACACTCTACATATATTTATAATGGGTATCTCTGCATTGTTGGAATTAAATGATTTTCCTCTTTCTCGTCTTCTGTATTTCCTAAATTTTCTACAATAATTATATATTACTTTAACAGTTAAAAAATAAATATTTTTAAAAGAACTAGAATAATATAAGCATTTTTTTCTGTCCAACTGTTCTATACATATTCAATCTTCATTTTAAATTAGTACTGAACTTGGTCCCACTTGAAAAAAAAACATTATGTTTGTGTCTCCATCTCATTCAAGTCTGTATGATTAAGATACATAGTCAAGTCAATTTGTACTAACTCTGAATAATAATTTTCAGTTTTTATCAAATTAATTATTTAAAGTGGTTAATACAGAGTATTTTCCATTGGGATTTGGTGGGGTTTGTCTCAGAATACACTTTCTGACAGAAACAATATTGCTCATGATGGCGAAACTCACTAGCAAACCCATAAAAGCATAGGGTAGCTTAAGTCCCTGGTTACAGAAACTAGGCATAGTGGGTACCTTGGAGAAAATCAAATAGCAGACTCTGCAGGTCTACGTGATGGGATTGCTGTATTTCCAAACACCTGTTTGGGGCGTCCATGGTCTGGCAGAGGGGGTTTAACACCACCAGGGGCCAAGGCTGGTGTAACCCATGTCACTGTTCATGATCTCATACCAGGTCCTTTTGCCCTCTCAGCCTGAGATTAATCATAATTAAAATGGGACTAATATTACCTACTTCATAAAGTTGTGGCAAGGACTTAGTGAGATGACATACATAAAGTGGTGCATATCTATATGCAGGGAACTTCTGCTAAAAGAAGCAAAGCCTACACTCTGGAAGTGAAATAGGCTTCTTTCTCCTTATGTTCTCACATCATGTCTGGGCTAAATAAAAAATGACTAACAAAATGTTACAATGATCTTTGGGTGCTTAGTGGAAAGTTTTAAAGTTTGGTTTGTGATCAACTCACCTTAGAATATGAAGGAAGGACTTCAAGGGTCAACAAGTTTATGAATTGCAAGTACTGTTATAAAATAGAAAGAGTAACCTTATACTTGCTGACCATGATAATATGTTCATTACCAAGGCAACAAAAACTTTGCCTCACTCAGCAAGGTGATATTTTTGGATGAATAATATTTACACTCTGCCTTGACAGAATGAGTCTTTGAGTAAATAAATTAACAAAAAAATAATCTACCACTTCTGATGATCTTGGAGGAGAAGGAACAATGAGGACCATGGCCTGGTGTGTCCTGAAGACAGGAGAAGGGCCATGCAAGAAGGGTGTCTGGTCACTGTTGGGCAACTGCCCCACCGTCGGGGGTTGGAGGGCTTTTGTTGCATCCTCATGGTTCAGGGAAACTGGAATTTCACCATTTGGCTTTTCCTGGAACAGTCACTTTTGGTGGATTCCAACAGGGACCTCTAAGATCACATCCATCGCCAATGGAATTTATTCCAAGGGAGAATGCCTGGATCCTGGGATTGTCTTGGCTCTAGGCTCAAGAGTAGGGTGGGAGTGGAGACACAGATGATTGATGCCACCGAGAAAGATATTTCTTTGCAAGGAAAGAGCTGCACTTTTCTAAGACCTGATAAGTCTTAGTTTTTATTCAATCCAGCTATGTGGGTTAGATAGACAGAATTGCAGGCAACGCCACCCACTTGTAAGATCTCAATAACCTCGTGCTCTCAGTAGCCAAGGGCAAGCCCAGCTGTCCTACGGTTTTGTGTGCTGCATATACTACTGCCAAGGCCAAGCCTGCCACGCCTCACTCACCTAGGTCACTGTAGAAGTCTAAGTCTTCCTGACCATCTGCCGTCATATGTTGCTTTCCATATCCCTAACCTAACGCATCTCCTGCTCTCCCTGCCCTGCTTAACTCTTCCTCTGACTCCTTTGCAACCTGTGGCTTTCTCATCAGAAAACTCCCCTGTATCTACAGCCTCTCCTCTGAACTTCTTTTTCTGGCTCTATCCAAAACATGAGGCTCCCTTGAGGACCCAGCTTCCTCTAAGACCTCCTAAGAAGAGGCTATTTTTGCTTGAACACCACTTACCTTAGCACCTGGTTCATTTTTATTACTTCCAACGTATCTCTCCTTTATCTACTTCTAAAAGCCATAGCTCCATTGAAGAAGATGCCATCAAACTTTACCATCTCCTATCCCTATTTATTTCTGCCACATAGAGAAAGCCTGGTTATGTCTCCTCATTTTTGGGACCTCTATTTCCCTCCCCTATCTCCATCACCAGAGTGGAAGGTAAAATCAAAGCTCTTGTGCACTCCATAGCTCCTCTGCTTACTAGGAAATCATGTCTTTTCTCACTTCTTTTCTAGTAATTCCCAACTGCCCTACCCCTCACTGGGAAAAGATCTTAGGTTAAGTTAAACACTCAACTCCTTTTAACACCACAGGCTTCCTTTCTTAGCCTCCTGGGAAAAGCTTAACTGGGACTTTACATACAACCTTATTCCTTCCCTTGGTATACTCTGTGCTTTCAAAATATTAAATAAAAACTGTCTGCCTTGTTTCACCTAAAAATATCTACTTCTATTTGTCTGTATATTTGTGTCTCTCTCTTTCTCTCTCTCTGTATATATATATATATCTCATGTGTATGGGATGTTTTAGTACCAAAATATGTAAAAGAGCTCTAATTCATTGGCTTTAAGAAAGTAAGTGCTTAAATCAAATATTTTTATCAAGAACATATGAAAGAACTTAAATGTCTTTTAGGTCATGTGGCTTTAGTAACCTTTGAATTTATAAATCTAAAACCACTTATTCACTTATAAATACACGTTTGAAATGTAACATTCTCTCACCTAGAGTGGAAGGAAGCCTAAAGTGGGATATTCTTGCATGTGTTACCTCCATGTATCAGCTCTCTTTCTATATTCACTCCACACATTAATGTCTAGCAATATTCAATGATTCTATTAACAGTGATGATCTCTGAGAAAAATATGACTTTCCACGTAAATTTTAGTAGTCATTATGCCTTATTTATCTCATCCTTATACCTGGGATATACAGATCGTAAATAGGATTTTCTGTCTGCATCTAGTAAACTTCTCAGAAGAGTTTGACATTTAATGTAGCTGAAGAAAACAAGAAAAGATAACACATTCAACGGTCTTCATTATTTCAGATGAACCTTTATGGAAAGTGTTCTATCATTTGAGGGAAATGAAAAACTTCTTTATAATCTTTTCAAGTAATTACTATTAACAATTATCCTTTTTCTGGTGAATATTTTTTCCAGGACACTATGACCGTGATAAATGCATGACAATGAAGAAACATATCGATGGATTACATTCATTAATGAATACTGGATTGTAAAACAAGTCATGTCAATTTACTTGTTTTTTCAAGATTATGACATGCAGGCCTTGCAATAAGTAATCAATAAACACTTTTGGCAAATGTTGGTCTGCAATGTCTCATTTCTTGGAAATGCTTGTTGACATGTACAAAGTTCTAAAGTGGCAAGGTAAAGGAGAAGGCAAACATGTACAACCTCAGATTAAATAGATGGTTAAGGTTCAAGTTCCTGGGAGAGTTAAGAGTACAAGCATTGGAAGCAAACCCAAAAGAATGAGACTTAATTTATTGAGTGCTTACTGTAGTCTCCGCACTTTGACTTTCAGATAGACAGCAATATTATTATTTTTGAATGAGAAATTCAGACTCAGGGTCATGTAAATTACTCAAGAACTCACAAGTAAAAATTCAGGTCTTTCTGACTTCAGTGCTCACACCACACAAGAGTTCATGATAAAAGCTGAGGTCCCCCATGTCCCTCAGCTAGTGTCTGCTTTGCTATCATCCAGTCCTTGGGTCTAGGGCCAGATAATTACTGATGAAATGACAGTTGTAAGAAGCCTGTACATGAAAAATCCAAAATTTTGGAAATGAGAGATCACTGGTTATTGCTTTACCTATTCCTGTTCTCAGTTTTTTCATTTGTAAGTGGAGGGTTTGGACCAGATACTGTCTAAGGATAACAGTCTATTACTCAAGCCTGCTACCTACATATTCTCATTTCTGGTTTTCTAAGCAAGAAAAAAAAAAGATTACAAGCAAGAAAGATGTATTTCCCTGGAAAAAAACCCCAAATCTGTTATAATTTATGTTTGGACCGCATCAGTGTACAGTAAAGAACATGAATGGCCCTAGGTGATAGTTGGCCAAGGTCAACAAGGGGAAGGCTATCTTTGGCAGGTTTCCATCATCCATTTGGGGGTCCTTTAAACAGTGCTAATGCTCAGTGTCTCTTCTGTCATGCATGCTTAAAGTCCTTCCCTGGAAATCTTGCTCTGAGCCTGCTAGAACTATCAGAATTACCTATTAAACTAGGTCCAATTCTTTGGCAAGTCCTTTGAAAGAATGCTACTGGACTGTCACCCACGAAGACAGTACTAATTCATCACTATGCTCTCTCTCCTCTCTCTCTCTCTCTCTTAGAATCATTCACAGCACAATGCTGCAGGACAGCCACTATCAATTGACTGGAGTTAACATTGAAGATAAAAAACTGTTACCTGGGTGCTAAACTAATTCTTCCTTTAAAAAAAAAATAATTGGCCAAAATTATTTTTCTGCAAGAAACTTCCTTTCAGAGACATTTGCAATTCGTAAGAGATTCTTAAAAATGTAAGAAGTCCTTTATTAGTAACTAAGGGTGGAATTCCAGACCATAGAATGGACAAGTAGTGGGGATTAGTTAAGCAAAGGCAAGGGGATGGGTTTATTCATTCTATTCAATAGACACTACCGCAGAATCTGCTCTTTAAGAAAGTAAGCTCTTCAGGCTGCCTGTTAAAATAAATGGAAGATATACAAGTGCATACCTTCAAGACACAGTGATGATTTTTAGTAAGTATTACTTTTACAGAAAATGTGATTCTTGGCCAAGTCATAGAAACAGAGTTTGAAGGAACCTTAAAACGACCAGGACTGGATCCCTGTACCCCACCAAAAACCCGGATGGTGACTGCTCACGCACATGCAGTCTTGGCATTCGCTGTGGCACCATTAGACTTACCACACGTACACGCATCTCTAATGTTAGAAAATTCTTCCTGCATCAATCCAGGTATGTTCTATTCATTGGTACCAGTTCTGTTCAAGTAATACAGAGCAAGTTTGACTTGTACTCACTCCAAATCCTCTCTTCTCCGGGCAAAATAAGTCTTTTGAATAAATCACTTTTCTCACTCTTTTCCTCACATCACACTGGTTACCTGCTTGTGTGAGTGTGTTCTCTGGGATAGCAGGAGAGAAAGAGTTGTGCGGCAGATTCCCTGTGATAATAGAGCCGTTCTGATGAAGCAGGTTCCTGGGTCCCTGGGTTTGTAGGTCACTGTGTCTCCTTCTGCTCTTAGCACAGCATTGAACACATAGCAGAATCCACTACCAGGTGTGAAATTGAATTAGCACATTGTGCTTTGTTTCACTTCTGTTTGCTAAACCTGTCATCTACTGTTTAGGTAAAACTTTCTTCCTGGTTATCCTCATTGGTAGATGAGAGCGTTTGGAGAAAATGGTAAAAGATCAAAATAGCTTTATAAATTAAACACTTAACATCTGCTGGCCAATGTATTAAGTACTTTATACATGAATTTAATTCATTTCTCTAAAGTCTTTGTGATGTGACTATTGGCCCACCTACACAAAGAAATGGAAGTCATAGGGTTTAAAGAACGTGTCTGAGGCCCTACAGCAAGTTTACAGCAGTAGGAATTTGAAGCCCCCCACCCACCCCCTTCTTATTCTGCATCTTCAGCTTAGAGGGAGCCACTGTGCAATGTGCACCCACAGCAGGGGTCCCCGCACCTGTGCCATCGAAATGTGATTGTTCGCTTACTGTCCCTCTCCCCTGCTCAGCAAGACACAGGAACCATGTCTGTCTGGCTCACGTTTGTATCCACAATGTCTGAAATGCGGTAGGATTCTAACAAATACTTGTTGAATAAATGAATGAGAACCCCAAAGACTATGCTCTAAACACTACACCAAAAGAATTCTGGGCATATGCTCAATGTGTTATCTATTAAATTATTATCATCTTCGATTTTAAACATTGAAACACTAAAAACCTTAGAAGTTTAGAAAACAGTCAGGATAACCAGGCTATGAGCCCATGACCAGTTTTTTATTTCCTGAGTTCTCCTCTCCTTTGACATCACTGTCAAGCATTTATGTCTCCAACATAAAAGGAATTGTGAGAGAGGGAGAATGGAGGGAGAAAAACGCCACTATCGCTGTTGCCTTGGACGCTCCACCGCTCTCTGAATAACAAATTTTGAGAGGCATACGAAATGGCCACACCTGGACAGGTAGTCTATATAGCAGTTAAGAATATTGTCCCAGAATTAGAGGACCCAAATTCAAACCTTGGTTCTGCCAATTAGTTGTATCACCTTGAGTAGATTAGTTTATCTCCCAAGTCTTAGGTTCCCTGATTGTAAAGTGAACATAAAAATGATACCTACTCGTAGAGTTGTTAGGATTAAATGAAATAGTGCAATAAAAGTACCTAGAACAATGTTTAGGGCATTGAAAACAGTCAAATGCTAGCTATTGGTAGCAGCAGTAGTTGTAGGAGTAAAGGCGCATTCACTCAACTCCCCGGTTTCTTCCCCGTAGTGGCTGGAGTAGGATCTAAGAGGAATCCGCACACATGGTTGCTATGCAGAGTTCTGACCTTCACAGAGCAGGGAAGGAATAGGCAGTGCGCAAAAGATGCCGATAGAAGGAATTAGTCATGATTGCTTAATTTTGTGAGCAGTATAATATTAGTCTGAGAAATAATTTTACAACTTTGTGTTTATTGCTTGCTCTAATAATACGATTTCAGGTGAAGATTGAAGAAGAATCCTTTTACTTTGTTCTTCTCAGGAAACGAAATTCACCACAGGACACTTAGGAAGCTTATAAGTTGGTCATTGCTAGAAAGAAAAAATAGTATTTTATGTATCAAAAGACTATGAAATGTTACAGTTTGGGTGACAGAAAGTCATCTATTTAAAATAACTGTTAATGGTAACTGTATTTTGCCTTTTGTAGATCCAAACCTACCCTCTGTTGGGGTCTAGGTTTCTGTTCCCTGACACTGTCCGTCATTGCTACACCTATGCAACAGTTTCTTCCTAAAGTTTATGTTAAGAGTCTTACATAAACTGCAGGGGAGAGGGCATCTCTTACATATCTTTTTGAAATCACAAATATATCCCTTTTTGTTTATGTAAATGATACAAGACTCGTGGTGTGCATATCAGTCATATCTCAATAAAGAGATTTTTAACAAAGATTCTTGGAACAGAGTTACTGAGGCCCGTCTACTCCAAACCCTGAGCAGCTAGCTACCCCTCTTCTTTCTGCCAACATTCAGAGATTCAATCATCTCTCACCTATCTGGTCGAGACAGCTGAATACAACAGCAGAAAGGCAGAGGCTATTTAGAAAACTGCTTGAATAGTAAGAAAAATGCTAGCACAATGTAGCATTGCGATCCACCATAACGAGTGGTTGATACCCAGAGAAACAGTACAGGACCAGGAAAGGGGTCTGTTAGCTACATAGCATGTGGAATAAACCAGAAGTAGACAATGAAGCATGAGAATGAAAAAGCCAGGGAGACCAAATAAGCCACAAATACTTTTGACATGTGATTGAGACTGAGGTACCTTTGGTGCTTTTTACTTTGTGTTCCTCAAGCAGCCTGGCTTCAGCTGCCAATTTTGGGACCCTGAAAGGAGAAAAAAAAAAGAGAGAAATAAAAACACATAGGGAGAAAAATGTGACACTATCATTTAAATTTCGAGAGGCACGTTGCCCTGAATTTTGGAAAGAAAACTTAAACCAGTCCTATATTGTATAGGCAGACAATGAACATTTTTTCTTCAAGTGAACTTGAAATAGATATCGAAGGCCTTTTACGAACTGCCAATAAATTCAACCCTTCTTTTGCATGGCCTTAATGTACACACTCACTCAGGTAAGTGGCAGATATTGATTAATAGCCTCTAATTAAAATTAATTATATTTTTTAAAAGCTAATCATGTGTACCAAAAAAGTGAAACCTGTGAACAAAGACTGCAGCTTCTCATCTGTGAGTTTATGCATCAGCTTCACTAAGCACTCACTCAGAGAATCAGAGGCTCCCAACCAGAATGAAAGCTATGTGTGTGTGTGCCCGTGAGTGAGCATGAAGTATGCGAGCGTGCATGAATTGTGGGTGAGGTATTGAGTTTGAGAGTGGAGCAGGTGTTGCTAGGAAAGAAACAATGAGACAAAAAAAGTCGGCAACAACGAACAGGCACTTCCATGGAGCCATCCACTGGGGCTGACATCCCGAGGTAGCTGAGGTCACTCTACAGGGAGTGGCTACAAACTCCACCATCACTGACATACATTAGCATAGTAAAAATCACACCCATTAGTGCCACGACAGTTTACAAATGTCATGGCAACCCCCAGAAGTTACCCTATAATGATAAAAAAGGGGAGGGCCCTTAGCTCTAAGAACTCTCCCTCCTTTTCCCAGGAAAATAATGCATATTCCACCCAAAATTTAACATATCGTAAGGTGTAGACATAAAGTGGAAGTCTGGTAAGACCCAGGTCATCTCCACTTGCAGAGATACACCCGTTTCCCCTCAGGAAACATGCTTTCACGTTCTATTTCTGTACTAGAAAGCCTGCGATAAAAGCTGCTTGAGCAGAAGTGCTAGCGTCTGTCATCAGTCCATCGCACCGGCCCAGCTTATGATTCTTCCAAGTCAGGAGCCAAAGAACCAGGACAATACCCCTTAAAAAAAAATCAACCCTGACAGGATTAGAACCCAGGTTTTCCTGATAGCTTTTCTTATACCAAGGAGACAGAGCCTAAAGCCTGTATCAGAGAGATGTCTGCATATTAGTTGTGCAGCAATTGTGCTCTCAAACACAGACCTCGTAGCCATTGCAGGGAGGAAGCAGAATCCTACAGGGTTCTGTTGTATTTTATTTGACCAGGAATACCAGTTGGATTTCAGCAGAAATGAAACATAACTACCTCTTCATTAAAGCAGGCTTCAGGGTCCTCTGCATTGCAGCACTTCTCCGTGGCTTGAGTGAAACTTTTGAGCAAAGACTGCAGCTCCTCCTCTGTGAGTTCATGTTTCAGCTTCACTAAGTTGACAAGAAACCTGTGGCCCAAAGATGTCAAATAGAATTAATTCAAGATTTCTTCCTGAAAGCACCTATTCTCCAGAATGCTTGTTATAGAATCACATGTCTTGGGGTCTCAACGTGGGTGAGTGTAAAGAGTTAAAATATTCCACTTTTGAAAGACTCTTCTGAAACTTTTTTGTTAAACCTGTAGAATGGATTCCATTGAAACATTCTTTGGAGAGTCGTGTAATGACAGACAAAATGATATAAAAAGTGTGATAGAAGTTGGATAAGGCATACAAAAATCAGTTAAATAGCAGGAGTAAGTTCTAGTATTCAACAGTACAGTAGAAAAAGTATTACTGACAATAATTTATTGTATATTTCAAAGTTGCTAGAAGAGAAGAATTATAATGTTCCCAAAACAAAGAAAAGATAAATGTTTTAGGTGATAAATATCCCAAGTACCCTGACTGGATCATTACACATTGTATACAGGTATCAAAATATCATATGTATCCCAAAAATATGTGCAACTATTTTTATGCCAATATGTCAATAAAAAATATATGAAAGGAGCAATTCAAAAAAGAAGAATAAGCTGTTACAACTAAGTGCTACAACTGCCATAGACAATAGTGATTTCCTTAACTTCTAGTAACTTCTAGAATACCACTGGTTTCCAAACTGCAGGTTGCAAACATTGGTGGGTCTCAAAAGTAAAATTTTAGAGTAATTTTTAAAGTAATAAAAATTTTTCATGCACAACAGTAGAGAGACTAATAAGTCTTGAATACCCATCCTCCAGATTTAAGGATTAACCACATTTTACATTTTGTCACTTTCATTTTTAAAATGAAAATGGGATCGTTAAAAGAATAAAATAGAGCAGACTAGAATAGGATGTGCTAGAAAATATGAAAGTGTATTACACTATGAATATTGCACATAATGAGAGTAAGTACTGTTCCATGAAAAAAGAGAACATATAATAGGTCTTTACTATATAAAGTATTATAGAATACATAACTATATTTGATCTTTCTAGAAAATCTGTGTCTAAAACAACCTTCAGTCTGCCTTCTTTAGCAGCTGAATGCTGTTTCCACTACACTTTATACAGACACTGTTTAAATCCAAGAAACAGGTCTTATTTGTTGCATTTAAAGCATTACCTGAGAGAATGAAAGTAAAACTCCTGTCCCTTTGGGCCTCTCCTTTTTTCAAACAGTGAGCGAGATTCTCAGAGCATTCTCTCGGGAAAATCCAATTCACTATGAACCTGCCTATGAGCCATTCTGCTGGCTACGCTAACTCATCTTTTCAAGTCGTAGCCTAGCGGACACTCCAAGTCTCTTTCGAAGGAAAAGACAAACTGGGTTTTTATTTATAAACAATGCCAATAAATACGCACTGGTGTTTTTCTGAATAGGAGAGGGTAGATAATTTAGTGGAAGGAAAAGGATTGTGGTACCAAAAACACATATCTATTACAATAAACCTTCTCATTAATGCATGGTGTGTCTTCAGGTGAAAGAAAAAGAGGAATGGAAGAGAATATTTGTACCTGTCTTTCTTTCTCTGAAGTTCCTCATTCTGAGCCTGACACAAGTCTGCGTTAAATGTAAATAAATCTTTAGTGGTAGGTGGAGGCATGTATGTTTTATCAGCTTTCAGACCCTCAAAGCAGTGCCTTCTGAAGGCAAAGTTTGTTTTACAACAGTGGTCCACAGCAGGGTTGATGGTTCGATTTTCATTTATTCCACATAACTCTCCAAGAACTAAATCCACCTGTACCAATGAGAGTTGGAACCCAGACATGATTTTAAAACTGGAATGGAGTTTTGAAAAAATATAGTAATATGAAGAGTTAGATCATTCTGAGATCACTATTAACCTTACTCAGAAAGACACATGCACTCATAACACATCACTATGTACAAAGAAAAGTAGAGGCTAGGGTCCAAAATGATATTATGACCAAAATTCAAGCCATGGCAATTTAGTTGCCTACAGATGAATTTCTTGGTAACATATACACAAACAATTGTGAGCAGAGAGCTGCAAGCAGCCAACTGAAAGTAGCAATCAAACACTGTGGTCCTGGGACGTCGCCCAGAGTACTCTCCATCCAGCCCCAAAGAGATACACTCAACATCTGATTGCTGGAAGAAGCAGCAATTTTCTTACTGAACTCTCTCTCTGGACAAGAGGGAGAATTTGTAACATTTACTTAAAACTATAAAGTTTCCTGTATCATTTTAAAACAATATTGTGATTCCTAAATCATTTGCCCTAACAAATCACTTCTATTTTTCTTTTAGCATAAACAGAATAGAACAAAATGAGGATGGCAGAGAACCACTATAAATCAAGGAGAGCAAATATCCCTTTTTTTTTTTTTTTTTTTTTTTTTTTTTTTTTAGAATAGGTAAACAGGCCATACTCACCAAATTATCAACACAGGCAAACTCTTCACTTAGCGTGCAGCAGGTGGTCAAAGCCATCACCATTTTCTCTCCAAGAGAAATGAGTTCTTCAGTAGAGAGCTGAGGGGCTATCTTTGTGAGTCTGATAAGGTAGCTGAAAGAACATTTGTCTGTTTGGTTCCAAATGAAAACAGATACCCATTCTCCCTTAAACAGCAACTGAAACCTTCAAGTCTAGAGACAACCAATATTAGTACAACATGAACCTCAGCTCTCTTATAAAATGGTAGAGAAATGTCTCTTTATTTTCCTGCACCTTGCCTCCTCTATCTATTTTAGCTTCCTTTCTAATTCCATGATTATCTCAGAAGCTCTTGGATTTGCCTGGCCTGCCTTCATCTGTGAGTGCAGGAGCTCCTTGGCAGCAAATACCTTGGTAGTATGTAAAATCCTGCTTGAAATCATTTGCGTAGTTAGTAAATATTTTAAAGGGAGAGTTTAATGGATACATGTTCGGAAAGGATAATCTGAGATGAAGGAAATGAAGATCTTTCATGGACTGAGTTTGAATTCTCAGCTCACGGCCAAATTGCGGAAATAGTAAAATCATGTTTTTTTTAATTGTGTTTTACTTCGATTTGAAGATGTTTAGTTTCAACAAACACCACATTAGTATGATAATTAAGAGAATCCAAGTAAACTGCATATTATTCATGAATGCTCATAAGAGCACTGAAAAAATAACTATTAAAGTGACAAGTAAATCCAGTTATTTCTGTAAACTCAGTTAACATGGGCTTAAATCCTGAGCAAACCGTCTCTTCCCCAGGAAACCTGAAACTTGCTCCATCCCACTTTCAAAGGGGCGGGATCCAGGGATTCTAGGTTGAGACTGAGAAAGCCAAGTCCAAACAGAAACTGAAACATTAGAAAATCAATTTGTCTAAAATCCTAGAAAATTCTTCCATTTCTAGCCTCATTTCTGGTAAAGGATTAATATGACAGCTTAATGTGTATTCTTGACTTTTGAGTTTTTTAATTCCTTCCCAGAGCTTAAGAATTGGCTATCACTGAAAGACTTGGGGAAGGGAATCTTTATTTTAGCCCGGTAACAAGTGTTAGCCCACTTTGCAAACAACCTACTAGTATTTCAAGCCATTCTTCCCCAAATGCTGGAAATGTGCACATTCTCTTTGTACCATCTTGTGGCTTTTCTCAGTTGTCTCATTGAATTTATCTTTCTGAAAATAAGAATAATCACAGTTACAAACACGTTATCTAAAATTTAATCATAAGCTGTAAGTCAACTTGTTCAATATTTTATTTATATGGTATTTTCCAGTTCTCCTTATTACATATTACTCCCTACATTGAGGGCACTTTTTAGATGTGAGTGCAAAAATTTGAATTTTTACGTTGTAATTACAGATACATTTTTTGCTAAATTTGAAAATCCAAATTTCTCATTATCATTTTGTACATTTTTTAGAGCCTTCCAATTTACAAAGCAGCAGTTAAATCTTATGTTGACAATGATTGCATTCAATTCTCACTTTGAAGTGGCCAGAGCAACGGTTATCTCCATTTTTAAGTAAAGAAAAATGGTCTTGTGAAATTGACCTGCCCAGATATATATTGTAACCTCATAATATTCTGAAATAAAAAAAAGAAGTGTATTTTGAAGTCTGTTTAATGACATAAAATGTTTTCTATCCTGCAAACAGAAAAAGTCAAGGAGTGGAGTCTCCCTAGAGCCCCCAGAGGGAACACGGCACTTCCAACACCTTGATTTTAACTCCTTAAGGCTCATTTCAGACTTCTGGCCTCCTCTGAGAGAATAAATTTCGGCTGTTTTAAGCCACCCAAGTTTGTGGCAATAATAGGAAACTAATACAGCACCATTTATAACCAAAAAAAAAAAAAAAAGGTTTTCTTTTTTTTTTTTTGGTTATAAATGTTTGGACCAAATAAAAAACATGTCCAAACATTTCTTAAGAATTATTCCAGTTTTATTTTTTAAAACGTACACATATACTTGCATACATGCACAGAAAAGATGAACAAAACATTAGTTATAGCTATTTCTTGGTGATAGAATCAGAAAGTTTTTGCGGGTGTTTTGGAACTTTTGGTACTTTCCTAATTATCTATAATCATCATTTATTATCATTACAATCATAAAAAATTTAATATGGCTCAATAAAATACAAAGTACATAAATTAATGTACATGTACAATGTTTAATGGGAAGAGTTTGTTTTTTTTTTTTATAGACAGTCTCGCTCTGTTGCCCTGACTAGAGTGCCGTGGGGTCAGCCTAGCTCACAGCAACTTCAAACTCCTGAGCTCAAGCGATCCTTCTGCCTCAGCCTCCCGAGTAGCTAGGACTACAGGCATGCACCACCATGCCCGGCTAATTTTTTCTGTATATATTTTAGTTGTCCAGATAATTTCTTTCTATTTTAAGTAGAGACGGTGTCTCGCTCTTGCTCAGGCTGGTCTCGAACTCCTGACCTTGAGCAATCCTCCCACCTCGGCCTCCCAGAGTGCTAGGATTACAGGCGTGAGCCATTGTGCCCGGCCGGGAAGAGTTTTTTTAATCAACACACCGGATTAGTAGTTCAAAACACTATGTGTAAGCCAGACTGGTGATGTTGGCCTTCCCAGTGGTCATCCTGTGCTGATCTACAGTAGACTCTGACTAAGCAATCACATTTTCTACCCCCTAGACTGGAGTAATACTTTGATATCAATTGTTAAGTGTTTTGTTGTTCTTTTTTAATTTTCTGAACCTACAATGATAGGACTCACCGCACGACGGTAACAACCTGGAGGGTTTTCTGTGTTGCAACAATTGCTCAAGAGATCCTTGTATACGTTAGCAATTCTTAAAAGCTCCGGTATAGACAGGTCTGGATGGTTCCTTGAGTATTCATAAGTAAACCTGCAGTGTGGAAAAATATTTTATATATTATAATTTAGAAAAAGAGCAAAACACCAAATCCTACTATCTTTTACTCTAGTCAGATCTTTTAATATAGAGTCTGCTTTCAAATGCTAAGCTCCTCTTCTGGCTTGGTCAGGGAGTTATTTAAGAGGACATTTTGACTATAGAAGATCATTTTATTAATACAAAAGTTCTCTTCCATGTTACATTTTAGACTAACAATGTTTTTTACTTGGGAGGAGCATAGAATTACAAGAGTTAATTATTAGAATAATTTAACTCACAAAGCATCAGAAATAATATATTGTGTCACTGGTGCTTTAGAAAATACATATTGAATATAATTATGTTAAAAAATGCATTCAGACTTCCACCTTGGGGTGCTGGGAATAGGGCTAGCTTCTCACTCCCAGTATGGTCTTGGTGAGAGATGGAAGCAGCCTTTGCCCATTACTCCATCTTGCCACATGCCTAATAGGGGAGTGTTCACCCCTTCAGCTGTAAATCATTAGCAGTGGTCTCTATGGTCTCAGCCAGACGCTTCAAGAGTGTAGGCGAGCATGATTTGGGGAGAAAGCAGGAAAGAGAGGAAAAGGAGGCTAACACTAATTAAGCCCTCAGAGGTGGTAGGCACAGGATCAAGCTTTGGGCATAAGAGATAGAGATATGCTTCTTGGTCTTCACAAACACTTTCTTATTTAGCTTCACTTAGTCCTCACAATAAATGCTATTTAACATGAGGAAACTAAGCCACTGCCTGGTTAAGCACCCTGCTATCAATGGAAGATACAAAACTCAATTTGACCCTAGGTCCCAAGGGGCTGTCTACACCAGTCTTTTCTAAACCAGTTGACTCTTGTCTCAAGAGAGATATGTCTTCTCCAAGTACCTCAGTCATGTTCGTTTTACAGTCTTCTTCAGAAAAGAATCTCATCTATTCGTTCACAATAAGTTAAGATATTCCGTGTTTTGTGAGAGCAATACTTTACAAAAGATTTTCATGCCCATGTAACTCTTTTCATCCCTCCACTTTCTTTTACAGCCTTTGATCTTCTCAATCCCATTTGTGAGATATATCCCCACACCCTAAAGCAGTGGTGCTTAACCTTCAGAGAATCAGGGCTCCTCTTAATATTTGATGTAAGCCGTAGGCTTCTTCCCAGGAAAAAATAAAAACATACATAGAAACACTTCCCAAAATGTTGCAGTGAAAAAACCCTGGAAGCCTACTCTAGGCGGGGGAGTCCATTGAGGTCTTTCCTCAAATGGTTACATCCAGAAAGATGTAATACCTTAAAACTCTGTTCTGACTCAGTGTTCTCATTGTTAATCATTTCTCCCCAGGCTTCAAATACCATCTATGTTGTAATAATGCTGATAATGCAGATGATGGTGATGATGATGATAAAATGGCTTCCATTTATGGAGCACATATGTCAGGTACAATCTATCATTTTGTTTAGTTTAATTTGACTTCACATCCACAACTTGTGAGATGCAATAGAGCACAGTGGTTCCAATACCAGGAGTCTGAAGCCACACTGCCTGCATTTGAATCCTGGCCATGCCACATATTAGCTGTGTGACTCTGGGGCAAGTTACTTAACCTCTCTGTGCCTGTTTTGTCACCTGTAAAATGGGGATAATGAAGTTATATTAATCTTAGAGGGTGGTTTTGAAAATTCCATTGGTTACTAGATGAGAAGCACTTAAAATTTGGTAAGTATGCAGTAAACATTAGTTGTTATTATGTCCTGTAATCTTCAACCCAGACCTCCTTCTAGTGCTCCAGGATCACATATATAACAGTTTCCTGATAGTCCCAATGAGTTACCTACCTATACCTCAAAACCAATGTGCTCAGACCTAAGTATATTCTCTTCCCCACAAAATCTGCTTTTTCATTCATATGTCCCATCTCATTGGAGGGGAAAACTACCTACACGGTCATCTAAGCCCCAAACTGGGGTTCATTCCAGATAAAGTTGCTAAAAAATAAAGGTGATTTTGTCCTTCTTTATTCTTCAGTGAAAACCATTTGGTGGGATCCCATTACTTACTAAGCCTGCATGATCCGGCCCCGCCCACTCGCACTACCCTGGTGTTTCGCTGCCTGACTCACAGCCACATATACACCAAGCAGTGTGATGCTTCTATCTATGCTCGCCCTCCTCTGTCTAGATTACCAAGATTTCTTCAAGTACCACCTCCCTATCAAGCCTTTCCAGGGTCCCCATACACAATCGACCACTTCTTCTTCTGTCCCCTACATTACGTAGAACATAGTGCTATTAGAAATAAAAGAATCTTCTTTGCACTTATTTATTTATACATCTGTCTCATCTCACATTATACTCCCTATAGAGAAGGTTTCCTGGAGGTAGAAACCCAGTAAAGTCCCTGGATTATATTTCACCACCAATAAATCAATGAATGAATATTCTTATATGGATGAATGAATATACTTACATGAAGTTTATATATGACAAAATAAAGCACAGAAAGGTTAACTGGTCCCAGTGACTCAACCAGGACTCAAATTGAGTGCCTGTGGTTTCAAATCCACTAGTCTTTCCCTTAACAGCTGTGGGGTGAGATAGTACAGCTATTAAGCCCACCGTTTCTTAGGCCAGATGGGTCAAATCCTTACTCTGTCATTTTTTAGCTATAAATCTTGAACAAGTCACTTCATTGTATCTCAGTTTGCTCATCTGAAAAATCGGGGGAAATTGTACTTATTTTACATGATTGCTGTAAGAATTAAAACAGATAATCTACATAAAGTATTTAGCCCAGTACCAGATGCATATCAAGCACTCAATAAATGTTAGCCATTACTTTAATAACACAGTTGTTTTTTCTTAAAATTATGTGAAAACACTAGTCTATAGCCATGATTTTGAAAAATTATATGATACCCAGTGAAATAAATGGTTCCATATCCTTCCACCCAAATTAGCCAACAGTGGTCAAACCTTATAAGGTTCTGTTTGCTTTATAAATTTCAATAAAGAGTGATATTACTCAGCAAAGAAGTTGTCTGGGTCAATATCTCGTTCTTGACATATATTTTCACTGTCAGTGAATTTTGCTTCTCTTAAATCCTCTGGTCTGTCGTCTTTGTTTGAGTTAATTATGCATTCGCCACGCTCTGGTATTTTCTTTTCACAGCACTCTTTGATTTTGCTGGAGATGGAGTCTTGTTTTGAACAAATGTGGTTCATAACCTTGCTCTGTGCCAGATAAGAATGAGAAATGATTTCATATTCAAAATTTCTTCAGGGCTGGGTTATCTTTCACAATGGAATGGTGGCATACAAAACCAGTCATGAGCGTAACATCTGGAATCATTTCATCTGCTAATTTAATAGATAATGTTCATTTAAATTTTGTTTTCATTTGATACATATGAAGTTTTACATGAATGCAAGCTTTATCAGCATTTAAGATGATATAACTGTGAAAAAATGGCTCTACTATAAATTTACATTCATTGTTAAGTATTAATCTTTTAAATACGTTACCCCTACTCCTCTGCTCTATTGACATTGTATGTTCTAAATGTAGTTTTCTTTTCCATAAGAGTCCACCTGTGTTTTCAATGGAGGCCACCAAAGACATGTTACTGTTAATATCTATAATCCTCATATTCTCTTGTGGCCTGAAACTACATTGCCAAGCGTATAGCAAAAACTCAATGAATATTTGATAAGTGAATGAAACAACGGTAAATGAACGAACCACTGTAGCAATTACCAGATGACAATTTCTCAAATATAAGAAGCTATTATACTCATGGTATCATTTTCCTATGGCTATCATTCGTTTGAAGCTATTCAAGTCATCAAATAATTTACAAAATAGAAAACCTTGCTCTGGGCCCCATTCCTACCCTCCACTGCAATTCTAACCTCTACTTAAAGTTTGGGAATTCGGGAGAGGGTGAGGTTATCTGATTTACACATTAGTTGGATAATTTCTAAAAACTGATCTGGCCCCTGGTCCCCCTTCCAGACTCTCCACAACGAGCTGCACATTCTTCCTCCTCTCTGTTCCAGGCTGTGCTGAGCTATGTTGAGTTCCATCAACACACCAGGCTATTTCAAGCCTTCATGACTTTACTCAAGCTCTTCCCACTGACTAGAATCTTCTGGTGAACACTGAGGGTGAGGCGTGGGAGGAAGCTCAGGGTTGAGGTAGAAAGTGGAGTGGGAGCCGGCACCATGTTTGCAGCAGGCCACAGAGAACCGGAGAGCCAGTCTTCACATAGACACTCACATCTCACCTGAGGCCACCATGTCCTAAGCAGAGCATCTCTTATTCTCTGAGAATTTGCTTCTATTTTCAATTAACTATAATTCAATTCCTCTTATTTCCCCATAAAGGCATTAAAGAGATGGATATTTGTGATATAATGTGATCCCTTAGTCTCAGCTCCAAACTTCACAGAAAATCTACAATTTTATCATAATTCAGTACATTAGATTTAAAATTATGAAACCTACATCCCCATAAACAATCAAACAATGTAAAAATAACTCGCAAGTGAGATTGCTTTAAGTGGGGGTACAGTTAGGGAAAAAATTCTTAGGTATGTCTATTGTCCACTGCTTGAAATAAAATGGACATTTCTTAATACTCTAAAATTCAAGTTATTTAATTAACATACTGTCTTCCCTGTGAGTCTAAAACAGTTAAACCAATTAAAAGTTACCAAGATAAAGCCTAATTTCAACTAAGAAGATGTCAGGATATTTTTAATAAAATTGTATTTCCTTTGAGTGTATGAACAGTTTAAACTATGCTAAAGAGATATTTACCAATATATTCCCTAGGCTAGGGAGATTAGGGAGGTGTTACTCAAAGGACACAAAATTTCAGCTAGACAGGAGGAATAAATTCAAGAGATCTATTGCATGTCATGGTCATCATGGTGACTATAGTTCACAGCGATGTATTTGGAAAGACTACATAAATAGACTGAGGATTCTCAGAGAAAGAAGCTTTTAAAAATATAGTGACACCAAGTTACCCCCTGAGCTTCACTATTAATTTCTAACATCTCTAAAAGAGGATTTGTAATGTAAAAAAAATTCAATCTAGACTAATAAGCTTTCAAAAATCCCTAAAGTTTTACATCAAGACATTTAGTCATATAAGATACAATTTGCTGAGTAATCTTTAAAAATTCCATGTATATCTGTAGGGGAAGCCTAGGATCCTATTAAAAAATTAATTATTTATTCAACAGTTTATTAACATTGTTAATTATTTAATAATTTATTATTACTCAACAATTTATTAACATTCTGATTTCATTATGGCAAAATAACCACACATCAGAGTAACTTCAGAATAAAAAATGGTTACCAAAAATCACTATTTTTACTTGGTTTTAGAGAATATTTACTGTGTCACGGATGCACTGTACAACATCCCCTTCACAACATCCATCGTACTTGGAAGAAACATCTTCTATGAGGGAGGTAAGTTCCTTAAATTCAATCTTGGGAAATTTTTGACTGAGTACAGCAATATTTCTGGAAATAGAATTGATAAACCACTAAAATAATTTGGTCAGCAAATAAAGCAGGTGGGAGTCCTTTACCAATACAATATAAATAGCTCCAAAAAGCATTGCTACCACTGATTTATTACAGAAATCTTTATCAAGTAGATGATGGCAGGTTGCATGGCCTGCAAAATCACTAATATTAGGCCGATATTTTGAGCCTCCCAGAGTCCTGACTATGAGCAAAAAAACAACCCTGAGAGATGTGCTCTCTTCCGTAATCATTATAGCAAGACACTTCATGGAAGGGCCACCACTTCCTATTGTGAGCCTATGGCAGACATAAATAATCCTTTCCTGCTGAAATCTTAAAAATTTTCTGAAGAGATTGCTCTAGCACCATTACTAATCAGTTAGAGTGAACACTAGAGATATAATTTATCCATGCAAAGTTGTCTCCTCATCATTAAGGTCAAAGATCAATGGATAAGTCATGTCTAAAGCACTTGAGGTGGTCTTAAAAGCCTGGCTGGGAACTCCCAGACCAGTTCACATTTCCAATTAACCAAAATATACCTCATAAATAGCCCCTTTTCTCGTTGGGGGTCTCCCCATCTCCCAAGTCTTCTCTCATCTGACCTAATGTTCTGGTTCTGAGCTATCCATGTAGGCTCAGACCCTCCTAGTTCCCTGGGATACTGGGAAGAATATAAATAAAAATTCATCAACCATTTCACAAAAATGGGACAGAGACAAGAAAATTCAAGTAGAGACAAGATACATAGTATAAAACTCACATAAAGTTTAAGACTTTGGTTCCAAATTTCCAATATGCCCCACAGACATTCTTTTGATAAGAAGAAAATGCTTTTAAATATTGTATGACAGGTGCTGCCTGAAGAAGAAAAAGAAAATTCTTTTGCAACAAGAGCAAAATCTCAGTATTCTCTTATTTTTTTAATACATGTCAATCAAACTATTACAAAGTTTGTTCAGAGGCAGAAAATCTATGAAATTTTTATTTTAGTAAACTTACATACCAAAAGAAATATGCATTTGTGGCACATTACAAAGTCGGGACCAGTCTTCCCGATGACTGAATTGTACTTGGTAGGAAGGTGCATGATGCTTCCCTAATGGGGCAGTATGCTATGAGCTTGGCCATCACTACTGAGATGATTCCATTTTATGGGTAGTCAAAAGAGGGCGTGTCAAAGAGAGAAGATAAAATGTCATCTTTCACCCTGGGTATTCACTCACTAGGGCTTCCTTCCCATTTACAAAGAAAACAAAACCAGAAGAGAGACCCAAGGGTCTCAGGTAAAGAGACTATTTAGAACAGCAGCTAGTGACCAATGGGTTGGAAATCAGTGAATGGGACAAAAGAACGTCATGTACAGTAAACAAGCCCTGTGCTATAGTTTAATTTTCAGTGAGGGTCTGGATCTGTGGTGTTGGGGGATTCCTTATTTGTTTCAGGAAACAAATGCGATACCCACCCTCGTTTGAAAGCAGCTGACTTTGTGTTGCTCTTCACAGCATGTTTTAGCCACCTCCTCAAATCGAGCAGCAACACTTAGAAGTGTAGGGGCAAAGACAAAGGGGTTCCTTCTGGCAACTTCATAGATATAGCTATAAAAAAGTTAAAAATGAAAAAAGAGAGAGAAGAAGGGAAAAGGAAGAAGCAGGATAGGAATGAATGAATGGTAGATGAGGGAAAGGAAGGGAAAAGGGAAGGGAAAGAAATGACAGGAAGAGACAAGAAGAGCAAGTTGCAAAACTGAAGGGAAAAGGAAGAAAGGTTTCCCATTATAGAAAACTTCAATATAAGGAAGCATTATTTAGTTCCCAATAAGAGTCCTTTAAAGCCCTTATCACTGAAATTGCTAACTGAAAAGTAAGGGTGACGACTGCAATGCTAATCCTGAACACCAAGCTATGGCTCTTCTTCTTCCTTCCCCATGCTGCCAGGTGGTCGGCGGTTCTCCCTTCCATGTTCAAAGAACAGCTATGTATACACACTCCATCTGCTCCATTTGATTCAGGGATCATATTTACTAATGTTCAAATAAACTTGTGATTTAAGGTTCAATGAGCACACCAGCTTTCCAGAAAAATCTCTGCTTCTGCAATGACTGCACTACTAAAAACAGATTTTTTTTGCTAAACATCCAGTAATTTAATGTCTTCCTGACTTAAAAGCTGCAACTTCCCCTTGGGAAGAATATATTGTTTCTTCCACTGTGCTTCCTAGCAATTTAACACCGTGCATACACCTCTGCTCTAGGAGTTATCACATTAGAAGATACATTTCATTGATATAAGGGTCTTAGAGTAGGGTCCATATCTTATTCATATTAATATCCTCAATACGAGCACAGAATCTGACACACAATAAATGTTAAATGAATTAATGAATGAACGAATCAATCAACCCAGCCATGTTCCTTTAAGATAGGTACTGGATTTAGCCTAAGAATAATTCTTTAATTAGATCATTTTTCTACTAAGATTAAACTTACTGATTTAGAAAAGATTTTCTGCTATTTTTAAAAGCCTGGCATTTCTCTTCAGGATCCAGAGTAGGGAAAGGAGGCAGAAATCCTACATCAGCTTTCTTGTTAAAGAAGAAACAGGGTCTTCTTTCAAAGTCAACCTTACTGCAGCAGTGTGAAAAATTATGCTTTTGTGGCAACCCCTCCATAGCACATATTTTTTCCTGTAAAACATTATTCTGGACAATAAAGGGGAAAAGGACAATTTTTAGTCATGGTATTCTCTACCTTCTTAGAAAACACAATGGGCACAATAAATGATCAGTGTTTCCCTTTGGGAAAGAGATTACAGTTTTCCCACTATTACCAGCAGAGCATTTTTACCCACACCATTGACAAACCATCCCACACTTTGGGAAACTTTCTCTATACTATCACAAGACCCCTCAACCTCTTACTCTTTCCTTGCTGCCTATATTTCCCTTCCATCGTGGCTTTTCTCTTCATCTCCCAAGGTGACAATATATGGGTATATTAATGTACTGGGAAAGTGTTTGGAAGTAGTGTTTAGTAGTAGTTTTCTAGATATGCAGATGGTGACTCTACTTGGAGGAGGCCCAGAAAAGAAGTTGTGACAATAGAATACATATCAAGAGAGGCAGCTATGGTGGGTGTCTCTGTACTTTAATGTGCATTTTCAGGCTATTGGCTTCCTCCTCTACGTGTATACATCTGGCAGACTATATCCACAAGGCATATGCATACGTATTGCAAGTGCATAGCCAACTTCTGTGCACGATAATACAGCATTATTCTCTCTCCTGAGGAAAGTACCTATCCTAAATACTAAAAGCAAAGTAAATGATATGCCTAGATTATCTTTCTTTCCACATTTTCAAGCCAGAAATTCTCAGTGTTGGCAAATAATCTTCTGTGTTTAAGAAACGCAAGCAATTTACTTACAGGTAATTTGAAACATTCTGGAAGGGACTTGTTAGCCACGCATCTGTCTTTGTATTCTACCACGTCTTTCACCAGAATTTCCACGTCTTCAAAGGTTGCTTCCTGAACATGTTGAGCAAACGCAATGATGGTGCTGCAACAGTCCACACAGGGCACACAGTGACCATTTGCAGATTTTCCATTTATGTTCAACAAAAACTCATAGGAACATCCCAACTAGCCTCAGGAACTTACCTAAATATGAAGGCTATAAATTTTACAACTATTTGACAGTTCAATTACCTCACTTAAATTTTACAATTAATGTTATATTTACTCTTTTGATATGGTTTCTATTTAATTAAATTACTTTTGTGAAGCATTGGCATTTCTGGAATGTATCAGATAAGATTACAATAAACCTCATGAAAAAGAGTTTAGCACAACTCACATGTATTCAATATTCTCTTCTATAAATTTCTGGGTGGTCCTGAAGTCATCTAAAAAGCAAGAATATTTAGGTTATTGCGTATCCTGGTATTTGAACATTTTCCCAGGAAATAACTATGCATGGCATTTAAGTGTAGAAAGTATAAAATAGAACACTGATGGTAGAAAATAATTTGGCTTATTTAACAAGAAGGAAAGAAGTCATATGATGCAAATAGGAGATCTTAATCACAGCTGATTATGTGCTCAAGAGAGATTCATTAAATTTAATTGATTAGAAATAATCCTAAACTGACCAGACTTTAAATTTGTCATTTATGGCTCCCTAGATAACAAATGTCAAGTACAAACACCATTTCCATAAAACATGTTTATCCTTCATGACTAGAGAAGTAATATAAAGATTAACTGATGGGCAATGTAATGCCATGACAGGGCTTGATGAAAGATGTGCTGGTCAGACACTGTTATTTAGGTCATCTCTCAACTCACCTAAGGTCACGGATTCCTTTCCAAAAAGCGTATACTAAATAGAGAACATTTATGTGTGTTCACATAGACCACATTTATGGAGTCCTTATTTTTTGCAAAGTATTATGCTAGACACTAGGAGGCAATCAACAATGGCTAGAACATCTCCCCTGGACCTCAGCTTCCTAAGCACTCTCTAGTGCAAATGACTCGTGGACATGACTATCATCCAACTTAGAATGTGGTTAACTATTTGACAGGAATGCTTTATGATCCCTGGGTCAGAAACCAAAACAGGATCATAGAAGGAGTGGTATACGAGTTGATCATGAAAAGATATAAAAGATTTAGTCAGCAGAAAAATGAACAGCCTGTCTTTCTGTGTGAGAATGACGTGAGTAAAAGCACAAAAGTGAAAAATCTTGAGAGGTATTTAGGGAAAGTCAATCAATTTTCAGGAGAAAGTGGGTCATACAGAGGAATAGTGGGACCTGGGTTAGAAAGGGCCTGGGTTCAGATTATGGGAGTCTTGTATACAGAGCTGAGGAGTTTGGGCTCCAATTGGAAGCCATGGAGAACCATTGAAAATGTTTATATAGAATAGTAATAGGATCATTCCTATACACTAAGAAATACCAGTCAGGTAGTGATATATCTAATAATACTGGGACCTCCCACAGTGCCTGACAGTTAGGAAGTGACAAGAATTATTTGTCAGATAAACGGATGTAAGAATGGATGGAACGGAAAAAATAAGAAGAACATTAGGGGGCTTGTACAATTTTCCCATTGTGAAATCAGTAGGATCTGAATTTTGGTAGAAGTAATGGAAATAAAAAGGAAAACATACATAAAAAAGACATTAAACAGACAAAATTAACAGGACTTTGGAACAAGTTTTTACAATGGGAAAGGAGAGAGAGAGAGACCTCAAAAATTACCACTCTCTTCAAGCCCTCTGACTGGTCTTACTGGCAGGTATTGTAGGGGATTATCAAACTGAGAAAGACACAGTCCACACCTTCAGAGCCACTGCGATGCCAAGGGGACCTTTGTTCAAGTTACAAAAAGGTGCTCCTTCCAGGCCAGAGGGATTACAAAAAGACACCTCCTCTGGACAGGTGAAGTTCAAAATGTTTCCCCTTTGGATGGAAGAAATATAAAAGTCATCCCTTCCTCCAGACTGAGACTGCCTTGGTCAGGCTTTGGGGGACTGTACAAAGTGTACCGTTCTGCATACACTAAAGATGTTTACCATGCAGTTGGTAGAGCTGTTACAGGACAACCAAATATCTACTGGAAAAATCACAACTCATATTTATTGTTCCACTTTTACCATAATCTATACACGTTTGCAAGAAATGCTAATATTTTTAAATCCAAATTCTATCTCTCTGCAACATTTTCTATCGTGCCACAGGTTACTGACCATTTTCTAGGTGTGATAACTGTGTCTAATTATAGACTTGGTAATATGCATATCAAAATACAAATTCTAGAAAGGTTAGTTTGGGATAACTGATCAGTTTATATAAACTAGTGAGAGGGGAAAAAAACTGAAGAATTAAATTGAAAGAAAACAAGGTTAAAAAAATAGAAATTATCCTAATTCAGTCAAGCTTTAGCTGATATACAAGTAAATTTCTTACCTACATCCTGAGGCTTTGTGGGCAGAGTTAGGGATTCAGTAAAAAAGAAAAAGAAAAAAACAAAATCTGTAAGTTTTAACTGTTTCATTTTTTTTTTTTTTTTTTTTTAAGGAATCACATGCATGGAAGAAAGTAATGTGGTTGAGGAGCATCAGGTTTTTATGTTATTCTTTGGCATTACTAGTAAAAAAGTAACCTGTTTAATCTATTTTGAAATACTGAACATTCAATTTTTATTTATTCACCCTGCAGAATTTCCTGCTAATTATTAACTAGGAAAAATTGCCTCTGTGTTTCCCTGGAAAAATCTTTTGAGTTAGAAGAAAAGTCCACAGACTAAGTATGCATACTACCCAAACAAACAGCAACCCCCCAAAACCCTGAAATACCACAAATGTTAAAGGAAAAATGAGTAGAATAGATATGGTTCAGCAATCTCCCTTCTGGGTATATATTTAAAGGAAATGAGATATCTGTATCCCATGTTCCTTGAAGTATTATTCACAACAGCCAAGATGTGCAAACAACCTAAGTGTCAGTCAATATATTAATAGATAAAGAAATTGTGATTTGTGTGTATGTATAGATAGATATATACACACATATATATACCCACATACACACACACACACACAGTGGAATGCTATTCAACCTTAAAAAGAAGGAAATTCTGTCATTTGAGACAACATGGACAAACCTGGAAGACATTAAGTGAAATAAGCCAGACATAGAGGAAAAAATACTGCATAATCTCACTTACATGTAGAGACCAAAAAAGTTCAATTAGAAGCAGAAAGTAAAATGGTGGTTACCAGGGGCAGGAGGTAGGGGAAATGGGAGATGCTGGTCAAAAGGTACAAAGTTTCAGTTATGTAATATGAGTAAGTTCTAGACATCTAATGTTCAGCACAGGGACTACAGTTAATAATATTGCATTGTGTACTTGGAATTTGCCAAGAAACTAGGTCTTAAGTATTCTCACCATCTTTAAAAAAAGGTAACTATGTGAAGAAATGGATATGTTAATTAGCTTGACTATAGTACTTATCTTATTATCTATATTTATAACAAAACATCACATTGTATACCTTAAATACATATAATTTGCTTTAATAATTTTTTTAAAATAAAATAAAGCAAAAAATTCTAAAGGCAATGGAAGGAAACCAATGAGACAATTTGACAAAAAATGAGAGGAATGTAGTATAACACATTGAATTTTTTAAAAAATTCATGAATCTATATCAATACAAAATTAAAATAAAAATGGGGGAAGGAAAAGCTTGTCTCTGAAGAAGAATGCCAACTAACAAACGCAATTAGAAATAAAGCACAAACATTTGTAGCTGTCATAATAACTGATTTAGGCCAGTTTCATGAATACATTGGTTAAAATGAATGCATGTATTGAATGACTGATGAAAAATTATTGGGCAATAGCATATATATAGTTTCAATGTATCACTTCGCAGATCACTTATTAATTCCAAAGAGTAAAAGACACTTATGCAGGTGAATATATAAACAGTAAATCCATAAAATTTTATAGATTATTATGTCTTTAAAACTAATGAATATAAAAATATATAATATCAGGGGAAACATTTACTATATGACATATGGAGAAAGAGCAGAATCCAGACTTTTACATTATGTATAGAAAATGGCAAGGTGAACAGACCCATTAAACCAAAGAAAGGGATGGAGAGAGAGACAGAGAGGGAGATTAAGAGATCAATTTTGTCTCAAGTTATGCAACTATGTGGTCAGCATCTCAGCATCTTTGTTTGTAGCTGGTGGGTGATATTGATTGTGTTGACCTCTCATTGGTGCCTCTGTTCTAGTTGGCCTTTTGTCAGAGAATTAAAAGAAAAAAAGAACGTATTGCTAGGTATATTCAATTATTAGTCAGAGATCAATTTGCTTTTTATTTTCTTCTCAGATACGTTTTTTATTTCCAATTACTGGTTCACAACTGGAAATTATAAGAAAATAATTCCAATTCATCCATTTCACAAATTTAGTCCTCCCTCCCATTAATAAGACTGTGATATTTTTATGACCACATGAAGTTAAATAGTAGTCTGTGCTTAGTAACTTATCAAAATTATCAAAATTAGTTTTCTTCCCTGTCATTTTGTATTTACCTGGAATTATCTGATTGCTAACTCCCTCAGTAATGAGTAATATATTTTGAAACTTGCTCAGATAAATATGCCTAACAAATTCAACAATATAGACACATACGTATACATCCAGGCACTGGGGAAGAAGAGAGAGAGAGAGGAAGCCAGAGGTATATTCAAAAGCTTGAGAAAATCCTGGAAACTAAAACAGATGGGATCACATTGGGGGAAATATTAATAGATAAGAGGAAACTTTAGCTAAAACATGGGAGATGATGTCAGTTCTTCCCAAAAGCATTCTAGAGAGGTTCCAAGTCTGAAGAATACAAAGAGCAGATATGGACCATGGGGAAATAATCAGGAGAATAATCTAAAAAGCTACATGCTGAACAGCTAAATTAGAACACCCTCTACCACCACACACATCTCTGTAACATACTTGGATAACAGTGGTTGGTGTCTTTGACAACTAGGGGGCTTTGAGTGAAAAGGTGACATAATGTACTTACATATAAACAATCACTTTGATTATTATGTTGAGAATGGAGCTGGGGGTGGAGCAAATGTACTTGTAAGAAGACCAATTATGAAGCTATTGTAATAACCCTGGTGAGGTGCGATTGTGGCTTGTACCTGAGGTATTGAGAAATAGTCAAATTCTGAATATACTTGGTAGGTAAAGCAGACAGGCTTTCTTCATAGACTGGATGTTGGGATGATATGGAAGAAAGACAGGCATCATTGGTGACTCCAGGGTTTCTGGCTTGAGCGAACAGAATAGACAATACAGAGGGAGACACCAGTTTGGACAAGGAGTGGATCAGTGCAGTTTATAATGTGCTAACTTTGTGTCATCTATGCATTCTGAGCATGGAGATGTCAGGGAGGAAGCTGACACAGGAGCCTGGAAGTCAAGGAAGAAATCCAGGCTGGCGATATAAACAAGTGTTGTCAACGTCTAGGTGGCGTTTAATGCACTGAATGTGAATGAGGTCACCTAGAGAGTGAGTTTAGATTCAGGAAGAGCTGCTCTGATACACTCCAACATATAGAGGCCAAGAGTTGAGGCAGATAACAGCAAAGAAGACTGAGAAGAAGCAGCCAGTGAGATCAGAGGAAAATCCAGATGCCAAGTGAGGAAAATGTTTCAAGGAAAAGGGAATGAACAAGTGTGTCAAATTCTACAGAGAGAAATCAGATAAGCTAAAGATGAAGAATTGACTACTGGATTTTGCAGGGCGGAAGTCATATGTAACCTTGACTAGACCAGTTTATACTCTGAAGTTTTATTTATTATTTGCCTAACATATTTTGTCAAAGAGGAGATGTTTTAACATCTCCAATTTACTATTACATTTCTGTCAATTTACCCTTGCGTTTCCAATCATTTTTATATATTTCTTTATATAATTCAATTAAATGTCATTTGGCTGTATATATTTTCTTTACATATTTCAATGCAATGTCATTTGGCTGATATATTTTCCTAACAGTTTTATCTTCATTGAACTTTTCTCTTAAAAATAAAAAACTATTTTTCCTGTTTGATGTTTTCCTGTTGAATTTTATTTTATTTTATTGTGATCTCTGAATTAATACCTTTTGGAATTACACCAAAATCAGACAAAGTCCACAAAAGTTGCAATAGAAGTGAAAGAAAAATGTAAAGTAGAAAGTAATTGAATTATAACTGAAAGCTCCTTTTATTGCCCTGGAGAAATTGTTTTCTCCTGGAGCACAGGCCAAAGCATGAATGTAATTTTTAGATTTCTCTTCAAAGCTAATACGATAAACAGCCTCTCTACTGGTAGCCTGGACTTTCTGTCATCACTTTCTGACTTTGCCCTTCCCTGCTCTTTCCCATAACCTCATCTTCCATATCTCATGAATTATCTTCCTAAAAGTTAATGGCTGATGGAACTCCTCTACTTAGATATCACTTTGGTCCTCTGTTACCCATAAGATATTGTCCAATCCCTTTAAAACAAAGCCATGAGACTCTGGCTTAGCCCCACATAGCTTCCATATCTTGCCTGAAATTCCATATTTGTACCCTTCCTACCCACCTGATAGTCCTCTAAAACCATTTGTCATGCTTTGTCATACCTAGTACCTCTGACCAGGTTTTCCTCTTTCATAAAATGGCCTTCTCCTTTACCTCAACTGATGCATGTCCACTCCTTTTCTAAGACTCTTCCTAGAGTTTTTGGCACTTTCTCCAGTCAGAACTGGTCCTTGATTCCCACCCTTTGGTTCCCTCAACAATTTACTGTCACCTCAATTATGGTCATAATCTGTGACACTGCTATGTAGTTGCTTCCTTCTCTACTGAAGAAACTAGGGAGCAGTGACGGCACCCAGACCAAGGCCTTGTACTCGGTGAATACTCAGTAAACACTTATGGAATAAAAAAAGTAACCAATGAAAATATTAATTACTTTCAATAAAAACTACAGGACAGTTAATATTTGTTTTAAAATGTTTGTGAATAGAGATGTGAGCAAGATTGAGAAAAAGGTAGATGTTAAATTTTCATGGATCCTATGGAAGCACAATAATTTCTGTTCTCATCACCAGATTATCTGCTATAATATCTATGAGGTCATTTAACGAACCATGTGTACTGGCAGCTTCAAAAAGTGCTTAACTTGGGAAAATGTTTTCAGTTCACCAAATGATCTAGTGTTGTAAAGCCATCCTTGGATGGCCTTAATCTCCTATAATAACCAATACTGAAAGATTTTGCAACAGAATCTTCTTCAGACAATAGTATACAACACTATTTAAAGAAATTATCTATATATTTTCATAAATAAGCAGACTAGGAAAAAGGAAACTTTTGGAAATATTTATTTCTATGACAGAAAAATCTCACGTAAAAGTCATTTGATTAATTCACAAAAAGTATTAATTCAGCTAAAATTAAAGAGAAAAGTTCACATCAGACCATAAAGACTCCTTTTGTCTTCTCTTCCCCCTGAAATATAACAAAAATATATTAAATACTAATTAAATAAATAGGTGCACAAGGTAACTAGTTCTATTACTTTATATCAGGGAAACACTAGATACACAGGGAGAGCTTCTGATGGCATTCTCCGAAGACTTTGAAATAACCTAAAAGAATTTTGCATTAGTTGAGTCACTAATTTAACATTGTGTGCATAATTTTGTTCTAGTGTTCTTTAAATAAACTTTTATTGAATTGCATTTATTTTTAAGAAAATTAATGGTACTTCTTAGGATCTATCTCATTATGGATTGATATTTGGGGAGAATCAACTTTATATTCAGCCTTGTCTGAATTTTTTTTACCTGAAGTCATTTAAACTCCCAAAGCAGCTCGAGTTTTTGAAATCAGTTTTGGACCCTGAAAATTAAGAACAAATAAAAATAATCAGAGAAAGAAGTGGATGGTTGTGCCAGTCATATCATTAACTCTCTACAATCCAGGGTAAAGTCACAAGTGTATAGATTAATCAAGTTAAAAATAAAGAAAGTCATTAGCAATTAAAAGGTATGCAGAGAAAACGCTACTACTATCTGCTAATGTTCTCTACATCTAAATGAATGTCTTCGCAAATCAGAGGACATAATCTTTCTGTGTCATATTTATCAGAAATAGCTTATATTGTGTCTATTTTATCAGTTTTATCTGATTTGGTTATCTGTGCCTGACTCCCACCTGACCCCACTAAAAATACAGACACATGCCGATGAGTGCACATGTAAGCACACCTAATTATATTAGTTATAGAAAAACTCTCCATCTCTAAATATTATCTGTCTTTGGAGTTTGCACATAACAAAACATCCAAACTTTTACATTGTGAGATAGATAAAATTGATACAAAGGCTAAATTATAGAATATCTTTTTTAAAATATAGTGATTCTATATTCAATTATGTTTAGTAATACAAACTAAATATTTACAAAATGTAACCAATTAGCTTGATTGATGATCATTTCACAATGTATACATCAAAATACCACATATACACTCTAAATATATACAATTTTTATTTGTCAATCATGCTTCCATGAAACTGGAAAAAAAATAAGTTTTGAAAATGTTAGATAGAATTCTCCAGTTTAAAAAAATGTAGCCAATTACAAATCCAGCTAAAATTATTAAGTAATTGGATTAAAATAATTCCCAGTTAATACTCTATTGATACACAAAGGCATGCTTCTAAAGGAGTTCAAAAACATTTTCAGTAAATATGTTTCCAATATCCTGTTTGCACAATTAATTTGCTATTAAATTGTTTTAATCCATTTAGCTGAATTGATAAATTTTAGGCCAGAAATTGTCCAAATCATCAATTATTTGTAATATTCACTTTATAGTTTTCTTCACTAGGAAATAAATCAAAATTACTAATTATCTTAATATTTTTTAAATTATAGTTCTTCCTAATATTTAGTGAGAAAAATGTGATTATTTTTTAAATCTCATACAATTCTTCCATTTCTAAATGAAATATAAACCTCTGACATTTTAAAGTTATAGGTTTGGAGGGTATCCTTTTTACTATTCACTACAGAAAATTCCATGCCAGGTATTTTGAGTGTGAAGTGAGCTGCACATACCTCTTCGGCAAAGCATTCCTCCTGTCCCTGGCCTTGGCAGCATTTCTCCAACAGACTTGAGAAATCTGCAATGACAGCCTCAAGTTGTTCCTCTGTGATTTGTGGCTTTTGCTTCACAAGGTTAATGAGAAACCTATGATTTAAAATAAAACAAAATACAAGAGACGTCTGTTATGCAATGGTATCTTTCTAGAGCCTTCCTAGCAGAAAATTTTCAGAGTCCTAGCAACCCTAATGCTAAACCCTCACTCCATCAACTCTCACCAGACTTACCACACACAACTTGTCTAGTATTTTCACTGGAAAGATTAGGCTGGAAATATGCCAAACATTCCACTGGTCTGGACTTGTATGGGTTATAAGTAAAATACTATCTCACAGTTCCACCATACTTATATGTAGTGAACAGCAGTCTTTTCTTACTTGTCTAGAATATCCTTTCCTGTCATCTCTTCTAAGGTGTGTGTTATTCATACGCAAAGGCCCAGATTTCCAAAACTTGCCATCCACAGTTATCACACCCTCACCTGGGCCCTGGCGACATCCATTGCCTGCACTACTCTTTCCGCAATGCTTTCGTGTTGGAATTAATGTTGACCTGGGCGATAGGGAAAGCTTGCCAGAGGAAGCAGTATTCTTATCATACCTTGAAACATGTCTCAGATGTGATAGCAGAAAAAAGGGAAGAATGAGTTTTCCAATGAAGGAAGATCATTTACAAAGCACGCATTAAAATGCATGGGTGTTTGGAGAACATAAGTTCCACTGACTCGCACTACCATCACCATTACAGAACAGCTCCCACAGTGAATTGAAATGTGCGTGTCATTTCTTAACACCCATAACTGCATAAGTAGTCAAATATTATGGTTATTCTCTTCAAAGTGTAAGTAGTGTAAAAAAAGATTCAATGATGTGTTTTTTTGTGCTTAGGATGGATGTACCCAGATTTACTGCAAAGATACACCCTAACTCCCCCAAATAGATTGCCCATTTTTTCTCAACCCAAAATGCATCACAACAGTAGTTAGAATAGATATTATTTTTACAAACAGGAAATTTTCTGCCCTTGTGAATTTTTCCAAACCTACTTCCCAAAGGGCTGTGAGGATGTTGACACAAAGGTATTTCAAAAGATATTTTAAGTGTTTTGGGTTTAAGTGTTTAAGTGTTCTATTAGTGAGTCCAAAAGTGTTGAGGGTGTAAGGTAGCAGTCTTGGTTGCTCTTTGGTATTGTCAGTCTTCTCCATGCTAGCAAATAAATGTCTTACTCTTGCTTCATTGTTTGCAGCACTACACCCTGAGCTTGGCACAGGTCCTTATGGAAGATGAACTTGTCATCAGAGAATGAAGGAGGGACGTATGTTTCATCCACCACCAAGCTGCTGAAGCATGGCCTCCTGTTGGCGTATGACGAAGTGCAACACTGGCCAACTCCAGGGTTTACAGGACTCATTTCATGTCTGATACATAATTGTCCAATAATAAGGTCAGCCTGGTTAGGAGAAAGAGAAAGAAGACAGCAAAGAGATTGGGCATTAGCTGTAAATTGGTTCAAGTTTCCAGAAAACTTGTAATAATTTCTAATGTCCAGCAATTTACAATTAATATTACAGGAAAATTTGCCATGTAGGATCATGTAATATTATATTATAAATTCCAGTGTTTATCCATCTGTTTGGGATAAGCCTCAACATTTAGTGACAGATTTTCCCTAGATAATGCTGAGGACAATCCCTTCAGCTATTTGTGTCAGCTATTTGAACCATATTGCCAGTTACATACATACTTCCAAAGGCGGAAAAATATCTCTGCCCTGACTTACAAAAACCAATATGTAGGTTACATTATTGGTTTATATCTAGTTGAGCTTTCCATTTTTACTTTGGAGATGCAGAGAATCACTTTCTGAAGGTAAGAATGGTACAAACCTAGCCCTTTTATTCATATATATGCGCATGCACATGCACACACACACACACACACACACACACAGCTAATATATAATCCTAATTGAAAAGAAATAGGACCAATGGGTGGTTGTCTTTCAGGTTTTTCTAATGTGGAATCCTCCCTCCTACCTTCCACCCTTCAGAGATATTTCTTAAGCACCTCGCAATGACTTGTAGTAAGAACTAACATATTTTGTGTGCATGCTATCTATCAGGCTAGTGCCGCGTGAGTTATGCAGATTACCTTGCTTAAAACAGCTGTCCTGTGAGGGTGGTACAGTTTTTATTCTTAAATGTCATGAAAAAGCTCAAGCTTAGTGAGATAAGTAACTTTCCCAGTGTGACAAGACTAACGGGCAAGGAAAGTGGGATGGGACTGTTGGCAGGTGGCCCCCGGAACCTGTACTCCTGAACCTTCGCCCACCCTGCATCCCTGCAGCTTCCCAGCATGTGGAATTCAATGAACAACTGAGGTGATGTTTAATCACAAGAAACTCTCCTTTCAGTCCTAAACTTTGGTGAAAAATTCCACAACATGAAGGCTAACTAGCAAATAATTCCCCATCATCAAAAAGAGGAAAAGGGATAAAACAGATATACAAATTTGTTCACAATTATGACTTTAAGGGGAAAAATAATGAAAAAAAATTCACCTGTAGTCATACGTATGACACTTGTGACATTAGGAAGTAGAGATTATTGGCATTACTAACTAGAAATCATTTTATTACTATTGAGAACATGGGACTGACCCTGTTCTGTACTCTATATCCTGTCAAAGGGAACAAATCGTCCCTAATGTCATAATAATAATATAATATTAAATAATAAATTTAAATAAAATATAAATAATAAAATTATATACAAAGGCAAAAATATAAGTATGGCTAAAATAAAATGACTATTTTAATCTATCAAAGATTAAGCTTTTTCATTTTTTAACATTATTTGGTGAGCAAAAAGAAGAAATTATGAGTTGAATAACATATTAGTCCTATTTTTTCTATACACGGAGTTTGCTCAGACATTGTTGAATAAATTGGCTGTACTTCCACCGGCCATTCTACAGGGACAGAAGCCTGGCCACGTGCCAACCACCCAGAGCTGAGTTCCCACGCCCACTCCAGCTGCAACTAACCGAACAAGCCTAATAAAGCCATCTCCACACTGGTGTTCACTATTTCCCCTGGGGGGAGTGGGGGGAAGGAGGCTATTTCAAGTAAGCAGGGAAGAAATCAGATGGTACTAAACAAAGCAGACACTCACCGCTCCCTCACCACAGGCCAGTTGTTTGTTTTCACTGAGTTGACAACAAGTGGCTCCTGCAGTTGCCATTTTTCTGGTGAAGGCCATTAGCTCAGACGAGGTGAGCTGAGGGGCTTTCTTAGTGTAAGCAACGAGAAACCTGAAAGAAGCGTTTTTTGTTGTTGTTGTTGTTGTTGTTGTTTTTTTTTACCAAGCCTTGCTGAGTCATTCATGAGCTTTTAGACTCCTTGCTCCTTCTCAGAAACTCTCTCCTGGTGTCAGAAGACATGAGGTCACCTCATTTGTTTCAACCACATGGTATGTGGACCAACTTCTGAGATGCACGTACTCTGTCACTCCCCATACTCCTATCATACCAACATGTCACAATGGGAAAGCAAACTCTGGACAAAAGGCCAACCCTCGTGCCGAACCTCAGAGTTTCACTGATGTTAACTGTGATCTTTTGGTGTTTTAATAAACTATGATGGAATGAACATCTTGACAGCAAAAATTTGCACAGTATGGGGAACCTAGAGCCAGTAAGTACCACAGATCATACTTTCTCTTCCAGGAAATTGGGTAATCAGATTTCACTGCCTTCCAATCTGAAATAGGAACTAGAATTAGAGTAGCCATAGGTTCACTAATTTGAATTTATATTTCCCCTGTCTGTTAACCATTTTAAATCATTAGAAATACTGTTTAGGAAAACATACGCATTTTGCAAGTAATATTCTCCTAATTTCTGGAAGAGGCCACAGCTTCGCTTTGCCAATGCTTGGCTCTCCTGGATGTATTTCTGTAATTCTTCTTCCTGAAAATACAAGCATTATTACATATAATTTTTTATCTTCCTGGACACATACTTTGTATATAAAAATTGATCAATATTTTATTCTATTATAAAATCAAGAGTAGAAAAAACAATCTTAGAGGTTTTTTTAAATATTAAAGATGGTGAAGTGTGAATTTTGAGAAGTAAAACAAATGGATTTTGGAGAGATTAAGTTTAAAACTTTATGAATCACAAAATTATTTAATGGCAGAACTCAATCTTTGAATAAATGGTTACAGTTCTTCCTGTACAAAATTCTTGCCTTTCTGAAGCCATCCAAAAATGAATACTACCTTTATTTCTGCATCAGAGAACTTTTGGTTAACATTTTTATTTCTAAAGTAAGCCACTAGTTGCTGACTGCTAGTTAATTACTACTTAATATCTAGATAACTAGTTACTATACATAACTAGCTAACTACTAATTAACAACTAGAAGCTTTCAAACAAACAGCATTTTTAATGGATGATATCAATCCAGTTTTTTAGAGTCCCTTAAAGTTCTAGAGCAACTTACTCCTTTATCCTGACATTCAAGAGGATTTTCAGACTGGAAACACTTTTCCAATAACTCCTGGTATCCTTTAGCAACTCTTAGAATTACTGAGACAGCAAGGTCAGGATGTCTTCTTGAATATTCATGAACAAAACTGAAATATGTGGGAAAAAATATCATAAGTTATTGGAACTAAGAGACAACATGAAGCCACCACTTCCCTAATTATTCCTGAACAATATAGCATATAGAAGTTAAAATTCAAGTACATAAACCTGGAAATCAAATATGATTTGAGCTATAAGAATGGCAAACCTGTTTATACAAACTATAATCCCTCAAATTGTCCTGTAAAATGGTTTTTTGTTTTCTCTTGCCCCTTTCACTTTGGTTTATCAATTATGGACTTTACATTCATTCATTCAACAAATATTTTTCCAGTGCCTACTCTATGCTATCTTTGCTTTAAGCAGGAAGCGGTCAATGATATGTAGGATAAAATGCCTGCCCTCTCAAAAGCATACATTATGGGGGTGGAAACAAATAAACAAAGAATAAGTCATCTCATTTCAGGTAGTGATAAATCAATAAAGATAAATAAAGGAAGATAGAAGAGAGGTGACACTTGAGGTAGAGGGGTCACTAATTTAGCGTGTGGTCAAGAAAATCTCTCTGGGCAGCTGCTAGAGGAACAGAGATCAGCTGAGTGAAGGAAACCATGCAAGTGTCTAGGGGAAGATCATTCTTGGCTGAGAAAATTTCTACTGCAAAGAAACTTTGCAATTGAAGAACTGCTTCTATTAAACAAGCAATTAGCTTTAGCTGTATATGAATGTGTAAAGTTAAAGATAATTCTTGAATTTGCTAATTGTATCCCCAAGTTATAGAATTAGTTCTACTACCAATAAATTGTCAATATGTGTCCTTTAAATCTGTACTTTGTTCTAGTTTACATAATTTTATTTAGCAGTGCAAACAGTATGTGAAAGTCTAATTTTATGCAACAATAGGGTAATATTATCAGGGAATATTAAAAAAAGAATTGGGCCATTATTTTCATTACTGCATTAGAATAAGACTCTTAAATTTAGAAAGACCTTTGGAGATCATTAAGTATAATGTTCTAAGATCTGCACAAATCACTCCTCTAATTGTGTTCATAAATACACACTGTACAATAAAGGAAAATGTATTAATTTGATTGTTGCTTCTCTTAAAGGCAAATAGAATGAGAACATGGCCTATCGATTATATCACAACAAACTACTGTAAATGTCTATAAACATGTTTTTATTTTCTTAACAAATACAAAACATATTTAATTAATAGTAAATAAGCTATTCCAATAAAGACCTTCTATTTAGCATTATCTATTGAGTTATATCTTGGGGGAAAGTTTTTTAAGCATACATTGCAAAAGAGCACATTCTTAATCACGAATTCTTCTTATTACCAAAATATTTACATCCTGTTTGAAAGTTTAATTGTGGCCTTCATATGAGTAATCCATACAGGATAATAACTCTTCTTATTCTGATAAATTGATATAAAATAAAATACAACTCCATAAACAAGCTAGTTAATAACAGCAATGGTGAAAGCTTCATCATTCTAAAATAAAGCCCATTCCCTAGTAATCTGCTTAAATCTATTTTGGCTCAGAACATTCTAGCCAAACATTTCTCACATATTGAACTCAAAAACCATAGCCATCATTCTCCATTTCAACTATGCAAAGCTATCAGCCACATAATAATCTTTACTTGTATGAACATGCATTTCAGAGTGTGTTACCTCGCCAAGAAGATATTTTTTTCTCCTGAAGAAAATTGATTGAAATCTCTATCTCCTAAAAATCTGTTTAGATTTGGAGATAGACCTTCAGGTTTGTCATCATTTTCTGCATGAATTATACAGTGACCAAGTTCAAGTGTGGGCAATTTACAGCATTCTGCTATTTTGCTTGACATAGTATCTTTTTGAGAACATATGTAGGACATAATTTTTTCCTGTAATGAGAAAAATAAGATATAAGTTGTAAAGGTTTATTCTTTAATGTAGGGCCTCAGGGCCAGTTGTAGAATAGGAAAGACTGAAGGAAGGGAGGAAGGAAGAAAGGAAGGAGAGGGGAGGAAGGAAAGAAGGAAAAAAGAGAAAAGAGGAAGGGGGAAGGGAGAAACAGAGAGAGGGCGGGAAGGAGGAAGGAAAGAAGGAAGGAATAAAGAAGAAAGAAGACATTTTGTCTCCCATTTTAGTGCTTTCTCCCCATTTTTGCTTTTCCTCACTTCTTTCCACTTACCCGTTTGTTCAATAATTCTTTCCATATTTGTCAGGTAAACCCTGTTTTATTTTAATAGGAAGCCTTTAACAACAAGAGGGAAATGTACTCCTCAAATTAAATGCCATGCATGTTGCTATGTATCTTTCTATTAGCATTCAAATTTGTCGCTAGACAACATTTGAAGCTGATATAGTAATACGGAGAGCTAGCTTTCTCTTTGAGAAATTACATGAGAATGATAATCATCTTTATCGTAACACACTGCAGTGACCCACTCTGACCTCCAGAGGGCAGTGTATGGGCAATACAATGGCAGTGCACCTGAGTGGCCAGAAGGAGGCAGAGCTTAGATACTGGCCATGGGACTGAAAAGTCTGTACATTCCCAGCAGGGACAATTAGAACCCATTATTCAGCTATTAAAATCCACCTTACATATCATACTAAAATTAATTTTTCCATTGGAAAGGAAAAGGGTGGTGATGAGCTCCAAAAATTGAAAAACTAATTTGTAAAAAATGACTATGAAAATCAGTACAATTATCAATTAAAGACTGAGAAAACCAATCTCAGAGAAAAACAAAATAGTTCTTGTTGATGTCCTTAATAGACAGGTAAATACTTCTAGAAGGGAATACAAGTGAAGGGGAAGAGTCCGTCCGCGGACAGCCTCCGCCCGGCTGGTCTTCTCCAGCCCCTCGGGGACGTCACTCTCAGGACCCCCCCCTCCCCCCGCAGCCTGGTTTCTTGCTGACTTCCAAGACCAGCTCAGCCAGACTGCCAGGAGAGTGGGCTGCCATAAGCCTTCTGTCTCCACTTTCAGCCTCTGGAAACCATATTCCAGTCCTGGTTTTCAAACCATTTGAGTATCTAAGAGCAATGATTTTAAGCCCCCTTGGATTTTAATCTCCTTGTTGTGTCACAGGGGACCACAGAGAGAATAATTTGGAAATAAATAAGCCTCTCTTACAGTATCTACGAAGTCTAGGTTGGCCAAAAGTAGACCCATGCCATGCTGCTTAGATCACCACTAACTACAGCAGACTTGCAGGATTTGTTGCCGGGTATTTCTGTTTTCATTTTTTAATTCTCCTAGAGCCCTTTATTCACACCTCTCTTTGGCGCCGCTAGCTTTTTACCTTGTGGAACGGTTTCCGTTATTTTGTTATATTAATTCATTCAATGAACTATAACAGAGCGCCTTCCCTGCGCCAGGCATCGTCCTACGGAGATAACACTAAACAAAAGACAGTTTCTGATCCCAAGGAGGTTGCTGTCTTCTCTCTTTCATCAGACCATATAAATTCTTTGAGCTCAGCTTGTGCCTTCGTAACAAGTGTCACTTACAGTGGCCAGTGGATAGAAAGTAATCAACACGTATTTGTCAAATGAATGAAAAAATAAGTACATTAAAATTAAAGACTCTGCCCCCAAGACCTTGTGTGGAGGCCTCCTGAGACGTTCCCATCTCCTTTAGAAGGAAGAAATGGATGGGCCCTGGTCTCACCCAAGGGAGCACCGCTAAAGTGAAAGCCAGCACTTAAGTCAGACAGCTTTCCACCCTTTAGAATGAGACAAAAAGAAAGAAAAAGGAGTGGAAATATATCTATTTTTTTAGAAAGCAAAACTCTTCACCCCATCCTGCAGACACTCCAGCACGTCTCCTCTGCAACACTGCTCGTGGACGTGGGCCACATCCAGGACCAGTTTCTGGATTTCAGTAAAATTAACTTTGGTAAACTTCTGGCTCAGTTTAGTAACAGTTCTAAGGGGAAAAAAAAAAACCAAGAAATTTTAGAAATCGCTCTTGGTCACCTGTCAAAAGAATTTATAGAGTATTAGGACAGTTGAAGCTTCGAAGAGAAAGAACTTAAGTGTTCTTATTGTTTAAAAAGAAAAGAAAAAGTGTTTTAAGTCTTGTTGATTCCAGCCCTGTCTTTCAAGGTGGTAGCTCTGTAACCTGTGACCTGGCCCCATAAGTGGTATAGAAGTAATTGCCTTTTCCTAAAACCTTTCTTGAGAATTGAGCTAAATTCTATCTTTTGCTATTCATCCCTGATGCTGAGCATTTAAGATCATTGTAGTGAGTGGACAGAAAAATTAAAAAGGATAAACAATTTGAAAATGGAAGATTTCATGAGAATTATAGTCATTTTTCACTAGGGAAAAAAAATACTTCTGCACAATTGCATATGTGCAAATGAATGAAACAAGAATAGAAAGTGGAGCAGAACGTTCCAGGCATGCCACCACGCCAAGACAATAGTGCAGCCAAAAGGAAAGTAAGAAATAAAAATTCTGGTTTCTTCTGTATATTTCATTAAATTTTAAGAGATATCTGTATGAAACCAATGCTCCCGAGAGCAAATGATGGTGTTGCTGCTACTGATGACCTGGATTTCCTTTATAAATTTAGAGCATTTAGCTTTAATCACTTATAGATAGCAAATGATAAAGTCATTATAATTCTATCTTAATTTCTTTTTTTTTACGAAGATGATTTAAATAAAGTAGTTCACAAATTGAGCTGAAGGGTAGTTAAGACATAAATCTGACCTCTTCTAGAAAGAAATTTCAGTCACTCTCTGGAACTAATTCCATGACTAAAAACTTTAATCTAGGTCTCTACTCTGTACACTATGTTTTAATGCGTCATTTAACAAACAAATAAACTCTAAATGCATATACTTACTACTTTTCAATTAGCACCTTAGATAGTCTCCTATACTACAAATGTTTCATTATAAAATAGTCGAAGAATACTTTAAACCAGTTATTTAATTTAAAACTTTCTTTTCTCCTGACACTAGATTCTAATATTGTTGCCTCGAGGGAATATTTTCATAGGAAGCAATAATTGATATAATGGGCTTTATAGCAAATTAGGAAGCACAAATAATATACAGAATTTCTTGTTAAGGCAAAAGTTTTAATAGATGCTCAGGGAAGGCTGGCCTTCTTGGTAGAGGAGCTAGAAAAATATGGTCTAATGATGAGGTATAATTTGATTGCAGGCCAGAACATAAGTGTCTTAAAGAATAGGCAAATAATATAAATCTTAAAAGTTGTCTTTAAGTATTATTACAGCCAGGCTTTACTGAGTGTTAAACAGAAGACTGATCTGTTGGCTTCCTTTCCATCCTAAGTGTTAATGATTCTAATCCCATTAACCCTCATCAAAGGATATTTCATTCTCTACAACAGCAGCAACGAGGAAAATGAACCCAAATTGCAAAATGGTAGTTCGGTAGATCACACCCTGTTCCCTAGGTAGAGCTTAACCTTACATGGCTTGGAAGGTTCGGGGTCCAAAATTCTTCATTACTGCACAGGTATGTTGATTTAACAAGCTGCTTTCTCTTAATTCTTTTGTAATTGACGCTGCCTAGATGTAGAAGAAACATGGTGTCTGAAAGCATGTATTTTTTTGACATGTTCTTAACAATTAGAAAAACAACTGGTACAGGTAAAATATGAGATATTAAAGTATTTTTTACTAAAATGTATAAATGCCACACATTTTGCAGAACAGTATTTACTCATTTATTTTTTTAGGTTACTCTATATGCATCTATGGCAGACAGTTTATTAAAAGTACCTTGAAACAAAAACATTATAAGTTTCCCATTGGGAATCATGAATGAACTATACTTTTAAAAAGCTTTAAGACTAATTGAAGCCTGCTAATTTCTTAAATGTCTGTTTAGTTACAAAAAATAAGATTGTGACATTGAGAATAGTCATAATTTTTAGGAAATTTTTGTGTTAGAACTTCTAGTGTCAAGTAGTTAATTGTGGTTATTACTCTAGTTCTCACTTTTCTAAACTTAAGTGTCCTTATTTGTTAAATGCCAATAATGCACCTCCCATTTGTTCTAAGGATGAAACAAATAATGAATATAAAGCATTTATCATAATTCTCTTTCATTCACATTATCATCTCTCCTTCTGTCTTTCCTTCTCCAGCCCAGCAAACTCACTTCCTTAATAATAAAATAACTGTTGGCCGAATAAACAAACCGATTAAAAAAACCCAGCAAATCCAATTGCGTTTTTTGTACAAAGAATAGTAAACTGCTGCAATATGCTCTATTCTGAAAATGATGCTCTCCACAGAAAACGTATTTGCGTTTCTAACTCTGGTTTTGTTGAGTCACCGCAGGCTACAGTGTTGACTCGGATATCCACGCGAATAGAATACCTTTGTTTGGAAGCATTCGACGGCATTTTCAGCTTTGCAGCAGAGTGGGATGATTTTGTCATAGCGAGCAGCGGAAGAAAGCACTGTAGGTGCGTACAGGAAGGGGTGCCTCCTTGCGATCTCATAGATGTATCTGCGACGTGAAATTGCACGAGATTTACAAACACATAACAGCAGAACTACTACTGCTTGGAGCTAAACCCTGGGATTTGAATAAAGATTCAGAGGACAACAAAGAAAAAAAGCATTTGGCTTTTTCTTTACTGTGCTCCTAAGAGGAAAATGGTCATATTTTTTCCACGTGCTGTCAAAAATGTTCCTCACTCAAGATCCTTAGGAAAAAATTATCTGACAGATAATACCAGATTCTATTATGAGAACCAAATAGGCAGACATGCTGACTGTGAGTCTTATTAAAGTGTCCTGTTCAATAAGCCTACTCATGTGTTTCAGAGATCAGCAAAGCCAGATTTCTGGTAAGTAAAGCAGAAAGGTGGACTCTTGTTTTCCTTGTCAGTGCAGAATGGAGTTAACCACCTGGGCAGTCACCATAGCAGAGATGTTATCAAGGTAGCTTTCTATTTCTCTGGTTTAGTCAGTAACATGGAAGACGGAGGTAATGAAGCAGGAAGAGTTCAATACAGCCTTCCCCATCAGAGAACCTGTGTTCAAACGTACTAGCAGTGCGCTCTCAGCCAGTTGTCTAAGTTTTAATGTCCTTAGCAACTAAATGGGAATAAGAAGAATGAAGAGGAAGTGGACAAGGAGACTTCAAAGGCTGTTTGTGAGCGTTAGCCAAGCAGACATGTTCCTACAACATTGTAAGTGCTCAGTAAAACTTTGCCATGTTTACAAATCTTAACGATGCCTAGATCTCTAACAGTTTTTATTTCTAGGCAATTTGGTGAACACAAAACACCAATATATGGCTCTGGAAAGAATCATTTTGTACAATATTAAAATATTCTTGGACAAGGTAAAATTGAGAGATTAGAAGGGAAAAACAAGGTGTATCTCAAAAGACTAAAGGAACCTCTGGTGGGTCTACTGTGTGGTCTGTACTGCATCTAGCATGCTGCGGAAAGAAAGTTACACTTAAAGTTGCTCTCTTAATTACCTAGCGTGGGACCTCAGCAGATACAACGACAAACATCATTTCTACTTCTCCATCCTGGGAGTGCATTTGTAAATTGCAGAAGCACTAAATTCTGCTTGGTACTGCTCTCTTTCTGGGGCTTTCATCTACTTTGAAACTGGATCCTTACCTGTTCATGAATGCCTCCCTGTCTTCTTCATATGCTTTACAACTCGTGACAGGTTCTGGAACTTGGAAGGCTGGAATGGATGCTGGAGCGGCCTTCTTGTGTGCAAGTAAACACTTAAGTCTTTCATCTTCGCTTTGGCTGCAGCAGTCTGAAAGTCCATACTTTTCAGGAATTTCTTTCTCATGACAAATTTCTTCCAGAAAGACAGCCATCTGTAAGAAAAACTTTATTTTTAATGAAAGACAACTAACTTTACTTAAAAAGTCTATAAAACACATTAAAAGTTTTCTAATATCCAAAGTCAAAACTATCGATTAAGAAAATTCCATTCAATAAAAAAGACATCTGCACTTGAATGTGGATAGCAGCACAATTCACAATTGCAAAGATGTGGAAGCAGCCCAAGTGCCCATCGATACATGAGTGGATTAATAAAATGTGGTATATGTACACTGTGGAGTTATATTCGGCTACAAAAAACAATGGTGATCTAGCACCTCTAGTATTATCCTGGGTAGAGCTGGAACCCATTCTACTAAGTGAAGTATCCCAAGAATGGAAAAACAAGCACCACATGTACTCGCCATCAAATTGGTTTTAACTGATCAACACTTAAGTGCACATATAGTAATAACATTCACCTGGTGTCGAGCAGGTGGGAGGGGAGGGGGGGGATGGGTATATTCACACCTAATGGGTGTGGTGCACACCGTCTGGGGGATGGACAGGCTTGAAAGAAACTCTGACTCGGGTGGGGCAAGGGCAATATACGTAACCTAAACATTTGTACTCCCATAATATGCTGACATAAAAAAGAAAAATTCCCATACAAATTCCAATGTATTTAGTTTCAGCCTGATGAGATAGATTCCTTTGCTGCCATACAGGAAATGAAATTTTATTCTCCAACCTTGAGTAATACACATGACTATGAGACAAAATTATTTTATTTTTGAAGAAAAAAAATCCATACCGTATTTTCTCTCTCCCCTTCAATTTTGAATTATTTTATTTTTCCCTTTTATATTATCAAAATTTGGCCTAGGGTATCTAAGATTCCCTTTTTCATTTAAACTATGTTTCAGACATAGATACTCATTTTGTTTGACATTATTATGACAAAACAATGATCTAAAATTAGATATTGTTTTCAGTTAAAAATAAAAATGATTTTGAAATGTAAAATGATTGGATTTTGAACTGGAAAAATGATTTTTAAAAGAAACACTTCTCATTGGTGTTTATTACAGATTTAGCTAAAGTGTTTTAAAATGCACATGTTTCCTTCTTTGGTGACTTAATTTAACCGAAATAAGATAACACCAATATTCTAAAGAAAGCCTCTGAGAAATATGTATGTTTCATTCATCTCAGGAAACATTTATTTAGCTTTTACAATGGCTACAGTAATATTTAGAGAATCCTGGAAAGCTTACATAAGACCTCCAATTCCCAACCCACGTTAAAAAATGCCTTAAAGTTTACAATGATAAATTGGCAATCTGTAACATTACCTTTAACCTCTAATTGGATGTAAAGTTGTAACAGGAAATGTATTTTGCATTTTTATACACATTTTTATAAGATTGTCAGGACAAGCCAAAAGTAGAGATGCAAAAGAGGGATTTTTACCAAACCATGAATTTCAGAGTTGGAAAATACTTTATCTTTAAAAAAGCATCTCCTCTGTAATATTCCAGGCATATTGTCTTTTGGCCACTTCGTCAACCCCTCCATGACAGAGGATTCTCTGGGCATGTTGTTTCATAACTGGATAACTCTAGCCAGTATAGAGTTTTTTTCTATATTTACATAAAATAAATAATAATCATTACTATTTATTGGGCTCCAACATTGGGACATCCTTATATTAAAAAAAAGTATTCAATGCTTATCTAAAATTCAGATTGAACTAGGTAGCATGTTTTGTTGTTGTTTGTTTGCTAAATCTGGCTACGCACTTCACATCCACTATTGCATAGAGTACACTGTAATGAAGCTCTAAGGATGCTAATTCTGGAGCCAGGTGGCCTAGTTTAAATCCTGGTTCTGCCATTTGGTGAGGCCCTTAAGAAAGTTACTTAACCTCTCTGTGCCTCAGCTGCCTCAACTAGAAGATGAGCCTCTATTTTCTAGTATTATTGTAAAGATTTAATAAATTGATATTTGTAAACAAAGCTTATATTCTGCTGATAAGCCCCAGCCAGGGTCTCTTGACTCACTGGATAACCATTCTGATTCCTGTGTTATCCTCTATGTCATAAAATATTTTGATTATCAATGTGTGTGTAATGTTCTCTAGAATAATGTCAGTCATATTTTATGTGCTTAATAAAAATTACTATTAGTAGTACTATTATATCGATCTCCAGCACAACTCTAAAATGGAAGCTATTATCATCCCTTATTTTATAGATAATAAAGCTAAAGCTCAAAGAAATTAGGTAATATGCCCATGGTCACCCACATAATCTTATTTCAGAACCTTAGCTCTTAGTCACCATGCTTATATTGTCTCTTTATAGCCACCCATTGTTCTCTTCTGCCCTGTTCAGCAATTCAGAATTAATCTAATTTATCTTTCATACAACAGCTCTTCAAATACTTAAATGCATTTCTCATGCCATCCCTGTATCTTCTCGTCTGCATGCTAAATTTTGATCAAATATCACATTGCTTTTTTTTAATCATTCACTCACCTGGTTTTCAAAACACCCTTCAGACTGCTCAGTGGGTTTCTCAATGGCAGTCAATACATCTTTCACCATCATGCTTACTTCCTTGTAAGTGGCTTCTTGAACAAACTGGGCAAAAAATATGGTAGCTCTGAAATAAAAATACATGTGAATGCTTAAGGAACAGAAATAGCAAGCTTATTTTTCTCAAGTATAGTTTTTGGGTTTTGTTTTGTGTTCTGTTTATGGTATGACCTGTTTAGAAAGGGTGACCTTTACTAAAAAAATTATATGAAATTTAGCCATTCAGGAAGAAATTTCAGTCTTTTTATTGTTTTCATCCCCCATAAATATACATATAGATGTTAAAAGTCAAAATAAGTTGATTTCCCATAAAAGTGGTTCTTCTTTTTGTGGTCACCCATCAACTGCTATGCACCCATAATTGAGGATGTCTATATTCTCTACAGCTTCTTTTAAATTTCAATAAAAAATTAATCATTAGACCTCTGACTATGTCTACTCCCAGTATGATCAAGGTCTGATCCAAGACTACAATACTCGTGGATTAATTCAAAGCAATGCTTGTTCTGGTTTCTGTGTGGAAGCAGTAGCAGCAACACACCACTTTAAACTCCTTATTAGAAATTTCAGAAATGTGGAATGGAAAGACAGTATTCAAGAGAACAGCATGCTCTCCACAAATAACAGAAAATAGAGTATTTCCCTTTTTATGATTTGCTACTAAGATTTAAATAGCATGCAGAATAGACAACATTGTAATATCATCCTATTGATACCGGTGAGAAAAATTCCTGAATTCATACATCCTGTCACTGATAAGACACTAATCTTCAGTTTCTAAAATCTGATTTGGTTTGTCCCACGGAATTTCAAGGAATCTAGAGGTTAATACCTAAGGCCTTGGCCAACAGTTCAACCTCTTCATTACCAATTTAATATTCAGCATCAACAACTTTTCTTGAAATTGTTCAATTTGCTTTCGTACTTTTAAAAACTAATAGAGCTACCGCATTTCATTTAGTTCCCTACTACAGTCGTCATTGCTTTGTGCATTTAAAGTGCACGTATACAAGCAAAACTTACAAGTCAGCTAAGTTCACATCTGCAGCACATTGGGAAGAATTCAGTATGGAAGCTGGAAGGCAAAATAAACTTCATGAAAAAGGATGTTTTCAACTGCAACCAGGAAAGTAATCAATGTTACAAATAAATATTTTTATACAATTTTAGAGCTAAGAAGACATTATGGATCACCTATCTAAACATCTTAATGTCATACTTAAGAAAACTAGGAAACTAAGGAATGATGTTAACAGGCATAATTTATAATAGACCTGGCACTAAAATCCAGATTTTGTCTTCCAGTGGTTGGTTTTTTCTCCTGTAATGTGATGCTGTAACTGGCCTGAAAATAAAATGGTTAAAAATATATTTCAATCATCCTTTTGAACATGACTATAGTACAATTTGCCATTCATATCTCAATCACAGTGCTGCTCCCTCAGACAGTCAAATAATGACCCGTTTCTCTGAATTAAGAATAAAGACATTACTTATTTTACCAATCTGCAGGCATTTTATACATGAAGGAGCCAGAGTTATGGCCTGGTGTGTGTGTGTGTAATTTTTTTCAAAGATAATATGCATCAAATAGTGTACAAAAAAATCAGTTCAACATGGAACACACCAATCATCCAGTGATCACGTTAAGCACTGCTATGATTTTGTTAATTTCTTGTAAAGTTACAAGTTTATCTTCTATCTAAATATATCCACATGTTAAATATTTTTCTTTCTGTGTCAAACAGTAAATATGACAAATAAATCAACACAAATGGATGCATGCAAATTTAAGAATTTTAAGAATTTTCATATAGAGAGAAAAGACAAAAAGAAAAACACAAAATATCTCACCTATTCCATATGCATTTCTATGCAGTGTTCTGGATTCAGTAAAACTTAGTAGGGAAATTACAAAAAATGATTCCACCCACTTCATGGTTGCTAGTTATTTCGTTGTTAGCACTGGTGGGAGAAGAATATTGAAAATGGTGCTGAAATTCTTTTATACTCTTTTCAGGCAATGCCTGTTAACTAGTAACCGTTTGCTGGTATATCTGTTACTTTACGATATTTCCTTAGGTTGAAGATGGGACAATTTGCCAATAATTAACAGCGGAAGGATTATTTGTATTTTATGTTCAAGGACACAGACCTCCTTTGGGTGGAAAAGGGGGAAAAAATCTTGCAGATTCATTCCATTTTGCAAATACATTAAATATTCTTCACAAACTACACAATATTCAAAGAGATGATCTGTCCCTAAATTGCAGAATAATTAATTCCTTTCAAATTAATAAGTTAATGAGGCCATAAAGAAAAGACACCAGTGTTGGTATACAATTGGACTAAATAAATAAATTAATTCTTTAAAACTACTAATTGAATGCCTAGCACTGAACAATTCAGACTCTTCATTAAAGAATACATTGCTTGATTATATTGTTATTGTTTAGCTCAAAAATACTTTTCATCTGTATGACATATTTGTATGTTAATAAGGTATTTTTTAAACATAGATCATACTACTGGTTACTAGCGTACACATTTAAATAAAAGTTTATCATCAGCAGCACTTCTAGCAGATAATAAACATTTGTTATAACATGAACACGTTCTTAAATGCTAGTCAAGTAAAATTTCCATTTATTTGCTAGTTTTTGTTCATTTTCTGCTACATATGGCTACCCTAGGTATTTTCTTCTTAGGAACACACTAACAGGAACAGGTAGGTCTTCCAGAAAGTTCTCTCCAGGGAGAGGGGGCACTGACCTTGCCTACCCATTTAGACTCTAGGATAGTATATATAAGGCCCAGCTCTCCCACTATGCCTGAAAGGGGTTTTCACTGTAATATATGAAAACAAAAGCATTAATTATTAAGAAATAATTGAAAAGCAATCATCATACAGCATTAGTTATGAAGAACTGAAATATAGTGTTATGACTCAAACTATATACAACTTAGCTAAGCACAAGCAAAATATCCCAAAGCTTTTCACAGTATCTGGTTCATAGTCAGGAGTCCATAACATTTGCCAAATGAATGATAAATGGACTCATTCAAAAACAAGAGTTTAAGGTAGAGGAAGAGGTTACATTTGGAAAATACCATATTCTATAAGTTCTGAAATCTTTGTAACTTTACAAACCACATTTCAGGTTTTATGCATATATATATAAAATCTCCAAGACTGAGTAATCCAATCTCATTGTTTCATCAAAATATTAGAGGGGACATCTGTAAAAATGCCTGGTAAATACTAGACCTCTACTAAATTATGACTATTTTAATATTATAAACATACATATAAATAGACACATACCTGCAAATAATATGGACATATGAAGCCAGATGTGTGTTGTGTCAGCCATTGCTTCATCAGGATGCTGATGAGACTACAGCAGGAGTAGCAACCTCACTGTCAGTCCAGGTCTTATTTGGATATTTTCTCTACATTGTGATATTTTTGTGCCATCCTTTTATCTCCGTCCATATTCTACCTTACTGAGCAGATGTCTGCTATTCATGTCATATGATCAGACAGGCCATATAGTGCCGTGTTAAACATGTGGATTTGGGGAGTAGGTTTGAATTTTTGCCTTGTCACTTATTATTAATAATTACAAGTTTTGGGATGAGTAATTCAATTTATGTGGGCTTTATTTTCATCTGTAAAATGATGATAAGTATAGTACTCCTGGCTGGGCGCGGTGGCTCACGCCTGTAATCCTAGCACTCTGGGAGGCCGAGGCGGGTGGATCGCTCGAGGTCAGGAGTTCAAGACCAGCCCGAGCAAGAGTGAGACCCTGTCTCTACTAAAAATAGAAAGAAATTATATGGACAACTAAAATATATATATACAAAAAATTAGCCGGGCATGGTGGTGCATGCCTGTAGTCCCAGCTACTCGGGAGGCTGAGGCGGTAGGATCGCTTAAGCCCAGGAGTTTGAGGTTGCTGTGAGCTAGGCTGACGCCACGGCACTCACTCTAGCCCGGGCAACAGAGTGAGACTCTGTCTCAAAAAAAAAAAAAAAAAAAAAAAAAAAAAAGTATAGTACTCCTCCTTCGTAGTTAAATGGGGATTAAATAAATCAATAAGCATAAATGGCTCAGAACAGGGCCTTGCACAAAGTAGCACTTGATGGATGGGCGTTTTATTTATTCATTCAACAAAAATGTTGAGTCTGTACACCAGGCACTGTTCTTTGGTGGGAATAATCAGCAACAAGAAACAGGCACCATCGTGCTCTGGCTGAACTTACCATCTAATAGGAGAAACAGTTACATCAGCAATCACAACACGGTGCGATGCATGCTGTAATAAGTAGAGTGAAAAGAGCAACACTTGAAATCTTTGGAGGGGTCAGGTAAGACTTCCTGGAAGAAGTAACATTTTAGCAGAGACCTGAAGAAAAATTAGGGGTGGGCCAAATAAAGAGGGAGGGAAGAGTGTTCCAGGCAGATGTAGAAGGCAGTGGGCGGGCCAACTGGCAATGGAGAACAAGGCATATTTAAGGAATGAGAAGAAATGCAATTCAGTGAAGTACAAAGTTGAATGACAGAACTTACAACCTATAGGGAATTTCCAGCATGTCAGGGGCCACAACTCAAAGACACTTTACATCAATTTTATGCCTCCTCCCAGAGCAATGGTAGACTACAAAAGGGAGCTAATAAAAATCAAATTTATATTTTGAAACAGTCTCTCTTATTACAAAAGGGGACAAGGCTGTGATAAGGAGACCAGTTAGGAATTTCTGCAATAACACTGTCAAGTAAGTGGCTGGATGAGAGCGGTGCTAATGGGAAATGAGAGCTATGGATGAAGTTAAGTGACATGAATGACATAAAACCAAAAGGACTTAGTAACTGAGTACGTGTTCAGTTTTAGATCTATTGAGCCTAAGATAGAGTGACAAGTTTACCCAAACAGTTCTGGTTCTATGCATGTTGACTTAGTGTAATTATTAATCAGGCCCCCTTTCCACTCTCTCAGAAACATTCTAGGCAGAATGGGCTGGTTTGCACGTTGATGTGTCTTTAAGCCACCCAAGTGGAGAAGTTGATGCGCATTTGAATACTGCTTCTTGTCCTCCAGAACAAGATTGAGGTTGGAGATGGAGATTTGGGATTCATTGACTTGTAGAGGGTTACTGTAGCCATGAGAGGCATTGAGAAACAGAGATGGTAGAAAAAGCAGAACCTTGAGGAACACCAGATTTTACAAGGCAAGCACTAAAGAGGAGCTTTGAACCAGAGTTTGTATGCTAACAGCAAACAATCCTCAGCCTATGTCATTGCTTAAAGTTGAGTCCAAAGTACAGAGTTCATAGCAAAAGGTTTTCCACTGCTCTGATTTTGATTCTGTTTACTTTTTCACAAATCTGTGAAGCTGCTCAGAAGCAACCTGGCACGATAAACTGGACTTTTGGTATCAGAAAGATTCAAATCTAATCTAATTCTAATCTAATTGTCATATAGCCAATTATTAGCCAATGACATTAGGCAAATAATTTAATCTCTCTGATTCTTACCTTTCTCACTTATATCATGAAAATGATATTTCCCCTGAAGTTGATTTTGATGTATAGATGGAATAATGTATTTTAAATGCCTGATATCTACTGAGATTAAAAATGATGACAGTAATTATCATCAGGATTAGCATGGCATTAGTGTTAAATATTAGATATATTCTCTTCTTCAGAGCAGTTGAGATGTACATGTGGGTTGCTAAAAAATGCCTTTGCTTCCCTCACTCTGAGATTTCTGAGATTCTTTTCATTTTTTGTTTGTTGGGTTAAGTGGTTGGTTGTTCAAAAGTGGCTTTTAATCTCTACTGCCCTTCCCCATCAATGTTTGTAACAACTGTACTCAATCTTTAAAGTCTATATCAAATAATTTTCCGTGAATATATTTCTGATTACTCCCTAACTAAAGAAGAGCCCTCTCACCTTTGACAATTTATAACACCATTTAGATTGTTTTCTTAAGGAACTTCTTGTTTGATGTTTTATCACAGTCACTTGCAAGCTATGCAATTATCCCTGGATAGTTAACTCCTTTTTTTCTTTCAGAGTTTTATGGGGGTACACACATTTTGGTTACATAATTTGCTTTTGTACACTTTGAGTCAAAGTTATAAGTGTGCTCTCCACCCTGTTAATGTGCATTGTACCCGTTAGGTGTGAATTTAGCCATCCCTTCCTCCTCCCTCCCACTTGATTTCCCTTGAGTTCTACTTCCACATGTGCACATAAGTATTGTTCAATTAGTTCTAATTTAGTATTGAGTACATGTGGTGAGTTTTTTTTCCATTCGTCTGTTACTTCACTAAGAAGAATGGTCTCCAGTTCCAACCAGGTTATTACCAAAGATACTAGAGCACCATTTTCTTTTATGGCTGAGTAGTGCTCCATGGCATACATATGCCACATTTTATTAATACATTCATGTATTGATGGGCATTTGGGTTGATTTCACATCTTTGTCACTGTGAATTGTGCTGCTATAAACATTCCAGTTCAAGTGTCTTTCTTATATAATGCCTTTATTTCCTTTGGGTAAATACCTAGTAGTGGGATTGCTGGATCAAATGGTAGGTCTACTTTAAGTTCTTTGAGGTATCTCCATACTACTTTCCATAGAGGTTGTACTAGTTTGCAGTTCCAACAACAGTGTACCTTTCTCTCCACATCTTCACCAGCATCTGTTGTTTTGGGATTTTTTGATAAAAGCCATTTTCACTAGAGTTGGGTAATATATCTCATTGTGGTTTTGATTTGCATTTCCTTGATGATTAGAGACACTGAGCATTTTTTCATGTTTGTTGGCCATTAGTCAATCTTCTTTTGAAATATTTCTGTTCATGTCCTTTGCCCACTTTTTAATGGGGTTGTTTGATTTTTTTCTTGCTGATTTGCTTGAGTTCTTTGTAGATTCTGGTTATTAGCCCTTTATCAGATGTATAGCATGCAAATGTTTTCTCCCATTCTGTAGGTTGTCTATTTACTCTACTGATCGTGTCCTTGGCTGTGCAGAAGCTTTTTAATTTGATCAGGTCCCATTTATTTATTTTTGTTGTTGCTGTGTTAACTTCGTATTCAAAGACCCATCTTTGTGATTTCTATGGTGCCTAGCACAACATCTGACACAGAGCTTAACCTTTATAAACAGAAATTGAAGGACACTGAATCAGACAGTTATCGTCAGGATTTTTGCACTATTTAATTGTCTTCACTCATTTGTTGACACAAGTGAATGATATATCTCTCATACTTTTCTCACCACAGATCATTACTGAAATGTTTACATTTATGTTTTCTCAAATATTCAGGGTCTAGAGGTCCCAGGACAGATCTAAGAAGGGGGCAGTACTTAGGATCTTGGTAATAGACCAAATTATCAAAGTATTTAGCTTAAAAAAAAAGACAGTTTTCCTTCATCAAAGGGATTTTATCTCTGGTTTTAGAGGGGAAAAACATTTTTTTTTCCTCTCTTCTACTCCAGGAACAAAGTGAGAGGATCAGAGTCAGATTAGGCAACCAATCTGCCTGCCAAACTTAAAAGGATAGAAGTGCCTTGAGGTCAGCAAGGTGAACTAAGACATCAATATGGGTCACAAAGAGATAGAGCAAAGCAAGTCAAGAGCCAATCAGAAATAAATTTCATAAAAATGTATGTTTCATTAACAGCATTTCTCCTTTAATGGGTTGGCTGCTTATGCTAAGCTGGGCATGGGTTCTTAAAACAGCAGAGCATGGGTCCACATGCTCAAATAGATTATATACTACGTAAGAGAAACACCATACTTTGAGAGCATCTCCTGGAACAATAATTTATACCCAAAAAAGCCTTTCCTAAATTCTTTTTTGTAATGACTTTTTTATATGGAGTTCCTCTCTTCCCAGCTTCCATAGCAATGACAGAGTGTAAGAAATAAGAGCGGGAGTCTCTGGCCATCTGCCATCATCAGCATAATTGCTAAATACTTCCTTCCCTCAGTGTCTTAGACGGTCTATTTGTGCTTCTATAACAAGATGCCTCACACTGAGTAATTTATAAACAACAGAAATTTATTTCTCACAGCTTCAGAGGCTGAGAAGTCTAAGATCAAGGCTCCAGAAGGTTCTGTGTCTGGTGAGGGCCATTCCTCATAGATGGCACACTAGCTAAGTGTCCCCATTTAGCAGTTGGGCACCTCCCCTAGAGCGCTCCCTTCAGCCTCTTTTATAAGAGCACTGCTCCAATCATGAGGGTGGATTAATCACTTCCCAAAAGGCCCCAACTCTTAATACTATCACATTGGGGAATAGGTTCCAACATTTGAATTTTGGAGAGAGACATACATTCAAACCATAGCATTTAGCAAGATTGAGTGATGGCTCACTGTTATAGGAAATTCAGAAAAATCCCCTACATGGTCCAGAGATTTCACACTCTGTTATGGACTGGATGTTTGTCCCCCTCACCCCCCGCCTCCCCAATTCATATGTTGAAGCCCTAGCCTCCAATGTGATGGTGCTTGGAGATGAGGCCTTTAGGAGGTAATTAGGGTTACATGAGATCATGGGATCTGGACCCTCATGGTGAGATTAGTGCCCTTAATACATCAGAGAGCTTGCTTGCTCTCTCCACCAGATGAGGACACAGTGAGAAGGTGGCCATCTATAAGCCAGGAATATAGCCCTCATCAGAAACTAAACCCTGCCAGAACTTTGATTGTAGACTTTCAGCCTCCAAAAATGTGAGAATGTAAATTTCTGTTGTTTAAGTCACCCAAGCTATGGTATTTTGTTTTGGCAGCTAAGACACACACACACACACACACACACACCCCTGAAGTATACATTTTTCCCATAGGAACTATATGAAATAAAAAACTGGAAGTCTTATCAATTATTCTTGAGCAAATCATGTCCCTTCCCTTGTTTAGACTATATATTTTTAAACAAGTACTCTTTATTTAGAAAAATGCCATTACTTTTGGGGTTCCTCAGAAGGAATAAGAACATATGTGCTCTCTGGTATTCTGTGGGAGGTAAGAAATTCGTGGGTTTTTAAGGAACCAGTCTCTAGTGTACAGATATCACTTGACTAAGTAAATGAATAAAGAAATTTGTGACAAACAGAACTGAGTAAAGAGTAAATATGGGAAAGTGAAGTGTTCATCTGCGTGCAATATTTTTCAGATATTCTCCAGTTAACTTTTATAGGCTAGTGTTGATGAAATTACACAAGACTCACAAGAATTAAATAAAATGGACAAAATGCTTATTACTCCACCTATACATTAACCATCATATATAACATTTTATTAACATAAAATATTTCATTAGTCAGAAAAAGATTCTACCTTTCACAAAAAGATATATCTCAAAATGCTAAAGCATTTTCTTTGATACCATGCAAGTATTCATGTATTTATTCTCCACTTACTCACAGAAGAGAGATAATAGGGATAATTCTAGACCAATTAGAGTGATGCAAAAGTGACACCACCATATGGAACATTACTAGGTCTGCCAGCTTTGAATGTGCAGTTCTTTATGCATTTTTATTGGGGAAATTTTCACTATTTCACATGGTTAAAACAAAATGAATCATGATTATTATCCTAAAACACAAATCTGCATGATTCAAATTTGCATAAAATTCAATTTACTACATTTGCTGTTGGGGAAGTCCAGAAAATTATTGTAAGTTAGGATTCTGTGATTTGTAGTTTAAGATATTTATAGCCCATAGTATAAGTCAATTTGTTCACTTAATTTTTATTAAATACTCATTATGTACCAAGTTATGGTAAGTGTCAGGGGAGACACGTGGACTTCTAATTCATGATCCTCTCTCATGAGAAACACTATCTAGTTGAAGAGAGAGGTACATAAATGAACTGATACCAATAGAGGGGCCTGCTGTCAGGAGTCAGAACAACATGTGTTCAAATTCCATCCTTAGGATGCATTTTATATGTATGCAAATTGGATACAAAATCTATAATAATTATAATAAAATATAAATGTGAATAGGAATAAAAAATGAATGTGAATGCTATAATAAGTCAAGTTCAAAGAGCAAAGGAGTATTAAGCAAAGAAGTGACTGACTCTAACCAGGGAAGTTTCCCCCCAAAAAGTGACATTTAAACTGGATTAAACAGGTAAAAAAAAGAGTGTGAAAGACATCCCAGGTGTTATAGAAAGAACTCATATAAGGAGGCATGAAAAGCATGGTGTGCTAATGAATACTGTGAAGTTCAAACTGATTAGGATATTGAAGGGAGGGTGAAAAAAGAGATTGGAGAGGTGTATAAAGTGACTAAGAAGAACAAAGAGAGTCATTAGGTCAGAAGTGAAGGGTAGGAATGATGGGCTTCCATGTATAGTTTCCATATATCCCACACATCTGTTATAAAATAGCAGTCTTAGCACAATCTCAGCTGCCCCTTCATAAACCAAATCCCTAAAATATTAACAGTAGTAATAAAAATAGCTGGTCCCACATCACTCAACACCAGGAGGCATCCTTCATATTCTGTTCTACATTAATAGCACCCTCTGGATTTATGCAACATCTGCATGGACCCATAGGAAGCATATTAATTTATCCATTAAGATTTAGAATAATGATTACAGAAGTGATACTGACATACTTGCTTATTGTCCAATTAGTGCACATGAAGATTCTTCTTCATGTCCAGTCACCATCTCTTCCTGTCCAGGTCCAGGTACCGACTCTTGTTGGTACTGTCTTCCTTATTGTCAAATGCATCTCATCCCTGGTTAACTTTATATCTCCCATATCAAGAAAAAAGTAACAGTGCTGTTGTTACTCATGATGTAATGATTCTTTGGAGCCTGTTTGTATTGAAACAAATAAATCTTCTTGCCTGTGCAGTTCTCTATTATCATACATTTAATTTAAAGCTGGTTACATCAAGATTGATGGTGCTGCATTATCCATCATGTCACCGTGAATTTTGGCTTCCCATGACTCTTTTAAATGTTATTACTGTGCTTCACTGATGATAAACACTAATGTTAGTCTATGTTAAATTTACTATGCAGACTTTGTTAGCATAAACATGGAACAACACATCTTTCAACCATGATTTCTCCTGAACTCTTAGGCCATAGTCGCTGCACTTTTAGAATATGATTTCTTTTAATGATAATTGCACCCCCGTTTTCCACACACAGCCACCAACAGGAAGGATAGGTGAGGGGCCTGTGATGAGGCACGAGGTGTGATCACATTCCTACAAGGAATGTTTGGCAGGGCTTAAGACCAGCCCAGAGAAGCATAGTGTAACCACATCAATGGAGGCAAAAGAGGATGCCAACTGAAAGGGCCCACTTGCCTTGCAGAGCAATGGTGCCCAAAGCCTTTGGAAGGGATAGGCATGGTCACCCCAAAGACTGCATGACACTCAATGTGGAGTTTGTGGAGAAATGGAGTGACCACCCTGGGTGGCAGCAGCAGAGAGTGCACTGGGTAAAGGAGCCAGCAGCCCTGCGACCTTCATGTACTACAGACAGCGGCCACTCTAGAGGAACACAGACAATGAGCTGCTGGGTGGCCCATGCATGCGTCTGACACCCAAGTGTGAGTCAAAGGCCAGACCCCTGAACTCATGCTGTGTTCAATGTAAGTCACCTGTCATAGCTTCACAGAAGAGGGTAGGAAAAAAATGGAGCAGACCTGCGTAACTTTGGAAAAGGATGTTTTGACTGGAAATTGTAAAGCTAAGGACCAAAGGAACCATACATAAATACCGTACTCTAGTTGGCAAATTTGATTTTCGTGGAGATATGAGTCCATAATTCTGAAACTTCTTTGCATGCATCCTGTGGATGAACAAATAAGTAAGTGGAATGCAGATAGTGGGAGACAAGTTCCTCACTGTCAAAGAGGGAAGTTACACAGAGGCAAGGGGGAAGGCTAGAATGAACCACGTGGTTCTGGATTATAGCCAGAGATGTTAGTATGAACTCATCTTTACCCAGAAAGATAGATGCATAGACACAGAAATAATTACAGGTACATATATATGTATGGGTTAGTAGTATACATACCTACATTTCTTAGCTCTGTTCCCTGAAAGGGTCTAGAAGCAGTGATACCCCATTAGCAATGAGCACACTCAGTGCTCAAATCTTTGTTTGTGAAACCATTCTCTAATAGAAGGAACCAGTCCTCCTTGAACAAACGGCTGTTTCTAGGTCTAGGGAAGGGACAATATAAGACGAGCCTGAAGCATTTTGCAGTGCCAGAAAGTAAATAAGTGTTCAGAAAAAAAAAAATATGGAGTTATGTCAAAGGGATATAGGAGCCAACCTAAAAGGAGTTCCAAAGGCCAAAGTTGGAATAATATGAGAAACAAAATAATGCAACATTGAATTATAAACCAAAGTTTTAAATAAATAATGTATAAGTTTATATACATAAGCAATTGAATAAATAAATAAATAACAAATCTTTCTTGCAGAAAAATTCTAAATAAGATATGTAGACGCCCTCCCTTCCAGGAGCTGAATCCCCCTCCCTCTCTGACTTTTAGTCAGGGTTGGATTTCATGACTGGCTTCCAAAACAGAGAGTGGAAAAGGGAAAAATAATCACTTTACAGTAGAGAAATCTGGCAGATACTACCTTAACCAAGTGATCGACCTTAATATCCTTGGTAACAAATCATATTGATAGCATATCATGTACCCCTGATATGACATGAGAACAGCATTTCACACGCAGACACACACACACACACACACACACACTAGTGTGCCTGCACCATTCTCCTGTACTGTGCAGCAAAAAACAAACAAACAAAAAACCCCTAAAGAGCAACAACAACAACAACAAAAAAAACCCTGCCACTGACAGACAGGCAGCTGGAATAACACACTGGCCAGAACCAGAGCGGGCATGGGCCCCATAGGATCAACTGAGGAATCCAGTCACTTCGGCAGGAAGCAGGAAAATTTTTTTTAACTTGGTGCCAGAACAGCATTTTGGAGAGTCTATGTCTGAAAGTTTTAAGTCCAACTTTAGTGCCTGACACTGGCCAGGGTGGCAGTGCCATCTAGGCAGGGTGGCCAGACCTAGTCCCATGTGGGTCCAGTTCAGTGGCAGTGCCGTACTGAAAATTTTGTAGGTCTGCCTCCTGGTCCTTTGACCAGCCAGGGCCCATGGTCTCCATTTCTCTCCTGAGCTCTGTCTGACCTTTGTGATGGTTACAACAAATGTGGGGAAATACATTCAATGTAGACCCAAGTGGGAGCTGGGTAGGGAGGGGACAGTGAGATGGCAGGGAGTGTGGAACATAACATTCCAGGAAGGGAAGGAACCTTTTTTTTAGCTTGGTACCAGAACCTTTTTTGCAAGCACCATATTTAAAATGAAACTATAAATCATTATTATTAAGAATAAGTTGTGGAATAGCATGTACAATATGCAAGCAATTCCATAAAATTAAAAAACAGGCCAGGCGTGGTTGCTCACGCCTGTAATCCTAGCACTCTGGGAGGCCGAGGTGGGAGGATCACTCTAGGTCAGGAGTTCGAGACCAGCCTGAGCAAGAGCGAGACCTCGTCTCTACTAAAAATAGAAAGAAATTATATGGACAGCTAAAAATATATATAGAAAAAATTAGCTGGGCATGGTGGCGCATGCCTGTAGTCCCAGCTACTCGGGAAGCTGAGGCAAGAGGATCGCTTGAGCCCAGGAGTTTGAGGTTGCTGTGAGGTAGGCTGACGCCATGGCACTCTAGCCCGGGCAACAGAGTGAGACTCTGTCTCAAAAAAAAAAAAAAAAAAAAAAATACACAAACTAGTAAGTCTGTCAATGACAAAGCATATAAATTCAGACACAAAGACCTGATAGGTCTATAAATTCATAGAAAAGGTCCGGTAGGTCTGTAAATTTACAGATAAGGGTATGAGATGAGTGATTACCTCTGGGAACAGGGAAAAGAGGCCCAGCATTGAGTATAACATTTTCAATTTGTACAAGAAACTTTCAGCTTCCAACTCTTGTACATGATCAGTTCAGTATACTTTAATCACTCCTTCCTGTACATTCCTTCAGATCTCCTAATCCCCTCTTCCAATAATGCTCTTCCAAACTTCTTACACTCTTCAGGTATTGTTATCCTAAACTGTCTTAAATTTCTTCTAGGATCACTTTCTTTTTTTCGATTCAATGAACTACTCTTAGAATCGTCTCTGTCTCCTTTGTTCCTCACTATTTCTTATACAATCCCAGTAGTCAAGAAAAGCCATGCCTTATCTATACCATAGTTTTCGTTCTTTTATTCAGAATGACCATATGTTAAAATATTATTTTGAATGCTTACAATCTATACCTCAGAAGAGTATTATTTTTTTTAATTAATTAGCCCATTAGGAACTAGAAATACTCCAGCTGAAGTTAGTAAGAGAAAACATTGGAACTTTCACAGAACCCGTAAAATTTTCAGGATGGCAACACCCCTTTGAAAAATAATAGTCCTGGACCATTATAGTAGATTATTTTCATTTTTTATTACTTGCAGCAGAGAGAAAAGAGGCAAAATGTTTAAAGAAATTTATGTTGCTTAGACAGGGTGTTGGCTTTACACCAACAGAAAAGAAAAACACATGAATAAGCTCTTCATTTCTCTTTCTCTTATTCTCAGAGTAGGCTGAAAAACAAAAGGAAAAATGTAAGTGCTACTTGTAAAATGGTATGTCTTTTTCAAGTCTATCAAAATAAAGGCCAAATTGTTTAGATTGTCTTTCTGCAATTGTCACCAGTGGAAACAGTTTAGGCCTGTCCTAGACTTATGAGAGCTGAATTCTCCTTCTGTTGGGCTAGCAAAGGAGCCACACCAAGAAATGCTGTGCAGTCCCCTCTTTATCACTGGTGCCATTAGACTCCTCAGGCTTCAAAGTCAGAGGCTTTTCCTCATCACTCTTTGGAATTATTTACTTAATACCTACTTTGTACCTAAATTATTACAAACAAAAAGATATCTTCTCAAAGTTAGAACCCTAGAAAGAAAATCTTTCCACTTGGTAATAAAACAAATCACATTTTGAAACAACCAAATTTGTGGAGCTTCCAAGTTGCTTCCTTGCCCAAATGCAGAATATGTAGGTATCATCACATGGGCAAAGAGTAAGTTAAAACCTAATAGTGGAATAGACGTCACAGTCAGTTTGGAAAATATGAAAATAATTCATGTTAAGAAGTAGTTGAACAGCTTGTTTTTAAAAACTTTGTATTATTCTATTTTTAGTTCTCCCAAAAATGCTACAAACAAAACGGGTAAAACATGTTTATGTTCAAACACCTACATTTTAAAGTGGGCCCTTTTGTCATAAGATAAGAAATTGTATTAAAGCTCAGCACGTTGACAAACTGGAAATTTAGCATCATGTTATTCACTATAACGATCACAGATGCATTGTATCCTCCAGCGGAATGGATTTGTTGAGCTACTAGGTTGAAAAACGTGAAATCTCTGCTATTCAACTGTTTTTAACCGACAAAAATACTCTTTCATATGATTCAGCCTGATACCTGGAATATTGCCCTGCTGAGCCGTTACTTACTTTCATATGAGTCCAAATAGGACAATGGTTAACCCTGAAATTCTGGTTTGAATTTAGAATTTTGGCTCCACCTCTCACTACCTGGGTGGCCCTTTTGAAAATTACTTGACCTATGCCTTGATCTGTACCTTCATTTTCTCATGTACAAAATGGGAATAAATAATGGTACCCAACTCACTCACTATTTTGAGAATTTAAAAAGTTAATATGTATAAAGAGCTTAGAGGAATAATTGGTGCTGGTCTGTATGGCTCTTGGCAATAGTCAGTCAATCTTTGCTATTTTAGTAATAACTATTATAATTTTTTTAAAAGTCCAAATATAGTTACCTGAAATGCTTGTAATTCTGATGTTTTTAGGCTAATGCAGCTTGAGCTGTAGCAACAAGTTTTGGACCCTGAATACAAAGAAATGATGAATGTTAGGAAAATACTAGCATTACTATTAGGATAAAAGATTAGTACTTATATAGCCATTGGTAATTGCAAATTGATTTCACATGCATCACATCCTTTAACTGCAATTTACTACTATCATCTCTAGAAGGAAGCTCACGGACATTTGTTGGCCCCAATGGAATAAAAAGATTACTGTCAGACCATTGGGGTTAATATTAAATGATTTAGACATTTAAATGTAAATTTCTCCACTATCCTGTAAAATCAACCAAATCACAAACACCACTTTTCAAGAAAATGTTTAAATAAATTAATGTTTTGGTTTAATGATCAAAAAGATTTCAGATCTTATAAATATCTCCATCAATTTTCATAAGCGTCACAAATTTGGAAACAGAACATGCGTTATAAACATAAATATAATAATATGCCACAGTGCAGCAGGAGATAAAAACCAACAACTATTCTGGTCATTTTGTACGACAACTGTATGTAGAATATGATCCCTGTCCCACATGTATAGGGTGTTCTCAGATATATAAATTTCTAAACCCTAGCCTAACTAAATGCACAAAAATGGAAATTAGACATATTAAAATGAAGTCAACTCCAGTACCTCCTCAGCAAAGCAGGCCTCCTTATCGTCTGCCTTACAGCACTTTTCTACAAAAGCTGCGAAATCTGCCATGACAGTTTTCAGCTGATCATCTGTTGCCTTGGGTTTGTGTTTCACGAGCTCAGCAAGTGCACTACATTTGAATGGAAAAAGAAAAAAACAACAGGAAAAAGGTTACCGACATAAAGGAATATAGAGATAGTAGGGATGGTAGTGCCATCATTTAAGATTATAAGTCTTAGAGACAGGCAACTCTGAGTCTGAGGCCTAGATACATACGATTATAAACCTCAATATCCTTGTCTGTATAATGAGGATAAAAAAATTCACCTTCATAGGGTTGGTGGGAGGATCAAATGAAATAATCAGTGTAAATTGTTCAACATCTTATACAATGTCAGTAAATCTCTATTCAGTTAATTTCTAGAAAGGATTATGTCATTGCATTTATATGTTATTCAGATTTTGAAAGTAACCTGTCACATTGAATTTTACACTTATTTAAAAGATAAAAATGATCCTTTAAAACTTAATTATCTTGAACGTTATTTTGAAATTTTCTCATCTGAGAATCTTTCTTTTTGGTCTTTGAAATTTGCCCCAAAGTCAATAGTGGTGAGGCTATAAAAAAGATTATCCAAACTCATGGGACCTGGTGGTTCTCTTTCATTGACATCTCCAAAGACAACTATGCCAGAGAGAAAGTTGTGTGGGCACGGTAGGTTTTGCAACATTACTCTTTTGTCTGGACCATGACTATAACCAACCAGAGATGATAGCAACTTTCTGTTGCTAAATTTCCTGCAATTCTAACCTCTTGGGACGGCAATAGAAAGTTGAACCTCAGAATTCCCATTTCGAGTTTTTCATCCAAGTCTCATTCTTAAAAATCACATTTGGGGGTTTGTCTCATCTGTGGGGTCACCACAGAGCAAACATAAAATAACCATTTATGCCCCCAAATAAATTAGCCTATGATTCCTACTAACTAATTTACTATCTACACAAATCCATCAGTTCATTGTTCAGCTTTTTCTATTGGACATGGCCTAAGATGTTATTTTACTATGGCTTTCATCCACAATACTACTTTGAATGATTTGTTGGCAAGATTATAATATAGGTTTTTTGCTAAGAAAAAAAATTATTTATTTTATTCTTGATTCTTTTATCAGCTAAATAAGAGCAATATCCTCAAATACTTCTCCCTAAGAAATATTACTACTTTGGAAAAAGTTGCTCATTTCAATTGACAGTTTTCACTATCAAGACAAACACATGCAGTAATGAAATACTCCTCACAATTGTTTCTTGACTTGTTTTTCCTTGTCAGAAAGTGTGCAAAAATCTGCGTGGAAGGTGAATGTTTCAGCATTAAATTCTTTGGGAACGTATGTTTCATCGGCTTCCAGATCGCTGAAGCACGGTCGCCTATTTGCCAAGGATCCTGTGCAGCATTTGGTGACTTTCTCACTCACTGGTGTCTTCTCGTGCAACACACACAACCGGTTCAGCACCAAAGACAGCTAAAGAATGGGCAGAGAACAGAAATTCAAAAGAAGCAAAGCTGAAAGTTTTCCATGAACCTTTATTTTCCAATGCACCAAAAGAAGTGTTATATTTTAACTAGCAACATTGAATCCAAAGTGATTTGAGGAAGTGATTTATTTATCCTTAGAACTGCAAATAAAGACTTTTAAGTCTTCTCTCTTTTAATTAAAATATCTACATTTTAGGAATGATACATTGGAGAAAATAATCGATGAAAATAATTTGAGGTGATACGTCCTGAGATATGTGTTGGAGTATGGAGGAAATAGTCTTATACTGATACATTAAAGAAGAGACCCACAAAAAAAGTGAAAACTTAGAAAACACCGGCATGGAACCCTGAAAATGCATGGATTTTTTTCGAAATAATTTATCACCTTTGGGATCTAATCTAAACCTTCATCTTAATAGTCAGGATAATATAGGTGACCAAGTCCCGGCTACCACTACCATATTCACACACATGCACACACATGCACACACACACACACACACACACACACACACGTTAATCCACCCCTGCTTCTGAAAGGTAGCTTTGTCGATATCTAAAAGCAAAAAGTCATCATTATTAACTTTATTATATTTTAAAAATACTCACATGGTCTTCAGTACAGGGCAACCTTTTTGATTCATCCAGCTTACAACACCTGCTGCCCACTTTTCCTAGGCTTCTTGAAACCTCCACAAGACTTGGAGTCGACACTTGAGGTACTTTCCTGGTGTAACGAACTAGCAACCTGTAAGAAAAGAGGCCATGCGTTTTCAGCCAGGCAAGAGACTGTCTTTTTCTAACACAGTAAACCAAACAGAGAAAACTTGGCCCAAATCAACTACAATGTTCTTATTTTTCATTCATCAAATTATCTCCATTTGCAGAGTGGTGGGATAGTATGAGGGGGAAGACGTTATCCTGAGCAACTATTTAAATCTGGCTTTAAATTCTGCCTGTACCATATAATCTTAGGAAAATGAGTTACCGTATTATAATTCAGTGGCATTGATATATTTATTAGGTGCTTCTTTCTTTCAATTAAACCTATTGAGAGCTTAATAAATGTCAGCGCTGTCCTAAACTTGAAAAATACAGGTGAAAAATGGGAGGAATATATCTGACTCAATAGGGATGGTGCAAGGATTAAATTAAAAGGAATAAATTAAGCAATTAACCAGTACGGTACCTAGTATGTAATAAATCATTATTAAGAATGCCAATCACCATTAAAGTCAATGTGTGACTATAATCTTTTCAAGGGAAGAGACTATCTTGTTCACTGTTGTTATTCCTAACATCCAAGTTAGAAGAGTGCCAACTATGTATATGACCTGCACAATAAATATCTACTGAATCATATGTCCCTCCTGTCTTTATCTCCATAGATAAGGCTCTATGGAATTGGGACATTAGTCCAGCAGGCCATTCTGTCTATCTTTTAGGGAGGGAAATTCCATAGGACAAAAAGATAGTAATGACCAAAGACTAGATGCATCTTCCAAACATCTAATGCCTCCCAAATAGACCATGATGAATCTAATATTCATATATGTATCTAAATCTATTATATCATATTTTCGTGTTCAACTTATGTATTACTTTTTGAGCCACTAGTGTTCAAGGTCTACTAGTTCTTGCTCTGTAAAATATTGCTATGTTTTATTTGCCCATAAACTATCCCTTAACCTTCAATGCACATTCCCAGTTCCAACATACCAAGTTTGGCATTTACCCTCCCAGCCTATCTACATACTCCCAGTTTCTTTCTTTCTTTTTTTTTTTTCTTTTTTTTTTTTTTGAGACAGAGTCTCACTCTGTTGCCCTGAGTAGAGTGCCATGGTGTCAGTCTAGCTCACACAACCTCAAACTCCTGGGCTCAAGCAATCCTCTTGCCTCAGCCTCCCGAGTAGCTGGGACTACATGCGCATGCCACAATGCCCAGCTAATTTTTCTATTTTTAGTAGAGATGGAGGTCTAACTTTTGCTCAGGCTGGTCTTGAACTCCTGACCTCGAGCAATCCTCCTGCCTTGGCCTCCCAGAGTGCTAGGATTACAGCCAAGAGCCACCGCACCTGGCCCCATGCTCCCAGTTTCAAGAAACCAATTTTTTAGACTGAATTCAAATATAGGTCTCTCCATCCCATCAACTTATTTTATCTCTCCTCTCCAGTCTTTCTTGACAAAGAGTGATTAAAATATATATACTGTATTTTTATTATTAAAAGTCCTATGCTAGGTGGCTATATAGTAAGTCCTAAGTAATTACAAATTGCTCAAGAAAAAAAATCAGTAAAGGAACAAAAATACTTACGCATTCTGGAAGCCATACTCTCCAAGACTCTCAAAGAGGTCACAGTTTTGTTTGACTAATTTCTGCGGCTGTTCCACAAGAGGCTGAAATTCATCGAACTGAAACATAAAAGAGTTGTGTGATTCCAACTGAGGATCAGATGCAGGTGGTTTTTCACCCCTCTAGTCAGAACAAGATCCTTTCTTCTTTTCTGTCCAAAGCCACAAGAATAGATCTTCAGAGCTCCATCTGTCACAGTACATTCGAGCTGCTCGTTTTACTTGGTGAGGCTGCATCGCGTACGTGGTTCAAGGGCTAGCATTTGAGCCAGGCCATCAAATTCATTTTCCAATTGGGCAACTTTACTTACCATCTCCAAACTTCAGATTCTTCATCTTGAAAGTAGGGGCAAAGATGATACTCACCTCACAGAACTGCTCCGTAAACCAGTTACACTAATGAAATTAAACAGTACCTGGTATATAGTAAAAGTTCCGTAAGTGGTGGCTATAATTACAAGTATTATTATTATTAGGCCACCTTTCCAGTTGGGTCCTGAGTGCTCCAAAATGAGAGATTTTACCTTGGTCGTTGGTTGCACCGTGGGGCCTGGCATAAAGTAGCTTTTTGGTAGAGGAAAGAATGACTTTTCTCTTATTCCGAATAGTTTGGAAACCATCACGTACACTAGTAGAGACCCTAAAAATCCTCCAAAACAAATTTCCTCTCCTAACTTAATTTCTTGAAGAACTATTCCTAAACCTTCTCAAAAAAATTTTGAAAATATTCTAAAGGAATAGATTCTACAACCTCACTTAAGATTTTTATTCTAGAACTTCATAAACCTCAGAATCAGGTTAACTCTTTTTATGTCTAAGTTAAATCTCGTTTAACTAACACTTCAATTTACTTTATATTATTTTATTCTCAGGAATGTGAAAAAGAGAAAAAACATGGTCAAGCTTTTGTAAAAATTAGAGATTGTTCTCTTCTGATCTTTCTTCTCTAACTATTCTAAATTTTATTAATCATTCTATTTAAGGCTATTTTTCCTATAATGTTTAAGAGCACAGAATTGAAACCACCTTAAGAAAAGATCTAAATCATACTACATAGCATTTTACATGCTTGCATGATTTTGCTTTCTCGTTGTTGGAATCATCAGTCGAAGAGCTACATTTTTTTTTCCTGCAAGACACCTACCACTTTGGCATAGCATTCATGGGGATCAGCGGTGGCACAGCACTTCTCCAGCGTGGCTTCGTATACCTTGGCAACTCTTAGTAGCATTAAGGGAGAGTAATCAGTGTGCCTTCTTGAATATTCATATAAAAACCTAATTAAGAGAAAAATTTTTGTTGGACAGATGAGCAAGAAAAATCACATAACTAACCTCAAGAGTAACTCACATTTCAAAGGTCTGAATTTAACTAAACCGCACTCAGCAAAGCTTAGTGGCTACGAAGGTGGGAGTCCACAGTTAAATGTGTCTGGGCTCCATTCCTGGCTCTGCCGCTTATTTTACTATATCACCCAGGCAATTGTTGAAATTATCAGAACCTTAGTTTCCTCCTTTGGGGAATAGAGATAATAATTGTATCTGTCTCATATGGTGAATTGTGAGAAATACATGACATAATCTATGCAAAATACACATTGCCATAGTAAATGTTTGATGAATGATACCTGTCATTTTTATGTCTATTTTGTTGGATTTGAACTACACCTCAAAAAGATTCTGACAGGTGAATAGAAATATATTCTTAAAATTTTCTTTTTCTTGTCCATATGAGTGAAATCTTATAGAGAACATAATTTTATTAAATATTATTTAGTGCATAGCAAACTGTCATAATCCAACAACAAAAATGCAAAGTTTATCACTACACTTACTGAGAATATATAATCATTTACTTTGTCATTTCCTACCATACTGCCTTGCCACACTACTGAACTTCTGGTCTCTTCAACTAAATACAAAGCACCTGGTGTCAGACCCCATACTTCTTTTTACACATCTTTGCTACCATTATATAGATTAGATAGATAAATAGTTGATGATAGATAGGCAATATATATTCACACACATATAGATGTTCAAGAAATGCCCTTTTTTAATTAATTAATTAATTATATAATTTATATACACATCAAACATTTCTAGAGGTATTTCCACAAATCTCCCTAAAAAGTAAGGAACATTTGTGCTTTTGCCATGAGTATATATTATTTTATGACTACGTTTTAAACTAATTAACTATATTGAAAATGTTTAAGTGCTGGGAGAGAGCAGGATGAAGAAGCGTTCTGTGCAACATGGGAATTGTAGCAACTTCAAAGAAAAGCCTAGCATGTCTTTCTAAGTGGTGAGGCCATATAACAGCTATGAAAGAATAATTCCTTGTCGACTTACGTGCCCAGGAAGACATCTTTTGCCTCAGCATAGTTTTTGCAAACTTCCTTATCCTCAACAAAATCATCAGCTAATGGGGTCAAGTCAGCAGGTGCCTCATCATTTTCCACATGAGCAAGGCAGTGGGATTTTTCCAAGACAGGCTTATCACAGCATTCCTTCAGTTTAGAGGACAGTGAATCTTGATGTTCACACATGTACTTGGCAAGGTCGGCCTAGGAGCAGGGTGATAGAAATTGTACAACATAAATTGGCATTGCTACACTTTCTCCTCAGACCTTTATTATGTTAGCAGAACACATGGATTGTATCCTAAGAACATATCTACACCAACGTGCCTTCTGTAAACATATTGTCAGTCTGCTCCTAAACCTGGAGACTCTGAGACACTAAAACATTCCTCTGTTGATTTAAAATCACTAGTAACAGGTGCTCTTTTCAGTTATTTATTGAGTTCATATTTCTGCTGTTAAGGGATTTAAGTTTTTTTCATAAATTCCAAATATTCCCCTCAAATTAAGTGCAGATATTTTGAAACCAAAAAAAACTACATAAAGTATGAGTAGTTTTTGAAAAATGAGTCAAGATCATAGTCACAGGCCCTGCTTACATGTATCAAATATCTACCTTAAATTTTCCAGAAAGTGTCACGAGAGATTAGGATTCTAGTGTTTGATCATAGTTTTAATATTTAAAGAACAAGAGAAAATATTATAAGTTTGGGGAAAAGAGATTATCATGCTAAATATTTGTGTATTCAACATAGAGAGTCAATTAAGGGAGAGAATATAGAGGGGGGAAAATACATCATTTCTAAATGTCTCTGCAGGGAGCAGCCCTTCTCCAACCCCACCCACCTCCCCCTGAAATCTTAGAAGTCTATCTGCCAGCTGTTCTCCTTCAGTTTAAGCCCTTGTTCACAGTGGGAGTGTGAAGGAAAAGGTTTACAAATCAATGAACAGGTTTATGAGGTCATTTAGTAATGAGAATGGCCAGGTTTAAAAAAAAAGTGCTGCAAGGCAGGGAAAGGTTGGGGACAGAGCAAATGGGAGCACAGAAGACAATCTTAACCCACCATCAGCTGTCACCAATGATACAAAATGAATCCATTCTACCAACTTAAGCACGCAAGCTACCAAAGAGCATATGGATGACACCTTACCCTGTCATCTGCACATTCAAGCAGGTCGCCATGACAGCATTCCGTGTGGATTTTGAGAAGGTCTTGCACTAACTTGGAAACTTCTGCAAACTCAGCTTTGGGAAATCTTTGGCTCAAGCGAGCTACTGCCCTAAAAAGAAAATCCCCCCATCAAAATATTATCATTCAATATTTTATGTGAAAGCAGTAGGAAAATACTATTTCTAACAAAAAATTTCAAGACAAACATATAGAATTTTTTTTTTTTCTTTAGACCGAGTCTCACACTGTCACACAGTGTTGTCATCAGAGCTCACTGCAACCTTGGACTCCTGGGCTCAAGCAATCCAACCATCTCATTCTCCAGACTACCCAAGACTACAGGTGTGCACCACCACATGTGGTGTTTTTTTGTTTGTTTGTTTGTTTTTGTTTTTGTTTTAGTAAGGACAGGGTCTTGTTATGTTGCCCAGGCTGGTCTCAAAACTCCTGTCCTCAAGCAATCCTCCTGCCTTGGCCTCCCAAAGTGCAGGGATGACAGGCATGAGCCATCATATTGAGCCAGAAATAAATTTTTAAAATTCACTAGTTTTTGTTTTAATACTACTTTGGAACCAAATGGTTATCTTTTTTATTTAGGGCAGAATTATCCATTTAAGAGGTATGTGTGGTGGATAGAAATCTAGCAAGTCACAAAAGCAGAAATCAAAAAGGAATTCTAAAAGGAGCAAGAGGCTCCTTGAGGGGCATCCAGTTTGGAGGCCAAATCTGACCTGAAGATCTGGCTATATCACTTATTAGCAGTAGGATCCTGAGCAAATCACTTAGTCTCTTGGCTTCAGCCTCTGCAGTGTCACAACGACATGCTAAATCAAAGGACTGTTTGAAGATTAAATTAGATAACACCTATGAAAGCATTTTATAATGGAGGAAGTACCACACTAATTCCAGTTATCTTTTTGCTCAATTAAAACACATTCTTCCTGACTTCTAAAGGTCTCTGAGAAAAGAAATTTCGTAACTTCTACAGAATTAAGGTGTTTTCATTGATCAGTCTTTTACCAGGAAAGATCTAGCACAGTCTCTACACCATGCCAAGAGGTACAAGGCTGATTTCCTTGTTCTTTGCCTGATCATTTCAGAGTTACCTAAATCTGATGAAGGAGAGATTTCTTTACCAGAATCAATCATAGCCTGTTTAGCATTTCATGATGGGATTGTTTCATTTATCAATTTGGTTGCTTTTGGTGATTTTAAATGGTAGGAATGATGGGCAAATATAGTTCAACAGAAAGTTTCCAGAGAGCATGCATGATGTCTATTATTTTCATTTTATCTCCTATTTGTGTTGATTTGTTGTGGACTAGCAGGTGAGGGGTTAGGGGGTAGGGAGAGGGCATAGTATTTTTCCTGGCTCAGATATTAAAGTATGCTCCCAGAACCAGCTAAGTAATGTAAAAACAGAGGCCCAGGAAAAAATATGAGATTATGAGCGGAGTTGGAGCTATGAGAAAATTAGAAGACTTCAACTTAGTTGCTGACTGAATTGAATTTTCAGGGCATAATTTAATTATCAGGGCAAAAAAGAATAAACTGCCACTTTCAGATCATTGGGGAGAAAGATAAAATTGAATAAAAGATCCTGACTACTATAAAAATAATAGACTATTAGAATAAGATTTTCAGTCTTTATAAATAAATGGGACTTAAATATCTGTCCTTTTTTTAGGACAAAAAAGATAGCTTCCTCTAAATTCTTGACTGCTTAGAAAAAATGTAAAATTGTCATTGATGTTCTGATTTTTAACTTTTTCTAAATTTCTACCTTTTAGAAAACCAGAAAGATTTATTTGAAAGCACTTTGTAAAATGCCATATAAATTGACAATTGTGTCAACTGAATCATCATTTATGCCATGATAAAGATACAAACTACATTAAAAAAAAATATTCACCATGCTTTGAAAGCTCTATCTCCGAATTTCTGGAGACTGCTGCACTTGAATCTCTGTTTGGCAGATGCAAGCATTCCCTCCTCCTTCAAAGCATCAAGCTACAAAAAGGAATAATTTTGGAACAATTAGAAAAGAAAAATTCTAAACATCCTTTCATAAGCTCAGATGAGACTATGCCAAATTAAATTTTAAAGAGATAATTTATGCCTAAATTCCCAAGTACTCCATTTGGCAAATAATTATTTTGCTGTATAAGGAAAGGAAAAATTAGTCTGATCATAGCAGGGGCCTCTAGGTAGCTAGAAACCAGCTGGAGGCATTGTCAGGGAAAAGGGCCCTGGAAGGAGAAATGGGAGAACAGAACACACTAATATCCCAGGGAATGTGACTTTGCTGACTTTGCAATTTTGTGTATTAGTCACTTCAGTCCCTCCTCTACCCACTCTTGTAACATCAGTAAAGAGAATAAAGCACATCATAATACGTATTTATGAAATGGATGTATGAACCCTCGCTTCCAGATGCAGTAAAATTCTCTACTTTGAATTCCTGCCCCAATAAATAGATTTATGGGAAGATAACAGAAACTGTGCCCCTTGCTGTGCAATTTGACAAATGAGTTTCTGTATTTCACTGTAGTGATTACCACCATAAAAAACTGGTGAGATGTTTAGACACAGGCATATTGACTCCCTCTGTCAGATCACCATTGGCAAATCTTAGAAAGAGAAATGAGGATATCAGAGGCCTTCACAGAGGACAAAAGATCTTTTGGAGGAGATAAGAGCGAGGAAGGCTTTTTTTGACCATGAAGAGAAGTTTGTATCAGAGACTTAGCTTCCCTAAATCTAGCCATAAGGTGGTCAAAATCTGAGGTTGGGTTATGAACTGGTTCTTCTATTCTTCTTTTAGGCATTACCTTTGGAAACAAGCAGGCAGCTTTATCATCAGCTTGACAGCATTCTGCAAAGGCATGTTTATATCTTTCAGCGAAGAAAAGGAGTTCTGGGCCATAAAAGTAAGGATGTCTTCTGGCAATTTCATATAAGTAACTAAATTTTGAAAAAGAAAAACAGGCAGTCATTTTTTAACAGGAGCTAGTATTACAGAAACAATTGTAATCAACATTCTCCCCAGAGCCTCCAAAACCTAAAGATATCTAATTAACCAAATGAGCTCAATTTGCACATGGTAGTCTTGTGTTTGTCAATTTTTAAGTCAGTGAAGGGAAAATTAAGTGTGTGTGTGTGTGTGTGTGTATGTGTGTATATAAATGGTTAAATTTTGATGATATAATGTTGCTAACATGAAATCAATTCTGAGAATAACTCTATAACTATATATATGTATCTTCACAATATTTAAAAATATGTTCATCTCAAATATTTCATGTGGATCACATGCTGTTTCAATGAAATCCAAAAGATCTTTAATCATATTTTTTTGTTGTGTAGAATTTTGTGGTATCAAATATTGCTTTTTAAAAAAATCATCATAAGAATACTTCCAAGTCTTAATGTTGAAACTATTTTTTGTGATGATAATTGGCCTATGGATTTATTCAATAATTTTTAATGTTGAAGGATAAACATCTGATTACTTACACTCCCAAGAACTTATTTTCATTTTCCTGAAAGCTGGCGCACATAACGTCGGCCTCTAGTCTCACCAGTGGAGGGAGGTCTGGGTTGTCTTCCTTGTGGTCCAGGAAGCACTGGTTTCTCTCGGGTTCTTGCTTTGCGCAGCAGTCAGCCATTTCACCATATTTTTCACGAAGACTTGCAACTGTGCATAATTTATCTCCCAAAAGAGTATGCTAAATGGAAGAGAGCCGCCTTCAAATTGCAGGACAGTACTTTATTTTCTTTACCGTCAAAGGATAGCAGAGGAAATTTAACATTCTTGTAAAGCTTGGTTAGGAAATCATATAATAATCTATTCCCCTTCTCCCAGTCCCAAGCTTCATAGAGTTTCTCTTGATTTGACCATCTTTGTGTAATTTTCATAAGAATTAACTGTCACGCTATTGCTTATGGTGGATAAAACAGAAGGGCAAAAAGGCAATCAATAGCTTTCAGCAATTTTATGTCACTCTTATTTCCAGACCTGACACTGAAGTCTAGGAGAGTAATCGTTATAACAAAAATCAAGGGGAAATAAACTTCTAAGTAGCAGGTGAATTCACACTGGGGAGAAAAGGGTTTCAGATAGTTTCTCATTTGATCTGCTCGTTTTTGAGGGGTCTAATTTTTTAGTAGATACCATTTAAAACTGAGACCTATCTGGAAATACCGTAAGTTCAAAGTTCTTCAAAATAACTGAGTACCTTGCTTTATTATTGTATGTAAAAATATGAATATCCCTAAAATGAGGAGTGTATAGCTGTTCTGTTATTGCACCCAGGTAACAAAATTAGCATAGAAATCAATTGGTGTTTTCTGACTGTAAAAACCAGGCTATCATCTCTAAGAGACAATAGCACTCCTATGTTTGTTGTAGGGCCATTCACAATAGCCAAGATGTGAAAACAACCTATATACCTATCAACAAATGAGTGGATAAAAAAAATGTGGTACACACATACAATGGAATACCACTCAGCCTTAAAAAGAAGGGAATTCTGCAATGTGCAACAATATGCATGAATTTTGAGGATATTATGCTAAGTAAAATAAGCCAATCACAAAAAGACAAATACTGCATGATTCCACTTATATGAGATATCTAAAATAGTCAAATTCATAGAATCAAAGAATGTACCTGATAGTTGCCAGGGGCCAGGGGGAAGAAGAAATAGAGAGCCACTAATCAACAGGCATAAAATTTCAATAAAGCAAGATGAATAAGCTACATAACATTGTACCTACAGTCAACAATAATGTATTGTACACTTAAAAATTTAAGAGGGTAGATCTCATGTTGTTAAGTATCTTTACCACAACAAAATAAAATTAATAAAAATATTCTATCACTATGAGCCTCTATGAAAGAAGCCAAACTCCAAATTTTGAAAAGATATTTTTACAAATGACAAACTGCCATTTATTTTAAATACACTATGACCGTTGTGTGTGATCTCAATGAAAAAATGTTTTTGAAAACTGTCAGCAGAGCTAGAGCATCTCTACCTCAGAAGAAACAATGGCTTATCAGTCGATAAGCAACTTTTGAGTGTTGCTTACAAATCTGATCATTTAATAATAATCGAGAAATTTTAAAAAGAAGGTTTTTTTTTCCTTTGAAATGCCTGGGATTACTTAGAAGAGAAGGAAGCGTCTTCAAAATTAGAATGTACTTACAAGTGATTTGTCACAATTTTCAGCTGATTCATCAGCAACACATGTTTTTGCAAACTCAGTTACTTCATTCACTAATTTTACATGATCTTCAAAGGGGCACTTCTGAAGAAACTGAGAAAAGGTAACCAATACCCTGAAACAAAGGACAGAGAAAAATGTAGCATAATAAAACTTTAATATAAAACAGGTTGCTATGCTAGAAAGCAAATCATATATGTGTCTATGTTCTATATTTTATGCATCTTTTTTACTATTATCCAGAAAGCCTGTCTATATCAGGTACTATCTGCAACCTAACCAGGCATATAAATCTTCCTAGGCAAAGAGGTTATGTATTGATTCAATGTTGGAAGTATATGTATGTGTGTGTCAGTAGATGTTCGCACAGAGAGCAAGAAAGCAAACTGGAAACTAAATAGATCTAATCATCAAGACTAGGCATTGCATAAGTCCTTTGAGTTCTTTAAAACAAAAACAACCCCACACACCTCTTTGAATTAGGCTGTAGGATGAGATTGACCTTTAAAAAAGCAAACTATTTTCTCATTTTTTGCTAGATTAAGAAGATACTAAAATGTTGCCTAGAAACCACAGGGCTATTTGCTATAGAGAGAGGATTTAGTAAGTGAGCTGCCAAAAGAACCATATATTAAAGTCCTTTTCACCATGCAGGTGGTATAAGAGTCCCAGAGCTGCACTGTCCAATACAGTAGCCACTAGCCACATGGGATTACATGAATTTAAATTAATTAAAATTAAATGCAATTTAAATTTTCATTCCTGTATTATATTTGCCTTATTTAAAGTATTCAATATCCACGTATGTTCAGTGGCTACCATATTGAACAGCAGTGATACAAAATATTTTCACCAATACAGAAAATTCTATTGGACAGCACTGTTATAGAGTCTGTACTCTGATGACAGGGGAACACAAGGACTTTGGAGTAATAACCAATGCTATTAGAAACATTCAATTTGATTCTTCAATATTTTTAACTTACAGGGCTTTGAAATTTCCTTCTCCCAAATCATTAAACCGATGAGCAAGTTCACTCTTGTCTTGGGGGAGAGAAAGACAAAACAAAAGATTTGTTTGCATACTTAAAGAACAACAAGTTATGATGCTACTTTTTATATTTCTTTCCATTTGATTCAGGTTATTCATTTGCTCCAAAATATCAGGCTCTGATTCCTACAGCAAATTTTAGAATGATGGTGAACTATTTCTTATGTATTTAAACAGAATTATTCAATCACTAATCATTCTATTTTAGAAATTATTAAATACTTATAGCTTTATATTCAAACTTAGTTAGATCTAATGTTCTTGTAGTATCTATTAATAGCTACTGAGAAGACAGTCTGAAATAAAAAACGTATAAATAACAAGTTCTATTTATTTATAAGATTAACAACACAAGTTTTGTGTTTTTTAATAAAGCATGGCACAATGGATAGGCCTTTGAATTCTATTTTCAGCTCTATTCTGTGAAGTTTAAGTCACTGTGCCTAAAGTTCCTTTATGTGCAAAAGAAAATTATGATCATCAAACAATTCTCAACATTTTTTCCTAAGATGTTTGAAATATATTAAGATAACCTTATAAGGGTTCATCAATACAAAACATCATCACATTCTACAACTAAAGGCTAAAGGAAAATTTAATTCTTTAAAGATATAAGGTTTACTAAAACTTTCTTTTACTAAGAAAAGAAAAGAAAAATTGAACAATAGAAAAATAAAATTCTTACGTGTATCTCGACGAAACACGCCCCTGGAATAAGCAGAGCTGAAGAGAAAGAGAAGGGAAATAAAGGTTACCCACTTCATTGTGCCAAAGGCTTGTGGGTTTGATAGAAGAGAAAAGATAGGAGAAATGGAGGGAAATTAGCACTAATATACTTCTTTAACCAATAATTGTAGATTATTAACTAGCCTCATCTTTGCATTTCATTGGCTCCCAGCTGATTACAAAATTCATAATACACTTGCCAAAAAAATTGTTTGACTAAATCGCTTGCGTATATTTGCCATCTGGAACTGCTTTCTTCACAAGACCTTGCCAATTCATTAAAGTCATGCAAAACATCTTATCAAATTTTACATAAGAGTTTAAACGATTTGTACCTATTATTCATTACCATGGTCTTTATCTGCAGTTTCCCATTTGAACATTTTAGTTTTCAATGTTTGCAAAAATGTAACCAAATCAATGAGTTTGCTTGGAAAGACATAGTAAAGGAGCTAAGTCCCAAATTGCATCTATTACTAATTTCAAGTGTGCTTTTGTCTGTAGGTAATAAAAAATGAAAAATTTGTACACACACAAACACACATTATAAGGCTTCCATGTCTTTTTCATTCTTCTGAAACCATTCTGTCTGAACCATTTTGCCTTAGATGCAAACTGAGAAAAAGCCATAGCAACAATAGCAACTAAAAGAGATATTTAGAAGTTCCATGTTTCCATCCCGGCTCTGTCCCACATGTGATTCAGGCCCAGAGGTAGGATGCTTAGATCCAATATTTTTCATGGGATTTTCAGTTAAGAAGAGAAGAGGAGGAAAATGGACCCAAATGACAGTGATGATGATCTTTGCCATCACAATATACATGATATGTACGATATATACGTATATACGATATATACAGGTTGATCCCTGATTCACCTCTACAGGTTATGAGAACCCTAGACCTTCTTTACCAGGCAGAGGATTCTTTCCCTCCATGTTTCATACTTCTTTTCTTTTCTTCCTTTTAATAAATAGAAAATTTGCAGCCACTTCTTTAATGTTACTTTAAATTTCAGAAAAAATTAACCATTATTTCTAAAAACAAAGCAAAGTAAAGATAATGTTTTAAACGTTTTTAAAATCTTCCTTTCCCATTCTCCCCACTCAATGTTCTGATCTCTACTTCTAAAGGACTATTCTACCTCTGCCCTTTTGCTCTGAAGATGAACTACTGATTTCAACCAGTAGGAAAAATGACTTTCTCCTATACAATAATTAATATCAAGCTGGTTATTTTACTTAATTAAATAACTGAGTCAGTCAAAATTGTCAGTCAAATTGCCCTGTGGCACATAGAGGCACAGAGACTAATAAATATTCAAGAGAAGCATTATTTTTCCTATTCAGTCTTATAATGAAAGAAATTTATTTTCTATGGTCTTATTTTATGTTATTTTATCTTCAGGAATGAGTACTATAATAATGAAATAATCAAGCACAGAGGAGAAAATGGATGCTATGTGATAGACAGATAGATAGAATTTTTTTTTTTTACAATTCAAAAGAGTCCTGGAAGGGAATACCAAACTAGTCTTTCAGGACACAAATGAACAGAAATAAAAGAATGTCTGTCTGTGAAATTATTTCCACTGGAAAAAAACATCTTTGATAAAGCCAGGAAGCTTACGTTGGGAAAAAAAAAGGAAACTATTCTAACTTTCTAGAGAAAATAATTCTTTCTTGGATAAATTATGTCAAATTTTAACTTCCTAGAAAGAGTGGGCACTGTTTATTTGAAGTCAGTGACCAACGCCAGCCTTTTCCTGACATGGATCTATGGAGAAGGCCTATGCGAATACAAATCCTTATCGTTAAATATAATTGTATTACTAATTCACAAGTTCAGGCCTTTGTCATTCACATATAGACTTTGTGCATTTTTTTTACTTAACAGATGAAAAGAATAATATTAGTCTATCTGCTTTGTACTGCAATATTATCTTGTAATACATTGATAAATACAAAAAGCCCACCCCAAAATTCAAATTCATTATGACTGAATAGAAACTTTGAATTGATTTTCCTATATTTAATGATGATCCCATAGCTTTAAATACAAAATTGACAACACCTGAAAGACTCTTTCCTTACAATACCAATAAGGTGTTTTGCATGTGTGTATCCTAATTAAAGATTAGTAAACAGTTGGTAAAATAAAATATTTGTCTTAACACTATCTTGCATGCTTAAAATTAATCTTAGTTAATAAGAAACACTAGAACATTTGCATTTTGTGGATTCCCAAATTAAGAATCTCTATTTTTTTCTGAAAACCTCTGGCATTAATTCTACACGTACATTCTACACTGAGTGAAATAAAACCACATAATTGTTAGTTATTTCTAACTATCCTGTTCGTCAGGCTTTTAAACTCTATGTTTAGTCAGTCACCAAAGGACTCTGGCATGAAAGTAAATGCAAATATTTAAACTAAGAGTTATAAATATGGTTTAGAGAATCTCATTTCTAAGTATTTAATAAATAGAAAAATAGCTCTGATGATATTGCAGTGTTTTTGTGGAAGAAGTTTAAAAATAAAGGGTAGTTAAAATTATTTTCTTTGAAAAGATTAATAATATACTGATCATTGAGAAAAGAAAAAAAATACCTCGATTGAAATATAAATATATCTGAGAATTAAACCTAAGCCTTTATATCCCTTTTGTGCTTTGTTTTGCATTTATTTATACAGGATAGAAAAGGTACAGTTTTGAAGATGAGTTATCTCTTTGGATAGTCACTCATTTTCTGGCCACCCTAATCATAATCTTAAACTATACCCTTTTACTACCCTCTGGATTTCTGAAGTTTCTCACCACGTTATTCAAACCAGCCTTGCCCTCCATCTGCCAATCCATTTGGTTCAGCCTTTATGCCGTCTCCCACCATGATTGCCGTGATAGATGATTACTCCTGATTCTCCTCTTGGAAATAGAGTGAAACGTATTCATGAAAATATGACAACAATGTCTAGTAATATCCTAAGTATTTTAACAAGAGACTTTCTAGAAACAACTCCTTAACCCAAAGTCATTCCAAAATACAGAAATCTGGATTCATTTGGAGAGAAAATTGGGGACGGGAAAATCTTTTCTTAGTATTCTTTCTACCATAAAATGAAGATACGCAGAACCTACCTATCATGTAGGGCCTGGACTGCTTTCTAAAAAATACAGAAGGGTAGAAAAGAAAAATATTGCTAACCATCAAACTAACCAACTGAAACAGAATCAGCAATTTAATGTTTTATTCACTTATAAAGATACATTTCCCAATAAAAAAAGAAAACTGCCCAAAATGTATAAACTTATACAGGCATTTCTAATAAAAAATTGCAATGTAAACATCAATTGTCCCCTCGTCTCCCTCCATAAGCCATCCGTCCAAAATACCCACTTGAATTAGTGAAAAATAAAGAATTGGCTGAAAATTTCACAGGGGACAGGGAGGAGACAGTTTACATCATAAAACCACAATAGGTCACCATCTTTGGCTTGTTCCATCTTAAAGTTCCTCTGCCCCCAAAGCTCCCATGGCAAAAGGGTCCCTTTTTCCACCCTTTCTTCATGTTACGCTGGGCCTCTGGAATTTTATATCTAACTGCACTCAAATTTCCTAACCATTTACTTAAAATTTCTCAGTTCTTGACACGCAGTTTAATTCAGTTCAGTGTCAGTTTCTAGTTGCAGACTTGGACATGCAAATTGATATATAACCTCGTGCCCCAGGGATCAAGTTGGACTAAATTAACTTTAAGGATCCTTCTGCCTTGAACATTCTGTTTCCTTGTTTTCAATGTGACAGTCATAGAATGAGAAAAGGGCCTGAGTGTTAGGAAAGAATATATCAAGTTAGGCAATTGGGATCCAAGTTTGAGAGCTTGTTCATTCCTAAGCCACACATTGCTCCTCAAGCATCACTCTCTAGCAAGTTCAGCTTAACATTTTTAAGAAATGAAAAGGTCACTTAAACTTGTCTAAACCATAGTAATAAAATGAGACATTCCCGTATCTTTTTATCAGTTTTTTCAAGCGCAAGATAGCGAATGCCTACAATCCATGCTTAATGATTCATCCTAAATGAACAAACAGAATCTATAAACATATAAATTGAAATTAATAATAGCAATTCCTGTCTCATAATGATAGCTACAGATGGAAATCAAACAAATGAATGCACTGCTTAGTCTATTCATACTCTATATTTTTTTCAAATGCAATTCGAGAGACTTAATACACAAAAGAAATTTAAAGTTACAAAAATGAACTTTAAAAAAATTTTTTTATTTCAGCATATTATGGGGGTACAAATGTTTAGATGGCACATAATTGCCTTTGCCCCACCCGAGGCAGAGCTTCAAGCATGTCCATCCCCTAGATGGTGCGAACCGCACCCATTAGATGTGTATATACCCATCCCCTCCTCCCCGCTCCCATCTGCCCGACACCCAATGAATGCTTCCTGTAAAACAACAAAGCCTGTATAACTAAAATATTCCTATGTTGAAATTTTAGTAGATCAAGTGTAGAATGTTTTCATTAAAAGGTAAATTTTTTTTCTCTCTGATGTCTTCTAAATTAGAATTTGTGAGATGTTTTATAATTTCCCAGTGCCGGTTCTTAGCTAATGCTTCCCTGACCTGTTACCCAGTTGAACCTTGGAATTTAAGTATTGGAATTCTCATGAGGTTTTCAAGCAACTATGTATGTGCTAACAGCAAGAAATGGATTATTTGATCAAGAAAAAAATTGTAACAATTAAGAAATATATCCAATAAATAATTGGCAGATGTTCACCTTTTTTAACAGAAATTCATCTCTAGTCTAATTATAATAAACTATATAATGTAAATACTTTCAGAATGATTTTTAAATAGTATTGGGTTATATAAGCATTGAATCGTTCAAAATTAATTTTTCATGATATGGATATTGAAAAGAATAAAATTCTTTTGTTAGGATAATATACATCAGTTTGAAAGTTTGGTTTGCAAAAATAGTTCATTTAACAACAATGTGTTACAATGAAAATATGCATTCAAATAGAATAAAGAATTAATTTCAATAGCATATTGTATTGATAACGACATTCTGCTTCAGATATGTTTCTGATTCAGTTATATTAACAACATATCCAGTATATTTAACACCAACAGCTTAAATTACTAGATAAAATACATACAATAACCATTTCATTTTCATTTTTATATTTACACTATTTATTTATTCATGCCTTAAAATTATATAAATTAGCCTCTCCATAATCAATGTCTTAAAGGCAAATGGCTGTATTGATGAGTCCAAACTTCTCTCTGCAGGTACATGGAAAACTGGCAAAAAATGCATGTCAGGAATGATGGTATCTAAAAGCAAACATTGCCCTGGCATCAACACATGTACTATTTATTTAAGAACAACACCGTTCTTGCTGACAGGGCATTATCCACAAAAGAACATTTCATGCTTATTTTTAAGTAGTGACACCTAGTTTTTCATTCATGCTCAAAATTTATTGAGTGTCCACTATATACTAAGCATTTACTAGACTCTGAGGATGCAAAGGATTAATAAAACACACTCTCTGACTTCAAGGAGTTCACAGTCTAACAGGGGAGACAGACACATAGGAAGATAATCAAAATACAGCATTATAAGTTACTGTGTACGTAGAAGACGAGGTACTCCTGGGATAATAATGTAAGGAAGCTCTAAATCCAAGGGCAATCTCATGCACAAATGAGATGCGTGGGCTCTAACCGCTATAGTTACCTATGCAGTTCAACAGACTTCAAATTTGCATTCACTGGGTTTACTTTGCTTGTGAAGGAACTTTGCCTGGAGAAATGTAATGAACAGTCAGAGGACTGAGGGAAGGAAGGAGGAGATAAAGATGTGTGATTTCTAAATGTTAGATAAAAGACCAAAGCAAAGAATTAGGTCCCAACTTCAAAGATGATGGAACTTTCTGCAGAACCTTAAGAAAGAAAAGCAGGTTGGCATACATAAAAGAAAAGAATTTATAATTGTCTGGGTTTCCAGGCAAAGCTAAGTATGGAAATGTGGTCATTTTAATATTGCAGGCCCCAAAGAAAGATACTATCCTTGGTAGAACTCACAAAACTTGTGTGGGGAAATAGTCTATCTAAGATGATTGACAAAGTCAGTATACCACCCAAGTATTTAGGGATGAAACAGTGTTCCTGTCAAGCATGTGTCTGGGAGCCTAAGAGGGCTTTCCTGGGAAACTGCCATTTGAGCTGAGAATTTGTTAAATGAGCATGAGTAACAAAGGAAGAAAATAGCCTTCTAAGCAGAGGAAACAGCATGTGCAAATGCTTGGAGCAAGAAAGAGTTTGAAAGAAATTACAAGAAAGGCAGGAGGAGGGTTGGAGAGAAGCGCAGCATGAGATGAAATATGAGAAGAAGAGATAGCTCTCAATGTCATCTTAGCTACAGTAAATATTCTGGTCTTTATTCTTAAAACAATGAGAAGATGTTGAATAATAAGAGGAGAGGTGGGGTCTCCACATGCACATAAATGAGGCCCCTCATAGCACGGGATGGAGTCAAGGGGTTCAAGAGGAGAAGTGGGCCAGGGTTGGGGGCTGGTTCTCGCCAGCACAAAACTCAAAGGAGATAAAATTAGCAGGGCTTGATGGATTGAAAGTGAGGGAAGTAGAGGTGTCGTCGTGATTTCTAGATTTCTGTCTTTACAATTCAATGATGGTGGTACTACTCACTGGTCCAAGAAGCACTGGCCAAAGACCAGAGCGATATAGGAAGATCATTAGCATGGTCTGGAGGTGTTGGATTTGAGGCATCTTTGAGACATTTAAGAAGACATATCAAGTACGTAGTTATAGATATACGGATCTAGAAGTCAGAGGTGAGGCCTAAACTTGGAATATTATTTGTGAGCCATCAAGTACAGGATGGAGATAGCCTGCAGAGAGAGCAAAGTGAGAAAAGGAGAGGCTCATGCTGGATTCTCGAGAAAGATCCAAGATCAAAGAATGGGGAGCCCGAGAAGGGGGGGGCGGAAATCCAGGCAGTGTTAGACTAGGGAAGACAAAGGAAGAGAATGTTTAAAGAAGAGTAGATCAAGAGTTACAAATATTACTGTCAAGATAGTAGATGAAAGCTGAAAACCCATCTCTTGCATGGGGGTTGCTGGTATCCTTAATGGAGCTGTTTCGGTAAAATGATGAGACCAAAAATCAGACTAGAGTGGTTAGAGAAGTGACTGGGAGGTGAAGAATTAGAAACTCGAGTATAGATAAATTTTCTAAGGAATTTGATTGCAAAGGGTGGGTGTTGAAGAGTGTTGAGGGTCAATAAAAAGTTTTACTTGCAAGTATTTAGAAGCCAATGAGAAGGTTCCACTGAGAGGCAGATATTAAATATGCAAGAGAGAAAAGGGAGTTGACGGATTCTTGAGATGGCTAAAGGAATAAGATCAAAGGACAATAAGATCAAAGTGCATATAAACAGAGGAGCAGCTCAACTAGTAAAACTGAAAGGAAGAAGGATAGGATGTGTGTAGGGATGGTCGGATCTGTTCATTTAGTATCAGGAAGACAGGAGCAGTCACATCTTGTGACTTCTGTTTTCTCTGCAAAGTAGGGCTTGCTAAGCATGAAAGGCTTGGAGCTGAATATTTGTGGGAAATGGAGAAGGTTAAAGTAGTCATAACGAATGAGAGAGTGTCCTGAACAGAGACTTATTGCCTTAGGCTAAGTTGAAAAGTTAAAAAAAATCCATCTGTGGCCCTCATCTTCCTCTCTAATCGGTCACAAGGCCTCATGATAATTCCGCTCCTATTCCACTGCCCTCTGCACACCTCAAACACCTCTCTTAGACTCCCAACCAGAACTAATCTCACAGGTGCCTCAAGTTCCCCACTGTTACCCAGCCTCTGGGGTCCGTGCGCCTCCTCTGTAATGCTCAGCCCATGACAAACCTTCCAATTCTTAATTTGTTGGCAAGATCAACAATCTTATTAAAACTAATGCCACAAAACCTGACAGTCTCTCCTTATTTCAAACTAATGTTCTTGATCTCCTCAACACTCCTCAACCACACCTAACCCTCCCAGAAATGGAGGAATTTTATAAAGGACTGCTGTTCTGTCAGTGAATTCCTGAGGGATGGGATCTCAGACAGGTGACAATGTGGAGAGAAGAACATGAAGCAATGGTTTCATGGTGCTTCAAATTTCACCAGCCAGGTCCTACCCCACTAGGACAAAAGGTTAACTGACCCTTGTAAATAGCCATTACAGCCTGAACTTTGGTGCTTGAACTTTGGAGTCTCTATTTGGCTGTTCAGAAATGTTTTTTCTGTTTTCTTTTTTTGTTGAGGTGGTTAGATCAATGTTTCCTTATAATTTAAATGCTGCAATTTATGTTCTGTATCCCTAATATAAGTTTCTTGAAAGCACAGTCTCATGCTCATGATATCTAACACCAGATCCAGCACGTGCTTTATATGCGGGAGCCATTCAAAACTTGCCTTCACTATCAATTTAATTTGTTTGATCAAGAGGCACCTGCACCCCTGTGGTAGGTGGCCACGAGAAACTGGATACCGTGTGTCTTCCTGCATTTTTCTTTTCTCATCAGAATGCAATCCGGGGATTAGTGTAGTTAGAGGGATAAAAGGAGGTCAACATGTTAGCAAAAGCTGCCTTACTTCAATCCTGACCAACTGAAGAGGTAAAAAACATTCTAGCCATTAGTCGTATTAGGATCTATTTAAACAGCCCAGTGACATATTCCACTGGCCCAGCAGCCACGTTCTTTGCCCAGAACGTTACTCAAACTTAGAGTGTGCCTTATGGTTGGCACTTCTTCGTCCTCCCCACTCAAATCCAGGTCCCAACTCAGTATTAATTTCCATTTTTTTTTTTTTTTTTTGTATTTGGGTTAGGCAAGGAAGCAAGGGGAGGCTAAAGGAGTTCAAATATGAAAATCGTTCCAATGACTCAATCACCCTATGAAGCAATGTTATTTGTTGCAGAGAAACTTGCTCATGGTCACTTACCACATAGGTGCAGTTGCTGCTTGATCAGCCAAATTAAACTGGCAGCCACAAATCAGTCCATTCAGAGGTTATTATTTGGTTTATTCTCACTATGTCTTAAAATTGTGCATAATCATGGGAAACATCAAATATAAAATTGTCTGCAATAGGGTTGGAGGGTATTGGTGACATTCCTTTACTCGATAGGAAAAATCTGGTATAGTCAGACATTAACACAGGTGGCCTTCTATTTAAACTAAAACATGTTTTTATAGGAAAAAGCAGTAAGTGGTGGGATTTCATGCTATTTCCAATGTTCTTTGTCATCCATATCCTGGAATATGTCCAACTAACTCATTCATGGGTTAGAGGCTGCTGTTTGTAGCCATGATTATCGAGGAACAATTTCTATACTCTGTGAACTCAAACTTATTTCCTAATGCCATATGGCATAACTCCAAAATCTATATTAGCCTTGACCTTTCTTCTACAAGACCTTTATTGCCAAAAATCTCTATAACACATCTGCTACAGTAGGATCCTAATTTCCAACTATCTTTAGAACAATTTTTGAAGAGGGTCATGACATAAATTTAGTTTAAATAAAATAAATTTATTAGTAAAATAAAATTAATATAATGGATCAGAGTGAATTGTATATAGTAGGATTAGTACCATTTTGTAAAATTTTTGCTATACACATGTATATTAGGCTATTATGTAAAATCTGTTTCTTACTATGGTCACTGTCAAAAAAACTTGGAGATGCATCCCTCCCCATGAAACTCGCTTGACATTAGCTCAGTGTGTCAGTATATGCAAAATCCATTGGTCATCTTCCCACCACAACCTCCATCTAATGTTTTCCAAATTTACCCATTTGGCTTATAATATCATAACTTTTCATGTTACCCATTTTCATAGCTTTGGAGTCACGTTAATACCTCCTTCTCCTTAACCTCAAGTATCCAATCTGTCCCTAAATAGTTTTGATCCATCCTTTAGTTGTACTTAAATAGTTTTAACCTATCCTCACATTTATTCTTATCCACCAGGACACTGGCACCACCCTGGTTCAGGCTCTCACCAAATCATGCCTGAGTTATTAGAATAAATTCTTAATAAATCTTCATACCTTTAGTCCCTATCTACTCTGATTAATCCTAAAAGTTTCCTCCCCTTAAAAATTTCTATTGACTCCCCATTACATTTAAATAAATGCCAAGCTTCTTACCTTGGTATTCAAAATGTTCTGTAATCTGATGCCACTAGTTTCTAATGTCCCTGAGAGCGGAAGCTCTGTCTACATCACTGCAATATCCCCATTGGCAAGCACATGCTGGGCACATAACATGTGTTCAATAATGTTTATTAAATTTATAAGGTTTTATTAAGTTGTAATTACGCTATAAGAGTAAAGGTTTTTCCTAATCATTGTACTCTTCACAAAATCTCAGCTCCGTTCTCAATGCTTAGTAGATAATCATTAAACCTATGGATTAAATTAAATGAATAATAATTTTCACACTGATTGTATTATGGAGAAAACAAAGGAAGGTGGTTAAATCTACAACTCTAGCAAATTTAAGATTTATATAAGTAATCACATACATTCCTGGCATGTAGTAGGTGCTCCATAAATATTTGTTTGAATGAATGAATGAATGAACAAATAAACAGTTTCCAGTCTGGTGTTCATCAACTCCTTGATAGCCATGAAAGTATAATAAAAATCCATGAGTTTATTGCAAATAATAGCAATAGGAAATTTGCATGAATTCATGATAAGGCTGCAGACACTAACTAAAATCTCAAGCACATTCACCTTGGGTTAGAACTAGATTAGCTCTGCTGAAGCACCGTGTCAGGAGGAAGAGGAGAGCAGGGGACTCTGTTTACGTAACAAGCACTTATGAAATGCCTGCAAGGGGCCAGTCCCTGTTCTCGGCAGTGATTTACCAGCATCAGCATATTTGCTCCTCTGAAAATCTTATTAGGACAACATTGTTATCATCCCATTTTACAATTGAGGAAACTGAGGCTAAGGTAAAGTAACTGAGATTAAGTAATTTGCCCAGGATCAACAACAGCTAGTCAGCAACAGAGCAAAGGATTATGTATTCAGGCAGTCTTGTGTCAGAAGTGTGTGAATATATATGTAAAAAAACATATTTTTATATATATATAAATAAAATATATATATATGTAAAATCAATGATGCCTTTCAAAAAATTAGGTCAGTTATTCTCTAATAGTCCCTCAAAACTATTATTATATTGGCAAAGCTACACTCATTGTTATTGGCAATGGAAAACTTTGGGGTGGGGGGTTAAACTGCAGAAGCTAGAATGAGGATGTATCCTTTTTGTCTTGTGCTTTTTCTTTATTCTTCCCAAATAGAGCCTCCAAGTGTCATAGAGATCTTGTTTTGTACCCTTCCTGTAACCCACAGCAGCAAGCCAGGTAGTAGGGTGGGCAGTACAAGCTGAAGAAGAAAACAGACACTGGCAACTACGTTGGATTAAGGCACTAAAGCATCCATGACTGTTTGAAATTTCAGAGAGTCTCACAATAAATCAAAGATGAAATCCATTATTCCACATGACTTTATCCTACTGTTTTAAAAATAGTTGCACAAAGCTTGATTTCATAATATTTTAATATTTGTATCAATTATTGCTTTGCCACTGTTAGAAGGCATGTAGAAAGAAAACTCTTTTGACACTCTGAAAACAAAGTTCTTCTCTTCCTAAGAGGATTAGGCTTGAATTTGTTTTCAGTTTAGTTGTACTGATGATTACCTTTCAAGCTAAGTATGTTGGGTGAGACATCTGTGGAATTTATTTGAAGAAAGTTGGTTGCGCCGGTGCAAAACTGCTGGATTAAGCAGAAGCAGAGTGGACTGGAGTGATAAATACAAACGCAAGCCCTGCGAAGGCTGCAACCAGAAAAAACAAGCTACTCATGGGAATGAGCAGCCTTTCAGTCATAACTTTCTAGAGCTTTTCTGTATAAGATACGCAGTCACTCTACAGAACTACCAATGCACATTTTCTTTCTTTCTTACTTACTGAATTCATTCAAATAACTATCTGATATCTGTTATATTTCCCACATATTTTTAGTGTCTGAGTTAGGTACCATACGAGGTATTATCATGCATTGAGAAGAACACAGACTCGGGAGTAGACTTCCCAGTTTAAATGCCAGCTCCTCTGCTTAGTAGCCGTGTGGAACTGTGCAAGTCACTTCAACACTCTGTGGCTTAATTTTCTCTCGTGAGGATAAAGAGTAATGTTAATTCAGATAGTTGTAAGGATTACATTAGTGAATGCATCTCAAGTATAAACAGTGCCTGGCACATATTGACATGACCAGTATTATCGTTATTACCATGAAAGGAAACAGGCTGTGACCAGCACAGGGTCTTACCTCGAAAGTGTTCAAATGAAATTGCAGTTGTAGACATACATGCAAGAGCACTTAATTAACAAGGCAAAACAGTATGTGGCTAGCCACAGACAGGCCACAAGAGACTCTCAGGTTGTCCACACACGAAGGGAAAATATTCTATGGGTCCAGGTAGTTAGAGATGTGACTTCACTAGGTCTTAGAAAACGGGCACAAATTGGAAATTTTTGCTATCCTCATTAATCAAACCTATCCAGTATTAAGAGAATAGAGCAGAATCTTAGGACTAGAAAAGTCCTTAGCTATCACTCATTCTGTGCCCTTTGTTTTACAGATAAGAATATAAAGGCCAGTTAACCGTCAATAAATTTTTTGGTGACTTACTATGTACCGGCCTCTATTCTAGGTGCTGGGGATTCAACACTGAATAGAACATACGTGCTCCTTATCTTCTGCATTAGTAGCTGTAAAACTCAGACACTGAAAAGTAATTCACTCCAAGGTTAGTGGCAGAGTTAAGAATTGACTCCAACTCCTGTTTTAACATTCATGTGCAGGATTCTACCAGGTGCCTAGCACTATGCCATGCACTTAACATGTTTGTATAAGATAAATAAGATAAAATTTTCTAGTGTTTTTGATTTTTTCTCCTTTAGGGATTCCAGATTAATTTTGGCTACTTTTAACTGGATCATTCCAAGACTTTGAAACAGGGAAAATACAGAGGTCCTTTACAAAGAGTGCGTATTTGCAAGAGTAGCCTTGCAAATATTTTCTAGAGTTACCTGTGCACATGCTAGTAATTAAGAATAAGATATATGCAAGTAGGTGTGTTTAATATACATCTTTATCATCTATCTGCTTGCCTATCTATTAATATCTATCTAAAGCATATAGTGTTTTGCTAAACTTTTTGAACTCTTCATTTTCATTTGTTTGCTTGTTTTTTTTTTAAGACATCATAATTTTTACATATACATGTACTTGTATGGTTACTACATATAATAGCAATAATAACATAATAAGAATAGCCAACGTTTATTGGTTAGTTGCTCTGTGCCTGGTACTTTCTGGGGACTGTATATGTATTAAATCACTGAATCCTCAAAACAAATTCACCTCTCCAATTTATAGATGAGAGAATTGAGACACAAAGAAGTTAACTTGTCTTATGGCCAAAACAAGTAAATGGCAGCAGGAGGATCACACCCAGACAGTCTGTGTGTTCAGTCACTTCTCCGTGTGAATACAGAAGGAGCAATATCAGGACTTTATGTTCTCCTTGGACCTCAGGGGTCTTTGACAGTGGGTTAGAGGCCAAAAGAACTTTTCTAAACTAACTCCATTGTTTCTGGAATGATTTTTTAAATTTGTATGTGGCACTCACTGCCATTTTTTTAGGATTTTTTTCACATTGGAAGAGATAAAGTGATTTTCCCAGGTGTTGTAGAAAATTGACATAATAACCCCTAATTTCACTTTATCACATTGTCCCTTACAAATGTCTCACCACTGATGTGTCAAAAATGGGCTCAGCAGAACACGTGAGACAAAACAATAAACTATTTTACAGTTTTCCCCCAAATTAGATTCCTCTCATGTTTAAGTAAATGATTGTTTTATTACGTTTTTTATTGGAGCTTTTCAGAGCTGTAAACTGTCACTCACATTACAGAATAATGAGACTCATTTGTTGATTCTCTGCCTAAGAGATCTCCCCAGTTGATACACAAATCCCATATTCAGCATTTCTCCTTCTCCCAGAGTTAGTCTAGTCCTTGAAGGTCATTTTTTGTGTGGACTTCTGTAATTCATTTGCCCAGAGTATACTATTCAACGGACATAGTTCACTCTTTGTTGATTAGGGTTGTAGACTATTTGCTGTCTGCCTGGGTTTTGCAAATTATCTGTGGTAGAGGATTAAAGTGTCAACATCAGGTCACTGGCCTTCAAAGTGGTGGATGGGCTGATATTATAGTTTAAAGTCTTTAAATATATTGATTCTTTAATATATTGAAGGACTTCTACAGGGCACTTTTTTATGCAAAAGGAATTAACTGTGGTCAGAAGTGATTCTAAAGTGCAAGGTGTTGGATATTTCTATATATTAAATTTTAAAAGTAATATGAGTAAGCAGGATATAAAAATCAATTGCTTTCCTATATATCAGCAATGAACAAGTGGAATTTGAAATTAAGAACACAATACTATTTACATTAGCACCTCAAAAAATGAAATACTTAGATATAAATCTAATAAAATATGTATAAGATTTATATGAGGAAAACTACAAAACTCTGATTAAAGAAATCAATGAACTAAATAAATAGAGACATATTCCATGTTCATGAATAGAAAGACTCAATATTGTCAAGATGTCAATTCTTCTCCACTTGATCTATAGAATCAATGCAATTGCAGTCAAAACGCAATAAGTTATTTTGTAGATATTGACAAACTGATTCTAAAGTTTATATGGAAATGCAAAAGATCCAATATACCCAATAAAATACCGAACAAAGTCAGAGAACTGACACTATCCAACTTCAAGACCTATACTATAATCTATAGTAATCAAGACAATGTGACATTGGCAAAAGAATAAGCACATAGATCAGTGGAACAGAATAGAGAGCCCAGAAATAGGCCCACATAAATATAAACCTACATAAATATGAATATAGCCATCTGATCTTTGACAAAGGAACAGAAGCAATAAAATGGAGAAAAGATATTGTTTTCAACAAATGGTGCTGGAGCAACTGGATATCCATGTGCAAAAAAATGACTCAGCCACAGACCTTATACCCTTCACAAAAAGTAACTCAAAATGCATTACAGACCTAAGTGTCAACCAAAACTATAAAACTCCTAGAAAATAGCTTAGAAAATCTAAATGTCCTTGGCTTTAGCAATAACTTCTTAGATATGACACAAAAGGTGCAGTCTGTAAAAGCAAGAATTGATAAGCTGGACTTCATTCAAATTAAGATTTTTCTGCTCTGCAAAAGATACTGTCAAGAGAATAAAAAGAAAAGCCATAAGCTGGGAGAAAATATTTGCAAAGGACATGATAAAAGACTGTTATCCAAAGTATACAACAAACGATTAAAACTCAACAATAAAAAAGCAAGCAACATGATTAAAAACATGGGCCAAAGATTCTAACAAACACCTCACCAAAGAATATATACAGATGGAAAATAGGTAATATGAAAAAATGTTTCACATCATGTTATCAGGGGAATACAAATTAAAACAATGAGTACCACTACAAACTACACACCTATTTGGCCCAAATCTAGAATGCTGGCAACACTAAGTGTTGGCAAGGATGTGGAGCAACAGGAACACTCATTCATTGCTGGTGGGACTGCAAAATGTACAGCCACTTTGGAAGACAGTTTGGCAGTTTCTTACAAAACTAAACATACTCTTACCATATGATCCAGCAATCACACCCTTAGGTATTTACCCAAAGGAGCTGAAAATCTATGTTCATACAAAAACCTGCACATGGATGTTTATGGCAGTTTTATTATTTGTAATTGGAAGCAATCAGGATGTCCTTTAGTAGGTGAATGGGTAAGTAAACTATAGTACATCCAGACAGTGGAATATTGTTCATCACTAAATAGAAATGAGCAATCAAGCCATGAAAAGACATGGAGAAAACTAAAATGCATAGTACTGTCTAGGTGTAAGAAGCCAGTCTGAAAAGGCCACCTTTTGTATGATTCCAACTATATGACATTCTGGAAAAGGCAAAACTATGGAGACGGTAAAAAAATCAATGGTTGCCAGGAGTTAAGGGGGATAAATAAGAGGAGCAAAGGCGATTTTCAGGGCAGCAAAGGTACTCTGTATGATACTATAATGGTGGACGCATGTCCCAAATTCGTCCAGACACACAGAATGCACAACACAAACAGTGAACCTTAATTAAACTATGGACTTTGGGTGATGATGTATCAGTGTAGGTTCATCAAATGTACAACCCTGGTGGAGATGCTGATAACGGAGGAGGCCATGCATGTGTAGGGGCATAGAGAAATATAGGAGATCTCTGTACCTTCCTCTCAATTTTGCTATGAACCTATTATAAAATTGCTCTAAAAAATAAAATCTATTTTAAAAATGTAAAAAGTTACATTCTTATACAGTTGCTTTGTTTACAAAACACACACAAACTCTCTCTTCTCTCTCTCTCTCAAACACACACGTATTTAAGTAAATTAATTTTGCTTGAAAACTTATCTATATCCCCCCAAACTTTTAGCAAACCCCAGGGGTTTCACCAATCCGTGACACATGTAAGAACCCAAGATATCACAAATAATGGGGGGGGGGAGGATTATTCAAATACATTAATTATTCAGGGTCATTTTTTCTATTATTTATAAATCCTATCATTTTATGAAAGTAAATCTTATTCATACATTTTTGGAAGAAACAGAACGAACCGTGCTATTTTCAAAAGCCACTTGATTTTGGTTACATTATCAGTATTTTGAAACCAACATTTTTCCAGTATATAGTCACAACGTTATATAGATTTGCATATATTCAATGTCTACATGTAAAATTTTTCAATAGCTTCTATTAGTTATTTTCTTTAAACAATGGAAGTCAGATTTCTGATTCAATCTTGATAACCTGGAATTGCTACAAGTTTTCCTGTTTTTATTCCAACTGTGTATATTCATAGAATTTAATCACATACCCTAGTAAAGATTTTTCAAGAGATCATGAGCTCATTTTGAAATACCCTTATGCTCTGTTCAACTATTCATTGTTTTAGTCAATCATTCCATAAATATTTACTGAGTGTCTGAAAAGTGCCAGGAATTGTGCTAAACGTGCAAGAAAAGTGCCTTGTTCCCAATGCACCGTTGAATAAAGTCAACAGTAAATATCTTCAACATGTAGTTTTAAATGTTTTCATAAAATCCAATGTGTGTGTAGAGATTATGGTGACACTACTAGAATTCCATAGTTTACAAAAATCTTGGAAAATAAGAAAGACTAGTAAAACTCCATCAATTTGAAAAATCCATGGTAATAGCTACTTAATTGTCTTTTAAATCATATCATTTATGAAATTAAAATGAAAACTGACGATTTCATAGTCCATTAGACTTACATCATTCTGCAATTTTAAAATGCCATCAAGTATAGCTATAGCATCACTTTAATAACTTTTAGGAGAAAAGAAAGAAGGAAAAAAGACAACATTAAAAAATACATCTCACTTGCAAAATGCTCCCTAATTTTAGAAATATTACAATGATAAAACAAATGTGCATTCTAGATTAGGGAACTATGGTATTTTAAAGGTCAAATTTTGAAATCAGTATTTATTTCCATCCAACAGAATTATTTGTGCTATTCAGTTGAGTGCAGAGAATGTAAATCTAAATGAGTACATTCCTTGAAAATCAATAGACAATTTTTTTGAGGAAAAATCTAGCAAAACTGGTGTTTTACTGCTTAAAAAAAAAGTATTCTTACCTATCAATTGCTGTCAAAATTGATCGGCTGATTTTAATACCTAAGAGATCACACATGCCTTCTCATACATTCTATCAATTCTGAATATACATCAAACACTTAGATCATTGTATTCTGATCGTCTGGTCTCAATTTAAGGATTTTTAAAAATAAATTGTGTGTTTATAATCATGTGTCACAGCAAGCTTGCTGCTCCAACAGAGAAATTATAGAGTTAATGAATTCAGGAAATATTTTAACAGGATTTAATTCAATTTGACTCAAATTAAAACAAAAGTGGTATTCTGGAAGTTTAGAAAAATTACCAATAGATATGTGATACCAGTCAACTTAGAGAATCAGGCAAAACAGAAATGATATATCAAACCTGATTCATCAGACCTACTCACAATAACCCTTCCATATTAAGTATCCTTTTAAAGATTGAAATATATGAAAGAATATAGAGTAGGACCTTAAAATTATCTTCTTGACTCTCTTAACTTCTTAACTCTGAATTACTACAGTAAGAAATTACTGGGTGAAGCCGTGAAAAATGGAAAACCACAAAGCAATGTTGAAATGTATATAAGACTGGCTAGATCTCCTAGATGATTGACTGGCATATAGTAAATGCACAATAAATATTTGCTCAGTGAATGAGCGAATAAGTGAGTTACTCCACCCATACCGCAATATCCTCGCTTAAAATGTATGCCTCAGCATAATTATAAATTTATATACGCAAAGGACCTTCAGAGTGGCTTGAAAAGAATCAAGACTGTGAATGTTAAATCTGCAATTACTTTATCTTATCTACCTTTATCTGTCATCACAGATATGTCATTGAACACAGGAGAATGACATAAAAGAAAACTCATTGTCTGAGGGTCAACAAGAGACTCAATTGACCTCAATAAAAAACTAACAGGTAATAAAATCTTACAGAAAAAAAATACTTTCACAGAAATTCTCCCTGTAAGTAACAGCTCTCCCTTAATATAACCCAGCTGTTGCCACCTATATTTTTATGTATGCTTCCCCCAGTATGGTGCACATGTGATTCACGTGATGGTGAATTCAAATCTGGAAGCTTGAACTTGACTTGAGTTTTCTTATCCCCTTTGTATCCTTGGGAAAGTCAGAGTTTTCAGATCTCAGTTCAACTTCGTGGGTCTTTGTAACCCAAGGTAGCTCACACAATCTGGATATTTCATGATCCCAGCTGAATTAGGGTGACCAACACTAATCTACTAAGCTAGATCGGGTTTACCTGCCTAATAGATTATTTAAAGTGACATTGGGCAAGTAATTCAACATTTTTAGATCTCAATTTCCTTACCTATAAAATGGAAGGATTGGGTCAGATGATTTGTAATATCATTTCCACAATTTTGATTCCTCTGAAACTATTAAAAAAGGTAGATTTTTTTCCCTCCACATCTAAAAACAAACCAGTTCCTAAAGAGTCAGGATTGGGTAACATAAGGCAGGAGAAATGAGTCTTTATTCCCGAAAAGAAACATGTAAATGGCCCTGGCCCTGTTCTAAGCAATGCACACATATGCATGCATTGAATCCTCACAACCAAGGTAGGTACTATTATTATGCCCATTTAACAGATGGGAAGCCTGAAGCATCAGGTTAAGTAGTTTAGTTTGTTCAAGGGTGCACAGCTACTAAGTAGTGGATGCAAACCCAGGCAGTTTGACTTTAGAATCAGTGCTCTTAACCACTCCACTCTACTGCACACGTAAGATTCACAGAGACTGCATACTTTATCCATGTGGCAAACAGTAATTGTTTCAGACTCAGAGAACTCTTCCAGCGTCCTTACACATTAACCAAGAACATAAGACAGGGATGAACAAATGTGTGTTGTCAGAGCTCCATAAAGAAATGTGACTCAAAACTCCTTATGTTGCAAATAGAATTGACACTTTTGTTAAAAGTAGCTTATCTTTGGAAAAAAAATAATATTATAACCCTGAAATTCCATTTAACACTATAATGATATTTGCTATTACATTTTGAAAATGGAGGTGCCATGAAAAATTCAGATATTTTATCCATCCTTCTTATTACAGTCTAAATTTCATCTGAATTTCCATCCTGCCTTTTGAAGGGCATCAACAGATCCAGCTCCTGACCCTTAGTTACAAAACACCTCTCACTCTAGACTGTAGGCTCCTTGGCCTTTATCTGTCCTGATTCTCACTCTGTCCCTAGTGGGTAGGATACTGGACATTCAATAAGGACTCATTAAATGAGTGAATAGATATCCAACAAGTATTTGCTCAATTAATAATATAAAAAGTATAAAAATATTTTTTAGACAGGTAGTCAATTTTCTTCTATTTCCTCTTCTTATAACAAAATCAATACATTTAATGCAAAGCAATTCTACCCCCTGTAATTTATTAGTCATTTTACTGCCCTCAGAATCAAATTATTTCATGCCTATATATGGCAAATCAGTACCTGAATTTTCTGAGACAATTTTTTTATTTTTATTTTATTAAATTTTTATTTAATTTTATTCTATTCAATATTATATTTAGTTAAAAGTGTAACTGCATATGATTTAATTTTATACATCGTAAGTATTGTCATGTAAACTCACAGATAAAAATAAATCATTTTTTAAACCATGAGTATTTATTTTTAGTTCAAAATATATCTACATAATTTAAATAGGCACTAGACTTTATTCTAGGACCTTGCAAAGATTGTAATAATGTTATATATTAATGCAGCAAAATTACTTATACAATGTTAAATATAATTCTTCTAACTGCACTGGAAGGCAATGTGGAAAGCTAAGAGAGAAGAACAAACGTGTTCAAGGTTAAAACGCTAGTAAGTTATAGAGTCAGGACAAAAACCATGTTCTTCTAAGCCTAGTAGCCTCCCATCATCCTAGTCTTCATTTCAGATACTTAAAATAGATAACTTATGGAAGAGTATGAAGATTTACCAACTCCTACCCAAATATCCAAAAAAATACATACGTTAAATATAGATGTCAAATAAAATATTTTCAGAGCAACATCTGCCTTCTTCCCAGAAAAAACAAACAAACATGTTTATTTTTATGGCAGGAGAAAGTATGATAAAATCAGGACATAAAAATAGCAATTGTGGTTTGGTTATGCATTATAAAGTAGAAATACAAATCTGTCTTCTAAAAATCTTAAAACTGAGAACATACCACATTAAAACTGGAAAAGAGAAAACCTGAATGGGCGTTAGGAGGGGCTCACAGGAGATCTCTTCAATTAAAAGTGAAATATCTGGTTTATAAAATAAAATTAAAATCTATTTCTGTTTCAGCCATTAAGAAACTAAACAAGAAAAAGCCTAAACTTGAGTTTGGCAATCAAGTCACAAACCCGATCCTTCTGTTTGCACAGAGACTGGTAAGGCCCCTAGTAACTGCATTAGGCCACCGATTCACTCATTATTCAACATGGCGTTGAATAAATTGAATTAAAGTAAACACTCAAAAGAACAATTTAAACTGATGGTGCTTGGGGTAAAGCAAACATAAAATAGAGTCAACCAGCTTGAACCAAGTAACCTATAGTGGAATTATGTGATTATCTGAACCTCAAGGTAAATATTAATGATTAAAATGTGATGGTGGGTCTCAGATTAATAAACATGTACTTCTGCTGAAAGAGAGTCAAGGTTATCACTGCTTCTGTAAACAAATTCTAAAGCCCACACATAGTAACCTTTGAAATTTTAACAGAACATCAGCAGACTTGCACTGATTGCTTCAGTTTACATGCCACTGGTCATGGAACTTTGAACCGGCCATTTTTGTTTGGTAAACTTGTAGATACTGTATCTCTTTAAGTTAAACAAACCCTTGGACATACACATATGCTTAATGAGTGTTGAACCCTAACATGGCAAGTTTTACCAGTAAAGAATTGGATGGAATAGTACAGATCAAACCTAAGAGTCCCCAGGCTGCAAAAATACTCATATTTCCTCTTTTCTCTCACCTATATTTTACATACAAAGACATCTCTACCTTTCTGTTTTATTCTTCAAGAGAATGATCCTATATGATGTTGAGTTACACCTCTTTGAAATTAATGTTAAAATATCTCATATCATAAATACCATAAAATACCATTTTCTTTACAATATCCTTTACTGAAAAGCAGAGGTGTTTCTAAACAAATGTCTAGTAGTGTCATTCTGTTTTTCTATTGAATTTCATTAAAATATCACAGGCATATTTTTATAGGGAAAAATATAACCCCTTGACAAATTAAAGCCACCTAATTCTATAGCAAAGAAAGTTTAAATCATTTAATTAATTAAAATTAATTTCCCATAAACTGATAATACTGTTCAGAATATTAATATTATTGGGCAATGATCACTACTATTTATCTTGGAGTAAAAGTACTAAAGAGAAAATAAGCAGCATGTTAAACTCCAACAGTATTCAATTATTTTTCCCTTTATTGGCAGTTTAAACACTTTGCTTTTGCTTTTTCTTTAAGTTGCCCTCTTGCTTCAGACTAGGCTAAGAGTGGGTAAAGGTTAGAAATGAATATATGTATTAACAAAGCAAAAATGGCCCTATTCCAAGGTCTAAAATAACACTGTAGCCAGCCATAGTGATAATTCAAGTGAATTACTCTTACCACCTTTTCATTTCCTAAATTTCTAACTCAATCATGAGCAAAGGTATGGTATAAAGTGTGAGGTCCAACCTATACATCCCTTTGATACAGATGAAGTTGTCTGACCAACCCACAATGTGACAGGAGCAGAAACTAGATGTGAGGACATTTCCTCTACACCTCAGTCTAACAGAAGTATTATTAAAACACATTATTCCAAAGCAGAGATACACATGTTGTTTACCCTGCAGTAAAGAATGTTTGAAAGCATTTTCATTTGCATGGATGAGGATCCAGCTCACCATGGGAAACTCATTCTCAATCTTCCAACCAGCTTAATTCACACAACTGTGTCACACCTGCCTTGGTAGACAGTTGAGTTTCTAGCCCCTCTGTTAAACTGAATATTCCATCGGAACAATGAGATCTTTAAGGAGATCTTCTTTTATCATGACAACTAAGGAGAAGTTGAGTATTTTTTTAATTCTAGGAACATTTACAATTTTATTGTTCCTTCAATATTAAAAAGAAATAAAATAGTCATAGCCATTCAGGGGAGTGTCAGGAAGCCTGGACCTCTACAAGCTTCACTATTCTCTGGAAAAGGAGTCCTAGGAGTACAGGATGCCAGTAGACGTAGGCCCCCACCAAAGGGTAACAAAATACTTAAGATGGGACATCCTGAGGCCCACCCCCACCTCCTACAAACCACATGAATCAACATATACAGCTCGGTTCTTAATAAAAATTTTCAGCTCATCTTGTAGTGAGATCCTACCCAGATGAAAAGTGTCATATCCATGAATCTGGCACACACAATTACCTCATGCTGACATCTATTCAACAAGTCCTCATTTCTTTTTCAATTCATCCATATGATTACTATCCCTATCACTACTCTGAAACTTGCATTTCAGGTCACTGTATTCAATCCCAGTAGGAAAGTATTTGCTACATGCTTCATACGTATGAAAGGACACGGTCAATGGCATCGATTAACCTCTTTTATGTTGACCTCAATGAAATTACATTATTCTAGTTCCCTCTCTTCTTCTTGAACCAATTGTTCACTTTCTCATTTGCTGACAACTCTTGTTTTTATCTTCAAACCAAGGGCTTCTTCGCCTCCTGTTGAGTCAGTCAAGAAGTCATTTAGTTGGTTGAATTAGTGTTGATTTGGTTGATACAGTAGTACTAAAATGAGGAATGTTTCCAAGAGGTTAGGTTTATTGAGGTTGATGTCAGTTTGCCTTTGGTGATTATGACCAGTCAATAGAACACATCAATAGGCTAAACAAAATAAACCAAAATAAACCATACCCATTTAAAAAAAAAAAAATAAAGTCACTTAGTTCTTTCTTCTTCCAGTCCATTTGCTTTCCTCTCTCTCTTTCTCATTTCTGTTTTATTGTGGTAATGTATTAATAAGTATCGTAATTCAAACTACAAGCAATTCTGTACATTAATCCTATAAATATCTTTCTAAAACATCATATGTCTTTGTTATTCTCCTTCCACTCAAAAACTTATAGTGGATCTCTATTTCCTGTAAAATAAAATCCAAACTCTAATAATGTGCTGAACATCGATCTCAATACAAAAAGAGAAGCAGCCTTAGAAATGAGAGCCTTCAGAATCTGAATCATTCGACCAACTTGGATAATAGGCTCTTTTAAGACAGTGAAAAGCCAACAGATGAGTGAAACACAAAGTGCCAAAAGGAGAAGATTGTGCATAATTGTGTTTAATAAATGCTTATTAACAACCTGGAGAACTAGGTTTCAATTAAGGCAGGAGGTATATAGATCCAACCACGCTAATGGAAAAAGGATAGACATGATGATATGGTGAACCTAGAGATGGCACGAGCTAGATGAAGATACAAGTAATATCCACAAAGATTAGTGAAGATGGTAGCAGTGATCCACAAGTGATCCTCCCTTCCTAGAGGCAGGGAGAAGAGAACCTGGGAGTGAAGAATACAATTATTTCTGAAACAAATGTTAGGGAATAAAGCCAATTTACTGAAGGCAGGAAGGCAGAGGCAGATAAAAAGACATAGACATGAAAATATATACATACTTAACAAGCATAATTTTTAAAATATTTTTCTTTTTGGCTTCCTTGTATATGGATCTTCTCCCTATCCAATGCCTTGGGGAGGATTAAAATTGTTATAGCAGGAACACAAAGAGAAAGAAATGTTAACATGCATCTACCATAGAATTTTCAAGTGACAATAATCCTCAGAGATTTTTGCTAGGAGAGAAAGTTTTTCTCTTTAATCTTATTCATCTACCTACCGAAAGCAGAACTTGAATGGTCTCAACTTACAGTGTATTTTTTTTTTCTTTTACAGGACTTAGATAGGGAGACCTCTGAATTGAATAAGAGCTATTCCATTCTACCTAGGAATAAAATTGAGAGCCCTTCCAGAGGAAAAATAGGAGAGGCAAAAGAGAAATTCAAAAGGAATGAGAGTAGGATGAATGTATCACTAATGTGTGATCATATTAATAGATCACTCTGAGATCTATTATCCCCGAAAAGGGAAGTAAGAAGATGGAAAATCAGACAGCTTGAGGAGAATGCCAAAAGTTTTGTACTGCTTCCCGTTTGGAACTCTTAGAAAGACTCTCTCACAAAGTACTCACCAGGACCAATATGGGGAGGCCCTTGCAGAGTATTGTAAACCATAATTACATAGTGACATGAGAGTTCTTATATGATCTATAGCATATGTGTTAAAAATTTAGAATCACATTTGACATGCATGAATGAGAGGTATGTGCACTAAGCTCACCCATGCCAGCTCCTGGGTCTCAAGTTAGGGTAAGACAACCCTATTTGGTAAATTCATCCACTCTTGTATGTGAACACAGAGCCCAATGCAGTTTTCACAGAGTTTTATCTTAGATACAGAAGACTGAATTTTGGCATTTTTGACCACACAGGTTTTGAGATATCCACACAAGACAGTACCCTGTAGATTCCTATGGAATAAGAAAATCAAATTCAAGAAGACTGGGGAGGAAAAAAAGACTATAAAGTACTCTAGAGGAGTAAAACTTAGAATCTTATATATTATACTTCACAGATTTGAAAAGCTAACTGCTAATCATTTCGTTAGGTTAGCTCTAACTTAAAAAAGAAATGAACTCCTCAATAGTGATCATCATTTTGATCATCATACTGTCCTCCTTGGACTGGTCTGTGATGAGAACATGGTGTTCTGGGCAGGTCTCCGGCAGAGCAGCCCAAACCACCAGGAGGGAACAGTCCCTTTGGCAACAGTTTAATCAGTAAGTCCAATGTCACATGGAAAAATCATCTAGAACGTTCACCACGTGTCTTATCCCAGAGAACGCACCCACACATGTTTGTCTACTCTGTGCTCTACTACAAAACTTTACCAATCCTACCAAGAGCTGTTGACTCTGGCCATGAACTACTAATCCCAGGGAGTAGAGGTCACGTATCACCAAGTTAAAGAGCTCACCACCACCACCCCAAAAAAACACCGGGACAGGCAGCCCTTCTTGCTGTTTTTTCCCCCAGTTGTTTCCAATATTTTCACACTGCTCTCAACAAAGATGCCACTTTTCCTTTATTTCAAACAGTCCTCTGGCATTGACTTCCAAACAAACTGCACAAGTTACTGATTTCCTCTTTTCTTTTTTTCTTACATGAGTCTCCTTTTCTCTCTTGCAAAAATTCCTCTCTCTGACCCTTTATTTACTAATAAGTTTGATATTCAATGGGATTTCAAAATATCTAGCCATTCAGGAACAGAGGATAACTGATAAATAACCAGTATCATTTACTATTCTGAAGCTACCTAGATGACTGTGATCTAAAGTAGAACGTGTGTAACCCTTCTATCATTGTAAGGGAGTAGGGCTCAGTCTTTCATGTGCCTAAAATCATCAGTGGGGTAATGGGACATCTCTCAGTAAATTGTATTTTTTTTTTTTTTTTTTGAGACAGAGTCTTATTCTTTTGCCCGGGCTAGAGTGCCGTGGCGTCAGCTCATAGCAACCTCAAACTCCTGGGCTCAAGCAATCCTTCTGCCTCAGTCTCCCATGTAGCTGGGACTACAGGTATGTGCCACCATGCCCAGCTAATTTTTCTGTATATTTTTAGTTGTCTAGCTAATTTCTTTCAATTTTTTTTGTAGAGATGGGGTCTCGCTCTTGCTCAGGCTGGTCTCGAACTTCCTGAGCTCAAACCATCCGCCCACCTCGGCCTCCCAGAGTGCTAGGATTGCAGGCGTGAGCCACCACGCCTGGCCCAAGTCACCATCAGCCCCTAAGGCGGCTAAACTCTTCACCATTTTGAGAGTGTGTGCATTGCAAGTGTCCTGGGCCACCAGGCAGAAGACTATTTGGTGGGGAGCTGGACAGAGCTTCAAGGTACAGAGGATGTTGCTCCAAACCAAACAAATGGCAGAAAGCAGACAGAGCTGGGGTGACTGGCCCTGACACCACAATAGTGTGGGAGCAATAGGAAAAATGTGGAACTCATTCAGGTCCCCCAAAGTTTGCTAGTACTGGATGTCATTGCTTTAGCTGCTTGTGGAGAAAGGCAGGTGCAGTGTGTGTTGTTCCTACTCCTCTGTCCTCCAGTCTTGAATAGTTCATCTCTTGGAGGTGGAGAAATTTGCTCTTCAATTATGAATCCAAATCATATTTCCACACCACCTTCTCATAACTACCTATCCCAATAATAGCATACTAGCAAAAAGGAAAATATCCTTGAATTATAAGTGAAAAAATTTTGTGAGCCCTAGCTGAGGGATTTGGGGAAAAGGAAGACACAAATTAATACTAAGAAATGCATGTGCCATACTGTAGTAAATGTCAATCAAGCTTTAGGTGTATCTCTGCCTAGTACATGCTTTTCTCCAATTATAATAATCACATGTGCAAAAACAAGTGAACCTTCAACAAGTAGCATCATGAAAGCATCATAATTTTATCACTTACTGTAAATTTGGGTTATTTCTTACACGACTCATATTTATGATAAATAATGTAAATGGCTGTTAGATATTGTTGGTGATGTAGTATGAAATAAAATTATCCTATTACTTCTATTAACCACATTATTCTGAGATTGCAAATCAGGGTGTTTTCCCTTTTGTTTTTGTTTTTAACTATTGCCATTTTTAATTGAATTTGCCACTCTAACTATTACTCTTGATACCTTGCAACCAAAGCCCTTCCAGACATAAATCAAGGAGGAGGCTGAAAAAAACACTGCAACTGTCATTCATGAACTCCTATTACTCAAGCTTATGATTAATCAATTATTGGTGTCATTGATTGACTTCACATTATTAAATGTTTTAATTTGATTCTATAAAATAAATGTCTACTAGTAGTAAAACTGCTTTTATATGTGTGTATATTGGGGTTCCAATATATAAAAACATTATATTCAATATTGCTGTTAGAAATATTTTTGGAACACTGGCCTAGATCAATAACCACAAGAAAGGCCAGGTTGGAAATAAATTCAGTATATCCATCACAAGAATAGTGCACATTGTACCAAACAGGTAGATTTTTAGCCCTCACCACCATGCTTACCACCCTCCTCTGTTCTTAGTTTTCAATGTCCATTGCACCACTTTATGACACATGGTTTAGCTCCCACTTGTGAGAACTTGTGGTATTTGTTTTTCCATTCCTGAGATACCTCACTTAGGATAATGATCTCCAGTTTCATCCAAGTTGCTGCAAAAGACCTTATTTCATTCCTTTCTATGGCTGAGTAGTACTTGATGATACATACGTCACATTTTCTTTATTCACTTATCATTAGATAGGCACTTAGGTTAATTCCATATCCTTGCAATTGTGAATGGTGCTGCGATAAACATTCAGGTATCTTTTTTATAAAAAACTTCTTTTCTTTTGGGTAGATACCCAGTAGTGGGATTGCTGGATCAAATGGCAAGTCTACATTTAGTTCTTTGAGGAATCTCTATACTGTTTCCCAACTAGAGGTTGTACTAGTTTACATTCCAGCCAATGGCGTATAAATGTTCCCTTTTCACCACATCCATGCCAACATCTATTGTTTTTTGTCTTTTTAATAGTAGCCATTCCAACAGGGGTAAGGTGGTATCTAATTTTGGTTTTAATTTGCATTTCCCTGATAATTAGTGATGTTGAGCATTTATTCATATGTTTTTTTTTTTACCATTTGTATATCTTCTTTTGAAGAAAACCTGTTAATTTCCTTTGCCCACTTTTTGATGGTTGTTTGATTTTTTTCTTGCTGATTTGTTTGAGTTCTTTGTAGATTCTGGATATCAGACCTTTCTCAGATGTACAGTTCAGGAATATTTTCTCTAGCTCTGGTAACCCTAGGCATTCCTTAGTTTGTCTGCATCACTCCAATCCCCCACCTTCATATGGTGTTCTCCCTGTGTGTCTTCACCTCATTTTCTCTTGGTACATGTCTGCCTCTGTGTCCAAATATCCTCTTTCTGTGAAGACAAGAGCCATGTTGTATTAAGGCCCACCTGAATGACCTTCTCTTAACTTGATTATATCTGAAAGGACCTTATTTCTAAAAAGGCCAGGTTCTGAGGTAGCAGGGGTTAGGGCTTCAACATATCTTTTCTAGGGACACAATTCATCCTGTAATAGTCTCTCTCTTCAGACTTCTCTTAGGTTTCAGCTTTCTCCGGCTGGTCTCAAACTCCTGAGCTCAAACGATCCACCCACCTCGGCCTCCCAGAGTGCTAGGATTACAGGCATGAGCCACCGCGCCCGGCCTGGAGCAGATACTTAAGAGCACAGCATATAATAGGCTCCCAGTGAACATTTATTGAATAAATAAATGGAATGTGTGGAATTTTCTAGAGAAACTGGATAGAATAAGAAATAAATCTGGAAGGAATTTTAAAGGATATTAATGATTTTTTATAAAAGCAAAATATAAAATAGTCCTATAGTGAGCTGTTTATTTTTCTTTAAAAAATATTTATGTATGATGTTATTTAGGATACTAATCTGTCACATAAAAACCTCAAGATACAATGGCTTACATAAGATACAAACTTATTTCCCTCTAATGTTACAGCCAGCTATCAGCAGTCTAGTACTGATAGGACAACCACCCAGGTAGAGGAGATGATGCCACCAATCTCTGGACTCCAGGTAGCTGGTCCATTCTCTCCACCCCCAGCTAGTGGGACGAGGGAAAAAGGCAGGCAAAATATAGGCCCATTCCTTTTAAAGACATAATCCAGAAAAGGCATACATCATTTTTACTTATCCATTAGCCAGAATATAGTCACACGGCCAAATCTAGCTCTGAGGAAGGCTAGAAATGCATATATCCAGCTAAAAACTTGGGAGCCTATCATTAAAGAGAGAAAATGGACATTGGAGGACAAATACCAGTCTCTCCCACAAATAAATATACGTGAACATGAACAGAACAATTCTGGAAGAATTGTTTCTGAGGAAATAGAACAGAATCCCAGAGGTCTAGGTTAGAGAATGGCTTGTTTGGTAAACCATTTGTGTTGGTTGGAATAATTACCAGGTTTGTATATTACTGTAGTGGCATTAAAATTTTTTTCTCACTACACTCAGATGTCCAATAAAAATATAGGATTTTGTTTTCCATAACTGGTCATGCATCTTTTCCCCACTGAATAGTAGGGAAAGGGATTCAATTTTAATTTTTGAATTATGGTAGCTTTCTCTCTCCTAATTTAAAGTTATGTTTGATAACTCAATCTTTTTTTGTTTTATTTTGTTTAAATGTCTACTCTCAAGCCATCCCCACACCCAAGAACTTTCCATAAATGCCACAAAACAGTATGGATGGAGAGGGTTCATGGGATCTCATGGCACTGAGGAAAATGGGAGGTCTGCACTTGTGCTTGTCTTCAGATGTGCAATGCCCCTGAAGTGTGGTTGGTAAGGACCCATCTGTGACACTTTGCCATCTGTTCCTGAGTCTACAGCTTGTGGAGAAGGAGGATCAGGAGTGTGAAACATACCGTCTCTGCCTATCGACATTGCTCTACCTGTTTATTCTGTTGAGGTTGCCCCATGCTGGAGCAGGACATCCTTGCAGAGTAGTAGTAGTGAACACGCAGCACACCACAGGATGGGGCAAAGACCCTTCTGCCCTCAACATCTACTCATCAGAATAAATGCTCACATGCCCTCAGCTGATCTAACACTTCCCCCCTCGAGGATTTTAGCCTGGAGAGGAAACGTCAGGACATATGCATTTCATTGCTTTCTTGCTCTCTCTTCTTCTCAGTCAGTCTCCTGAGTACAAAACAGGAAGATGGAGGCTTTCCTCTTTTTTCAAATCCCTCTTCTGCCCTAGAATAGCAAGCCTCATGGCCTAGCCATCATTCTTAGAAGCAGTACCATTTCGAAGGTGGGAAAGAACACTGTAAGCTCCCAGATCTGGTTCCTCATGCATTAATGGAAGCTATACAATTTGGAAAACTCTTTTCTTTTTCTTTCTCCACAAACCCCAGATTCTGAGGTTATTATAAGAAATTTTTTTGGTGGTCAGAATTGGTTCCGCTCTATTTTTTTTTTAATTTAAAATTTGCAAAATTACACAATAGTGGAAAGAATAAAATGTACATATCACATTGATTCAGAAATTATCAATATTTTGTTGTGTTGTTTCACCTGTAACCCACTTTTTCCTGCTGGACAATTTAAAACAAATTCAGATATCATATTATTTTTCTTTCTCTCTACAGGCTTTCAATAAGTCCAAATTTCACCAAAAACTCCCAAAAAATAGCAGCTGCCTTTGCCTAAGTAGGAAGAAAATCTTGAGCACAGAAATGCATAAGAAAAACTTTTCCTTGCAAATTGGGGAAATGACAAATTAAAAAGAGCCATGGTTTTCATTGTTAAACGTTTTACATAAAAAATACTAACTTTTTTGTATTGGGAAAAGTAAATACTATCTTATAGTTGTTTTCTCACTTTAACAACTTAAAGGTCTCATATTTAAAACTTTGTCATCCGTGCAGTGACTGATTTATTATTGACTCACAATTTGAAAAGGTATTTAAAAATTTAACTTTTCCTTTTGAATTTTCCCATTTGAGAGCTTGGTGCTCTTTATATGATTATATTAAGTAAAGGAAAATCAGAATAGAAATTATATATTCACTGCAAGTGTAATTATGATTTAAAAAAATAGATACGGGGGTGGGATGGGTATAAACTAGGAAGAAACTAGGAATGTGATCACATGTAGACTTAAACCAGAATTTTTCCCCTTGAAGTTTCCAGACATTCTATAACGTAGCTACAGCACTTCTATAGAGAAATAGTATTTTAAAAACAGGGAAAAACTAGATTCTAGGGATTTTCTTAATGTAATTTTCTGATCTTTTTATTTTTCATTTCATCTGGTGGTCTCACCAAATTACAAATTATTTCTAATGTTTACCCAGTTGCATGCACAACTGCATACCAAGAGCTCCAGATGGCTTCTTACAACAAAGCTAAAGCAATCTTGTTTCTATTAAACATACTCCATGAAAAACTTCAAAAGATAAATGTCCCAAATATATTTTGACAGGGAGAACCAACACTTTAGAATACTTAAATCCCATTTTGCTCTCTGGGGTATTTGGAAAGATTCCGTAATGCTATCCAAATGGTGAGAAAGTTCTGTTGGGTACACAGAAGGGGGTAGAACAGGGAGTAAGGGAACCTGAGTTCTAATCTCTTTTCTGCTCTAACTTTCTCTGCAATTTAATGAGTTTTGTTACCTATCTGAGCCTGTTATCATATTTAAAACGTGAAGAGCATCCATCTCTCATATCACAGTGCTGTTAAGTTAAAGAGTGCATTAATGTTATTTCAACATTATTGGTATTGAATCAGTAGCTAACCATCCAAAGATAACTAGTATGTTAATTGTGGAAAGTGTCTTAATAGCAGCAATGTTAAAAGGACCTAATTCAATTCCACAAACTTAATGGAAATCAGAGTTCGAGAAAAAAATGAGCAAGTTTAGAAATAAAGCAATACAAAGAGAAAATGAATTAGAAAATACTACAGACTATTTAAAAGAAAGGCATAAAGTTTTTCAGAAACATTAGCTTTAATTAACCAAAAATGTATGTATTAATTATCAGTTAATAAATTGTGTGGTGCAATAAGCTTGCGCAGATAAATTTTACCACTGCTAAGGATTTGCAAGTGAATTTTCTAGAATTCATATATTACTATAACTAATCTTTTGTAAAAATGGCAATAATGATGCCTCAGTTTTTCTTAAAGTATTACTTAGAGTATTATTAAAAGTTAACTTTATTGCTATTATAACCAGATTGAGAATCAGTGTTTTTGGAACCTAAACAGGCATCTAGCATACTGCTATAATTCCTTTACTAAGATAATACCCTAATGATGGTTTAAATTGATGTATCCTTTTCCAGTAATATATATATGTGTAGCCTTTTGTTCATGGATGACCATTCTGTGACTGCCACTTAACATATAGACTTGTGCAAAGAAAGCTACCCTGTTTTGATAGGGGCCAGGAGTCCCAGAGAATTGCTGCTACTTCTTGCAGACAATTATTTAAATGTCTATGCATTTCAAGTGGTGCATAAATTACAAGGCCAGAAATTTACAAGTAATGCAATTTCTATAAAAGAGAAAGAATATATAGCACTGTAAAAGAATTTCTTTGCCTTCTAGGAATCAGAAATCTCTCAAAGTGAGTATAAGCCATACACTTATGAAAATATCTTATTTTTCTAATTCTTAGGTACCTTAGAAAGAACTTAAAGGTAAAGATATTACACATCTAAAGAGAGTGTTTTGCAGTACCTTTGTGCACCATTAAGCAACCCCAATTTTTTGTGAGCCAGCAGATATTTCAACCACCTCTGGCTTTCTTGATGTTTACCCAAATATTTGTCTTTTCACATCATGTTCACTCCGTGGCCACAGAAATTTTTAAACATTAAGTTCTACCTTTGGACTTTGGGGCATTAATAGATGATAGGCCTTTCAGCAGTGCTTCAAATGAGAGAAAAAATATTCCATAGTGGCTGGATATGGGTAGTTAAAATAAATGGCTAACATTTGTTGAGCACTTGTCATATGCCAAGCACTAGCTTTTACAGGTACTATTTCATTTTACCCTCTCAGCAAATAAGGAAATTGAATCTTGGAGAGGTAAGGTAATTTACCCAAGGCTGTTTATTCTGTTATTGCAAGAACAGTTCATTAAATCTTACAGCAAATTCAGTGCTTCAAGAATGTAGTGCATGCTGAGAAAGACAGATAGCATAGCCTCTCCAGTTCTTCTATATGTAACCATTATTTTATCTGTGCTCATAGCTATAACCAAAAAAGAAGGGGGAGAAAGAGGAAGAGAAGGTGAAGGCGGAGGAAGAGGAGGAGAAGGAAGAGGAGGAGCATAAGAACAAGAACGAGATGAACAAAAAGAAAAAGAAAAACGAAGGAGAAAACAATGGCATTTTTCTCCCTTGGAAAATAAAGGCTAGATTCCAAAAATATATCATTTGGATCCTATTAATTAGTTCTTAAGCTATTGCTCTCTGGTCTAAAGCCATCCTTCTTGCCTTTACTTTGTAAAGTTGGGACTGGAACTCTGAAAATTACATTTCTCCTTTGTCAGCTAATTTTTGCTAAAATCTGCCAAAGAAGGTTGCAGCAAAAGATTAGAAAGCCTGAGGGGAAAAAAAATTATGCAAGACAGATGAAGACAAATATATATATATGAGAAACAATATGAAGAAGAGCAGCAGTTGATGAAATGCGAAACAAAGAAGCAACAGAGAAATTCTTTAACCAAGCAAAATGGATCTTTAAAAATATTGATAACATTTGAAAAATTCTGACACAATTGATCAAGAAAAAAGAGAGAAAGCACAAAAAAATGAATTGATGGACACACAACTAGAGCTACAAGAGAAACGAAGGAAAAATAATAAGGGTTTCTGCCTATTGGAATGGAAGACCAGGGGATTTAACTTTTAAAAATCAACAAAAACTCTAACAGCCGATGAAAAATGGAGAAGAAACAAAAAGGAAATGTGGGGATACCAACATATGATAAAAGAAAAAGGAAGTGACACAGTAAAGCTAGTTCTCAGCATGTATAAAGAAGGGGAAAATTGGGAGCAGTTGCTGCTGCGGGTCAAAGGCCACTGCCACGGAGAAGCTGACACATACGGCTCAACAGGAAGGAGAAAACCAAATTTGAAAATATCGCAAATACATCATTCACAGTGATAGTGGAAGTGTGTGACATTTGTGCCATCACACACTGTTTATGGTGATATTAATAGTGTACAACCTCTCCGAAGGCAATGTGGCAATATGCATCAAGAACCATAAAAGTGTCCATACCATTTGACAAGGTAATCCATGCTTTGTAGTTTATCCAAAGACAGGATTCAAAGATGTGCCTCAAAAGGTATGTTCCTAGTGATTCATGACAGTATTAAATTTTAACTGCGTGCACTGACATGGCCTATGCAGATAGAGTTTTTTTTTTTCCCACTCTAGCTCCTTGAGCACTTGCATAAGCAATCGTACTATATAGAATGTCTGTAACCCAGCTCCTACTTCATCGATTTTAAGCAACCTAATAAAGCATATTTACTTAAGAAGCTGATATTGGAAAAGAAGGAAAACTCATAACTATATAATCTACTATATTTGAAAGATTAAATAAGAGTTCAACAAACATGGGAATGATGGGAGACCAATTAAACTTGAGCAAGGATTATAGCCAAGTCACCTCCCCCAGGAAGCCTTCCCAGACAACCTATAATGTGGGGTAGCCACCCTGTCTACTCCATTGCCCCTGCACTTCCGTCTAATACCTCATGTTTACAGTACTTCATAAGGTATTGTTTATTTCCCTTATCCCCACCTGATGATGGTGTGACTCTTGAGATTATGGACTGTACCTTTATCTCTGTAACCCTCACATCTGGTCAAAGAAGGATTCAATAAATATTGATTGAATTGAAACTGGAAAAAGATAGAAAAGATATTTGTTCATGAAAAGGGGCTTGACCTGTAGATATGACAACAAAGAATAGGGATCAATTCATATTTCTTTTCATTAAAAAAAAATATGAATAGCTGGGTCTCCTAGTTTATGGACAAGCTAAGACCTGTGCTGAGTTTCTTTCATTCGCTTTTCCAGATCCACACCACACTCTTCTCTACCCTGATCTATGCCACAGCAAGCTGACCTGCTTGGACAGAGAGCATCACCTCAATGCCTTGCCCTCTAGATTCCGCGGGACTCTGTCAGTGGAAGGCCTGGTGGAAGACTGGGGTTGGTAGGAGAATCAGGTGAGGATACTAATTTCCCTTTCCCCTGCCTGCTGGGTCCCTTTCCCCTGCCTGTGAATTGGCTGCATCGCTCTGTGGGAAGCTTCAGCTCTGGTTGGGCAGCATCTCCAAACAGCCACTTTCTCTGAGTCCTGGTATCTCCCCCCTCCTCTTATTTCTTTGGGCCTAGGAGTAATGCTGTCTCCCCATTTTGCTAGCCTTAACATAGTTAGGTTCTCTAAACTCTGCCCCCACATTTGTGAGCAGTTCTCTTCTCAAATAATACTCTCAATAATACTCTGATCTTGCCAGAATGCTGACTATTAGAATTCAGACTATCACAATTCAGCATTAGACCTTGAAAAAGGAACAATTTTTATGGTTGACATTAAGCCCCTCTAAGTGTTTTTTTTTAACCAAAGATATAATAATTTTTTTAAACCAAAGATATAATAATGCATGTTCAGAGACTCTCCTAAGGCAGTTTTAATTAGCAGAGAAGTGCTAAGAGCTTTATTGTGAGCAAGGATTAATTCTTTTGGAAATTAATAATATAAACTATAGTTAGAAAATAGCAGAAAATAAGCTATAATCCAGGAAAAACATTATTACCAGTTTTTTTCTCCACAGCAGTGATACAATTTAATCTTATAATATTAAAGAACAATAAATATTGAGAATCACTAAACAATGTGTCTCCACTATGCTATCCATTTTATGTTATATACTCCCAGTGCTAAGAACAGTTTCTTGTACATAGATACTGAGAATGTGTTTATTGAATTAATTAATCAGGAAGAACATGTAAACAAAACAGAAATGTCATCTTAAACTTCCATAAAGGGGAATATTTCACAGTGGGAATATTAAGTGGCATTCTGGTCATTATATAACAATAAAGACAATATCAGCTTGAAGATGGACCCAGAAAATAGTAAATACTCATGAATAAATACATGAAAATGATGACTAGGTACACAGACTAAAATGATTGGACTCGTATGAAAACAATAAATACCATTTGTTAGGTACCTACACTCTATTAGGTACTTTACATATTCTAGCTTCAGTCCTCACTTTCCTACTCAGTGGAGGTAGTCAAGGAAGGCTTCTGGGAAGAGGTGCTACTGTGCTGGACCAGAATGAAGGAGCAGGAATCATCCATGAAAATGAAAAGAAAAAGAAAGTTCCAGTTAGAACACTATCATAAGCAAAATCACAGAGGCAAGAGAGCAGGATGCATTTCAGGAACTTCAGACATTTCAATGGTAAAGAAAGAGTAAAAGTTGACTGGAGACAAAGCAGTCCCCAGATTTTATCCTGAAGACCAAGGGGAGATATTATTTCTACATAGAAATATTATTATCTAGTATTTGTTTTAGGCATGTGTGTGGTGCAGCAGGGTAAAGATGATTGTTATAAAGACTAAAATAAATAATATGGGCAACTATTAATAATAAGTGTACCATAGAGCACTGTTCAGACACTAGTTCTTACCTTTCTTAGATTGTTGCTATACTGCTTTTTGCCCCCTGGCACTGTTGCACCAGTCCACTAAGAAAGGCCACCTAGGGCTCTGTGCCCAAAGAAAGGCCACCTAGGGCTCTGTGCCTGGTCAGCTCCTCAGTCTGTCTGGCAGATCCCCAATGGCGTCCATAACAACCGCATCTTTTGAAGTTGTGCATTCTTTGTCTAATGCGTTAACACGGCTCTGCTGCACTCACTGGGGCAAGAGCGCCACCTCGTGTTGCATCACTGACTGTTCACAATCCCCAACATACTTTTTTTCACTTAAGCTGCTTATGGATGAGGTCTTTGAAGCTTCCTCCCAGGAGTAACGTAAAACAGCAAATTATTAACAAATATTTTTCCAAAAATAACAAAAAGGGAGCCCAGAACCTTTTTTCATTGTTGATGCCTGGTATTAGATTTGTTGCTACATGCTGGAAAATGCTTAGCCTATGTCTTCTGAACTCTTGCTGTAATTGTTTTTAAAAGATTTATGCCCTTTTAAAAAATTATGTCAAAAAATACAACTGAAATTATGCTCTAGGACTGAAAGAGATTAAGTATAAACCTAGCTTGCTCTGTCTCACAGAGGTCCACACTCAATAATAAGTTTTTAGAAAGGATTCCAGGGGACTGTTAGAACGTACACTCCTCGATGTCTGCAAAAGAGGCTGCAAGACTTCGCAGCTTCTTTGAAAAGGGGAAAGACCCAATGAGGAGACAGCAGAAGACCCTGAGACTGCCAACAAAATGAAAGCTGCATTTAAAAGAAAATACCGAGAGTTCCACTTAAATTACAGGTTCATTGCAACAGGTGATTTACATTCTCCAAGCCTGCTTTGCATAATACGTGGCAACTGGCTAGCCAACAAAGCCATGAAACCTTCAAAATCGCTTTGCCACATGGAGACCAAGCACCCGCCACTAAAAGACAAGCCTTTGGAGTTCTTCAAAAGAAAAATATGTGAACACGAAGAACAGAAGCAATTATTGAAGGCCACCACTTCACCCAATGTGTCTGCACTGAGAGCATCATTCATAGTGGCTAACTGCATTGCTAAAGCTAAGAAGTCTTTTATTATTGGTGAAGAATTGATTCTGCCTGCTGCTGTGAACTTTTAGGAGAAGCTGCAGTTCAAAAGGTGGCACGTGTTCCTCTTTGGGCAAGTACCATAACTAGATGAATTGATGAACTAGCAGAGGACATTGAGGCACAATTGTTAGAGTGGATTAATGAGTCATAATGGTACACAATCCAGGTTGTCGAGTCTACCGATGCTGACAGCAAGGCAACGATGCTTGTTTTTGTGCAATATATTTTTCAGGAGGATGTGCATGAGGATATGTTATGTGCACTTTTGTTGCCAACCAACAGCACAGCTGAAGAACTATTCAAGTCTTTGAATTGTCACATATTAGGAAAATTGAATTGGTTATTTTGCGTCAGTAATGCAGGGACGGAGCAGCTGCCATGCCATGACTAGATGGCTTTCCAGTATCACTACTTGGGTCAAGAAAGTCACTTCTGAATATAAGTTCTATGCACTGTGTCATCCATAGAGAAATGCTGGCTAGCCAAAAAATGTCACCTGAACTAAACGTTTTGCGGGATGTGATTAAAATTATCAACTTCATTAAAATACACACGTTTAACTCATGTCTGTCTGTGCTGCTCTATGAGGAGATGGGCGCAGAGCACACACATCTTCTCTTACACACAGAACCAAGACGGCTTTCTAAAGGTAGATCACTGGCCAGAGTTCTTGAGTTAGGAGAGTCACTCCAGAGATTTCTTTTAGGAAAACAGTCACTACTGGCAGCACATTTCAGTGACACAGAATGGGTCACAAAACTTGCTTGCTTGTGTAACATATTCAACCTGCTCAAAGAACTCAATCTGTCACTTCAGGGGAGAACAATTGTGTTCAAGTCAGCAGATAAAGTGGCTGTCCTCAAAGCCAAACCTGAATTATGGGGGTAATGAGGGAACACTGGGATGTTTGACATGTTTCAAACGTTAGCAGAGATGTTGAAAGAGACTGAGCCAGGGCCTTATTTCTCCCAGCTGGTGCATGATCGCCTATCTCAGCTTTCAAAAGAGTTTGAGCGTTACTTCCCAACTACAAAAAAGAAAATCCCAAACTGGGAAGGAATGGATCCATGACTCATTTGTGAATAAGCCAGGTGAATCAATTTTGTCCGTGCTAGAAGAGGATCAATTGTTTGAGATCACAAATGATGGTGGCCTTAAAAGTATGTTTGAGACAACTTCAAATAAAAAGCAAACTAAGAACAGTCTCATGAGTCAGATGAACGTAAGCCCTTCTGCAGGCAAAGGAGTCGGAGTCTTTGTGGGGCAAAGGAGTCAGCATATTCTGAGTCAATAAAATTAAGTCCCTCCATGTCTCCCATTCCAATTTGGGAGTAAACCACTCTTTCTGTATCTAGCTATAACTTTCACATAAAACACCAGGTAAGACTGTGAATTCAGCTGAGGTTGGAATTGGGAAACCTACAAAATTAAACTTTGAGTTTGATCTTTGTGGCTGCCAGAGAGAAGATATTCTTTTAGCTGGTTTTCAATCTATGCCCCAAATTAGAAATTTGAGAATGTCATTCTTTTTTTTTTAACTGTTCAGCTTATTTAGAAACAACACTTCCAACCCACTCCTGATACCAATTTATATCAGTTAGCATTTTTAGTTAGAAACAAAAAATAACCAAGTTAAACTGATGAAGGCAGAATAGGACATTATTAAAAGGATTTGGGGTAGCTCATAGATTCATCAGGAAGCCTAAACAATTAGGGACAAGGCTTTGAACTAAAAACAATGCTCAAAATCACACCACAGAAATGGTCTAATAAGAACCCCACTATGGCCTTCACCAAACAGCAACTGTTGCAGGTTGCAATGCAAACAGAGCTGGGTCTGTATATTAAATGCCACCAACTACTACTACAAAATTTAATCCTACTGCAATGATCTACACAGCTGTGTAGCATTCCTCTCTTCTGATGCATTGGCCCCCAATTCCAAGTATGAGGCAAGACCATGTGCTCCATATCCTAGGTGCAAAGAAAGCTCAGAAAACAAGTATTTGACATTTTCTGTGTTTGTAGTGGAAAACAGAGTCTGCCTCCCACCATGCTCAGCCAATGGGAAGTTCCCAAAACATAGGAAGGCATATTAGTTACTAAGCAGGAAAAATCAATGGCAAATGCCAACTATGATTAAAATTGTATGCACCATAAATTCTATCTCTAGAATTTCTAACAAAATTCTCACACATGTACAAGACAGGAAGAATTTTTTTAAGGCATTGTATTAATACATAATAGCAAATATGTGAAAAAAAACTCAAATGCTGTTGGCAGAGCATTAGATAAATAGGTTGTGATACGTTAATATGATTTTTTGGTTGTTGTTCAATTACTGAAAAACTACAGTGTGAGACACAATGCTAAGCACTGTGGACAGAAACTGGGGTGGGAAGGTGGGAGGGTTATATACATGAAGTTTGAAAAGACTCCCTTTGAGGTGCTCCCGATGGAGTGGGAGGATAGACACGTAAGTATATCACTAGGACAGATGTAATGTATCAAAGACTCAAATAGATCATGAATATGAGCTGAGATGGTGCCATTAGAAGAATCTAATTGCCTGCATTCGTGAGAGAGACGCCACAGAGGAAAACGGTACCTATGTAAGTTAGAACTTAAAAATGTAGAAGAACGTATGATGTAAGAAAACGGGCGTTACAGTGCAGACAGTATGAATTTTATTTGTAAAGCCACCAAAGCTTGTGATAGCACAATGTTTTTCTGAAAAGTGCTATCAAAATGTTTGCCATGCTTGATATTACACGAACAAACCATACTTCATGGCAATACTGTGGCATGGGGGAAAAACTCCAGGAAGAGATTTTAAGTTTCATGGAAACTCATCTACAAACCCAAACTAAAGTAAAACAGAAACAGAAAGAGCATGTACCATTCCAATTTTGTCCCACTTAAAACTACCGTGGTTTTATGACACCATTGAAAAAGTTTCCTACAAATAATTCAATTATAATTTGGCCAAAGATAAATAATTCATTCACAGAAAACTAACCAGTAATAAAACTGAGCTACTTTTTCACCTGAAGCAACAGAAAAAAACTTTTCAAAATGTTGCCATCTAGTGGCTTCAAACTTGAAATAATGAACTACTCTAGTAAACCATGTTTCCTAGAAAAATTTCCTTAGCAGTTCTCAAAGAAACAATTATTACATTTGTGCCTCTGCCTTAAAAGAAAGCACCCCGGATTTGGGCTACTGGGTTTTAAAGTTTTGCTTCATCATTTACTAGCTGGATGACCACAGGCAAGTTGTTTAATTTCTCTGTAAAATGTACACAATAATAGTACCTACCTCCCAGAGTCGCTAAGAAGAATTAATGAGAAGATCCACATAAAGTTGTTTAGCACAGCATTTGGCTCATAGTCTATACCCAATAGGAAATAATAATTGTATTACATAATTGGGAAACAGTTGCAAAATATTTGGTTTGTCAGTGGGATTGAAGTTTGAGTGATACAGCAATTAAAACAATGGCACTTTTATGGCCGTTCTGGTTACAGCATTATTCTTTTTTCTAGAAGCAGTAGAAACATTGTATTGGTATATGGTTGCTATCTAGATAGCAAGTGTCAATAACTGGTATTCTCTAATTTTGAAAGATCCCTGAATCAAACTATGATTGTGATTTACTGTCACAATATTTACGAAGTCCAATTCATCACTGATTTAACCTCGTGAAGCTATTCTACAAGAAAATGTACATTTTTCTATGACAACATAAATGGAAGTGGAGGAGAAGGCAGCTTCACCAGTTGGTTAAAAAAAAAAATTGAGGCTTATATAAGATACAATCAGCCCTAAAACTGCCTGTCATAGCAACAAGGCACATGGAATTGGTCCTCTCTATTTACGACATCCTTTGAGCTATAGTATTGCTATGACTTATTTTATTCTTTAAGACAGTCCTTGAGGCTTAGCTTGATTTCGCCTGCCCAACAAAGCAGAAACAGCATGATTTTTAAAATACGTTTGATAAAAATGTCTCCTGAGAGTTCCAAGGAGAATAAAATGTTAAATGACACCACAGTTGAGAATTTCCAGCTAGGCAACTGGCAATATTCATAGTATCAGTGGGCTGGAGTCAATCTGGGGGTCCTTTCTTCAATGTTTTCATCAAAAACTTGGGTAAATAGATTGTGCTTCTAAGTTGCAGAAATTCTGGGTGAATGGATGTTGTAGGCAGCCTTTAAGATGGCCCTAGTCATTCCTGCCTTCTGGTAGTCACACCTTTGTGTAATCCCCACCACTATTTGTGTGTGAACTGGACCTAGGGACTCATGTCTAATCAATGTAATACACCAAAAGTGATGAGTGCCATTTCTGAAATTAGGTTACAAAGAGCCTGTGGCTTCCATCTTCCATATTCTTTCTCATTCTCTCTTGATGACTTGCTGTGATGGAATCCATCTGCCATGTTGTGAACTGCCCATGTGACAAGGAACTGAGGGAGACCTCTGGCCAACAGCCAATGAGAACTGAGACCCCTGGTCCAACAGCCCGTGAGGAACTGAATTCTGCCAATAATCACGTGAGAAGCTCAGAAGTGGATGCTACTTCATTTGAGGCTTCAGATAAGACCACAGCCCCAGCTAACTCCTTCATTATAGCCTGGTGAGGAACCTCAAGGCAGGGATACCCAGCCAAACCATCCCCTGGATTCCTGACCCATAGAAACTGTGAGATAATAATATTTGGTGTTTTAAGCCACTTGGTGGTGGGGTAATTTGTTACACAGCAATAGATAACACACAGTGAATGGATCAGAGGTCAGCAACCTACAACCTGTGGACCAGATCTAGTCCCAGGCCTGTCATTGTATGGCCCTTGAGCTAGGAATGGTTTTTACAACTAAAAGAGTTTTTTTTTTTTTTTTTTATGAAAGAAAAAGAATACTACATAACAAAGACCCATGGCTCACAAAGCCTAACATAATCACTCCCTAGCTTTTTATAGGCAAAGTTTGCTAACCCCTGCAGTTAATAATATGACCAGTGACAGAATCAAGATGCAAAATGATTTCCTTGACTGACTAGGATAAAAAAAATGAAGTAGATGAGTTAAAATTTGTCAGTCATAAATAAAAATTTGTCCTTAAACTCAAAAATTCAATCTCAGAAATACAGGACAATGGTTATGTGAAAAGGATTGGAGAATATTAGTGGATCCTAGGCTTACAAAGAGCTAAAATGTAATGTAATGCTTAAAACAAAAGTTAATATAAGCTCAGTTTGCATTAACATAAATATAGTTTCAGTTCCTAGAAGAATATAAGCTAATGACTACTCTGCGTAAGTCAGAGCACATGTGAAGTATTTTAAAACTGTTTAAAGACAGTGGAAAGGCTTTTGTATGAGGCTTCTTGGCTGTATTTCCTTTATTTATTGCAAGATACATTTTTTTTAAAGATTCAACATGATAGGTGAAACCACTGGTATGTAAATTTATGCATTTCATCTGTAGTAATCTCCATATTTTTAACTCAACTCTTCTCTTGGTGTCCATTTGCATTTTACAACATGTTCATATTTTTCTTTCTTTCTGTTTTCTTTACATGTATTCCAAAAAAAGTAGAGGGAAAGAAAAGACTTGCAAGGATATGCATGTGTTTGAGGATGGGGGTGGCAGATAATTGATGTATTTAAGAGTGTTGTGTCCTCCATATCTTCTCTAATCTCTTAAAATGTGGTCTATCTATGTTGGCATATACTGTGCACATCTGTGCCTACAAATGTATCCCAGAGTTTTGAGGTAAAAGTCACTGCAGAATAAATTGCATCTAGAAATAAACATAAAGCAGATAATTTTGACTAACACTGAACTCATATTTTTGCAGGTTATAAATGAAGAGCATAGAGACTAACCAAATATGTTACAACTTATTTGAGTTCAAAGTGTTTTGGGGACTGATTGGAGACATCATGTACCCACAGACAGCAATTAGTTCCATTCATTCCTTATTTACAGTAAAATCTGCTCTGTCCTCACTTTCCTAGAAAGCTACTTAAGTTTATTTAAACTTCGTAGACCACGATTCCTTGTTGTTTGCTGTGATCTCTGAGAAATTGTGCTGAATGTGGTAAGCAGTGACTGACTCATCCAGTGGCTCCTTCAGCTTCACACCAGCCAGGAGGACAAGCAGGACTGTGAATAAAAATGGTCTTTGATGCTGAACCTGGAAAAGCAGAACTGTGGAGCCACCAAAAAATGTTCCCTTTAGGAAGAATATTTCTGTCTCAGAATGTGAAAAGCCACTGCTATATTCATACTCTGGAGGGAGGTGCAGACTTGCTCTAAGGTGACTCAGTATGGTGAAAACACAAGAGAGATCAAAAGAAAAGAGGGAACACACAAAGGATAGAGGAGAGTTGGAGTGATAATATTTCTGCTGATATTAAATCACTATGTGAATGAAATTATTTAAATATTTAAGATTAAAACTTAAATCTCATATCTATATTTTGGTAATACATTTGACTTCATTTTGTTCTTGCAAGTCCAACACCGGTAGCCCTCAGCAATAAACTTCTTTTTACATTTAAGCCTTAGATCATGACACTCTATAAAAAAAAAAGAAACCTTTAACCACTAAGGGTGTAGGTGGAAATCACCATTGTGTTAAGCTTCTTAATTATGAGTGTCCTCATGAGAAATTTATTTCTTATAAATTTCAATTTGGCTGCTAGAAAATGCAAAAAAAAAATTTTAAGTTGTTTTAATAGCTTAGTAAAAAGAAAGACAAAACCAGTAAGCAAATAGATTAATCTGCTTGTTAGAAAGAAAATGCAAATATATATGGCCAGCCTTTCTATTTGTGTATTTATTACAAAGTAATTTGCCACAGATTATTTGAAGTCTTCAATACGTTTAGAAGATGACTCTCAATGTTCAATATGTTTTCACTTGTCCAAGAACTGAAAGGCATAGGTCCAGAAAATACTAAATAATAGATAATAAATATTTATATATAGTTGTATGGCTATTGCACCTTCATTTTGAACTTGACTGGCTATTGCACCTTCATTTTGAACTTGAGTTTTCTCAGCTACCATGTACTGGCCATAACAGATTTGTGGCCCAATTAGAGATGAAAAACTCTAAAATTAGTATTGCTTATTACATATTTTATCATTTAATTAATAATATTATTAAATATGCTATTGTTTATATTAAGTTATATTATTAAATATCATTATTATTATACAATTTTATATCCATATAAATATATGGATATCCATATATCTGTAACTTGCCTTTATCCTTTCACTGATTTTTATGAAATAAACAAACAAGCTGGGCACAGTGGCTTGTACCTGCAATCCTAGCTACTAAGAAGGCTGAGATGGGAGGATTGCTTGAGCCCAGCAGTTCAAGGCTTCAGAGAGGTCAGGAACATTTTTTGTGTCCATTCTTCAAAGACCATATTCTTTGTTAAGGCTTTCTTTCCTTTTTTAATTTTTTAATTCTTTTTGTTTGTTTGTTTCTACTGAGTTGTTCTTGGATCTTTTTACATTGCCTATCTCTTAATAGGTTGCTGTAGGTATTGTTGGTTTTAATAGATTTGTCTTTTGGACTTCATATTAGAGTTATGAGTGGATTGCACACCACAATTGCCATATTAAAGTATTCTGGATTTCTTCATGTACTTAATTTTGCCAGTGGGTTTTATGCCTTCAAATATTTTCTTTTTGCACATTAGTGTTTTTTTCTTTAAGATTGAAGAATTCCCTTTAGCATTTCTTGTAAGATGGGTCTGGTGGTGTTGAATTCTCTCAGCTATTGTTTATCTGGTAAAGACTTTATCTGTCCTTCATATTTGAAGGACAGCTTTGCTGGATACAATATTCTTGGATGGGAGTTTTTTCTTCAGGGCTTTGAAAATGTACCACTCCCTCCTGGCCGGTAGGGTTTCCATTGAGAAGTGTGTTGCCAGATGAATTGGGGCTCCTTTATATGTTGCTTCTTTTCTCTTACTGCTTGTAAGATCCCCTCTTTGTCTTTGACCTTTGAGAGTTTATTATATGCCCTGCAGGAATCTTCTTTGGGTCAAATCTATTTGGTGTTCTTTGACCTTCCTGTACCTGTATATGTATCTCTTTCTCAAATTTTGGAAAGTTTCCTGTTACTGTTTCATTGAATAAGCTTTCTACCCCTTGTTCTTTCTCAACCCTTTCATACACACTAATAATTCTTAGGTTTGGTCTTTTGAGGTAATTTTCTATATCTTATAGGCAATCTTTATTCCTTTTCATTCTTTTTTCTGTTTTCTCCTCTGACTGCATATTTTCAAGTAGCCTGTCTTTGAGCTTACTGATTCTTTCCTCTGCTTGATCCATTTGGCTATTGAGGGCCTCTAAGCCTTTAATGAATTTTTCAGTTCAGTAAATGTATTTCTCAGTTCCAAGGTTTCTGTTTTTTTAAATTATTTCAATCTCTTTGTTAAATTTCTCTGATAAATTTATGAAATTCTTTTCTGTGTTATCTTGCAGATCATGGAGTTTTCTTAAAAGTACTATTTTGGAATTCTTGGTCAAAGAGTTCAAATATTGCCATTTCATTAGGGTGATTCACTGGTTCCTTGCTTTATCTCTTTGAAAAGATCATGGTTCCCTGTCTGCTATTGTTTCTTTTGGATGTACATGTATGTCTTTGCATTGAAGGATCGTTTATTTATTCCAGTCTTCTCTAGTTTGTTTTGAGTTTTATTAGATATGTTTGCTTAGATATTCTTTGTAATTTACCCCTTCTTCCTTCCTTTCTTTCTTTCTTTCTGTCTGTCTGTCTGTCTGTCTTCTTTTTTTCCCCACTAGGTCACTGACTCTTTTTCAGCACTAGATGGCATCTTAAGCCCAGGCTTGCTTTAGTTCGAGTAAAAAATCAGAGTGCCATTTCCAAATGAGGGCGATCCCAAATGGGAGATCTTGATAGCACAGAAAAGCTGGTTAGGGGTTCTTGCCCAGTGGACCTGTCCAACAAACCTACCTCCTATAGCATGGTGCTGCTTAACAGCCCCTCTGATTTAGCATCTCCTTTGGCCAAGGTACAGTGCTGAGTTTCCAGGGCTGGAGATGGTAGTCCCACTTCCCCCCTTTGTCTCTGGCTGTTCTCAGGGATATTTCTCCCTTTAGACACTCTCGATATTTCTTATGGGTTAAGGAAAGGACAGGTGTCTTGCCACGGAACCAAAGGTGGTGGGGAAGCTGGTTGTCCACCTCAATCTCACTTTTTCCAATGTAGAAACTGTAAGTCAGAAGAAATTTTCTTCATACTTCAAGCCTGGCAGATTGGAGGAAGTGGTGTCATGGATATGGAAGTTTGATTTTCTCACCATCTACTCAGAGTTTTTTCACTTCTCTCTGGTCCTGGGAACTGTCTTATTCTCATATTTGAGTTCTGGGATATTGCTGGTGATAATCTTAGTGCTATATAAATATTTGTTTATAGTTTTCTGTAGGGAAGAGTGAAGCCAGCTTGCTTTTGTGCTGCTCTTTGAAACCCTTGAGCTCTTATTGATTACTTTTTTACTTCTAAACTCCAATAGCACTCTTTTTTTTGTTTTTAACTCTGACACTGCACCTTTAATCTATACCTCATCACAAAGCTAGTACCTGTGGAGAGGAAGGTGGAGCAAAGCATTCATCATCTGTCTCCAAGCATAGCTCTAAGAAACACTCTCACAGGCTATAAAGGCGTTACATGTGGGATTTCCAGACAGTAGACTCTGAGATTGAGTTTAGTGTGTCATGGGACTAAGGAGTATCCAGGGAATTGACACCTGTGAAAGGGAGGGAAAGGAAGCAGAAGTGGGGAGAGAGAGAAATCAAGCATCAGCCCTAACCAACCCTATTGGAAGCTTCGAAGCTGGAATGGCCTTTCAGATGGCAAGGCCTTCATACCCTACATCAATAAATTATTGAGTGTGGGACTTCCCATGCAGCTCTCTGCAATTGAGCAATCTCTGAAGGTGCTGACAGCTAAAGGTGATCTGCTGATAGCTCCCTCGGGAAGCTAAGGACACAGTCCTTCATTGAAAATGGATCTAGGTTATGTATCACAGTGTCTACCACACAAGGGTGAGATCACTTGGACTGCCCATCCAAGAAACTGGCCAGGATCATCAAAATTCTCATCAGACCTCATATATAACCACCTACTGTTACCTAGTAGCTATGAACTCCTCCTCAGCAGAAAGATGAATTTCCAGTGTAAATTGACAAATAGAAAAGAGGATGGTGGAAGAAAAGAAGAAGATGGAGAAGGAGGAGGGGGAGGGGGGAAGAGAAGGGGAAAAGAGGAGAAGGAGAAACAGCAACTGAGTTTGTGCTGAGCTCCAAACTGAGCCAGAATATTTTGGGGGAACATGCCCAGGCATATATGTTAGATAGGCACTTGCTATTAGAGAGTTATTATCATCAATTAACTAGAGACACATAATGCTGTGAACTCCTAGAGCACTTAGATACTGAATTTCACCTGAGCCCAGCATTCCCTTAGGCCATAGGATAATTACTTTACTTGATATTCCCATTCTTGAGGCTCCTATAAGGTACATTTGGCCTACTAAATGGTGTTCTTGAAATAGGAAGCAGATATTCACTATAAGTCAGCAGTTGACTGCATTATCTATTTTTCATTTGTAGCTAAAATCCAAACAAATAAATAAAAAAATTGAAATGTACTTCACTCTTAGGAAATTATAATGCCTTTAGAATTACATATATGAAATATCTGTGGCAATCTCTCAAACCTCATTGCTTCTTTGCTGGGGCCCTGGTACTCTTTCAGAGAAGAATGAGAACTCCACTTCTCATTGTCCTCCCTCTCCTCCCCTGCATTCAAGCTGCTGGCCCTCTTGGCCAATAGTGACCCCAGACTTTCCACCAGATGCTTGACTGTGGACCCACAGACACGGTAGCTATTAATACATGAAGGCAATAATTTCCCAGAAGTTTCCATAGACCTCACTACAAGTTCCCCCTTTGCTGTTGCACTTCAGAAATCTGAAGTGCTCAGCTTCTTGCTTTTTCCTGCAAGCTCTGACTTGTCCCTCAGACAGGTATTTAGAGAGTAGTGGTTGGTAATGATTTTTCTGAATCTCTGACTCTCTTCTTCCAGGCCTTCATTTCCACAGCTCCTTTCACAGTTAATAAATCCCATATTCTGATAATTTTTATAGTGGCTCTATTGTCCTGACAGAATCCTGAATGATACCCTTTCCAACCAAGTAAGTTAGAGAAACCAGGTATGGTACAATTGGTCTACAAATGGTAGTTACCTTTCAAGAGTAGAAGAGCTTCCTCACCTCAACCTCAATCATACCACACCATCCTTCTTCCTTCATCATAAAAAGAGGCCTCTACTATCTCTAGGAAGGAATTTCTGCCACAGGGTACTTCAGGTCAAGGTTACCTCTGCCTGTGCCCTTATTTCTTGAGAAAGTTGTCTATGGCAATAATTAATTGCACAATATATGAGATTGGACATGTTCATGGTAAACACCGTCTTTAAAGCTTGGATATACTAAATGGAGAGGCCTTACAACTTTCCCATGATCTGAAATAGCACAATGGCAAGAGAGCTAAGCATATTTCAGATGCAATGTCATATTCTTATGAGGAGGCAAATTTCACATCATGTACACAGCAGGTACATACAAGGCAAGAGGATCTATAAATTTATTTATGGGCAGATTTACTAATGTCTGAGAGTCTTTGCTGAAAGACTGACATGGTGCTACAACCACAGCTAGAAGTGAAAGACTTCATCATAGGACAAAAATAGGAAGACACTTGGGACAAGTAGCATCTGACAGAGCTCCAGAATTACTGGAAGCACCCCTGAAGAATCAACGTGTTGCTTCACTCAAAGTGAAGCTCAAAGAAGTGTGTGAAGCTCCAATCAGAGCATTGACCTGACTGGATACTGAGGCTCATTCAATACACTGAATAAGACCCTGTCTGCCAATCCTTTTTCTGACAAAATTTTCTGATGTATATTATTGCTTAAGGAATTGGCATCTTGAACCAAAGCATGCTCAGGATGCTGTAAGAAAAATTATACTCTGATCCCTTGGAGTTCATTTGACCTAGCACACTTCCCCTTCATAAATATTTAGCATAATTCTTAATGCTTTTATCGAATGTCCTTTTCATTGGATCATATCATGCTTCAGAACCCTGCTGCCTTGCTGATGAGGAAGGTGTGTCATCTCCATAACTACCTGAAAA